>NC_140237.1:28912372-29242372 GCF_949987555.1 Borostomias antarcticus
ACCCGAACTCTACATGTAAAACACGGCTTGTTTGTCTTTAATTAACTGTGTTCCAGCTATCAGAACAGGATTAAGGACAAATCGCCTGTGTGATATCTGATATCTGTGTGATATCTGTGTGAATACGAAAAGCAAGGAGCTGTGTGTGTGTGTGTGTGTGTGTGTGTGTGTGTGTGTGTGTGTGTGTGTGTGTGTGTGTGTGTGTGTGTGTGTGTGTGTGTGAGTGTGTGCGTGCGTGCGTGCGTGTGTGTGTGTGTGAGAAGAGAGAGAGATCGGGGGCGGCGGTGGCTCAGGAGGTAGAGCGGGTTGCTCACTGATCTGAAGGTCAGCGGTTCAAATCCCGGCTCCTCCTCCTAACCCTAACCCTTGGGCAAAGACAGCGACACCCTTGCATAGTGTCTGAATGTATGTGTGTGAATTGCTGAATGCGAGGCCATTGTTAAGTGCTATATACTGTAAGGATAGAAGCTCTATAAGTGCGGTCCATTTACCATTTACCATGATGGGAAGTGCTTCCACTGAACAGTAGTTTGATGCAGGCATGTGTTCTTGGTGGATCCACTTGTGTGCTTGTCTGAAGGCCTCAACTGATGGTAGGCAGAGAACACAGGTGTGATATGGAGCTCAGGTTGCCGGGGCACACCTGTGCAGTACACACACACGCACACACACACATGCACGCACACACACACCATGGACACCTGTGCAGTATACGCACACACACATACACGCACACACACACCATGCGTACATACTTATCATCTGCTGTCAGTCACGCCACAAAGCAGGAAAACAAAAGGGCAAGAAAGAAAAGGAAACATATGCCTAAGTCAGTCACGTTCACCTCTGACCTTCCTCACTGGGCTACAGTACGTTTACTCCTGACCTTCCTCCCTGACCTTCCTCCCTGGGCTACGCTGCAGCTAAGCTGAGGGCTTTACACCAGCTCAACATTTACACCAGATGGATGCTTTACTGTATCACAGAGTAATGATGGCCTGCTCTCTCTCTCTCTCTCTCTCTGTATGTCTCTCTCTCTTTCTCTCTCTTGTTCTCTTTCTCTCTCTCTCTCTCTCTCTTTCTCTCTCTCTCTCTCTGTATGTCTCTGTCTCTTTCTCTCTCTAGGTAGTGATGATTTGAAAAGCCAAACAGTCTTATGTATAACCAGGTGATTAAGGGAGACTTACAGGATCTTATTAAACTCAACAGAGAAATGCAAGAACCTTTTTGTTGTACTCTTCTTGGTGTCACCTTCAGTCTCATTTCATTTACCAAGTAAGAGGGACTGTAGATAAAAAAATTATTAATGTGCTCTAGGAGACTAGGAAATAATATGACATGCTAATAGACACTATTGTAGTGGATGTTTTTTCCCTATTGTATGCAGGCCAAATGCATATATTACATAGTCATCTATTTTTTCTCCCTAATTTGTTCATTATCTTTTGGTGGACAATAATTGGATTTGTGTTGAAATGAGGTCTGAAGCTTCATATTGATTTGGGCTATTGCATATTAGCAGTGGATAATCAATAAGGGGGTCTTGTGCTTATTATACTGAAAAAGAGCAGGGATGGTCCATTGTCATTCATCAGCCAATGTCTGTTAATCTCATAACTTACCATGCTAATGTATAGCACTTAATAGCACCATATTGCTATTGACGATGGGCCACATTATGCTGGTCACAGGGATCAATAAGTATGCAGGAAACTAATTGTGTAAGACCAGTAAATTCTAAAGATGAGCACATAGGGCGAAGCTGATCTGGTTATAGCTTTGACTACAAAAGTGGTCATTACATTTATTTTGGTTTTCCAAATGAAGCCTACAGACGAATAACCATCTACTAAGTGCCATTTATATTTACAGTTGTATTACTCTTTTGTAATCTCAGCGTCTTCTGATTTTTACATTCAAAGAGTGTTAAATGCATAGCACTACATAGTGAGGTTGTGTACTTGCAAGTCATGTATATATATATATATATATATATATATATATCATTCACACAAAATATGAATAGGATGATCTGTCCATCAGTTAATGATCAAGCTCTGCCCCCAAAATCCAAAAGCACATAATGGTTATTCATCTATAGGCCTCAGTGACAGTTACATATCAAAACCAATTACTTTTGAAGGCGCCTGGGGTTTTATGGTGTGGCTGGGTCACATTACGCAACCAGTACGTCAGAACTGTTACAAAAATTCTGTCCGAAAAGTGACGCTGAACTCACGTCTAGACGGTCGCGGTGCAAAGGAGCGGATGTGTGCAGGGCAGCGAGCCAAAGAGAGACCCCAACTAAAATGGAAGAAAGACTATATTTCTGGATTAAAAAAAAAAAAAAAGAGAAGAGCTGAATTGGGGGCAGCCCTCAGGACTAAAGCCAAATGTTTGCACTTCTCTACGTTCTTTATTAGCCCTGGAGGTATTTCACACTCCCGGAATTAAAAGAGAGGGGGGGAGCGATTTGCAAATGAATGCAGTTGCAGTTGTGAAAATATAACTGTGGGCTTAGTTGAGGACGCCAGGACAAACGGCAGCTTCACCCGGGGAGGAGAAAGGAGGGGGATCGCCCCCCATCTTTATTTATTACAGATCTGCAGCGTTTTTTTTCACCTAGACGCCAAGGCAACCACTCCATCCAGCCCCGAAATGAAATTAGTGCTCTTCTTCAGTGACAGAAACAAAGGGCTTCTCTCAAGCGGAGAGGTTCCAGTCTGGGGCAGGTCAGCAGACAGACAGGCTGAGGCCTATGTAGCCAGCCAGCCCCAAGCAGAGCCTAGCGCTGTGTACAAATGAACCACTGCTTTTCTCTCATTTTACATTTCTCATGCGCAGCGTTTCGGGGCTCCCCTTTTCAGCGGTGCAAGGCCCTATCTGCACCCCCCCCCACCCCCCTCTCAAAGGCCTGCCCGCTGACGAGCCTGACCCGCCACCCAGAAAAAGAAGGACCTGCCACGAACTGAGTGTCAGCCATTAAATATGATTTCGCCCCTGAATGGCGCGCAAACACATTCAACGAGTGAAACTCATTAAGCCTGCATAATCTCCCTTTTCTCAAGCATAACAATGATTTCAGCTGGGAAACGCAATGTTTTTTTTTTCGGGGGGACCGAGCCATTGATTCAAAGTTTCATTCACAGTAATAAATCAAGTCCAACTTCACATCCTGAGCCCATTTGCCTAATTCAGCGGGCGCTCACCATACTAGTCAATTAGTTTAGAGGGAATAGATTCAATACGCAGAGCAATTCACCCACCAACACATAATAAATCCCAAGGCTCTGTCCTCAGAACGCATAGACACTGTCCAGAATCTGCCCCTGGCCGTTCCTCCCGCCTGCCCCGAGCCCCCGGCGCTGCCCCTGGCGGCGAGGCGACCTTCAGGCTGGAGCCGTCCCAACTGTGACAACTGGCTTCCTCCTTCCTCCCGCCGTTTCACGGAAAGAGACATTTCATAAGTGTAATACTCTTAAATCAACTCTGACACGTTGAGAGGTTAATGTTCTTACGGTCGCTGATCCCGGCAGATCCTGGGGGGGGGGGGGGGGGGGGGGGGGGGGCGGGGGCGGCGGCGGGGGGCAGACGGATACGTGGAGGTGCTAATCCTGGGCTGATAGTTAGATGTCTGTGTGATTCCTCTCCAAACCCCCCCCCCTCCAAACCCCCTCCCCCCCCCCCACCAGCAGACACGCAGGTCCAGGAGGCTAGGCTGTATTTACCTTCATTATTATTATGATTCTTTCCCCCCTTTAACAAAGTCTCCTTCCGATCTCTATGGGCTTTGCTCGCTGCCTTCCAGGGGGGGCCTGCTAGATTACAGCCTGTGTGTCGGGGTGTGGGAGTGGGAGTGGGAGAGAGAGCGGAACAGCTGTGACAGGGCCCTCGGTAGTCAGACCATTGTAATCTGCATTAACCACATTGCAGGCGAGTGCAAAGGGTCAAAGTCTTTAAGCGCCTGTAGGGATGGGTGCTTGTGGATTACATGCTATCACTCGGAGAGACAGGGATGTAACTGTACAGTACCGGCAGTCTCGCCTATTGTGGCTGTGAGATGATTTATGTTGTATTTTTTTGATTTTGAGGATGAGTCACGGTGACAGAGGTTTCACAAGAGTGTAAACCTACCCTATGATAGAACAGATAAAAGATACCGTATAAACAAATGAACTGATCCTAAGTAAGACATTACTGGTGAAGCGACCTATCAAACTCTATGAATTCCCACTTTATAATAAGTATCCTTTATAAGCCATTTATAACAATTTGTAGATAACTGTATCACTTAGTAAACAATTATACAGGATGGATTCATTTGTAAATACATAGAAAGCCAAACCTCCCTATAGTGATGCACTGATATAGAGAACGTCTCTCTAAACGATTAATAGCGCTGGGAGTTTGAATCCTACATCAGCCTTTTACAGTCATATGTTTACTAGTCATTTACTAATCATTTATAACTACTGGCAATTGTTGCTGTTTGTTAGTAGATTATTAATTAGCTTTTTTTTTTTTTTAATACGGGATAATAAAGCATACAGTAGTAGTAAGAACATGTCATATGGTTTGTAAAGAGATTCCGTATCAATTTAAAGAGTATATATTGTTGGGTTACATGTATCGTTGGGTTACAAAGTTACACAGCATGCTCCTGCAAGGGGAAACAGGATGAGGGTTAGCGTAAGATAAAACCTGAGCTTGTCATTGCGAGTCCTCCTGGACAGAGGGTCAGACAGTGAGAGGAACGGCCCCTTAATGCTCTTACAGGCTTCCTGGACCCTGCTCCTCCAGGAAGAACTACTGTAGATAGATAGATACTTTATTGATCCTCCAGGGGGGATTTGGTACTGTATTTCAGCAGTTGAAAATTACAGAAAGGTTGGAAAGAAAATAAACACTAGATACAGAGTAACAAAACAAGATACTAGATAAGAGCAGGGAAGCAGCATAAAAAGAGAGATATCAGGGACTATATACATCCATATGTACAGTGACTAGCAGTATAGAATACAATGTAATAATATGAATTAATAATCTCTCTCTCTCTCTCTATATATATATATATATATATATGACGTTGACGTTTGTCAGTCGACGTGAAAAATGAATTCTGGAAGAACAATAGAAGAGAAAACCCAAAGGACAATGAATTATTAAATATCTCTTTTGTTTAAATTTTGAATTAATCCCATTAACCTCCCGTGTGTGTGGGGAGAGAGAAGCATATGTCTTGAAGCGTGGGGCTTGAATTTAGAGGCATGGAGAGCAGCTTTCCCAGGCAGGCGGGCAGAGCCTCATCCTGCAGACAGATTGTGCGCCGCGTCGCACGGAGCTTATATAGATCCCCGCCGTCTGGCTGGCTGTCTGTGGAGGAATGACAGAGAGCTCAAAGGAGACGTCCGTCACCCTGCGTCACATCCCCCTGTCTGTCCCTTATACCTCCACATGCGCACACACGCACTCACACACACACACACACACACACACGCACACACACACGCACACACACGCACACACACGCACACACACACACACATGCACACACACACTTCCCCCTGCCTGTCCCCTGTACCTCCACACTGGTGATGAATGCAGCCAAGGCCCGATTTTTCACGCAAACACACATGATGTGCACACACACACACACACACACACACACACACACACACACACACACACACACACACACACACAACTGACATTATTAACACAGTATAAAATGTGATGGAGTGCTCTGTCGTAGCGTTGGGAGCCCCGGTGCTGTACACGGCAGCCCGGCTGTGATTTATCCCTGCACCCATGAAAAAGTAAGCGTGCCATTAAAAACACAGGTGTTTGGGGGCCGTCCTGCACGCCAGGCGTGATCCATAATGTCACTCCTTTACACGGCTCATTCTCAGGCTGCCGCAACATCATACCCCATTAAAGAACCTCTGATCTGGGGAGAGAGCCACCTAGGAGCCCCGACGCCGCCTGTCTGGCTGTGTACTTAGACACACACACACACACACGCACGCACACACACATTCAAACACACAGATACACACATACACACACACACACACACAGATACACACATGCACACACATGCACGCACACACATACACACATACACACACACACACAGATACACACATGCACACACATGCACGCACACACATACACACACACAGAAACACACACATGCAAACACAGAAACACACACACACACACACATACACACACACACACACACACAGAAACACACACATGCAAACACGCAGAAACACACACACACTCACACAAACACACACACACAGAGTGTATTTACAGTGCCACTATCTGCACTCACACATAAATCAGGCCGGCTAATGTGGGAGGTAATGCACTGTAAATGGCAAAGTCTCTGATTGATATGTTCACTTAAGGCAATTATTGGATTTAAAACTTGGGGAAAGACAAAAGTTTGCCCGACTCACCTTAAGGCCTACCTACTGTGACTGCAAATGTAATTTGTTAGTGTTTGTTGAGTGTGGTCCCAAGGCAATAAAATGTGACACCTCCAACAAATAAGAACTAATGCCGCGGCGACAAATGGATACTTAGTAGAAACTTCCATAGAATGCGCTGGCGTTAACCCTTTCACAGCAGGGCGGATAATCAACGTGTTCACGCAAAGGCTGTTTTCATTCTCATCATATTCAAGCATTGCGAAATTCAAGTAACTACTTTACTTTGGATATTCGATTATTTTCAGAACAATTTCAACAAACCCAAGAGACTCCTGATCGCATGAGTTCTGTCAGACCATTCCGATCCGGGCCTGGAACATTTTGTTTTTATTTCCATGCTAATTCCAAACTATTCAGGAGAGCTGTGCAAAGAGGATCCTAGAAAGGAAGACCTTTGTTTCTGCAGCAATTCCCTGATGAAATAAGAAGGAGATTATGAGGAGACGGACGGAGGGAAACGCAGCTGAACTTCCTCAGCGCTGGGACTCTGCATTCCCCGTGACATTTCAGTCAAGTTACAAAAACAAAACCTCTATTGGAAGCAAACTCAGTGGAAACAAACTTTAGTCTTCGTCCCACATTTGCATACAGCCAAACAAGGCCCAGAGCATGTATAGACCCAGAAGGCCATATTCATAGTTGGGGAAAAATGTTTAGAAAATGTTGACAAGAGGTACATTTTAGAAAACCTTTTTTTTTCCTTTCTTTTTTTCTGTCGCTCTCGCTCTCTCAGAGCGATTGCCATGAAAATGAACTATTAATCTGTTTCCCAAAGGAATTCCTCATGCCAGAGCTGAGCCTGACAGCAGCAATACGACGGTTGTTTTGTGGTCAACAAACAATTTTCCTGGGCTTCACTGCCTTTCAAAGGCACTTTTTCTCTCGCCCTGATCATGTGAAAAATGTTGTTGTCAAAGGTTCTCCCCCTTTCTTCTCCCACAAAGATGTCAGATGGAGAGAGTTAGAATTTCCAAACATGTTAATCCGCAAGAGCGTAAACGCTGCCCCTTCCTCCACTGACTGGCCGAGAGGACTAGCTTCCTCTCTCTTTCAGCAACACGGGCTATTCTTTATCTTATGATGCAAAGTGCACTGGAATATGAAATGTCTTAAGCATTACTCAATTCATCTCAAAAATAAATATGTGTAACGTCTCACTTCTTGTCTTTCTGTCTGTTAGTTGCACCATGTTGGTTACGATTTCAAGAAACAAAAGGACACCTGTTGTGTAAAAATGGAAATTAGGGAAGCTTATGGATGTGGGTAATTATTTCTCAGGATATGACTATGCAAACTAGTACGATTACTTATTTGACGTTTTCATGAATAACGAGTGAAAAGTTAGATATGTCGACAGCTAAGTCGTCGTTTATGTCCTCCTCAGAGCAGCGAGCTGAGGAGAGGACGATTCAAAGTGTTGCGGATCAAAGTCTGTGTTTGGACGAAGTGATGATGAGAGAGAAGGAGGGGGAGGAGTGGGGGGGGGGGGTGGAGCCGGGCCCAGCATGAGAACTGACAGAGTGGGCCGTCCCTCTGCTCCCAGCCCCGCCCCCTGTTAGCCCTGCGCTAACCCCTCCCCAGAGGCCCGGCCTCATCCTCCTCCCTCTTTCCCAGCAGCCCCTCTGTCGCTGCCTCCTCCGCTGCAGCCTCTCATCACCAGGGCCATCCTGTCATCACACACACACATCTCTGTCACAGCCCGGGCCTGATTGATGACGCCACTTTTGATAATGGCATCAGGAACAGGGGCTTCTGGCTTGTCATTACAGCCTATCAGAGCTGCCTTATTACAGCTGAGGTCGGAGGTGAGGGGGGGCAGACACAGTCAGACAGACAGCTCCAGTACCAGCACACCTAGTGCACACTCCAATACACCTGGCTTAATACATCCGTCACTTGCATCAAAGCTCAACCCCGCCCCTGAGCACAGATTCCACTTCCTAACGCCACGCTGTGGCGGACATGCCTCCCAGCGTGGAGGAAGTGTGTATCCAGGATTGTAATTTGCCCGACCTGCCTCAGCCATACATGGGCATAACTCATCGTCTTCTAAATCTAAAATACTACAAAGAGATAAAAAAAATACGAAAACCTACCTAAGCCCCCCCCCAAAAAAAAACCTGAGGGAAAAAATAAATCTATCCAAACACATCCTGATATGTGTTTGAAGCGTTCCCTGGTCCCTGTGCACACAGCTCCACATTGAAGGTGATGCGCTGCCACAACCTCCGGAGCGCCGGTTCGAGGGAGAGGTCATGTTTACGTCTGCTGATTCACTTTCGGGTGCCAAGGTGGCCCTTCCAAACCGGATGACTTCACTTGCCGTGTGCGTGGTCGGCGCATGGGGGGGTGCGGTCAGCTGGTGTGTTTTCCCAGCCTGAGGCACGGTGACACGGGGGGGGGGGGGGGTGGCTGACTACACTACAGCCTTGTGGGGAGGGGACATGGCAGGGCTACACGGGGGCCTGGCCTCACAGCTCTGCATGTGGGGAGCAGATGCCCCAGAGCCCTGGCCCGTCATACTGCCCTACTACAGTACGACTGGACATGCACTGGCTATACGTACGCATCATTGATTCTGTCGTTAAAAAAGGTTTATCGACTAGGACTTACACTAGGCTTCGCCATACCACACACTTGGGTGGTACTGTATATTTAGTTCTGAAAAATGACAGGATTGGCAAATTGCAACGCGCGGAGCAAGGTTTGCCAGATAAGACGGATTTAGGACGAAGGCGAAAGAACGGTCAGACGACAGAGGAGAAAAAGCCCTCTGTCACCGAGGATGAGGACCATACACGCTCGCACAAGAGGCTTCCCAACCGAAGAATAACTCCGGTGGAGAAATGACTGTATGTATAGGCCTGAATAATGTCTCTTCTCCACAGATGGCTGCACATGTGAGAATCGCAGGGCCTGTATAATTGTATCACTAATAAGCAGTGAGGCCAATTAGGCATATAAGTGTTCTGTAATCACTTGTACGGGGAGGGTTGAAGGGGGGTAACGCGCAGAGGAAAGAACAGCAGGGCCCAGGGACAAATGAAAGCCTCCTCCTCTCTCCCACACTGACAGCCATAATTAGACATATACTGTATATGTATACGCCACTGACATGTCCACAATGTGGGAGAGAAACCTACATGTGTATCCACTGTGCCCACCCCGGCCTCATTCATGCTTTGTTGTCCAAAAGGAGGCTGCAGGATGACGAGTGACAAGGCGAGGGGGGCGGCGACGCTGGTTTTTGCGGCGCGTTCAACCATGCGACTAGCCGGTGTTTAAGATCGATCCTTTGATGTCGCTTACAGATGATAAATATGATCCTGGGGGATATTTCAGACAAACACACACACATACAGTTACACAGTGATTTCTGTGTTGTGATCTGCGATACATCTGCAACATAGTTTAGTTGACTTGGATTTCCTACGTTTAACAGGCTGAAGTGTTCCCTGCGGCAACATTGCCAAGCCTGCGAGGCATGTGATATTAACTGTTTGGGGTGATAGCGTAACCATGTACCAACAGTGCAGACTGGCTATAAAACTGCTCCAGACAAGCTGTCTGACTGTCACAACATTTGTTTGCCAGATTACATTCCTTTCGGTCACTGAGGGTGGCAATAAAATGGCTGACATTCTCTGTGCCGCATCGAGATCACAAATCACTCTAAAGTCCCTCAAACTGCAATATGTCTCCAGTCAAACATGTTTGGCAGCAGGGGTACTAGCACAATGGTGTATGCAAAGGTCTTTTTTCCAGTGTTCAGGAACTTTTTAGAATTCAGCAAGCTGTGAGGACAAAAGACTAGGTCGTCTATGAGGACTATCAATCCATTTAAAAAGGGGGCATGCATTTCTCATAACGTGGCCCCGAATGCAGAGAGAGAGAGAGAGCAAGTGGGAGGGGAGTTGTCTGATCAAGCCCATAAAAGGAACCTCAGTTATGAAGCAAGAAAGAGAGAGAAAGAGGAAAAAAGCATAAAAGAAATGGGGAAAGGGGAGAAAAAACTATTGAAAGAAAAAGGTCATGAGTGGCAGTTGATTTGAGGAGTTTCTGTGACCCCACAAAGGGCCATGACATCATCAGGTATTGAAGTAGGAGTCTGGAAGAAGGGGTCCTTTAAAAAGCTGGCTGCTTACCGAGGCAGTAATTACATTTGCGCTAAACATGCCCAAGTGCTGCTGCGCTTGGGGGGAATCATTTTCAGGGCCAGAGGGAGGGGGGGCTGAATTAATCAGCTCCGTTTGCTGTGGGGACTCTTTTATTACGACAATCTTTTTCACCACAAGCTTATTATCAAAAACACTGTGTGTGTGCCCTGTGCCTTATGTTCCTTATGTTTTTTTGTTTTGTTTTTTTTTCCCCCCAAAGTGCACATCCCCTTTTGCACTGGCTGTTCCACACTGTTTAGGCTATAAAACCACCAGAAAACACGAAGTGTGCGAACGTCTGAAAAATGTTTTTGACCCTCCTTGTATCCCACCTCGCTCTCCTCCCCTCCCCTCCCCAGCCTCGCCTTCCTCCTCTCCACCCCTCCCCTCCTTTCCTCCTCTCCCTTCCACTCCTCCAGCCCTCTTCTCCTCTCCTCTCCCCCCAATATGAGCCTTAGCACCGGGAGCATATAAAGCCGCTGCAGTGCATGGTGGGTAGGCATGGCGTGAAGTGCACGGGGCAGGAATGCTATTAAGTAAGTTATGCACATAATGAATCTAAGAAATGCTTGGGAAAACTGCAGCGACGTTTATTCCTCCCTCTGTTGAGCCTGTTTCTCAGTGAAAAGAGCAGGCTGACTGGTGAATACTGCAAATCACTCTTTAGTTCTGCTAGGAGACATTCTCGCTGCGTACTCCATACCCCCCCCCCCCCAAAGACCTCATTATCTACACTCAACTGCCCACCAAACTGTTACTACATACCCCGCCAAGGCATTTCAAATGCATACTGTAAGCTGCTCCTTCAATATTCACAAAACAAACATAGCGATACTCTACTACAGGAAGACCGTTGGCATAAAATCCACCACACATTGGGCACACGCCCCAAACCAGGGCTTTGACTAAGAGTGCTCAAATGTCACGAAATACTAACAAGGTATTCAGCCAACGCCGGTGTGGTGACTGTAATGTGAGGGTGACAAATTCACCAGCTGTATGATATGTGAGGATGAGGAATCCCCCCCGTTCCAGACACGCTAGGGCAGAGTACGACATGCCTCCGCCGTGCTAACAGACCCACAGAGGCTACAGCAGAATATTCAATTAGCTTCCCCGCGCTGATACGCATCTTATGATATAATGTTGGGTCATATGATTGAACTGAGTGGTGTTGATTCAATCAGAGCCTGCCCCGGAGGCCTGCTTATACTGCCAGACATGCTACAGCAGCTAGCGTGCTCGCTAACGCTAAGCTACGGTAACAGTAGTTGTGCAGTGTGTGAAGGCAGAATGCTGACATGCTAATGCTGCTAATGTCTGGGGCCTAACACCGAGGGGTCTCTCCGGAGTTATTTATTCCCCAGACACGTTCGCATCTTCCCACAACCTGAGGGGAGTTCAGCTTAGCATCCCAGCGTCGTCAAAGATTTCCTCTCTATGGATTGGATTTTTCTCCCCCGGAGCCTGTATCTGTTTTCTCCTCGCCGTGATCTATTTTATGGATGTTCCTCCATGACGGCTCCGTGTTGCCATCGACGGCTCCCTTTCTTTATTCCTCAGAGGACCAGGGACACCTGTCTGCTTCAATCACTAAGACCTTCCCAGCAGGAATGCCATCACAGAGCAGACATGGGTCCGCTATCTGACATTGATAGGAACAAGATAGTATAGATCCACTTTTGGCAATGAATAACAAATACCTTGGAAAGAGCACAACAAGGGTGTCTGTCTCTGCTGCTCATCTTCCAACTGCATCTTAGCATGTCGTGTCTGCCACGACGATGACTCGTGGCGATAAAATGAAGCTTTGTGAAGTCCATAAAAGCTTTGTCCGGAATTTCTGTGATGTGTCATAGAGAGGGAGCGTGACACACACGCAATGGGATGAAATCATATCTTCATGTGTGCTCGTCATTTCAATTATGAGGTGTGAGTCAGCTCTCCGTGGAGCCAGCCATGTGAAGAGGATTTCCTGGAAAATGAACACTGTCAACCTGCTGTATGGCATTAATGGGTTTCATTATTTAGACGGCGTGATAACTCTTCTCTAGAGGTACTGATAATTCCATGAACATTAATGTCTGGTGGGCATGAGGTCATAAAAAAGTGACCACAGGCATTCTGGGAATTCGCTCCCTGCGGACTAACAATGCCCTTATTTGCTCCTGTGACCAATAGCCTTGGTTACTGCTATGAAATAATCTACCAGTGAGGTTAACAAACTGATAGAGACGGATCAGATCAAAACATCTAGAGACAACTATCAACTGTCCCTGAGGAGGATAGACAGTTTCCCCGTAAAATGGAATGTTTGCGTAAATGCAAATAATGACTAGAGTTTACTTAGTGATGAACAGATCTTTTTTATCCGTTTTTCATGGAAAACATTGTGGCCTTGAATGCACAACGTTTGTACCCTGTCACTTTATGAAAGGCTCCATTTAGGGCTGCGCATGAAACTGTTCCCCTCTGCTACCAGGAGATAAGGAGAAGGTATCAATCAATACCTAACCCTTCAAAAACAAAACGCAGCTGGGTATTATTACACTGGGCATGTTACAACACTGTTGATTCACTGATTTCCTCATTTTTGCAATCTAAAAGACTGAACTAAAACCATTCACAGAAAGACCTCATAGTATGCATGCACTCACACAAAAACATTTTAAAATATGAAAAAAGATATCCCCACTCAATAATATTATTTTCCAACCCTAGTACTGTGTACAACGATGAATGTCTCTCTCGAACAAAACTCCTGCCAAAGGGGGCAGTAACTGGATAGGCCTGCATGTCTATCCATGTCTCTCCAGGAACTGGCCTGGCAGCCTCTACAGCACCCAGGCCCTATTCCTCAAGGCATCCCGACGAGTGTTTATTTTTCCAAAGGCAGCAGAGTTAGCCTTCTTAGCAGCTATAAAAGGTGGGATTATCGCCCAGCTTGTAAAGGCTGCCAACCTATTTGGGTAAGGTGTAAAAAACGACAGGACCCAAAGCTGATAGTTAAGTCAAGGCAGGTGTTTGGGGGAAAATTACAGCTCCTACACACAGAATGGGTGATCTGTCAGGGGCGTCTGCATTGTAACGCTCACAGCCTGTCAATGCTGCTCCGCCACACAATGAGACACACTGTGCACACGCCCCGTTTACTGAGGGGTAGAGTAACCAAACATCCTATTCACTGAGAAGTGATTGGGGGGCACATATATATATATATATATATATACATACTGTACAGTACATACACACACAAACACACATATATGTATAGTATATATATTTATATATATATATCATCTCGAATAAAAAATATGTCAAAAGAAGTATTTTATTTCCTTTATAGGTTCACCGTTCCCGGATTATATAATTGATTACAGTATAAAACATATCCATACATATACCATTCCTGGTTATGTTTTATACTGTATATATATATATATATAAATATAAATATATATATATATATATTGTTATAGATTTATATATATATATATGTGTGTGTGTATATATAATTGAATGAATACAGTATAAAACATAACCAGGAACGGTGAACCTATAAAGGAAACCTTTTTGTTGTTGTTGTTGTTGTTGTTGTAGATGCTACCCGCAGTGAGACTGTAAGGTACAGTTCTGTGGTAGTGAATAGGATGTGAGAGCGCTGGTTACCGGGTGACAGGGACAGGCCTGCTCTTTCACTGGGAGACGGCGCTGGTTGCTGAGGTGAAGCCAGCGAACCCCCCCGGAGTTCAAAGATGACAAGTTTCCCACCGAGCAACACCAAGGGGCTCAATTCAACGACTCTTTTTCCGCCTCTTTGGAACAAAATTCAGCTTGTTGTGAAATAAGATTGTGCTTCATTAGGTTTTAAAAAGATTTGCATATTTTACAGCGCCTCTTGTTTTGCATGGCCCGGATATTAAAGGAGGCTAGAATGGGATTATTCTCCCAGCTGTGGGTCCACTGTGACGGGGTATGTTTGTCCAGCAAACAGGCCCCTGGAGCTGCTGACCAGCCTCCGGTCACCGGTCACTCCTGCCTCCAAATCTGCTTATAGATTTCTTTTGCTGTGTGGCCTGAGAGCAGGTCAGGGGGTCAGGCCCTTGCATGGCATTCTGGGAGTGATTGTTCGCCGAGGCCCTGGGTGTAGAATCTATCATCATTAATGCACCAGCCCACTCTTGTTAGCCCGCTGCCCAAACACGGAGGAGAGAGAATAGGACCTTTTGTGAGGCTGCTTTTGAAAGGAGATCAAATCCGTCATTTCAACTAATAATTAGGTCAAATAGCGTTAAAGCAGAGAGGCAATAGATCACTGACCTGCGCATGGGGCTGCTGGAAAATGTGTGAATTCGTTGACTGGCCGCTGTGATGACCAATATTACAAAACATTAGCTATTCTTCAGTCAACTCAAAATAAATAGGACAGCATAAAACATTATTCTGACCAATATGAAGGTACAGTACACAAAAATCCCCCACAGAATGAATGGAATGATATCATCAAGGGTGTTGAACATTCATCGGGCACGTCTTAGACGACCCATCGTGTGATGACACCGCCGTGAGCGAGGCGGTGGCGGCTAGTCCGACGACAGCTGCGGACCCTCACGGCGATGACCATGGCAGACAGGCGCGTCCTCGTGAATGTTCAAGTCACGTTTCTGAACCCGGGGTGAGGGGCTTCGGACCCGGGCCGACGGCGCCACCCTCCGACGCCCCGCGGCGCGCTCTCGCGGCTGCTCGCCGTTTCTCAAACGATCCACACGATGCAGCTGAGGGAACAGGACTTTCCCTCCTCAAAGGCGTCGGTGTCGCCGCTGCCTGCCATCCAGAGCGAGCGGCCCCCTCTGTTTTAGTATCGTCTCAGTTTAACCTTTGACCCCACAGGGGAAACAAAATAATGAATTCCATATTTCCCAGCGCCGGAGATCAGGGTTGACCGTTAGTGGCTATCAATCACAGACAAGCATGGCTGGCTGACTGGCCGGCCACAGGATAGAGCTGAACGCTGAGGCTGGACAAAAGAGGGGGCTGCACTGACCAGAGGTCCCAGTGAAACACACTCACCCAGCCGCACACACACACACACACACACACACACACACACAGACACACACACACAAAGACAATTCCACAACTCCAATGCGATAGTTCAAACAAATCTCCAACCGCACTGATTAGCAGGAAACCCAACGCGCGCATGACAGCGGTGAGACACAGTCACAGGAAGAGACTGTCGCAGGGACTTCAAAGCTCAGTAAAGAGGGGGGGATTACATATGAGACGACACCTCTCCCCCACTCCCACCACCCAAAAAACTTTTCTGAAACTATTGCCGCAGATAAGACCCGTGTGAAAAATCAATGAGGTTGAGCCCGGCTGTCAGCATGACGGTGCCCCGGCCGGGTCCCCACGGGGCCTGGCGGAGTGGGAACAGAGGGTTTAGGGGACGCCCACTGGAGATAAGAGAGTAGAGCAGGGGCACATGGGAACTGGAGTTTCTCCATCTCTCTCGCTCTCTCTCCAAAGACCCCAAATCTTTAGAGGAACAGGGTTGAGCGGTCGCCTCCTCGCAAGGGGAGCCGGGGCGTGACAGCTCGTCCCCGGGCGTCGGGGAGCCCCTCAGCCGATGGGAAGCAGGGGGAACGGGACCGGGGCGCTAATCTCTCGCTAAGCCCTGCCTATTTATCACGGAGGCAATGATAAGAATCGGATTTAAAGGCGATCCCTGAGATGGGTCAGAGCCCCGCGCCGGCGGTAACGCGATCCACGGAGAGCTGATAACCCGCGGACGACGCCGGGAACGTCTGTCAGATAAACAAAACAAACGGCGCTGTCCTCTGAACAGGGACCGCGTGCCGGCCGCTCTCGGGCGGGAACAGACGCGCGCGCCCGGGTCGACCGGGACTAATGGCTGAGCAGAGGGAGAGGAAGACGGGGGAGACGTGGGGGAGAGGTGGCGGGGGAGAGAGAAGGTAGGAGAAGGACAATAGAGCCGAGGGCCGCTGGACTCATCCTCCTAGTTGTGGGGAAAGTGAAAGTGTTTTCCCCCTATATGGCTTTAAAGGTGCAAGTCAGGTGATTTCGATGTAATCATTAAAAAAAATACAAAAAAACTCTAACACACTTGTGAGCCAATTGCATTAGGATTTCGGATCGCTCCCGCCTCCCGACATACCGTGTGGTACCAATGTCGTAATGCTATTGGCTCACGAGCCTTGTTGGAATGGGAGCCAAACCTCAGACATCTCAGATGGAGGTAAACAAAACATTCATTTCGGACACGTCAAAACTTTTAAAAGCTATACTTTTATTCTGCGCCTTCCTACAAGCTCTGTGGATGTATTTTATTTTTTATTTTTTTAATGATTAGTCTACATTGAAATCTTGACTGTTGCACCTTTAAGAAAAAGTTTAAATGCTCAGTTGGATAAACATTCACCTAATTCAAATTCAACTAATATTAAGATAGTCGAGTGGATCAAAAAGAAAACTATGAACATAGAGTACAGACAACCAGATGTTGAACAGCCCCCTACACAACAAAGTAACCGCTTATTGTTATGAAACCCTGCCATGTTTAATATCTTAAAACAGACAGATAAATAGTCCAATCTTTTCCTGTCCCTGGCTCCCACGCCATTGCTCCAGACCTGGTGGGCGTCTTGAATGGATTGCCCTCTGGTCCGAGTGTCGCCCTGTGAGGTCACTCAATGGCCGCCCAGATCCTCGGGCACTTCCCCTCGGTAGGAACAACAGAGCGCTGACCTCTGGGAATCCGTCGTCTCAGGAACGCGTGTGTGAGGTCATGCTTTCCAGACTCCGCACATGTTCTCATGTTCTCGACCAGCCCCAACACACTGCAACAACACTGCTGTCTGGTTATGACAATATTGTCAGGGAACCACTGGAAGCGAGAGTGACAGGATATCCTGTGTGGCTTAGTGAGCTGCGGAGGGGAAACAGATTTCCAGAACCCGCGCAGGTTTGGCACCTGTGACTGATCTTTGGCGGACAGACGCTACATAGATAGCTCATAAAAGTCACAGGCCCCAGAGGATGAGTTTAGTCTCATCCCACTAGGGTGAGTTTAATGGATGAGGCTCGTCCGCCCAGAAGATGGATGAGTTGTGCGGAGAGCTCCGGAGACCAATTGCCACTGACACCCCAGTGTTCCCAGCAGGCCGGTGTCACTGGATCATGTCAACTAGCGCCCACACAGCCCTCTGCCCTATCTGGCAGTATTGAATCTGACTACTCTATCTGACTGATATTGAGCCCCGCAGGATGTAATTATCTTAGCCTAATGAACGCAAACCACCTGGATGCGAGTACAGTAGGATGTGTGCTTTTTGTCAACAAGTTAGCCTATCTCTTCTAGCAAACTATCTTTCCACCTAGCCCCTAATGCAAGTTGTTGACATGTGAGGATAAGATTAGACTTAAACTAAACAGATGATCTAGTTACTATCATATTAATTTGTATTAAACACAAAAACAGAAACAGAATGTGTTATTTTTCTTTTCTCTCTCTCTCTCTTTTTTTTTTTTTCTTTGAAAAAGGGGAATAACGTTGTTCTGGAAATTTCCGTGCAGGAAGTGCATAATGAAATTACTATTTCCTGTGTTTAACAATGCCCTAAAACATATTTTCTTGATTGGGGAGCAGCTTCCCCTTCTGGTTGCTTAATAAGCCCATATTTGTCCACTGGCATGCAAACCTTTTTTTTCCTTCTTTTTATTTAATTTTACAGGAAGTTCAATCCAAACAGAACAGTGTGACTGCATTGACTCACTGGATCACACCATTCCGAAGCTCTTCTGTTTACATTTCCCATGAGGTCATGCTTGCTACTCACATTGTAGCCTATAAATGCCAGCTCATCATACAGTCAGTCCAAACATGATGTCAGAATGCCCTGTTGTAACGTGAGTGTCCCAGGCGTGTCGTGAGGCTCAAAAACGGATATGCTTTTACTGAGATGAAACTACGGTGGCCGATGCGTGCAAATCACAACGGCAAATCCGGAACACAACGGCAAGTTCAAAAAACACAACCGCAAAGTTCAAACACAACAACAAAGTTAAAAAACACAACAGCAAGTCAGAAAACACAACTGCAAGTCGGAAACACAAATGCAATACAGAATACACAACAGCAAGAGAGAAAACACAATCGCAAATTGGAAACCACGATTGCAACTCCCAAAAACACAACGACAGTAACCAGAAATCACATTAGAAATGTGTCAACCGGAAAGGGATTTACTACTTGTTGAATCTGATTGGGCAGCTATAGTGTCAATAACAGTGGGACATGTGCGGGAAGCGAATACTCAAATTAATTTGAAATGATACGTTTAATGACTGGGTTTAAGAATGGAACTATTTTTCTCCCACATGCAGGAGCCTATCTTGCCTCCTGCCAGTCTGTTATCTTGCCTCCTGCCAGGCTGTTGTTACAAATAAGACGTTCTTAACTACTTGCCTGGATAAATAAAGGTTATTGATTGATGATGAGCTAGCTAGCTAGCTCATTGATGTCATATCAAATATTGGACATTTTTATCTATAGCTAGTGACCTGCTTTAGGAGGCTAGTGGCCTCTAAGTAGTTTGCACAAAACAGCTGATCAGACGTTACGATGCATAGCCAGGCTCTTGGCTAGTCTATGTGACACCTAGATGACAATAATAGCGAAAATAATGAAGATATGTTTTGAGTATATCTGTGGTGGTGATAGGATAACATTCATATACAGAGAGAGGACGAGTAGTTGTTTTGTTGTATATTATTTCAATTTGCCGTTGTGATTTGCACGCGTCGGCCACCGTATGAAACACTGTAAGAAAAATGATCATACACTAACGCCACAAATCTCTGCGTTTCTGTATTTGCTTGACCACCGGCCACCGTATGAAGTTGATATGAGCATGCGGTCTGGGACGAGCATGTGTTGCGTGTATGAAGTTGTTTGGATCAGCGGTTCTCGACAGGCGCTGTGCCCAGAGTTCATACACATTCTGACCAAGGGATTTCCAAGAGTTTTCCGTTACTTTTCAATGACTTTAAACCAATTTTTCCATGAACCAACATTCTGTGAAGTTGTGGAAAAGCCATGGAAATCCATCGGTCAAAACATGTATGCAGTGACCCAATGACGTGCCATTTTGACTGCTTTGTTCGTGTCCCGGTGTGGGTGTGTTCGTTTCGTTTTGAGGTGTATGCCAGAGGATAGTAATGATTTGAATGGTGAATTTTAACTGATTCAGTCGATTGATCTAACCCTCTCCTGGTGTTGTGAGTAATGCTTTCCAAACCCTACATGTGTTGCCCTGAAGTTTACTGGACAGATAGGACGGCCACAGGCCCTGACGGGCATGCTTAGCAATGCCAGAACAACGACAACGGGCACGGTACTTGTTCATCTAAACACTGTGGGCTACTGTAAAATAGGATCCTCTCGCTGACTAATTTAGCAAAATAGTTCACAGTCGATATGGTGAATGGATTTGGAGTTCTGCTTATGTGGTCAGGAATACAATGAAAAGCTCTTTTTCCCCACCTCTCTAATTTGCAAACTATCATGAGTAGTGGATTTGTTTATTCACAGCCACATTTACACTTTTTGTGTTGGTGGGTGTTCAGCGGGAACAGTGGAAAATCCATTCACACCAACACCTCTCCTCACATTCCACAGGGCTCCGTTCCCATGTGATGGAAATTCAATTACCTCCTCAGCACAAACACACACGCTCAGAAACACACAAGTCATTGTTTTGATTTTTGATAGACAAAGTTATTCACCTTATCCTGAAGAACTTTCTTTTTCTAAGAAGTCAGAGTCCCACACCCCTCCGTCGCCTCTCACCCTTTTCTTCTCTCTCTCTCTCCCTCTCTTTCTCTCTCTCTCCCTCTCTCTCTCTCTCCTTTCTCTGCCTCTCTAACTCTGGTGTCTGCAGCTGTATTTTTAATCAAGTAAAGGATCCATAGAGAAATGGGCATTTCTTTCACGGCATTACATTCTTCCCCCTCCTGTCTGCGCTCATGGATCACTGGTTAGCTTAGAAATACAGCCGGCACAAAAGCAGCAGCTGACATGTGAGGCTTAATGGCAATAATGGCCATTTTTAAGCCCAATCAATCACATTTAGTGGACATCTCCATTTTTTGTCCGTGAAAAGGTATAAATAATAATAATGATAAAAAAAGAAGGAGGAGAATGCTGAGGGGGAGAAAAAGGCACCTTGGTAAATATTTTAACTGCTTATTAAGATTTGGAGAGCGCCACAATGGGAGCATCTGTGCTCCATGGCCCAGGCTGAAAGAGGAGACCCAGATGGTTCTTAGAACCCAGCAGTGAAAACTGATCCATGAACTGGGCAAAGTAAGCCCATTTATTTAACTATTTATTTATTGTGCGAGTGAGTCCGCGGGCCTGTGTGAGTGTGTGTATCCAAGCGTGCGTGTGTGCACTGTTGCCTTTATGCGTGGGTGTAAGTGTGTTTTTGATTGCGCAAATTGATCTGCAGTCCAAAAGCCTCGGTCCTCCACAAAAGCCCCCTGACAGTGGACAGAATTCTTAGGACAGCCCATAAAGTGTGCAATGAATACCTCCGTTTGTTTATCTTTGCAAGGTTCAGATATTTCAATGTCTCTTCGCCCCTCTTTTTATGAGTCTCCATGACTTGCGGTGTGATTCGCAGACACGCAACTCAGAGGGCGGAGGGATGGGGAACTGGGAGTCAGGTTGTCTCGGCACAACAATGGACTTAATATATTACCCAGTCCATAGCTCTTTTCTGGCTATTAGAAAAAGAAATGTATTTCAGAGAGTCTAGAGAAAAAAGGAGCTGATGGAGCCATGAGTGTGTGTAGGGGAGGGGGGGGGCATTAGTCTGTCCTAATAATAATGAAGGTAAACGTAATAATGGAGAACAGAGAACGTAGCTTTTCACAAGATAATATGGAAAATTTTTACAGCTTTCATCCCTTCCTAATCCTCCCGCTCTTTTATCTTGTTTGGGTTTTTATTGGCTGTGCTGCTCCTGGGAACTTTACCCTCATAAAAAACAATCCTGAGGAATTTTCCAGGGGATTTATGCAGTATGCAAAAAAGATAGGCACGCACTTTTTCAGTGGACACTACGCTAATGTGTAAACAAAAAAAAAAAAATCAACAACAAAAAAGAATGTATTGGAGTTAAGCGTTCTAATTTCCAAGGAGGATAAATAAGTCTGTGGTGTGTCCTGGTGCTAATACTGAGAGAGTCTGTATTGTCCATTAGACCCTGGTGCTGCAGAGGCCTGGTCTGGTCTGCCACTGGGGCTGATGGGCCTAATCTGAAGACCAGGGAGAGCTTTACATGCCTCCTGGACACGAACAGATGCACATAAACAACCTTGATCTAGACAAGGAATGTATAATGAATTTCATGGGGCATACGAGGAGGTGAGGCTTCCTCTTGTACAGACCCTGTCTTCCACTAACCAGACGAGACACACTGTTAAAACATCCAGGCTTTAGCGAATTCAGTTTTCCTTCATAATTATACAATGTAATGATATTTCACTTTGAAAACCAAATATACACTGTATACTGTATATACAGTATGTATTTTAAATGAAACAGAGAGGAAATAAAAGCAGGATATTATCTTGGGCATTTATTGAGAAGGCATACTCTTTGTGTAAAATATCTTGGGTCTGAAATAAAAAGCTGTGAATGACTAAACACTGCGAAGGACATGATTATGACTCATGAGATCTGTCGTTTGTTTGATTCAGCTATTCGGAGGGCACTCTGGATCCCTTTGTCTTGGTACCGCATCCCATTTCATTCCCAATAGCTCTGTTCATTTTCAAAATCAAACCCATAAAAGCATCATGAGCAATAACTGAGGAGAGGCCTCGTGGAAATTTACATATTAATCCAACGTTAAAAATCCTCCTGTATTAAAAAGCTTTTACTGGCTAAAATAAAAACTGAAAATGCTTCGTGACTAAATGAATCTGTGCGTTGCCAAGACGACTCTTCCGCGAGCGTAGGTTCACCGTCACCACGGCAACCTGTGGCGTGAGCTTGTGAAGCGGGCATTGGAATGACGAGGGGCGCGTCTCACCGACCGCACAGGACGTCCCAGAATTCCCTCTGTCTGGACCCTGCCCTTTTCTGGCTGTGCCCGGGCCTCCCCGAACACCTTGTAACATCACCTCAACACACTCTCTCCACACTGACACACATCTTAAAAACACTATTCCCATATCTACAGTAGCCCACACTGTATAACTACCTCAGCCTGGGAGAGCAGCCGGGGATTAGAAGAGGCGCAGACTATCTGTCACCCAACGTCTTGATTTCATTAGAGCAGCTTAATCCAGTGTCAACTTGCTCCACTAACATGTTATTTTTCGATGGAACAAACTGATCAAACAAGTACAATACCGATACAGCTAATCTGCGCTGTCTTGGTATCTGTCGCCATTATCGTGCCTATGTGTTTTCAGTGGCTAGCCTGAGCTAGCTAGCTTGAGCTGGCCGTCCTAGCCGTATTGAGTACAGGTCAGAGAGTGCGAGTCCAGGGAGCGTAAGCCCGGTGTCCAGAAGAGGTTATGCGCCCGGCTCTCATGTGCATCTCCCGTGTGTGAATAATCCAATTATGTCTGCTCAGCATCAGATTGATGGGAGGCTGATCCATACGTCATGAGACGTGACAGGCAGGGCAGGCCGGGCCACGGCCCACGCACGCAAGGGGGCGGGCAGCTGCCAGGGTCCTGCTAACCCACGCCAGGGGTCTGTGGGGAGCCTCTGAGGTGTACAGAAAGGTCCTCGTCACAATATGGTGGTAGGATAAGTAGTAGCGGTGCTTTTTGTAGGGATCATTCGATGTAAGAGAGTTAAAAGGTAATCCGAACAACGAACCGTGGGTGACCAAATCCGTTAAGTCCAGCATACAGAAAAGGAAACTTGTTTTTAAACAGGCAGCAGCCTCTGATCTGCATACTGTATAGTTACCAAGGAGATGGAAATATACTATTTAAAAGCAAAACAGAATAAATCTGAACTAGAAAACAAGATGGCGGTGAATAACCTTGGCTCAGCCTGGTCTAGCATGGAAACTATGGCAGGCCTCTGGAATTGAAAGAGCAGCAGTCAGGTCACCCTGGATGGCTTCAGTTCAGACACTGAGTTTGCTTTCTTTTAATCGTTTTTTATAAATGTTTTTATACTTTTGATTTTAGTAATCAAATTCAGGAACTGAGTTACAAACCTGAAGATAATCAGCACTTTGACATAGGGGTGTGGAACAGGCCTTCTTCTTAGTGACAGTAAATAAAAGTCATGGACCAGATAACATCTGTGGTCGTTTACTTAAATCTTCCTTACTTCAGAACTGGGTCCTGTATTCCACAACATTTTAATACGTTTTTACATTCCCAGTATGTACCTAAGGTCTGGACGGATGCTGTGGTAGTCCCTGTTCCCAAATCCAGCTGCCCCAAAACTCTTAACAATCTGAGAACAGTTGCTCTCACATCAATTCAAATAAAACCTTTGAAAAACTGGTCGTCAGAAATCTTAAACTGAGCATGCACTTGACCCCAAGTAGTTCTCTTATAGGCCCAACAGAGGAGTAAGGGATGCTACAGACACTTTGCTTAACTTTCTTGTTAAACACCTTGAGGGAAGTGGGTCTCATGCTAGACTTCGAATTTGTCGATTTTTTGATCATTGGAACTTTGAGTTTTTTTATTATGCTTGTCTACCTACTGTCTGTGTTGTGTCTGAAACGTGTGTCAACATGGATGACTCGTTTACTGCAAACCAAATCTACCTACTATTACAAATGAGGTAACCTCCACCTGAGCCTGGAAATACAGGAAGGTTGTCCTTACTGTCGTCCATATTGGCAATCAACACTGTTGGTCGCAAATCAATTTGACACGGCCGCTTTGCAAACAATATCTAACCCTCCTTGCGTGACTCAGAAGGATTACAGAGGAATCCCCTGGTGCAAAGCCTATTGCCCCATAGCTTCTAAAAGCAGCCCGCGTCATTAGCACTTTGGTTTTGACGGGAGTCAGATCCCCACAGGTGCATCATGGGAAACAGGGACCTGGCCATCTTTGACACAGATACTGTAGACCAGCCTGAGGGCAGAGAGGGGGACAGCTGGAGGCGGGGGAACACGCTCTGTCGACTGGGCAGACGAGGGAGACAGCTAGCCAAGTCCCAGTGGACGGCCAGTCAGTCAGAATTATACACACCCTTTAACATATTTAGGAACTCAAGCTGGACCCCTATGTCCACATCACCTCTCTTCAAAACGACCATCTGGGCCCGTGTCAACTGACACTGACAGCCTCCTGTCCCAAAGTGGGTTTGACAATCAAAGGGGAGACAATCAAAAGATTTTACAAAAGGGATCCAGAAATTGTCTTAAGAGCTCAAATTTCCACATCCCCAAAACACTCATATGTTGATTTCAATATCTTTGAATGAATTACCAAATGTCAAGTGGCGCTCTTTCGATAAGAGGGCTTTTATATCTGGAGATCTGGCATCATCTCAGCGTCCGGCCTGGCGTGGGGGAAATAAGCGCCACAGATGCTGCTATAGGCTCCGCCTCCTCCCGCCTTGACGCCGAACCGAACCGCCACTAAAAGAAGCCCTCGTCTCTGCACAGCTGAGCGTTTATTGGCCATCTCCAGACAGACGCCTGTAGCCTCTCACCCCACAGCTGGGTTTGCTGTTCCGCCTTATAACGCTAATCTGATTAATGCACTACGCAGCAGCAGCAACAACAGCAGAAAGGCCCGGTGATATGCATAATTGTAATCAAGTTTGACAGCGATATCAAATAAAGAGCCTTGCGTAAATCCGGAGCGCAATCTCCACGTCGAGGCTGTCCCCCCGGACGGAGGGTAACGCCAGGGGACCGGCCGGCACAGGCGGCAGCAGACAGAAGCGCTCGGCTCCGTGGCTTCCTACGGCAGGCGGGCGGGGTAAAAGTTTGGGTAGCAGGGGCAATAGCTGCCCGACGAGGGCCTTCGCCTTCCCATTCAGGCCCCTCGTGCACGCACCCACACGCACGCACACTCACACGCACACCCACACACACAACAACTGTATCTGCTATGGGATTGGAGCGTGTAATGGCAGCCAAAATAAAGAGGTACTTTAAAGTGTGGCCCCAGCACCAACAAAGGCCTCCTCAGTGTGGCGTATAATAGAGCTTGACCACCCCCCCCCCCCACACCACCACCACCACCACCCCCACACTCCAACCCCAACATCAGTGTTATTAATGTACCAGTGCCATGCATGGGCTGTGACTAGGCCTCTGGCTGCCAAACACATATTTTAACCTCCCTCCTTCCTCCTCAACAAATAAGCTGTTTAGAAAATGATTTCCAGGGCGCTGTCTGTTTCCATAGGGATGACATTAGATGAAAAGGACCCCCCAAAAAAATCATAGTGGGTGATAAATGGCGCTGGTCTTGGATGACACACTCTGCTCCCCAACGCCGGCGCCCACGCCAAGTTTTTTTTCTCTCTCTCTCTCTCCGTCTTTTCTCCTCACAAAAGAGCAAATTAAAATGTATCTCCACCACGGCGCGAGTGACAGGGCATTGTTCGGCCACTGTTAGCACATTGTAACCGCCATATTTATAGTTCGTCATCTTTCTGGTGGCTGACACCGGCCCTCTGTAAATCATGTCGCTAAGGGCGTCACCGTGAGACCGGTCTCAGGCAGGGGATTGGATGAGGAGGGAGGAGGAGGGGGGGGGTCAGAAACCTGTGGATTCTCGGAGATATCCCATCCCCGCCTCACAGGCCATTAAGTGCCTATCAAGCTTCCAACAGGCTGTCCTCTCAGATCTGCTATCTGAGTAACAGAGGGGTGCTCAGCACACACACACACGCACACACACATGCACGCGCATACACACGCAGGCACGCACACACACACACACACACACACACACACACACACACACACACCCCATGGTCCACATAAAGGGAGAAAGTTCTGGCTGCCTACTGTACCAGCAAATGGTGGCACAAGGCCAGGAATAATGTAATAAAGAGTTGAAATGATGAAATAATGCGGCTATTAATACAGTTAACATCGTTTCGTATGGTTATTGGTTGACATTAACACCAAGATCTAGTCTTAGTTCGCCATATGTTCAAAAATGGGTCATCCTTAATCCTTGAGCGTTTTATCGTCTGTTTGACATCCTGTAAAAGTGTCTGAGACACTGAACAAATCCACACTTTCAACCATGGACCTGGAGAGACAGCAGCAAACATTTCTTCTGAATTCTTCTCGTTTCATGCACTTGGTGATCATTATATTGTTAGGCGGGCGGTACAGAGGCCAGGGGGTGTGTATGGGACATAACCTCCCATAAGTGGCGGTGTTTGTCATTCTCAGGACCGACTCGAGAGGCGAAAGCGCCCCTCTGTTGAGCCTTTTGTCAGCTACGTCCCACGTTTTATGTAATTACCATTTTTATTGGATTTTTATTTTTGCGGCAACAAAAGGGCCATCTGCTGTGAGCCGTACTCCAGTGGAGCTCCAGGATCAGCAGTGAAACAATAGAATGGATCAAAGCACCGAGCTCTCCGGTCCGGCCCAGCCCAGCCCAGCCTAGTCTGGAGTAAAATACAACCAAACATGGGCATAGGGGCGGAGCCAGCGCCTACCTTTCAAATGTAGCTGTATTTGAACATATTTCATCTGGAACATATAGACGGGACTGAATTAAAAACTCTGTGAAGTGAGTTAACGTGGAAGAAAGTCCAAGTAGCCTGAATCACACTTTATGTGCCAGATTAAGCCCAACCTAACCAAGCCCTCCCTGCCCGCCCCCCCTTCCACCACCACCACCACATCAGACAGACCCCCCACCTGAACACAAGCTTTACATATTTCCCAGAAGCACTCCATTTACCTCCATTCATACACATGGACTTTAAGTGTTGGGTGGAAAATTGTCTCCCAAGTTGTTGGGTTTAGAGATGAAAGGAACAATTCAATTATGTTGTTTTTTTCTTCGTCTTCCTTCCAGTCTTATCCCCTGATGAGCCACTTGCGGACCCGTCTGCCGGAGGAGCAGGGAGAACGCAGCGGTAAGTGGCCTAGGAGAGGCTTCTCTGAACACGTTTGCCTGTGTCCACCTCCGGGGCTGTTGGGCCCGACGGCACGCAATCGGCGTGAGCCCGGCGCTCAGTGAGTCAGAAATAAACAATCCCGGTAATCCGGTGGCCTATTATTGTTTACTCGGTCGACACCTTCTCAATTGTTCCATTACCTCACGTCATGTAATGATCTTGATGATACGCTTTAAATCTGAGCTCAGCGGCTCTGTCTGTCGGGGGGGCGGGTGGGGGGGGGGGGGGCGCGGGTGTGGCGTCGGAGAGGAACAAATAATCTGTGACACTCCAAAGTCGCTTAAGCGGCTAAATGACATGTAGTGGCTACGATTGGAAAAGTTACGCTCCAGTTTAACCAATCTTGAAGTGATCCTTCACTATCGCCATTACATTGCTACCGGTACTACTACGGCTACTTTACATATTACAGAGTATGAAGGAAACATGACTGCCCCCCCCCCCCCCCCCCCCCCCCCCCCCCCCATTCCAAATTGACTAGGCCGTGTCTCTACACCCCCCCCCCCCCCTCTCAAGAGGTGAGGGCTTGTTAGAAGGCACTCAGCTGCGGCTGTGAGAGGGACTGCCGTTACCCCCCCCCCCCCCCCCCCTGCTGGATCGTATTTCTGAGGGTTATCAAGCGGCTCATTTAAATGAGGGCTGGTCACAGCAGGAACCAGCTGAACAAAGTTACTACTACCAGGGCCTCTCCTGTGCTGTTCTCCCTCGGCCCTAATTGGCTTTGACTGCATTTGTTTAAATCCACAGAGGAAGAAAGAGGAAGAGAGGAAACGCACTGAAACTGAAGTGTGTCAGTTTGGCCAGACAGGGTGGCACAAAAAAACCACCCCTCCCCAGGGCTTGTTAAGGAGAGATGGAGGGGGTCAAGCCCCCCACGGTAGCAGGAGCAGACCCTGTCACATTGGTCTCACTGGGCTACATGGTCCCCAGTCATTCACACACACACACACACACACCTCTCTGGTGGTCCCGGCTCATTTCCCCAGTCAGCGGGAGAATTCACACACCGTGACAAACCCACACACATTCTCACATGCATGCTGGCAGACACACACACACACACACACATGCAAGCTCACACACACTCACTCAGACACAAATGCATGCTCACACACCCACACACACTCAGACACACATGCACGCTCACACACACTCACTCAGACACACATGCACGCTCACACACACACACGTGTGCATATTATGCACACATGCACAAACACACTCAAACACACATGCAAGTATACACACGCACGCGTGCACGCACACACACACCCACACTCAAACACACATGCATGTACACACACACACTCAAACACACATGCATGTACACACACATGAACACAAACAAACAAACATGAAGCAGACAAAAAAAATGTGTGTAAAAAATATCAGTAGGCCAGTAGGCTCTCACACACACAAACAAACACACACACACACATTCCTCACATTCACTGAGCAGGGGTGACCTTTTTGGGGTCAGCATTTCAGTTGGTTTGGGTCCATTTCTACACTAAAGCTAGAGCAGGTCTATGAAATAGCTTTGATCTCCAGTGTAACAACAGTTGACAAGAGTTAAGAGAAACTTAAAAGACATCAATACCCCAATATGTTTGCTTCAGCAGCTTTTTTTTTTAAAGGGCACCATTGACCCCTTCACATGTATTAAAACTGAGTCTGTCCAGTTCTGCAGAATAACCACTCTGGCCATCAACCTGGCATACTGAGGTGACCGCGGACAAAGCCAATCAAAAATCCCCGGCAACGTCCTCTGTCAACTGTCCGCCCTGTGGAACTCTCACTCCGCATTAAGCGAAGCCAAACCACAACACTAATGGTCAACACTCTTTACCTCCTTCAATTTATTTATTTTTTTCCTTTCGACTTCTTGACCACACTTTGCCTTGTATCGGGCTAAAAAGGGGTTCCTTGTAAATTTTATTGCAGCGGTGTCAAAAAGACTCCCATCGAAGAAGCAGTAAATATTCTAACGGGGTCTGGATGCAAGGCCATTCCTGCTGGCTCCAGGCACTGAATTAGGCCGGCCTGTTTCTAGTTAGACAGTCATTAAAGAGATCTTACAGCCAGAGCAAATGGTTTCCTGTCCTGAGTGCTTAACTCCTGTAGTAGGAAATGTCCTCGGCCGTAAAGGGTGAACCAAACTTCCTGAACATTTTTAAAGTTACCACTGGGGCCGTGTGCCGTGCTCCGACCATTCGATGTGGCCAATCAAACAGGACCTCGCTTGACCTCGACATGACATTGGCCGTTTAAACAGGTGGTGTCCATTTATTGGCCAAGAGTCGGGGTTAAATATGGGGAGGACCGGCGCATTCGATCGCTATGGAAATGTTTGACCTGCTCAGAAAGGAATAACACAGAGTAAGAGGAAAAATCAACAAATGAGAGCATGGCGACCGGGAGAAACATCGTTGATCACGCGGGAGACGGACAAGGACTGCATGGTTTCCAGGCAGGCTCCAGACGACGTCAACGCACAGCGCCAAGCGTGCATGCACTACTGCTGAAACAAATACAACCATAAGTCACCCTATCAGTCCATCTCAAGGCCGATTCTACCAATTTAGTGTTAGATAATTCTAGAATTATAGATAATTCTGTTAGATAATTCTATAATTCTAGATAATTCCGTTAGATAATTCTACTCAGTTTAATGCCGGAAATTTTTTTTATGACAGAAAATGTTTCATGATTAGTGCCAAGGGAGTTCTTGATATTAGTCAAGTTTTGGACTTTGGATTAAAATGATAAACAGGGACAGTGAAAGTGTCTACAACTGTTACTGAGGGAATTAAAACGGCTCTGTTCTATTAACATTTTAAATGTCTAAATCCACCTGTGTGGGTGCCTATGTACAGTATGCATGCCTGCCCATATGTCTATGTGTGTGTGTGTGTGTGTGCGCGCGTGTCCATGTATGTGCCTGTGCACTGTATATCTTCTGGGGCCAGGCCACAGAAGACAAGTAAAATAATGGGCCAACCCTGTCACCCCCCCATCCCCCATGCCAGCAGGCGCTGTAATGGCTCCCAGGCTGCGACCGAGGTGACCTGACCTGCGAGGGAAAGCACCTGCTGCTCCACTCCACAGGTGACTCTGCCTTTGTCTTCCCACCGGCAGAGGAACCCCCCCCCCCCCCGCACACACACACACACACACCGGTTCCCAGCGTACGCAGCCTGGCCCCCAACCACCGGCGGCCAGGGGGGGGGGGGGGACCCAGATAACACCCAGCCTGGATCATGTATTAGTCATGGGGACACACATTCATGTCAGCAGGATGTATAATGCAGGGCTGAGGCGTGTTTATGGCTCTGAGGTTTCCAGGGTTGACATATGTCTGCGGCCCAGGGCAGTGAGCTGACACAAAGAGCTAAAATATGATATTACCAGCAGCGTACGAGCCGGTGACTAACATCCCCGGGAGATGACTACTTACCGTACGTGTGCGCGGCCGATATGAATCGATGCACTCAGAGACAATAAAAGTACAGTAAACGTCTAGTTAAAGGCCGGCTGCTATGGGGATATGACTTTTAAAAGGAAAAGATGAACAATGCGCGCGTTGTAAAGACGAGGGGGTTGTCGGCGGGTCAGGTTCTCCAGGCATCATTCCGGAGAGTGCATTAGCAAACAATACGCCGCGCTCCGTACTGTACACACTCCCATCGTCTAATGTAGCGAGTCCTCGGTCCGCTCCTCCGGCTAAATTTAGATTTATGTCACTGTAATCCGCGGAACTCGATGTTCCGTGTGGCGCGCGCCCCACAACGCACGCACGCACACACAGAAATATAAACATACATATACAATACCCCCCCCCCCACACACACACACACAACTCACAGCGCCCTCTTTGACACATTCTTTAAACAGCTCCTATCACATGCGTCTCGTCAATAGCGGCAGATATGAAACTGCTGCGCGGTGGCGTTGGTAATGATGGTGTCCAGTCATTAATCACAGCCTCCAGAGAAAACAGAGAGGCTCAGTCATGGAAGAGGCAGCCAGGTTCTGGCATGGAGATTAGGCCCCTAATGAAAGCAAAACAAAGCTGGACATGTGAAATTTATTGGCACATTGAGAAAAGCGGGCCCCAGAAGGACACTGCCACCAATAATCATTTCAGAGTCCCAGTGAAGTGCCGTTTCCTTGGCCCAGATGCATTCTGGGAGAGGGGATATTTGTGGAGTGGCTGAACAAACACAGATTTGCCGGTATCTCCGTCTTTCCCAGCAAAGCTGAGGGAATGCAGGACAGCCGAGGAGCCCGGCTGAGGCCCCGCCTCCCCGCAGCTGGCCCCGCCTCCCTGTAGCTGGCCCCGCCTCCCTGCAGCTCGCTCTGGGAAGGAGAGATGTCCTGCTGGTCCCTCTTCTCTGGCCCCGGGCACTGTGTCGTCTCTCTCTCACTATCTCTTTCGAGCAAACCTTCTCATTCTATTCTATTCTCTCTTCCCCTCTCTCTCTTTCTAGCCTACCTTCTCTCTTCTTCTCTCTCCCTCCCTCTCTCTCTCTTTCTACTCTTCTCTCTCCCTCTCTCTCTCTCTACTCTACCTCTCTCTCTCTCTCTCCAGTTCAACCCTATCAGTTTGCTATTGCAGGAAGACAGGACCCGTCTTAAAAACGTTCAGTAGTGTTCAGGCTGCCATGGTTACAGCGTTTTCTTCTTCCCCCAACGTCACCTCCTGTGTGAGCTGGAGGGACTCTGCAGGACTGGGTCCCACACACAGGATGCAGGTCCCATCTGTGTGAGCTGGAGGGACTCTGCAGGACTGGGTCCCACACACAGGAAGCAGGTCCCATCCTCCCCTCCCCACTTATCACAGTGTCAACAGATACAGTAGTGTACATTGAAATGTATTTTTTAAATATTTGATACTTTTATTAAACAATATATATCATATCATATTACATGTGCGTTTATAGTACAGTATTACTATATAATTTGCAATTTTCTTAATGGGATGATTTTTTTCCCCCTCAAAATTGAAAATCTCACCATGTTTTGTGGAATGTTCAAGTGTGTAAGGGCCGAGCGGCAGAGTGGGACCAGAAGCGAGATGGACAGGAGGCGCCCTGGCCTAATGGCCGCCGCCTAATGGATCCCACATGCAACGGGCTCCGAGGAAGAGGAAGTGGTACTTAAAACGGCCATTGTTCTAATTCAGAGGCAATCTGGAGGTAATGACACTGACATCAATAGCAGACAGTCGATTCAAGGATAACTCCTTCTCTCTCTGATTCTCTCTCTCTCTCTCTTTCTCTCTCTCTCTCTCTCTCTGCAGAGCCGTTATCATGAGCCGGAGGATTAAGTATTTTGACATGGGGGTTATGTCCTTGGGTTCGCCTGTGTTTATGATTTGAATCTTCAGAGACAGGTCCAGACAATCAATAGTGCTAATTAATGCATGGGCATACATACGTACAAGACAGCTGGCCCGAGAGCCAGCAGAGGAGGGATTTATGCTCTGAGAGGATATTCTGACTTGTTGGTTCACTAATTGTTGTATATATTTCGCGGGGGGGGGGGGGTGGGGGGGGGGGTGGAGGTTAGGCGTACACTTTATACGAGAGATGTCAGTGTCATAGGTTGGTTGTGTGTGCGTGCATATTTCTGAGTGTGTGTGTGTATTTCTGAGCGTGTGTCTGTGTGTGTGTGTGTGTTATTGATACCATATTCACTCCCATCCCCAGTGTTTCCCCATGGAAACAGCTAATTAGTGATGATTCCTGCTGGTGCCCTTGGCCCCTTGGTCAGTCCCCTTTTTGTCCCTTCTCCCCTCCACTAGTAATGCTACACGCCCTTGCTGGAGCACCCTCTTAAATTATTCACCAGTCTGAAACGGGCCTTTGGGCCTGTAAAGTCTGACCTTTAACCCTGCCTATTTTGCAGCTTCAGATGATAAATCTATAGCTTCCACAGTGCGGAATTCCAGACATTCAGGGGGATGTGTAGATAGAGGAGATGAGGATCTGGCTATTGTCCGGGGGGCCCCGGCAGCCTCTCCAGGCCTCTCTGCTCCTTTATGGATGATGGAGAGTGACAAGGTTACTGTCTGGTCTGGGGATGACTGACGTGGAGCTGGTCAGAGCAACAAAAAAAACACAAAGAAAAATGTAACAGGAGAAACCAAAGTAAAGATGCACGTGTATTACAGAGGAGGGCGCAAACACGCTGTACAATGTTGGTGTGTGTGTGTACTGTATGTGTGTGTGTAAAGGTGTGTAAGTGAGTGTGTGTGTGTGTGTGAGTGTGTGCATGTGTGTGTGTTTGTATGGTGTGTGTGTGCATGCCTGTGTGTTTGTGTGTGTGTACGTGTGTGTGTACATGTGGGTAGGTATGTGTGTGTGTGTACGTGTGTGCTGTGTACATGTGTGTATGTATGTGAGTGAGCGTGTGTGTGTGTGTGTGTGTGCCACGCAGTGCTAGGCAATGCTGAGGGATGCACCAGGGTGCCACTGCTGACACATACTGTAGACACTTCAGCCCACAGGCTCCTATTCTCCTTGAACCATACCAGGCACCGAAACACCACCATATGTCTGGGCAGAACACAACAGCTCTCCGGCTAATTTAAAGAGAGAGAGAGTGGGGAGGGGAGAGAGGGAGAGGGAGGGAGAGAGAGAGAGAGAGGGAGAGAGAGAGAGGGAGAGGGAGGGAGAGAGAGAGAGAGGGAGAGAGAGAGGGAGAGAGAGAGGAAGAGAGAGAGAGAAGGAGAGAGAGAGGAAGAGAGAGGGAGAGGGAGGGAGAGAGAGAGAGAGAGAGATGAAAACATGTTGCCAGCCTCTCCGGATCGGATCAGCCATCAAGTCATCTGCAAACAGTAAGATGAAGGGATCCTATAACAAAACAACAACGTTGCGTCTCTCTGTAGTAAATTACATAAAGCAGATGTCATTCTGACCCCACTCAAATGGTGGATTACTGCTTTGATTAATCACACTTTAATCTGAGCACTGAAATTATAGTTTCCCCGTCAGTGCGGGGAAATAAGCTCATTCCATGCTAGGCGAGGCCGTGATTATCTTCTCCTTCTTCTCCTCCTTCTTCTTCTTCTTCCTCCCCCCATTCCCTGAGCTATTCTTCACTGCTGGAGGATTGCAACTCAATTATCTTTGTGTCAGACGATTATCCCCGCGCTTAATTTAATCTTCATTACGGCCCAGTCATATTTCAATTAAACATGCTATCATAGCGTTCACACGTACTTAAACCTGTTATTCCTGCGCTCAATTTTTCCCGCCGTAAGGGGCTGGGAGGGTAACAGATGTCATAATTATGCACTTATTAAGCATATTTCACACTCGCCTGGGCCGGGCGGCATTAATCTAACGACAATATGCTTTAGATGTGATCTATAATACAGCTGCAATCTGCTAGGGTGCCTCAGCCTGCTTTAATTGTGACACACATATCAGTGGTGGAGTTAAGGAGGTTAATGTATTAGTAGATTACTCAGCACCCTCCTCACTGGCCCACTCCTCGCACAACAGAATCAGACCGGCTCTGATGCAGGAATCCCGACGCAGGGGCGGCTACCCCGAACGGGGCACAGGGCCGCCCACCCCAGGGGTAACCGTGCCTAACCCCCCCCTGGCTCTGTGCCACTGGGGTCTGGTTTAAATCGGGGTGCTGCAGAGCAAAGGGACCGTGGCTTGGGACGTGAGGAACCTGCAGTGTGGGACTTGTTGTTTTGTGTTGCCCGTGCCCTGTCTGTGTCTATGGAGAAAAAGCTGTTATTAAAGCTAACGCCTCCACTAAGATGCATCTGATTATTCACTGCTTCCCCCCCCACCCCCCCCCCCCCCCCCCCCCCCTCCCGTTGCTGGAAGCAAACAAGCAGACATCTGGATAAGGGCAAAACGATGCACGCACGACACACACACACACACACACACACACAGATAATAAGATATAGCACTACTAATGTTGTTGTCTTGGAGAATCTGTTATTCAGAGATGGATTATCGTCATAATCTGGTATTTGAAGCCTGGATCACCAGATTATCTATCTATTTTTCTCCACGGGGAATACAAAAACATGTCTTTTAAGTATATAATCTGTATTCTACACTAAGCATTCAAAGCCAGTATCTTGTGAAAAACATGAGTTCTTCGAAATCAGATCTTACTCAGACCTGCATGGTCTCCAGACCAATAAGCATTTCCTTGGACATTGTACCCATACTCCATAGCCTACACATGACAATTAAACACTTAACTAACCTAAAACTTGAGAGTTCCAAGGTTTTCAGCAACAAACTAATCAAGGTAGACATCTCTTCCAGATGAATCCTCACCTTGGTTCAGTTCACCGAGCCTGAGACACAGAGCCCAGAGACGCTTCGGCTTCCTCTCGCTAAGAGGAGAGAATAGATTACCTATAACCGTCTGAGACCGAGGGAAACAAACAAACAAACAAGCAAACAAACATACACAAGGAAGTCTGCGCTCCAGAGCGCAGTGCCTCGCAATTACTGTACAGCCCAAACGGCTGGGATGCCCGCAGATAGAAAGCGTGTGGGACGAGGAAGAGAAATGTGTGCTGCAGACCTGCCAAACACCGCACGTTGAGCGGAAGGGCTCCGGGGCGACCTCTCAGACATGTTAGAAACATTATAAGCGGAAAAACATGAAACGCTGAAATCGGTCGAATAATTCCCCTCAAAAATGCACTTTATAACCACTAATAGAATTATTACAGATCCACGTTATCCGGTGAATCTGAGGGTGGAGGCAGGGTTTGAGCATTACGCATGAGCTGTACAAAAGTGGAACTATCCGAATCAAAGGCAATCGAGACTCCCAGGTTTTAGCTTGGCACTCATACAAACCCACCCTCCCAAACCCCCATCAAGTACCCTGAAACAGTATTAACCAGGTTGTGGATGCTGTGCCGCTTTTAACCAAATCTGGGAAGTATTTGAAGTTGATCTTTGGTAATCTCTGCAATCTCTAAGGGATATCCTGGCGACTAATTTTTGGAATCAACAGTAATATGAATAATGTGCGTGATAGAACTGAGGCCCAAGGCCCTTCTGGAGGAGATTGTGTGCAGACTGATAGTGGAGGAGGAGGAGGAGGAGGAGGAGGAGGGGGAGAAGGGGAGGAGGAGGTGGAGTTGGAGGAGGAGGTGGAGGAGGAGGGGAGGAGGGGGAGTTGGAGGAGGTGGTGGTGGAGGGGGAGGAGGAGGAGGAGGTGGAGTTGGAGGAGGAGGTGGAGGAGGAGGGGAGGAGGTGGAGTTGGAGGTGGAGGAGGAGGGAAGGAGGGGGAGTTGGAGGAGGAGGTGGTGGAGGGGGAGGAGGAGGAGGAGGGGGAGTTGGAGGTGGAGGACGAGGGGGAGGACGGGGAGGAGGACACTGGACTGGGATAGGGTTAGACATGCACGCACGCACACCCACACACCTAGACACAGACGCCGAATGAGACACAATGACAGGGTGTTTGGTAAAGACCCGAGCACAGCTGAGGTAATAAGATATGCATGATCTGATGTTAAATAGTTTGGATTAAAAAAAAACAGAAGGAGGAGAGAGGGGGAGAGAGCAAGAGTCAGCCAATCTGTCTCATTCTCAGACTCTCAGTGCATTGATCAGGCGTTTAATGTTGAAGCAGTGAGATGGACGTGCAGAACCTGACTGTGAGAGGAGACCTTTGGCCAGAGGGAGAGAGAGTGAGCGCGGGCGGGGGTCAGAGGTCAAGCCCCTGAGGAGAGGTCGGCGTGGCGGACGGGGGGGGAGGAAGGGGAGGGGAGAAGCAATCAGGGGTTATACTCGGTGACAGGGCGGCACCTTGATGGGCCGGGCGTGGCTTTGTTTGTCACCTCACCAGCCTCGATCAATCAATCATCTCCTCTGGCCCACGCGGCCAATCAATGAGCTCGCTGCTGCACCCAAAGGAGGTAGCTCAGGTTTCCCCCTCAGCCAATCAAGATGGTCGCAGGTCCAATAAGCCCAAGCATCAAAACAATGACTCATCGAAATATTCAAGAGAAATCTGACACGTTTTTCCAACAATAAATAAGTGATATGTTCTTTATTCACGTGTCTTTCACCACTGTGATGAATACTGTAGAGCTGCAGCAGATGTTCTAGCCAGACTGGTAGTCAGAAACAGTCAAGTGGAGTAAAGCTATATTGTATGGTGCCCTTAGCGCTAGCCTTCAACATGAAACACAGCGCCGTACGTCTCCGGCGGTATCTTACATGATATTTCTGGTGTGTATTTTCTTGTTAATTCCTAACATATGCACTGCAGCCCGCAGGCATGATTCACACACGTCTCTGAAATTCTTAGGAAATGGCGATAAGTCACGGAAGTGAGTAAAGAACTTTTGCAATTTTCACTTCAAATGTCGTCGGTAAGGTAACTTACTCTCTTCGGGAAAAAAAAGTCTCTTTCCCACCACCTCCCCGTAAAAAATGTAGAACAGCAAGAAAGATGCACATTTAATGAACGACACTTCCTGGAGCTTTAAAAAAAAAAAAATGTTTTTTAGGTGTGTGCGTGTGTTGGGGTGGGTTGGGGGGGGGTGGGGTTGCTGTTAACATCTATTAGCATGAGTAATTTGTGCCAGGAACCGGAGAACAGTGTCGGAACGCATGGCTGTAATTTATTAGGTGGAAGAAGTGGAGCAAACATACCTACTGTACCAGACCAGAAAATACTGTCATTCAAGAAAAGATCAGTCGCAAATGTTTTGGACGTTACCTCAATTATTTTCTTTTTTCAATAACTTACTGTTAAAGGCGATGTGTATATTGCAAAACAATTTCAAAATCTTGATAATAATAATAATAATAATAATAATAATAATAACAAACAAACTCCACGGCAACATATGCAAGCATGAACGTTCATATTCCTCAGGTGTAAATGCCAGTTTAAAGGAGGTGTGTTATGGTGGATCCTGTCCTCTCCCCTCAGACATCAGAGTGTGGCCGGCGTTTCTTTCTCCAGCACATTAGGCTGCAGCCTTTTAGGTTGCGCTGACCAGTGGATCAATGGCTCTCCCTCTCTTGTCACCATTCATTTGGAGTGAGGAAGGGAGGGAAGGAGGGAGGGAGGGAGGGAGGGAAGGAGGGCTGGCTCCAGCCCTCCCCCCCTCGTCTGCTGCTGGCTGGCCCGGCCGAGGCTGCCTTCACCTGGGCTCTCTGAGCTCCCCTGACAGCTGGCTGCCACCGGCACCAGCAGACAGGCGACGAGCCCTTGGGCTCCACACACACGCACGCACGCACGCGCGTGCGCACACACACACACACACACACACACACACACACACACACACACACACACACACCTCTGTGCTGCAGACCACACTCAAGTGCAGCAGCCATCGTGGACACTGACGCCACCAACCCCCCCCCCCCCCCCCCTTCTCACACTCCCACTGTCTGTGTCTCCTGTTCTGTCTCTCCACCCCTCCCATCCCCTCAGTCTCTGGTCTCTGTCTGGGTTCCTGTCTCTCTGCTGGCTCCGGTCTCTCCAGTCTCTGTGGAGTACTGCAGTTCGGTCGGGTTGGAGGGGAACCAGCTGTGAGCCTCCAGACTCTCCTCTAACATCCGCCACGGCTGCAAGGATCCTGCCTGTAACTACCTCTGCATCAGCTAGCACGCCGCCTCAGTAACGCTAACACCTGGATTATATGTCGGTATTATACACAGATATAATATGCTGTACAATAATACGCGCAGTAAGATATTCTGTTGTTAAAAACGCAAACTCAAATACAAAATTCTAAAATGTTCTTTGTCCCCCGCCTTTTTTTTTTTTACTGCAATAGTAACATGTTTGCTATTCTTGAACAGGAGCTCTAGCAAGAGCGTAATATCCCCTCTAGTTATTGTACTTGTGCAATAATACTGTAGAACATATTGCACTGTATGTAAAAAACCAACAAACGTGGCCTCGGCGACAGCCACAGGAGGAGAGGCCTGTTTTATCACCTGTACTTTATTACAGTTTGCCATCTGCACCGAGGTATGATAACAGCGAGCTGTGACTATTTACACATATGAAAAAGCACATCCATCTGCCACGCGGTGTCACTCCTCATGAATCAGTCCCACCTTTTACGCCAAACAACTGCTGTTTATTCACAAGGTGACAGCCAGAGACAGGGTCTAGTGGTGACACCTGCACCGAGCATCCTGGAGTCCTACCCCCAACCCCCCAGCCACCTCCCACTCCACCCCCATACTGCCACCGCTAACACCCCCCCACCCCCCACACACCCCCGAACCACACACAAACACATTTTGTAGGGTTACAGTGCACAATATGTTGACCCCCTGTGGGAGATTAGGGTTTGCCACTTTGTTTTAAGATGATCCATATCCCAGGGTTTGTGTGTGCGTATGTGCGTGCGTGTGTGTGTGTATGTGTGTGCGTGCGCACGTGTGGTACAGGCATGGATTTATCAATTCTAATCAGTCAAAAAGGGCTTATGAGGACTAATTAGTTATAGTAACTTGGGTTAATACTCTGTGTCAAGACCTTGGCTTAGCACCTACTAAGATAGATGTGACTTTGACATACTGTACTGTACCGCGCATTGTTAATGAATTTAACCCAACTCCCGGGCCGCCATCAACCTAGTTCTTTAAGACGGTGATATCTGCTCCCCAGCCGAGGAACTGTACACGACACGGTCTGTCGGACAGTGACAGAAGGAGGCCTTGTGGAAGAATAAGGAGCTTTTAACTCCTACAATAATTGGATGAAATGCGGTTATGCTCGTGCGTTCTGCTCTACATTAAATCCAAGCTGCTTTTGGTGTACATATCTATAAATATAACTAATAAATAAATGAGAATAATAATAATAATAAAAAATAAACACACCAGGATGAATATCAGAAGTGAAACCCGGAGTAAATCTCGATCACAGACGTGGGAATGCATCAGTTTAGGGAGTGTGGGCCCAGGGTTGGGCTGAGGTAAGTGTGAGCTAAATCAAAGGCAGCAACGGTAGCAATAACAACACCAGAGACAGGAAGACTCGCGGAGGAGGAGGGGGCGGGTAAACAGCCCGGACATTAAAGTATCGTTGCCTCCGCCCGGCTCTCCGACCGTCGTCTGGCTCCTGGAATGCGCCCGGGGCCGCGCAGGGAGCCAGGTACTGTACATGTACGGCGTGTTGTTCTTTTTTTTCCGAGGTTAAGGAACAATGAGCATTAATCCCCACCTGACACTAATACCTGACGTATGATTGACCTGGACACAGGACACTCCGCCGCAGTGCCTTCTGGGCCATATGGCGAGACGTTAGCCCTCCACCCTATAGCGGGATAAGCTCCCCATTCTGGCACTGCTTTTTTCCGGAGATTTCTTTGGTCAATAATTGCATGATGACGGCATTAACGTATTGAGACAGATTTAGAATAGCCTCCGTCACCGCGTATGGGAGGGCCTCTCGGCCCCGAGGAGAGAAGGAAGCATAATCTACTATAATCCAGGAAAAGTCCTTTAGACGCCCCCACGGAAACCCTGAGGTATTTTATTCCTTGTTTGCCTGAAATGCGCCTGCTGACATAATGGTGACCATGCAAACATACAGTTGTGTATTATTAGAAGTCTCCAGGGTAGATTCAATGGTGATTGCTTATGTGTAATTCATTATTGTGAAAATGGATAGGCGTGGGTGCCTACTGTTTCTCTGTTGTATTAAGTTGATAACTTGTGATCCTATGACCTACCAAGCCTGTGGTCTGTCCATTACTGTACAATCCTTCATCAAGACCAACACCCTGAAACAAAGCATAAAAGATGGGCACACAAAGCCAAAGTGACCGGTCCAGAGACAGAATAATGACTAGTTTAGAGGATCCGGCTCCTCCAAACAAGCCAATCTGCCAGGGGCTCCCATGGCGGTCGTCTGGGCAGGGTCACACATGCCAGGCTGCCCCTCCCGCACGGCACGCCAACGCACTGCTCTCCAGGTCATCTTAACCTTCTTGATTTGCAACAGACACCACCAGAGCCCCCAACCCCCCACATGCCATCCACACACACACACACACACACACTCTCACACACACACACACACAGACACGCACAACTTCTGCTGAGCACCCCTCTCTCACGGTGGGGATAGTGGGAGAGAGTCACCCCTCTCCTCCTCTCTCCTCCCCTCCTCACCTCTCCTCCTCTCTCCCTCTCTCCTCCCCTCTCCTCCTCACCTCTCCTCCTCTCCTCTCAAAGCCCGGCTAGTAATGAACAAATTCACTGCACATTACTCTGGACTTGATCTCTAGCAAAATAGTGCTGGAACAAACAATTTGGTTTGTCAACACCTTTCTCTGGACTCCTCCATCAATGTCAGGGTTCCAAATTTAAACAGCAAAGTGCATTTGACTGCAGGACCCCGGGCTGATTAGACTTCCCAGCTCAGCGAATTGCTCCAGACAGGAGAGGCAGCTCTGATTGCTAACCCGGCTTGAAAATAGTCTCCGCCGGCTCCGGGATTAGCATGAATATTTTGATATAGATCGATAAGCAATCTCCACTCCATAAGAAATGCCAGCAACCTTCATTTGTCTGATCAAAGGTGTATCAGGTGCTGGGCGACAGCTGGCTATTGTTTTCAGCAGGGCGATTCCATGGGAGGGGATCCACACACACACACACACGTACACACAAACACACACACCCACAGTCACACACATGCGCGCGCACACACTCACACACACCCAGCACTCCACCTAATCGTGGAAACAATCACTGCTTCACAGGATCCCATCTCGCAGGGATGGACCGACTCAAATGAGGATGGCAGAGGTCTCGGTCGCGGGGACACAGGGGTCATTTGTTAACCATCACGGCGGCGGCCTCCCGGTATCTCGCCACCGGAGCGTCGCTGACCTGGACAGAAAGGCCGGGGCAGTTATCTAGCTGTTTACCTTCCCCGGGCCTAAACGGACTGCATTGGATTTAACGCTTGGGTCGCCCCAGGGGTCACGGGCCGTCGTCCGATTGCATCTGTGTTGGACGTAGATACCAGCTACGGGGAGAAACTAATCTTTTTTCGATCTTAAATCTCAGTGTTAATTCTTACATCGTAAGTGCAGACTTAAAATAAAATATACTTTTTTCATATCAAACAGCATGGGTTTTATTGTGAAATATCTATTCTTGGCGATATCGCATATATATTTGGAGAGACATCGATTGTATTTTCCCATATCTTTAACAAGTTAACAACAGAGGTGGACTGTCCACTTGTTTCAGAACACAACCGCCATTCATTTCCCAGTCCATATAAAAGAGTATTATGTACAGGTGTGACCCGAGCGTTTAGCGGTTAACTAGTGCGGAGTGAGACCACACACCGCTGGATGACTGGCGCCTCCCACGTGAGACCGACCTGGAGGCTTGGGAGACCGACGGACTGAATAGTGAACCGAGTGTAAATTATGGGTCTAATTCATTAGGAAGTGTCGCTTTATTTCAGGGCAGTCCGAACCAGGGCGATTAAAAAGTGGTCATCAGGATTAATTAGGGTAATATATATGTGAGGATTAGCAGGCCTAGCCCTCGCCCTGCCCAGCCAGACCCAGCCCCCTCTCTCCCTCTCTCTCGTTCATTCTGGCCACACATGGCAGAGCTCTCCCACCCCTCCCTCTCTTCCTGCTACAGCTCTGTTCCTAAACTGGGCTTCTGGCATCACCCCTGGCTCGGCCTGTGGCCATGACTCGTCTCTAGCTGACCCACTAGCACAGCCAGGATAGAGGCACATCCCCAGGAAGAGAGCAGGCTGATGGCGCTCACTAGGTGAGAACGTGTTTAGGATTAAGTCTAGGATAAAAGTTAGGTCACTAGGAGTGAGGGTTTGAGATATATTGCGGCGTTGTTGAGAAGGGTCCTCATGAGAGGAATACCAGCAGGGCGCTCCGGTGTTTATAACCAGAGGCTAATCGTTTTACTCGGCCCTACAGTACGTCACCACGCGATTTCACCGGGGCTTTCTACCGCCTGATTTATTATTGAAATCTTCCAAGTTGCCGGTTATCACAGTGTTTATATTATTACTCCAGTGTGTTTGAGTTAACATAACCTTGGAAAGAACTCCGGTTCAAATGCAAGGATGCCTTGTTTTGCTTGCAGTGCAGCGCCGGCATTGAAGTTAGCAGATGGCGCATTGCCTGTTCCCTGGCGCTGGCTCAGACCAAATCTTTCATCCTGCCTGTCTCTCCCGTGCGGTCGGGGTGGCCCGAAATGTTTGAGCTAAAATATAAATTCAACAACTGGGCTTTATTTTCATTTTGCTTCAACGAGAAAGGAATACAGCCCTGGCAGCCTCCGGGGTTGTTTGGAAATATAGGAGCAGAAGATACCATTCTGTTTTTTGTTTGGTGCGGCAGAATTTGTGCGGTGATTTTCAGGTGTCCTCCCCTCAAAGCTATAAAGGTCATAGATCATATACCATAAACATGGCCTCGTCATAAAGGCCGACTGTTCTAGCGAAAGAGTGGAGGTATCGAGGGGCAAGTATTGAGGCAACACTGCATCTGCCTGCGAATGCATCTGCAGCGCAACGTTTGAACCAACACAGCTTTTTATGTGGTGTTGGTTTAAGGGCACGGACAAATAATGTGTCCAAGCGTACAGCTCCACAGAACGGGATGATGAAGTTGCTGTGTGTCAGATTAAAACACAAATAAGATATCAATAAGTACTCAGCCATGGCTGTTTACACCAACCGTTCCCACGTGAAGCCCTTCCCAGACAGGGATGTGTCCAGCTGGCGCATACAGCAGGGATGCATTATACCTGTTTAGCCACTTCCTCATCATCGGATACTTACAAACACAGTTTACTCCTCTGTGCAATCGAACGATCCTTGCGGATCTGAAAACAGGTTTGGGTGAAGCTGAGGACTTAAATAATAGCAGGAGTGGTATTGAGCGTCTTCGGCGAAGATCAAATGCGGCTTTCATTAGTTTAGTACAGCGCCAGGGTTCATTGACGACTTGTCAGACAGTCCTCCCTTCAATACGCGGCGAGAGGCTCTAAAAATCATCCCTTTTACTGAGCCCTCTCGGCTGTAAATTCAGCCCAGTTCAATACCGCCCCCCCCCCCCCCTCTCTAAACCACCATTATTCCCCACCATGGATTAACCCCATGCAGCTGATCAAAAGGAACCCGTGGCAGTGTGTCTGCGAGGGCCTCGTCCACACTCTGCGTTGCACCCTCATGATGGAATCCGCAACTTATTATTATGGAGAAATCTATTGTTTGTCCACAGGTACCATATTTAGAAGGCGAGCATGATCTTCCGGGGGATTAAGGAATGCTCTAGGGGGGTTTCTCTGCTCTTCAGAGAGTGAGGAGGAGGAGGGCCGGGGTGGTTGAGGAGGGGGAGGAGGGGTGAGATTGCCTCACAAAATCAAGGGTCTTGTGCACCTTTTGTGGAGCGAGACTGTTTCCAATTAAGACGGCATGAGCAGCACAATATCACATTGTCACGCAGTAAACAGACCTTGGCTTCCCATAGAGGGAGGATTGCATCACTCTCCCAGGCCTAATCATAGTGCCAGTGGCCCAGTTCTCCACAGACTGCCTGTGCGGCTAAATACACATGGATGGATGAGCATGATCTACGAGCGAGATAACAATCATATCTGTGCACTTTATTTAAAAGATGACCTGTACCTGACTACAATCCTTACTAATTCGCCTTGCATTAACCTGTCATTGTGTTTGAAGTGTACTTACAGTAAATATGATACATACTCCAGGACTAAAAGCTTTACATAAAACTGTCATCAAAGGACATATTAACCCATCTTTGTTTACAAGAGGCGAGTCAGAGAAAAAGACAATTTGGCGCAATGGTCGTAAAACACCGCTCCCGCCGACTCTGTGGCACGCACGCATGCACACACACACACACACACACACACACACACACACACACACACACACACACACAGGCAGACATAACGCAGGCCCAAGGCTAAATCACTGGGGACGGGAGCATTTAAGAGGGAGTGTCACATTTCTAAGTAATAAATAGCAGAGATTGATTTGACCTCCCAGCCTGGTCCAGCAGAATACACAAGTTAAGAAAAATGGAAGCGCCCTCTCTCTGGGGATCCATCGGGAGGGAATCAGATAGCCGTCTGCGGGCTGCGGGGTTTCGAGCGGTCCGCCGGTGTCAATACGGCCGTGCCCTCGGCCCACATTCCCGCCAGGCCTACCGTGAGCGGGGAGGATCAGAGAGAAGCCAGTCACAAACATATCCAGCTGTTATCTCTGGGTTGGGTTCAGGGAACAGAAGGAAGGTCAAAAGGTTTCTGTTACTTATGGGCCGCCTGTCTCTGGATTATTCACTACCATAGTTCAAATATAGCTTTTTTTTTAGGCTCAAGCTTTATGGGACAAAAGACAGCGTGACAGTCGGGGGTCACGGACAAACTCATCCTGACGTAAAAAAAGAGACAGCCGTGTAAAAAGTTTCACGAATAACGTACATTCATTCTGGAGCGGCGGATCTCAATCGGACTTGGTGAATTACGGGTACGGTGAAAAGGAACGGTTAGGCGGGCGCATGCGATCGGGAGGGGAGGGCAGCAGGTGTTCCAAGGACAGAGAACCGGAGAACCTCACCGGAGGGCACAGTGCTTCTTCCTCTCCGTGAGCACGGCCCCGCGAAAAGGGGGCCGTGCTCCTGTGAGCATTTACACTGACAGAGGGAGAGGAAATTGCTTGCGACACAGGGCAAAAAATGTATGTAAGCCTGGCTCCCAGCTGTAAAACAGGACTCATGAATTAGCCTGCCGACGGTTGGAAGCTAGGCTAACATCGGCTACCTCGGCGCGTTCTCCCCTCACCTGCTCTGGTCACCGCCACAGAAGAAGTAGGGTGACATGGTGATATGTGTATATCTGTGGCAGAGGCCCACACGTCCACGCATGGGAAAACGATACTCTCCTCTCTGCGTCCGGAACAGAAACAGAAGCTGTTCCCAGGGAACAACATGTGGTGCCCATAAAGCAACATCCTATTTACTGTAATTCAGTCTCAGCAGCCACATGAATTATCATTGACGCAAGGCGCCGTGACAGCGCCTTCAAAATATGTCACTGCGAAGAAAAGCGACTTTTTTTTTCTACCCCCTCGCGGATGATTACATGCTGTTCGTGGAACGGTAAGATGAAATGGCTGTGAAGCGACCACAGCTGAGGTGTGGGTGTTGTGCTGTTGTGAGGACGAGGCCTGATGCTGGAAACCACTGGGCCAGTAATGTTTTATCAATAAACACATAATCAATTCCAGAGAGGGGAGGAAGCCTTTTAACCCCCTCATTTAGGAGAATGAGCACCGTAGGCCACCTCTGTAACTCATCCTGGCCGGGGTTGTCAAGGTAGCATCCTCTGCACAGACGCACAGAAGGACGGGTCACTGAAACACAAGCGGCTACACCAGAGAACTGGACACTGGATCTCAGCGATACCGTACGTTCTTTGTCTAATTGCTCCTTCTCTCGGTCCTCGGAGACAGTCGGATGCATGACGACTTTTAGCAGAAGAGAAGCCAGCGATGTACCCTGCGCATTTTCCAAACGGCCTAATACTGCTGCTACTGCTGTGGGGGGGGGGGGGGGGGTGTCAGTGCTGTGAAAACAGAGGCTGGATCTGCTATTGACCTGCTCACCGGGTTCCTCCCTGCTTCTGCAGACCGGAGGGAAACAGGCCAGTGATGAACGATGGCAGTGCAGTCAATGAAAAATCAGCTGGGAAGCACAAAGCTCTTAATGCTCGGCCATATTGGTTGCTGACGGGAGCAAATAACCTCGGCGTAGCACTTATAGAGACCAATCATACATTTCAACCAACCAACTACAGCCTATGCCCTCCGCAATAAATTCTTTCCCCTGATTAAACAGTAAATTCTGCATGCCTATCAGCCTCCCATTAAGTGGGGGGCTGCTTTCAAAAACACCATTAATCAACGCAGAGATATGGTAGGAAATATCAGTCATCGATTGTAACTGCTTATGACAGTTTACACAGCTTTATATCTGCAGAGAACGCACGCTGATCTATCAATTACCAGAAGCCCCTGCAGCATGCTAATTGTGCATTTTCCCCTCTAATGCATTTCCACTGTTATCTCATAGGCTAATGAAACCAAACAAATCAATAAATATAAATTATACATGCAAAGATGTACTGCTGTGAACATAAAGCCTCTAATTAATTGCACTTGATTAATTTATATACTTTAATTATCTCTCCAAGCTGCAGATGGCATAAATATCGAGACAATCTGCTTATTGCTATGTCAGTCATAAAACGGCAGACGCAATGAAACTATTAGACTTGGCCAGCTTTGTCACTGAAAACCACACAGTTGCTGACATGAAGAAGCCTTCCTCTGAATAATTTAAGGTGAGCAAATTGCCAGACAATGCAGAGCTTGGGACTTGATTACTATTCTCATTTCTTTGCCGGTTTAATATGGTGAGTGGTCCGGCGACTTTGCACGCACAAAGCAAAAATCACCACTGTGTATTTGCTAGCCCCCATTCTTTATGACCTTTCTTTAAATGGTCGGGGGTAAAACCTTTAAACAAGTACTCTCTCGTGTGTAAATTCCAGCAAACCGCGCAGTATGCAGTCAAAGCGAAAGCACCAAACAAACGATAGATACTGATTTAAGTTACAAATGAGCAACATTCATCTGACACAGTCTAACAAAAGCAATTATTTTATATAACAAGATAATTATCCATCTACAAACGCTTTTTTGATGTTTCAATCTTAAGAATTCAGAATTCAGAATTTCAGTTCAACTTAAAGCAGTTCCAGCGGCCTGTGTAAGAATAAGTTGAGGTTTGAGGTGGAAATGGCCGGATCCTAGCCTGCTGAAAGGTGAGAGAGGAGGGTTACTGGAGGCTTCACGACTTTACATCTTGGTGCTGCTAATAAGGGTTTTTAGTACAATTACCCCAACAGGGTGCTTGGCAGAATAATTACCACAGAGAGATTACAGTGGAGCATTAATGTGTCCAGGTACAGTAAATATGTCGAGAAACAAGGTGACGACTCCTTCTTCCACACTTGCTCTGAATTTAAATCTTTTCGAAATAAGGTGTTCTCTGCCCACAAGTGCCAGATTCAGCTCTGGAAAATTACAGTGCCCATTTTAGGCGTGTAACAATTGTAGGGTCTTACTTTCAAAGTTTTCAGAATATGCTAATTGCAGAGTACTGTAGCTGCCTGAGCGTGAAGAACTTACGGAGCGAGTGTGTTCTGTCCAGTTGGTGGACGCTGGAGTGCATGGCGCGACCTAATCAGGATTTTATGTAAGTGACTCAAACTGCAGCCGAGTAGCTGCCTGCAGTAGTGGTCTTTATGAAGTCAGGGCATACCAGGCCGGCTTGTATGGCAGCATTGCATAGGCGACTCCTTATATTGTAGTTTAGACCACAGAAACGCCTCAGCGTCTATAAAAACACCTGAACTTTTTGGCCGGGACTTCAAACATGGCCTGTATGTGCACACTGCTTACCCTGACTACAGACCTTTTCATGTTGCCAGATTCTCCCTCAAAAAAGATTCCTTCCAGCAGTTGGTGAACGTATGGCATCTGAATCTGGTATGGAGTTGTTAAATGCGTAGTGCGCTGTTTAAAAACGCAACACTGCCCAACCTGGGCATGGGTGAGCGACAGACAGACCCTGTTTAAAACGCAACGCTGCCTAGCCTGGGCACGGGCGCGAGGCCACCTGCCAGCTTGGACGCCAGGCTCCCGGGACGGGTCACAGGGTTTTACACAGTAGAACAAGAGGGATCAGATACAGTAAGATGAGATCAACTGGAAACACAGAGCGGTGCCGGACCACACAGGAAGTGAGATGGGAACTGACTGAAATAACAGCGACCTGTCACGTCGTATCACCAGATACAAACTGGAGCAGTAAACCAAGACACTGACAAACTGAAAATACTGTTTTATGATACTGGTCTAGTCTGAGGTGAACTAGTGTGCTGTGCTACTATTGTGGATCGAGGTCACTCACCCCCACCACACACAAAATAGCCTATCAACTGCAGAAAGATTTACACCAATGCTGTAAACGGACACAAAGAAATATCTGGAAATGTGTTGAATTTCTTAGCCACTGTTTATTCACTTATCTTCTGTCCCTCTCCAGCCTGGGTTTTAATCATCCTGATATGATGTAGTCACTTTTAAACAATAATGATCACGGGAGAGGCATCATTTGGGAGTAGGTGATCCATCAGCGACTCATTCAGCTTTAATTCATGTAGATGCACACCTAATACTCATTACAAAGATGCAATTTCCAACCAGTCAGCTCAGATTAATGGGAAGCAATCTCTCCTATAGTTTCCTCACGCAGTGGCATGCCTTCAGCAGGATAGATGACTTTCATACAGACACCACCAGTCCAAAGACTCATTTGTTTTGGAGGACATGCTTATGACAAACTGCCTAACTTACACCGTATTCATTAGAGATCAAACAAAACAATGGGGAAGTGTTAAAAAGTAACGATTGAGTTTCACAAATGAGTTTCACAAGTGTTTTGTTAGTCTTTGTGACAGTACGATTCGTAATGCAACCACTAGTTACTGTAGCAGACAAACTTCAATGGAAAAACGAATGCAGCAAATTATTTTAGTCTTAAAGGTAAGAGGGATTTTTTTTCCCACCGAGTATCTTTAGATCCTAAGAACTTAAGTGATGCGACTGTTTTGTGGATAACGCATCTAAAAATAAACAGCTGGTTTTAGGGACAACAGAGTGATGTGTCGCTAACGAGCTGGGGCTACAGTGAACTCTTCATTCACACCTCTGGTGCCACGGACTGGAGACAACTCGTGCGTGCATGCCTGCGTGTATGCATGTGCGCGTGTACAGGCATGCGTGAGCGCATGCATTTGCATGCATGCATGCCTGCGTGCATGTATGCATGCGTGTGTGTATGCGTGCATGTGTGCGCGTGTGTGTATGCGTGCTTGTGTGTGTGTGTCCTCCCCGTTAAGTAGGACTGTAGAAACCAACGGACACTTCAGGCTCTTCAGCCTGTTTATGAGTTACAGGAACCCTGGGTGTTTTTCACATACCGATGGTGGGAAATCAGCTCCACCCTCCTGGTCCCGTAACGGGGCGGAAGGAGGGTGTGCGGTCGCCCCTCTCCTCTGCCCGGGCCACACGGGAGGAGACTGCTGCCCTCACAACCAGACTGAGATGTGCTGGAGGTCGGTGTCAGTGTGTCTGTTACATTACCGTATGTCGCTGCTAAATAATCTCAGATAATAACCCAACATACTTTATAACACCTTTATTAAGCATATACATATTTATGAAAGATACAAGACGTACAAAAACATAATGGAATATTCATTCAAGCCATTCCCTTGAATAAAACAAATGGAATACACTATACAACAAAGTACATGAAAGCAATATGCATTCTGCTAGTCCAACCTCTAAACACACAATACGAGACGAAGTAAGGCTAACGAAAGAGAAATGTTAACAGCTGTGAGCTGCATCAATGGGGGGATATATTGGAGAGAAGCTATTGATAGCACAGGGCCATGCATGACAGAGGGGGGCAGAGCTGGGGGGGGGGGGGGGGTAACGTAGGCCCGACTGCGCAGGCAGAACATGGTCTCTGGCGGCCGCCCGGGAATCTAGAAGCTGTGCGTTTTTAACAGAGACATACAGTATTCGATCTCTAGCAGTCATTTTCCTTGTGACGCTGCAGCTTTGATTTCGCTCTCGTCATCCGGGGGTCCTAGCGCGGCCGCGGAGGGGGGGGGGGGGGGGGGGGGTTACAGCTCCGGTCGGCTGAGGTAGGGGGTGACCACAGCGCTCACGGCGGGCCGGACCGGCGCGGCACCGCTGACCGGGCCGGGCCCTGCACTCGCCCTCACCCTCCCTCGGCTCCACAGGGGCCGCCATCCACCCGCAGTAATTGGGTTCGGCGCTGGGATCTCTCCTCACACATACAGCCCCTCTCAGTCTCAGTCTCAGTCTGTTTAGCACAACAATTATGATAATTGCTGGAGCGCCCGTCTAAGGGAATAAGCAAATCAGATTAAGGGCCCTTCTGCATGATCAAATATTAATCTGCTGTGTCTTCACCCTGACATGGTGGGGCGTAAGCGGCTCCTATGGTCTTATGCATTAACAGATTTGCACAGGCTAAACTCATAGCACCTAATAATATTAGACATGCAAGTCAGACCAGTAAAGAGATCTTCCTGGAACTGAATCTACTTACAATAAACACAGTAAAAAATAGCCGGGGATCATAATGAGGATAAGCTTCGTATGACAGTTCAATTATTTGAAACTAGGTATGACATGTGAATACTAATTAAATGTAATTCCATCAGCCACCTGTTGGGATTGTAATACAGTACATACAGGTCTGGGTAAACCATTTACAGAACAATCGTTCTAAAATATCCCTTGTCTGACCCTCACCAACACAGAGTTCACAGCCAGGATTACAGACGGAAGTTTATCCCTTCAAGCTAAGTCTCGCTCAAGCCTTGAATGTAAGTTGTCTGGTTTATTAAGATGGTAACTCCAATCAACTCTAATCATGGGTATTTGTATGATTGGCCTAACTGAATATTAGAATAACTTATGCATGTATATGTATGAATAACTTATGCATGTACTGTATACAGTATTAGAATAACTTATTAATGTATATTACAATTACTAATGTATCATGCATGTCATGATCAAATGGCTTTACATTAAATACCATATAATCAACAAGTAAACAACGTAAAAAATAATTTGAAAGTTAAAAAAGTATACATTTCTGCAAATAAAATTAAGAAAAGTTATGTTGAGTTAAAATGTTCAATCTCTGTTTATTAGAATATGACCGCCCAGCAATGAACAGTGCTGTAGGCCTACACTGACAACATATACACATCTTTACACAATGCTCATTTCATTTTCATAAATAGCATTTATGTCATGTTTTGAGCATGGTTGTCAGTAATGTAAAAAAATAAGTATATTTTTCCCTCAACATTTTTAATAACAACAACTCCAGTCTTCAAGGCAGCACCCATCATGCCCATCAGAGTATAAAAGATGCATTCAAAGTGGATCAACTGTAGACCAACTCCAGTCCGCCAGAGTGCCAGACAACAGGATTAGGATAATATTAAATCAAGACAAATACCTAGCATTAAACATCTTGAACAAATGATTGGATTATATTTTGTGATTACAATCCCTACATTGGAAAGAGACATCAGAGGGAAGACTCCAGATTAACTAATGTATGTACTATATAATGTATGTACTATATAATGTATGTACAAAGCATATCTAAATCAATATGATTAATAAATAAATAAAAAAAGATATGTCTTATTTACTCAATCTTGATTCAAATAAACTCAATCTTAATACAAAACATATTGTTTGCTGAGTTGAGCATGGAGACAGCAGATGTTCCTGACCTCTGCACTCATGGGATAAACATACATGATTTGAAGGTTAAAGCAAGGGGATCATATGACTGCGCTACAGTACATAGGCAAAGCCACCTCAGCAAATACTGACCACGGGACAAGCCTCCTGCTCATTATCAATACATTCAGTAACTAGCTCCTGTTTAGATCAGTGGGCGGCATTAAATAGCTCCTTAGGCTTTTCCAAAATAAATGTTAAAAGTTTATGGGAAAATGTTTCCCCCCCCCAAAAAAAGACTGAATTGAGTTTTTGTTGACATCAAATTTAGATTATCATAAATGTACAGTAGAAACATTAACCTTTATGCCTCTATAAATTCAGAAACATTCAACTTTGCCGTGCACATCCTATGATACATGTACTGTAGTTGATTGCCTGATATTGTATGAAAATTTTTGCATATCAGTATAATCACATATTAAATGGTACTTCATTAAAATGAACACATTTGTTTACAACACTCAGCTGTTAATCAAATTGGAGGTACTTTACCTGCTCACACAGAGAATTATCCTGACTAATATGAGATTAACCCAGATGCTTGCGTCGGAATAAAAAACGCAGTAGTTATTTCAAACTTGGCTGCCAGGGTTACTGAAATACAATATACCCACAGTAAGAGAATGTGTAAATACAGTCGTAAACAGGCCAGGAATATGGCCCTGTCTTTGAGAGGCAGCCACATACAAACAAGTCTATGAAACATGTGAGACAGCCCAAAGCAATGAAAGACGGCCACACCATACTCTTTTCCAAATAAAGTTACAAGGTAGACAGACCCTCGTTTAAAAAGGACTGACTCAAATGTCAGGAACCATGATTATCTACTCTAATAAACATAGTAGATGTTTATTAGAGAAAATATACTCTCTCAATTCACTTGTGGACAAAACCAGACATTCAAACATTTCAATACGAAAATACAGTTCTATGTGTAATATCACAGCAGCAGCAACAACAACAACAACAACAACTACTACAATTAGTCAGGGGCTGCCACAACAACTGTGCTTTTCAGTCCACTTAGTGTTAAATGTGAGTGAGTGAATGAGTAAGTGAGTGAGTGAGAGAGTGTGTGGGTGAGCGAGTGAGTGTGTAAGTGTGTGAGAGTGAGTGAGCGAGTGAGTGAGTGCGTGAGTGAGTGAGTAAGTGAGTGAGTGAGTGAGAGAGTGAGCGAGTGAGTGAGTGAGCGAGTGTGTGTGTGAGAGAGAGAGTGAGTGAGTGTGAGTCAGTGAGTGTGTGATTTGGGTGAGTGAGTGTGTGAGTGTGTGAGTCAGTGAGTGTGTGTGTGAATGAGTGTGTGAGAGTGAGTGTGTGAATGAGTGTGTGAGAGAGTGAGTTTGTGAATGAGTGAGTGAGTGAGTGTGTGAGTGAGTCAGTGAGTGTGTGTAAATGAGTGAGTGAGTGAGTGAGTGAGTGAGTGAGTGAGTGAGTGAGTGAGTGAGTGAGTGAGTGAGTGAGTGAGTGAATTTCTTGGGAGTGAAGGGAAGGAGTGTTAACTGTTAGACAGGTGCTGTACCTGTTCCCCGCTCTGGCAGAAAGGACTCACAGAGCGGTTAGCTCCACTTGAGCTGCTTAGCTGCTCTGACTGACAACACTGGCCAGCACACATCTACTGTCCCGAGCACCATGGGGAAAAGCCACAATTCTCACAGCACAGTAAACTCATACTAGAAACAATGAAAGTTCCAGTTCCACCAAGTAATGAGCTGGATACAAACTGAACAGCAGCGCCTTAGGGTGATAATGTTAGAACCTTAACACATGATAATGTTGTGGATCTCGCCAGGCTACCTCTCATTAGTTGGTCATCTTGTTAAGATTGGTAATGATTTTTTGGGGGTAACGTAACACAACATAATCATATTAGAATGGCCATCTCTTACAATAAAGTATGCATATTTTATAAATATGTTATTTAAGGATGTAAGTATTTGATAAATAGGAAATAATTAACTACTGAACTATTTAAGACAAAGAACACTTCCTGGGAGCTGACTGCCTGAGAATTTGGCTTCTCTCAAAGTGGAATGCACACTCCCAAGAAAACATATTGACATGGGATTGGGAGAGTGAGATCATCTATTAGTCCAGAGGGAACAGAGCGTTATTCTAGTCCTCCGGGCAGAGCATGCTCTTCTACTGTCAGCCCGCGGTCACATCGCCGCCCAATCTAAACACAGAGTTAGGAGAGGAGATTGAGTATTTTTACGACACGCTGCATGCACACTCGCTCCGCTGACCGGACGGCGTTTTGAGTGACCACAGCTTAATCTGCCCGAGAGAGGGGTAGTGATCCCCGGCTAGCTGACCCAGCGAGAGCGAACTGCGTCAGGGTGCCGCTCGTGTATGTGCATGTGTGCACGTGGACCGGGACTGTATGTACATGTATGTGGACGGACCACCTCTTGGCCATGCCTGCCGCTGTGTCCTGTCCACAATTTGATTATTGCGCTCCTGTCCCAACCCCCCAAAAAAGCTTCCAAAGGTTTAATATGCTGCTGAAATTTGATAGAGGAGTTAATTTAGATGGAAACCTCATGACATGTGGCTTGTGACATCCTGTTGAAACACAGTCATTAACTCTTTGTGTGCTTATTAATTCTTGGCTTAGGGGAGGAGAAGGTGGAGGAGCTACATGTGCAGTAGCCTACAGTACGCACACGAGCTGGACAACAGAAAACTAACAGGTATCACTGTTGTTGACTTGTGATAGATATAGTAGATCGATAGATACTGTAGATAGATAGATAGATAGATAGATAGATAGATAGATAGATAGATAGATAGATAGATAGATAGATAGATAGATAGATAGATAGATAGATAGATAGATAGAGAGGACTCTGTATAGAGTAGTAACATTAGTTTGCCCCCGACAGCCCACTCTACTCCGGTCTCTTTCTGCTCCAGAAATCAAGTCATGAAGACTCCTCATCATTTCATGCTAATCATTTGCACGTTTTATGATTTCGTTAATCATGGGTATTAAAGACGTATAAAAGGTAAAGAAATGTGGTAACGTGTCATCACTGGAAGACAGGTGGTTGTTATGCCGAAGATGTAAACTATGAAAGCATAGGAACAAAAATGATGCAATTCCACCTAAGAGGCTGTTTTTACGTTCCATTATTGTTTATTTAGTTATGCATTTAACAGTAAATAAAACTATACATGAACTTTGTAACAGTTGTAAATTGCAAGCATATCCTCAGTATTGGCATGTGACTTGTTGCAAAAAAATGCATGTTGTTTTGATATATTTCTAGTAAGCATAATGGGTAAGTTCTGAAACCTTTAAAACAAAAACATGCAAGAACATTGATCTTATATTAAAGAATATAAGATCATTACTTATTCTGATTATTGAGGTTTAAACTGCAAGTAAATGTTAAAACTATTACCGATTACATACAAGGTTATACCTACTTTCTCATTCCACAGCAAACAAAATATAATATATGTGAGAACATTTGATTGCCATAATAGAGGAATCCATTTTGAATACCCTCAATAGTCCTATCAAAATACAGTCCATACTGAATTATTCCACTTGCAATGCATTTGATAACCTGAATAAAGTTTTGAGTTGGGTTTCAGATATAGGTGGCTATAACAAGTTGTACTATCAGTGCTGTTGTTATGCTTGTTTCCAGGCTCATGCGCACGGACCCCGGGCAGGTGCACGCAGCCCCCCCTGGGGTATCAGGTATCCCCACGGCCTAGGTCTCTCCCATTTGTCATGCTGAATGAGCGGTCTGCCTGACTGCACTTTCTCATTCCATTTCCTCCCGGGCTGAGGCCAGGCCCTACCACCCACTGTACGCTGTCGTTTCTTCAACCCTTCTCCATTCACATGAAGTGTGAGCAATAACACTCTCTCGCATTCCTGCTCTCTGTGGCTTCCACACGTTGCCCCCTACAGCACAGCCTGCCTGCCCAGCCCTGACAGGGTCAAAAGCTAATGAGGCTGAGGACCATTCAGAATATGCAGAACAGTTTGACAAAAACATACTCACTCTGATAACATAATGAAAACATCCAATACTACTAATTCTACTACTAAGTAAATAATAATAATAATAATAATGATAATAATAATGTTAATGATAATAATAATAATAATAATAATAATAATAATGAGTATGATCATAATAATAATAAAGAGAATAATGTGTACAATGTACAATTCTGAAAGGAACAACATACAGTAATATACATTTCCCAACTGCAGACAAGGCCCAAGGGATGCTCAACTGACGCACATCTTCAGCTTAACCATTTAACCCCTGATATGACAGCCAGCATGCTCTCCTCCCAGAGCGCCTATGATTAGAAAAATGTCACTGCTGCTCTTACTTACATCCACAGCGCCCCTCAACCGGTCTAAAGAGCTCTGATCTTTAACCCGGCCGTCCTACCAGCCATGTTCCACCACAGTGAGCCCGAGCCCATCGGCACCCTCTCTGCCACTGGAACAAGTAACTGGAACGGAAAACACTGTCTGTTCCTACTCAGGGGGAGAGAGAAAAAAGAGAGAGCCGTAGCGAAAGCGGGGTAATCACAGAACACCCCGAGCTCAGCCAATAAAGAGACTTTTTCTTTTTCCCTCCTTTTCCTGCTAAAGAAAACCAGGAAATCTCCACTTATTTCAACAAACATTTGCCTCAACTCAGGAACTAAGCCGGACTTCTTTTTTTTGTGTTTGTGGGGGGGGGGGGGGGGGGGGGGGAGCGTGTGGTGTGTGTGTGCGGTGCGGTGTGTGTGTGAGGGAGGGAGAGCGGGAGAGCATGTGTTGTCTAGTTCTGCTTTTGTGTGTGTCTGTGAAGAGGCTCCAGCTCCACCTGCTGGCACAATAAAATGGTCAGCAACGAAGAAATGGAGAGAGAGATGGAGAGAGAGAGAGAGATTGTGTGTGAGAGAGAGAGAGAGAGAGAGAGAGAGAGAGAGAGGTGCAGTGGGTGAGTGAGTCTGTCCCAGCTCAAGCCCCTGTCTCCTAATAGAAATCACAAAGTTCCCGGGTTCGATATTCCAGGGTGCAAAGTTCCCTGGGAAATGTGGACCCTCTCATGTCGCATCCATATTTCTGCCCTTAGCGGCAGAGTTCCCCCAGCTGGCAACAAGTATGGTACATAAACAATCTCTCTGGTCTCGCCCTCATTTCCTTCAGAGAATCCCGCAGATGACTAATAATGGGTTAATCAGCCTGATTGCACATTCATCACTGTGATCTGTTTCTTTTTTTAACTGAAGAGGGGAAGTGTGTTTTACTTGGGAAATGAAATATTTAGCGACCTGTTCCTGCGCCTTTAGACTGGACACGGAGAGCTCGCAGCTGAGTCAACAGGACGGCCCTAGAGTGGACAGGTACGCCGGTGCCTCCGCGCCCCTCAGCCCAAACCATTAGGTGCGTTACCTTGGAGAGCGGGTCATAGCACAAAATGAAAACATGTCCCCCCCCACCCTCCCTCAAAATGAGAGAGAGTGACAAATTACTTTGTGTAGTTCCACTGCTCCCTTTCGCTGTTCTACATCAATTAATGGAATAGGCAATTAAGATTAAGTGCCACGTCGAGTGCGTAATTGCACTAAATATGCTATTAATATGTCTACTATTATATTTCCAAGTGATTGAGCTGAAGACAATACCGTGAGTCTGCACAATACCCTCTAAATGTCCATATTGTGAGAGAGTAGTATGAATTACTCTACTTTCCATGAGCACTACGAATTACTCAAAATGACTTGTCTACTTTGTTACCCAACAAGCTGTCCTCACACGTCAACCTTTCTGGTAATCAGTTATTAAAAAAAGAGCTGCCGTGCTAGAGGCTCAATGTAGGGCCCAGCTGTGCCCTGGCCATACTGCTGCTCTGTCCCTATCATACACGTTCTTAAATATACTGTAATATATACATATACTGTACATAAATAAGCCCTCTGATGCTTCGGTTTCGGTGGGTTGTGTGGTTTGGCTCCTACACACCAGAGGTTGGCATGGAGCGGTAGAGCCGTCCGGTATGCTGGCGCGCTGAGCCCTCTCGGTGTGGAGAGACTTAAGCTGTGTTCGGAATCGCTCCCTCGTTCCCTCACTCCCTATTCCCTATATAGGGTTCACCATGTAGTGAACTACCTAGGGAACGGAGAAAATGTAGGGTACATGCGCTGTTCCCTGCAAATCAAGGTGAATTGTGGGTAATAAATAGTGGACTATATTAGTATATAGGGAACGAAAATTCTGTGGAGAATTCGGACACTACAAACAAAATGGCTGACGCCCTATATAGTGCACTATATAGTGAATAGGGAGCGATTCCTAACACAGCTTTAGAGAGTGATGAGGCGATGCCTGTGCAGCTCTTCTCCGAAAACCCTCGGCTCACACACCACAGCTAGCGGACCTCGAGGAGAATTAAGGTCCTTTAGCAGGTCTCCACTACACAGGCAACTTCAAAGTCTGCTACAAAGACCGGTAACGAGACCGGGGGGCTGTGGAGATGTTGGGGGAATGGAGGGGATCGATATATTTGAGAGGAAATGGGAGAATTATGTAAATATCAACTCACCATCGGGGAGCTGCCTAAGTATCCCGCTTCCATCTCTCCTCAGCTATATCCCAAAACCGAGCCAGCTCAGATCACCTGAGAGATGTGAGGCGATTGTAATGTACAGATCAAACGGTATGAGGATTACCCACTTAATACAAATGGACTAGATATGATACGGCGGACGGGGAAATATGTCAAAGACACTGGATCATGATAATCCCGTGGTACTAAAGCTGATGTTCTACTGACTCCCGTCAAGACTTTGAAAAGAGTTGTAGGAACAGTCCGGAATTTTGTCTTTCTCACACCAATTCGGAGGTTTACGCCTCAGAAAAATCCACTCTTTTTCACATGCATGGAGAAAACACATGTTCTCAGCCATATGTTCACAGTCTCACCTTTGCTAAATATACATGGAGAATTTATGCACATTAATAAGCTGTGATACACACCTGGGGATTGGCAGCTTACTGTACAGCACTATCACAGTAGAAAACACAGAATACTAAACATCAGTTGTTTCTCAACATGGGGCATCTGTTCAAATGCATCTTTCCTCTGTGATAATGAGTTTGTTCTTTTGTTTACTTAAACGTGAAAGTGCACCACAAAAGCCCAAGAGTTCAAGACACCTTGAAAGTAAAATTAAGTATGATTGACATTCCTTCATCTTCTTCGCCTCAGCCTAGTGCAGTCGGAGGCTCGCGATAGATCAAGATAGATTGGTTGTGTCTAATCAAGGTCCATTGAAGCTTCCCTCCCGGCCCTTCACAAATGACCAGTCAGCACTAATGCACCCATATTGTTTCTATAAGTGTGAATTGATTTATATTGCTGCAAAGCATCCCCAAGACATTGAGAGCGAGCCATTGGAACCCAATACCAATTATATATGTTTGTTTCTGGGGAAATGGCCACTCAGGATAGTGGATCAATCGGGGGACATCAGAGGTCAGAGCAATACATTTGAGCTGAAAAGTTAGCGTGCCGTCAAGCGGCGCCGCTGCTGAAAAGTTAGCGTGCCGTCAAGCGACGCCTCTGCTGAAAAGTCAGCGTGCCATCAAGTGACCGGCTCCGGAACGAGGAGGTCTGATCCTCCTCTCGCTGCCCGTCGGCTGCGGAGACGCCTCGGACGGATCCGCCTCACAGAGCCGATGAGGGACGTTTCCTCGCGTACATGGTGCGTTCCTCACGGTCACGCGACGGCCACAAATCCATGCTCGCCGTGGGCGGTGGAGGGCGGAGGACGCACACACCACACCACACTGCCACCGCCACCGCCACCCACAATGTAAATAAACAAACAGAATATCAGAGGAATGCAGCATTAAACCAAACCTCGTCTACGTGCCGTGTCCGAGCCGGGCTGAATGAAAGCCTTGATAATGAGGGAGCATTGGGCAGTGGTGGGGAGGAGGGGGTCTGGACTGCCCCCTCCCTACACACCTCCTCTCTGTGTGACTCTCCTGTAACCCTCCCCAAACAGCCTGGGCCATCGATATTCATACACACATCTAATTAGGGACCATATTAATTACCTGGGCCTGAGTATCCCTGCTGAAACCAACGCCCAGCAAGACTGCCGAGAGGATTTCCTTCTGCAAGCATGCTTTATAGATTGTTGCTTTTTATTTATTTATTTCCTTTTACTGCCTGTGTCTCTAAGGACTGCTTGAATCCATATTAATTTCCTCTCTAGCAGTTATGCAGCTAGGTATGAACTGCAGTATTTCACTTTTAATCTGTCAGTAATTTAGTAATGTGTAAACTAATTATGCACCGATATTAATGTAATTGGTTCTGGGAGCTGTAAAAAAAAAAAATCAATGTGTTTGCAGAGAATGCATTAAATTGAATTGAGTTATTATAATCATGTGTCAAGTGCTGATTATGTTATGAAACTAAGAAGTAGATGTCAGCCACAGGTCAATACGCAGGCCTCCTGACTCCATAAAATCTATGCTGCGCCATTCGATAATGTGGAAGCAGGCACTCTCTCTCTCTCCCTCCCTCCCTCGCCTGTACACCCACCCAGCCTTCCTTCTCCTACGTGTCTGGCTGCTTGGGGCAGCTTTAATAAATTCCCTCTGCAGATCAGTCATAACCCCCTGTCTAAAGTGTGGGCAGTATTGATGTTGTTTCCCATAAACAGTGGTGCTGCAGCTTGATCTGCCTCTCAGGGTTAGCCAGGCTCACGACATCGGTGAAATTAGCCCCGCCGCGGTCCGGCGCCGGCAGGTTTACAGGTCAGCCGCTCCATCGACAGCCTCCGGCTCCCCCGCTCACAATAAAGTCTAATACCGGCCGCGCTGTGGGAAGAAAAAATATCATCCGCACGTCACGGGAAACGTTTGATCAAAACCGGCGGAATGATAGAGAGGTCACAAACGGGGCGTATTGTGATTGACTTTACGTCATTTGAAATATTCAGCCTTTTCCTTTGAACCGCCGCCGCTGGGACGAAACATTATCCACAACTTGATCAATACAGAACAACAGCCAATCAGGCTGATTCGGGCTATACCCCTGAGGGGCTTTAAGCCGAGCAAGGAGGAGAGCCAGGGAACAAGGAGAGCCAGGGAAGGAGCCAGGCAAGAGACTTGCCTGTTCTCAGCATGCTATCATAATAACACAAGCACAACTACTGTACAGTGGGCCTACTGTATCTCTCTACTACTCTGATGGTAGACCAGTAAGTGAAAGGTGTCATGATTAGGCTTTGAGTGAAGGTCTCCATAGTGAGATACAGGAGGAAGGTTGACATGGAAGCTGGGAACCCTAAAAGGCCTTTCTTTCAGTGGAGAGAGGCTTTACAAAAGGCTCTCTACTGTGACCATGCAGACCAGCGTCAACATACTCTTTGATAACCTTTTCATTAATTGAGCGCGTAATAGAGGTGAATTGGTTGAACTCATTCCTCGGTATAAGTACCACCCACCCGCGTCGTCGAATCGCTAGCTTTTTCAGGGCGTAGCGGGCTATACTGGCGTTTATGAGACGTGGTCACGTGTGTTTGTAAGTCAGAGGTCTTGAGATCAAACCCAGCGCGGGGCAAGTGAAGGCGGAAGCGCTACTGACGAGGAAAGTGATAACTTGTGACAGTGGTGCCGTGACCCGGATACATAGTCGGGCTCAGCTCAACCAGCGGGGTCGCTGTGGTGTGTGGAGTGAGTTTAGGGCGGTGAATGTAACCATGTTGAATTCAAGATTCAAGAACCGTTTATTCGCCATGTAGGCCTACATGGTTTACACATACTAGGAATTTGGCTAGGATAATTGCATACGCTGATGAAGACAACACAGGACAGGGTGCAGGACAGGACAGTGCAAAGACATGACAGTGCAACTGTGGTTAAACTCACTCGAGGCCTCGGTATACTGTATACCGCCCACCCATGAGTTTGAATCTTATGAGTGGGTGGCAAGGGGGACTAGTTAGGTTCATCCTGTATTTAGCGTGTCTTAATTTATTTGTTTACATGTATCGTGTGTTGTTTGTTTCCATCGAGGACCACTTCGGAAATAAGTGTTTTTAGTAATGCTAAGTTCTATCCTCTGGGATGTATTTGTACAGTATCATATTCCTTTGAGATGTTGTGCTTTTAAATTCCAAATTAAAATCAAATTAAATCCCTGTCATCGAATCGCTAGCTTTCTGGTAGCATTGCTGGCTAAACTGGTGTTTATGATCGCGTGTGTTTATGTGATCGCGTGTGTTTATGTGATCGTGTGTTTATGTGATCGCGTGTGTTCAAAAGTTAGAGAACCCAAAATTGAACCCAGCGTGGGGCGGAAGTGAGGGTGGAATTGACGAGCGACGAAGTGACACCTGTGACACCAGCTTGAGTCTGTCTAGAGCGTCAGATGGGCGAGGTTGGCATTTTGGGGAATTGCCCCTTGGTTCCATCATGCCAGACAAGAGCAGCCAAGCACAGATATGTAATTGAAATGATTTCAAATAGTATTTCAACCTACAGTAGGCCATGAAATCAACCCCTTTTACCAGGGTACTATGGATAAAAAATATAAGACCATACTGGAACAATGAAACCATTAGATCCCCAACTCTCTTCACAATCCTCAGAAAGACTCACACTGAGGTCAGTCAATTTCATTGAACATTAGTTCAAACGATGTAGGTGGTGAGGCCCTTACTGTAGTTCAACTAGGAGCTAAAAGCAGTTCTGAGCCCTGGTGCTCTAGGCCAAATTAGAAAGCCAGTTGCTGTAAACATGTGAAAACATGACAGTTCAGGAGTTTATACAGTTGAAAATGACTTCCCACACTCATTCATTATTTAGTCATTTGATGAGACTGGCACTGAGCAGAATGAGACTGTGCGTCTGAGTATCTGAGTTAGCTTGCGCTAACGCTCTCTGGTAACGATTACAGCTGTCGGGGGTTATGATTGATAGCCTTTGTTTACAGTGTTTAAAAAAGAGAGACAGATTTCAAAACATCATTTCGCTGCATACACAAATAACCAGGCTTAAACTGAACGCTAATCCGGTTAAAGGCATTATGTAGTTGCCCCCAAATGGTTCAATAATCAAACAACAATAACAGTTTCCATCTTTACCATGAAATTATGTTCGTTTTAAATATCCACTCATACATCTTAACTTGACAGGTTCCAGCCAGCTGTGACGATTACAGATGTAAATACTGTATTTAACTGTGCACACTCATCAAGGGAGTGGTTTGGACTGCCTCTTACAAGAATCATTAAAATGAAGTATTTTGAAAACACAACATATGCCCTTTTAATTAAAACCAACACATAATCCCAGGAAAACATTTTCATTTGAAACTGAAGGTTGGTTTAAAAATAAATTTAGCATGAAAATGAGTAAGGTATAGGAACTTTGATTATGATTGAACTTCAAGACCCATCCATGACTGTGTCATATACAGTGCACCAGCAGCAATACTGGAAATGTTCCAAGAAATCACCAGGTTTATAACGAATTAATTAAACCTTTCATTAAGTTTGTGCCTGTAAGGCTGCTGCTTCTCAGACATGTCCTGCCAACATGGGAGTCAATGAGTCGACTGAAGCTTGTATTCCACAGAGGAGATGAGAGTCAATTCTTTTCAGTGATCACTTTCTCCTGGCTCCAGACAGGTTTTTTTTTTTGTGGTCTCTTCCTCTCCATCTCTGTCTCTCCTCTTCTTCAATCTGTTTTCCTCTGTCCCTTCTTCTCTCCCTCGCATTCTCAAAGGCTTTCTTTGTTCCTGTGCTTCTGACACAGGCTGCCAACACACCACTTATGTGACTTTTCATCAATTATGGATGCGTTTCCTCCTTGTCTAACCTTTGTTTATTCAGAAAAGACACGACAAGAGAGTCCTGAGAGTGGTCTTTCTTTGCATTTTCTTTTACAATAATTCATACCCCAAAAACATTATTCAGGCAAACATGACACACAGCTAATGCACTCATCCCATCAGCTTTGATGAATGGCTATAATGACTGTCTTCCCAGCGAGAGAACAATGGCTTCAGTACATCCTGATCCAGGCAGCTTAGCGCTGCCACAACAGAGATCCGCCCCGCGTGGAGCAGGGGCTGTCTTTGACGGCGGTGGATACTCGATGATCACCTCGGTCGTGCTGAGGGGCTGAGCTCTGGGTTAGCCAGGACTGCAGAGAAACGCGCTCTCCCTTCCAAATCACGCTAAACCTCGCCCCTGTTCAACAAATTGCCTCTACTACAGATTCCTTGTCTGGGGAGGCTTGATCGAGCTTTGAAGTCTACAGGTCAACTCAAAGCCAGCATTTGAAGTCACGGTGGAGGTTCGACTGGGCTGGTTTTGTCTGGAATAGGCGCAGGCAAACAAAGACGACGGCAATATACGTCCAGTAGGATGACACGCCTGGGAAACTGGGTTCCACTTAGGGGTGGGGATCTCTAGGCACATCACGATTTGATTCGATTTGGATTCAGAGGGCAACGATGCGATTATAAAACGATTACCGATTATAAAACGATCATCAATGCATCTTGCACATTTTTTTATTGGCGTCTCATGTTTGTTGTGTTCCCATACTGTACATTCGCTTTTCAAATAGACTCACCCAGGTCCGGTCTGAAGCTACTTCTGCTCTGTATGTTAAAGTTGCACTGAAATGAAAAAAGCATTCTGTCCCATTTTGGTTCACATAATTGGTCATAGTGTTCATCTATTCAACGATGTATGCCAATTGAATGAATGCCAAAAATTACAAAATTCTACTTTTGTTGTAATCTTATATCAAAGTATATAATTTCTTACTTCCTGGAAAACGGTAGGTCACGTGCAATGACAACAGGTACCTTGGATTCTTAGAAAGTTCTTAAAACCCGTCCACTTGTCAATGTTCCAATCAAATTCCTCTAAACATATGTCCCACCCTCATAGCTTGTTTGCGTCGGAAATACGTCAAACTACGGAAGTTAGATGATCTCAAACGTCCGTTTCAGTGTGACTTTAAAACTGGATTAGAGAGAACCCATTATAGCAAACCATAAATACTCAGAACATCGGTCACATTTTTTTTTCTACAGTATACATATTGTATTACCGAACCATGAGAACCATGTATATGTTGGGAATTATAAACAGCCTTTTATGCCTCCGGACCTCACACGGGGGGTGAGTGTTTTCCTGTCTTCTGATGACACATCTGCCGTGGCTGACCGGCCCCTGCAGGCTGGCCCTCGCTGCCTCCCTGGTTACCGGGGCCAGAGGACGGTGATCGCCCGGGTGAATGATTCTCTCACGCCGGAGTCGGTCATGCAGGCGGTGATTCTAGAGAGCTAAGGTCACAGTCAGATGATGAGGCTAATTAATCTTGCCTCTACACTCTGCTCGTAAATGATCTCCTTCCATAATTATGCTCCGTCCCACCCTGCCTGACCCGAACCCCCCCCCACACACACACACACACAATACTCCCGACCGCCTGTAGCTAAGCTAGCTAGCGAGCACCACGGCACATAAATTTATATGGAAGGAGAGAGGAAGGGGGGAGGAGGGTTGAGGAGTTGGGGGAGAGGGGGGGGCAGTTTGGAAACACCTCGCACCGTTTCTGACAGCTGTTTATGACGCATAGATGGCAGACGGCTGCACCCCTCACACCAGCCTGACCCCCCCCCCACGACCAGCTCCTCCTCTTCAGCGCTGACTTCGGAGAGGCGCCCCAGCATGTTCCTGCTCGCACCACATCCATTACGGCAGGAAGTCGGAGCGAGGAGGAAAGAGAATCATTAAGTGACTCGTTAATTCCACATCATCACTCTTCTCTGACACACGTTTCTGACACCTCCTCAGCCTCAGCCCTGTAACCGCGCGGAGGGCCGGGAGGGAGGCGCAGCCGGCGCCGCTAACGTGTCACAGCCTTGATGGCGGGGGTGGGGGGGTCAACGTTAGCGAAAAGGGGCAGACGCAGACAGACAGAGAGACAGCTAGAGAGAAAAAGAAAGTGAGAGAAGACCCCAGGGCGTAGAAAGGGAGCTAGATTTACCCGCTGTTCTGCCCTGGAGGAGCCACCGCCATTGATCGGGACGGAGGCCGCCATTAGGGCTGAGGCAATAGAACTGTACTGGTATTGATTGATGGGGCCGCCCCTGTTAATATTATTTATGGTGGAGGGGCTACACAGCTCTCTGGCAGAGTGAGCCCCCCCATAATAAGTGGTAATTGATGGCGAGGGAGACCCGGCAACCCCCCACCACCACCCCCGCCGCCACACTGACCCCAGCCCTGTGAAAGTCAGAAGGATTGCCTCTTACACCGTTATGATTGATATTATCAGATTACATAACCGGCTACACAGGGGTATGCGGGTGTCCTCAAGTGGGCGCATTGATTTTTGATTAGGACGGCACTCAACACATCACAGGGAGAGGCCGGGAAAATACATCCAGCGAGCCGGGCTTCTCCTGAAGAGTCCAGAGGGGTTTTTCTACTGTTATCTGCTACCGCTTGAGGGTATCAAAAGCCCTTCTATAGAAGAGAAGCGCTATAACGTTACGCGCTGATATCATCGGGGGGATCTCTAAGCCTAGCGCAGCGACAAAGGGTTGAAACGTAGCCCGCTGCAGTCGGCCTCCGCCGGTCACCGTGCGTCGGCGTCTTCCGACAGCCCGCGTTCCGAACGCACTCAATTTCAATTACTCGATTGTTCCGAGCGTTTTGACCCTTGGAATGCATCGACATACAATTCCCAGTGTTGCCTTACCCTGTGGTATCAATTTCCCTTTCCCCCAGCATGCCGTTCTGTTCTGGATGTCCTGGCCCAGCCTCCCTCTGGGTGACCTGAGCAGCAACAGCTGGATGGTAGCGAGGAGCAGACCACCGTGATGGGCAGCGGCCATTAGCAATGTCATTTCCTCCTCCTCTTTTATCTCAATGAAAAGCGACCCGGGATTTGACCCTCCAATCAAAACATCCTTTGTGTGAGCACACGCAGAGATGATTCTGCGTAGAATAACAGTCATCAAAGCGCTCGAGTCCGGACTCGTCAAAATCCTAGTAAGGAATTATTACACCATAAAAAAAAGAGATCGCCTTTTCCCTCTTTTATCCCTCGACCGATATATCCACACACACACGCACACGCACGGACACTCGTTCATCAAAAATAATTGTGAACGCATGTTTTCATCGGCTGTATAATCAACATGGACACTCTGTGAGAGAGTTGAACTGTTCTAGAAAACCCTCAGCGGAACAATGTATGCTATTGGCCACCTGACAGGAAGGCTCCCCTGAACTACCTGTGCACTAAATGGCACCCACAATGGCTCAACTGTTGCATGACTAACTTCAGACCTGCTCAATTACCCCAGACAGATGGGCCGCGTCCAGCAGAACTCAATGGCTTTCTGTGAGTCACACATCATTTTCATTCGGGTTATGCAGTGGGATGAAATCAAAATGTCTATGAAAAACATATTAGAGTTTCCCTAGGGGCACCCCGCCACGGTTTGTGCGTGTACACGGTGTTAAAGTGAGGATCCAGAGGTGTGTCGCGTGCGTGTGTGTGTGTTGCGTGTGTGTGTGTGTGTGTGCGCGCGCGCGTGATGCAGGCTGTGATTAATGCCTCTTCATGACTTTTCTGACACCTCCAACGTAATGGCTCCTTATTTTAGAAACGCGTAATTATCATTTCATTTCATTTAAGAATTCTGTCGCTGTGATACTTTTTTTTTCTTCTTATTGGCGTAATATTTAGTCTGCACGGCAGCTGCCTGGCATGGAAACATGTCAAGGATGCCGGGGGAACTACAACCTGGCCGTTATGCAGCTCAAGAGATTTTTAATTTGTCCGCTCCGTGACGGTAATTGAATGCAAATAACAGTAAGGTATCAGTGCGTACGACGGCGCGGTGTGACCCCTGGGTGACCGCGGGCAGAGGAACAAGACCGGGGTTATGTAGCGGGAGGGGACGGACACCTGAGCCCAGAGGGCTGCGAACAGGAACGCTTATTCATAACCGCCATATTTCTGAATTCCAGAAAGGCGTCACGAATCAAAACAACAAAAAAATGAAAGGGAAGAAAAACCAGGCCTTTGTGAAGCCTGTGGAATCTTCCGGACTTAAAAAAAAAAGGAGGGTGAAGATATACATGCTGCTGACGCAATCAGTGACTCAGAGTCAGGGGAGCCTAAAGTATAAATAAATAAGAACTCTCTCTGAAGTACTCTTAAGTATGGCTAAATAGCTCAATACATATTTTTATTCCGTATTTTATTGCTTGTGTGGGCAATCTTCCAGATAGGGAAGAATCGATTCCTTTAATGATCTCCAGCCCAACCATTCCAATATCTTTCTCCTTCTCCCTCTATCTATCTACCACCCTCCCTCCCTCCCTCCTTCCCTCCCTTCCTCCCTCCCCAGCCCCCCACCCCCCCCCCCCCTCCCACCCCCCCCCCCCCCTCCCACCCCCCTGACCCCCGAGTCGTGCTCTCTATCTGATCCTCTCCCTCATCAGCACAAGGTTGCCTGTGAATATGAACATTATGAGCACTGGGTTCACATCATAATGGTTCACAAATCAACCCCTATGGATTTTGTGCTAGCGGAGTCGATAGCTGTCGGACGAGGGGTCGTGATTTCAAGCTTTCAGATATACTCCTGCCCTTTAATTCAAACCACGGGCCTCAACCACAGCCTGGTGAATTAGAGGCATTAGTGGACGAGGACATGGGGAAAAACAGATAAGAATGAGAGAGGATGCGATGAACGCTCAGCACTAAACAGGACCATTAGCCTAGCTGCATAAGCAGTTCTCATTGTTGTCCTACTTCTGCACGGAAACCGTCTTTGACACAGAAAACGGGTCTCTGGAGACATAAACAATGTTCTATTTGAATAAATAGTAAATTACTCATAAACTAGACTGAGTTTGTAAGCAGCTTGGGATTGGGCCCACCGGGACCATGAGACCTCCCTCACACACACGCACGCACATGCACACACACAAACATGCACATACGCACGCACACACACGCACACATATGCACACGCACAAACACATACACACACAAACACGCGCACACATGCACACACACAAACACGCACATGCGCACGCACACACACGCACACACGTATGCACACGCACAAACACATACACACATAAACACGCGCACACACACACACACACAAACACACATGCGGCAGCCAAACTGCGGAGGGGAAACACAGGCCTGTTCACTGCAGGACAGCCTCACATGATTAATGACCTCCAATTAAGGGTGAGATGGCAGGTTTCATGGATTCATACACCCTCCTCCTCCGTCCTCCACCTTCCTCCAAAGAGAATCTGTCTCAGGCCCAACGGCCCTACATCAACAACAACACCAACTCAGCTCACCGACCAGGGACAAAACGCTGGGCTGTCCCAGGGCACAGTCCTGGACTCTCCACACCTACTGAGAGAGAGAGGGAGAGAGAGAGGAAGAGAGACAGAGAGACAGAGGGAGAGAGACAGAGAGAGACTATTTTCACATGAAATGAGTTCTAACGTGTTTTGTGTTTCCGTGTTTAAAGTCTCATGGGCACAGTTATCTCAGGCGGAGGTGGACCCACGAAGTGGCGTCAGATGACAATCGGCTGGCTAGACATCGCAGTCATCACGCGTGCCGTATAGCTGGTTTCACACACTGCGGCGTAATGGGCGGTCAGTTTAAAGACACATAGCAGTGGCAGGCGTACCATGCGCTTGTTGCGGCTGCTTTGTTTGCACTCAAGACGCCTCCACCACTCAGGACATCAGCGTTTTGCTTGTGTCTTCTCAATCTGTCTGGGGAATGATGATTTTACACAGCTCTCTGCCGTTGTTGTTGACCATGTGAAGCGAACGCGTTCTCAGGGAGCTTTCTGAAGCGCTGCCAAACATGTAATGCATACTGTACATTCAGTGGATCTAATAAATGCTTAAAAGCTTAAACCAATACTTGATTCTGCCTGACCAAACTCATGTGGGAGCTGCAATCAGCAATCACTCCAAAAATTTTTTTTTAAAATTTCAGTCAAGTCCCTCTGGGCTTTTGGGGCAAGACATAGCTGTGGGTCTGATCGTACCAAGTCTGTTCATGGAGTTTTTAATCTGTCTTTGCTTTCCAAACCACTCTGTTATTGAGGCTTGGAAAGTGCTTCAATGGGATGTGGGGGGGTAGGGAAAAAAAAAATCTGACAACAATTAAACGCAAACCGCGTTTGTACTTGGGTAGGAGTAGCTGTTGTATGCCGAGGCCAGACAGCCTATGGGAGGCTGAGGAAGCGTCATTAGGAGGAGAGAGGATGCGTGAACAGCTGTTTTCTGTGACGGCGTACACTGCGTGCCATGCTTACCCTCTGCAGTCGCGGGTCAGAGGTACCCACAAGCCGCCGGCAGGCATGCTACACTCCCTTCACATGGCGCACACATGACAATGTGGACGAAGTGCGTGTCTGTGTGTGGGAGGTTGGGGGTGGTGGTCTGTGTGTGTGCGCAAAATATATCTGGGAGAGTGTGTTTGCGAATGTGGAGGCCTCTACTAATCACACTCGTCCGGTGTGGTTGGACCCTTTAGGGTCAAGCGCCTCGGTACGGGGTCACCCAGGCCACATGGAGACACGGTGTTTGTTTTGTTCTGGTGCTTTGCCTAATGAGACACATGCTACCCCGGTCACTGCGACGTCGCAGGACCTTACAGGCCGCACTCCACTCCCAGGCAGCAGAGGGGCTGAACCTGGAGGCCTCGCTCCTCCGTTCTCCACTCCACAGTCCTCGGCACAGTGCGCAGGTTCCGCCGGCCTCGCGTCCTCCCTCACTGTGCAAACGTTGAAGGTTCCCATTGTGAGTCGTCTCCTACAACACAGTAGTGCTTTGGACCGTGGGCTGTCATCAGACTGGACCCTTCCTTCCAGGCTCGACGTCTCTTCCTCAGGGTTTGGGGTCCAGTCGTCACACCGCCCCCCCCCTGGAGGGAGACCAGCACCACAGTCCCCCCCCCGAAGCTCCTGCGGACTCCCGCCGCTGGAAGTATAGGATTTGGAATGTTGTGCATCTCCATAATGTTCAGGGAAGGTTAAGTGTAAGACTTGAAAAACAACAAGCGCAAACAACTCTTGGTGACAAAAAAGAGGGTAATGGGTGCTCAGTATGGTAGTATTTTTTTTGCTGCTGAAGAAGGTCACAGGCCGAAATGTACTTGCCCTATTTAATAAAAGAGAAAATCAACGATTGTGAGTGACGGTATCTTCACTCCTCTAAGTGTAAGACTCCACAGGGGGTCTTACCAGGCTCAGTTGTACAGACTACGGGTTCGCCAAACCTCATAGCCCTGGCTTTTGCACGGAGTGACCTTATCCTAGATGGGTTCCCTACCATGGTTGGGCCCCATCTACCCTTGCTATTTGCCCATAGCTGGGACAGTGGCTGTGAAGACGCCAAGGCGTGTCCACACTGCCTGTTTTAAATATCTGTGGTTTTTATGGCTCTGTGTGCTACTAACTACTGCCTTCCCTCTCCCTAGTGCCTCTCTCTCTCCCTCCTATCTTCTAACCAGGTCCAGTGGATGCCCCACTGTCACAAGTAGACCTCCCGGAGTCCAATAGATACCCCTGTGTCTGCTGTGGATGTCGTAGCATTTACTGTAGTTAACGCACACACACACGTACACACAGACATACACCAGCCCACTTCCGGCTTTAGGCCTGGGCCATAGCAAACACACACCAGTATTTGCCATGTCTCTCCTATGATGCTTTTTAGCCTCTCTTACTAAATGTAATTTAATGTTATGTATTGCTTTATAAATGTTCTTAGCCGGTAGACCAGGGCCGGACTGGGTGAATATTTAATGGCGGGAGTCATGTCGAAGTCAGGCCACGAGCCGAGCCGACGCGGTGAGATGGAACACTTTCAGTTTCGTTTTGTTGACAGAGGGGGGGGGGGCAGTTGGCGCGCCAGGCCACCGGGAAAACTCCCGGTGCTCCCGATGGCCAGTCCGTCCCTGCGGTAGACAAACATACTCCTGGAGCTTGCTCGATCGCCTTGTTGAGAGGGGTCAGGGAAGAATTTTATACAGCTCACTTATCTGGCCCCCGGGTGATTACAGTTTTTTTGCTTCCCTCTGGAACATGTAGAGAGTGGGTCGTATGCCCACCTCCCTTGTTCTCTGTAAAGCGCATTGTCTGGGTATGAAATGCGCTAAACAAATAAAGCTTTGATTGATTGATTGATTGATTGATTGACAAAGATGGGAGGCCCGTCTGTGGACGACCCCAATGATCCACTTCCAGCGGAACTGAACCGTCGGTTCTCTTCTCCCGGGCTGTAGAGGAGCTGAACATAAAGGCCTTACAGGCCATGCTCCACACCCAGGCAGCCGAGGAGCTGAACCTTACAGGCCATGCTCCACACCCAGACAGCAGAGGAGCCGAACCTTACAGGCCATGCTCCACACCCAGAAAGCAGAGGAGCTGAACCTTACAGGCCGCTCTCCACTCCCAGACAGCAGAGGAGTTGATCATAAAGGCCTTACAGGTCACATTCCCCTCCCAGGCAGCAGAGGAGCTGAACATAAAGCCTCACTTCATAAAGGCAGAGGCAGGCAGGAGTATATTTGCATAATCTGTGGAGCGTGCAGGCAGATTGTCCCTGTCTGTCTGAGGGGTGGGTTCAGAGACAGAGGGAGGAGAGAGAGAGACAAAGGGAGGGAGAGAGAGGGTGGGAGAGATGGATAGAAAGAGAGAGAGGAAGGGTGGGAGAGAGGGCGAGAGACGGAGAGACAGAAGGATAAAAAGAGAGAGAGAGGGAGGGGGGGAGAGAGAGAGAGAGAGGGAGGGAGAGAGAGGCTGGAGGAATGTGATTAAGTGTGTTTATGGGCCCCATCACTGCCACAGGAGAGCGGGAGAGCGGGACCACCTGCAGCCTGGAGATCATTACGCCAGGGTCACGGGATATCCTACAAGTAAACCCTGAGTCACTTCACCTCAAATTGGGTGTAAAGATCCCATTTCCTCCCATCGACAAACTGAACCACCTGCAGTGTGATTGGATATGATGTGTCGTTGGGGTCCAAAGCATCCATTAGTTTTCCATTATACTGCTATAATAGAGATCTGGGCTAACAGCGCTCACCCTGACAGTGGGAACGGGAGGGAAATCTTGCTTAATCAAAAGCAGTGCCAAAATGTAAGAAATCAATACATTCCGGAATAAATTCAACACTTAAAAAGTTGACCAATCCAAAACTTATCTCTGTTCCGCAACCCAGAAGAACACCCCTTCAATTATAAACTGAATACATGTACTCCGCGTCTGAACTGAACGGGAAGAGATCTTGACGTTCAACCAAAATCGCGACGTTAGAATTTATAAGGTTCTATCAGTGTTTAGTGTAGTTCAGACATATGGAGCATCGTTTTCCCATAGCAGCTGCCAAAGCTGTTATATATATATATATATATATATATATATATATATACCACTTTTATAGCTTAACAAGACCATCGCCCTACTTAAAAACACAAAAAAACAAAATGACCCTGCAAATACATTAACGTACGTCAACTTAACAATTAACTTTGATGTTCAATATATCTGAACTGCACTGAAAAGAGAACCTTACAGTATAATTCTAACAGCATGCAATGTCTAATGTTCATATATTGATGTCTATGTCTAATGTTCATCCAGTCATATGTCCATGTCTAATGTTCATCCAGTCATATGTCCATGTCTAATGTTTATCCAGTCATGTCAATGTCTAATGTTCATCCAGTCATATGTCCATGTCTGATGTTCATCCAGTCATATATCCATGTCTAATGTTCATCCATTTCCATGTCTAATGTTCATCCAGTCATATGTCAATGTCTAATGTTCATCCAGTCATATGTCCATGTCTGATGTTCATCCAGTCATATATCCATGTCTAATGTTCATCCATGTCCATGTCCAATGTTCATCCAGTCATATGTCCATGTCTAATGTTTATCCAGTCATATGTCCATGTCTAATGTTCATCCAGTCATATGTCCATGTCCAATGTTCATCCAGTCATACAGTATGTCCATGTCTAATGTTCATCCAGTCATATATCCATGTCTAATGTTCATCCAGTCATATGTCCATGTCTAATGTTCATCTAGTCATATGTCTGTCTAATGTTCATCCAGTCATCCAGAATGTCCATGTCTGTTTCTCTCCCCCTGGCCTCCCTGTTGACGGGCAGCATTGGAGAGCCTCTCTCCCCCTCACAGATAATGATGCAGCACCTGCTGCTGGGTGGTCGCTGGAGAGACATCTTCCACCCTCCTCTCCAGATAAGATAGCGTCCTCTTATCGCCGGTGTTTACTTCCAAGCTGTCCCCAACTCCAGGAACGCACACATCACCCAAGACAGATCTGGACCTGGAGACCGGGCATACGCATCTCCGTGAGATAATGAGCGAAATGTACGATCTGCACGGTTCCACGCGATGCTGTTCTTCACACAAATGCGGTAGCCTTTAGCATCGACAAGCTTTAACGCCCTGAAACAACGATGGTATTCTTGCGGGTTTTTACAGAAAATTAATGAACGTGGCCATTTTGTATTTTAGTTTCATTTGATAGCATCTGTTCGGAGCTGATAAGAACTGCCAAAAGACACCAGCGTCAGCGGCTGACACAGCTACTGCTAATTGTACTAACTGCTCCCCTTACACAGTCACAATGGTTATACAGGAGGCACGGAACTGGCCTACTTCAAGCCCAGTCAACCGTGAGTAAAGAGACATAGTAAGAGATGCAAAACAATAAAGAGTTCCAACTAGCTTCCTGTTAGGTTTTCTAACAATACAAGAGTTTCAAGTGAAACACAAAAACACACTCACCTAGACAAAGTCTCTCTCTCTCTCTCTCACACACACACACACACACACACACACACACACAGTCTCATGACTGGGAGAGGCAGATGAGTGCATAGTGTCGCACAGCTAGATTGATGCGTCCCTTCTCGGGGACGCGTCTGAAGCATGGCCCCCAGAAGCCGCACACCCCCACCACCAGCTCTGGAATGTCTGATAAAATGATATTAATTCCACACATTAATGAGATTAATGAATTTGCACCGCTCAAAAGAAGAGGAGCCAGGTTTGCTTTCTGTCCGGCCCCTGAAATAATAACACAAAGGTAATTATAGAGCATCCATCAATCTGCCTGGCGACAGTCTAATTATCGGAGCATTTCTGAAGCCCTCTCACTTTTCCACCACTCATTTGTATTGTGTGATATGTTATTTTTTCATTAATGGAGAACTCCATTACGGCACCCCGGCGCGTTACAGTGGCGGCCTGTCAGGGGTGCGGGCCGCTGGGATGATGGAGCAGCCGGAGGATGGAGATTGAGAGATCCAAAAATTCCCATGATGGATGGGGACTTCGTCCTGCTAAGAGGTGCGCATCATCAGCACATCGCCGGGCTTGACAAAGTGCCGCCGTCCTCCGGAAAGGAAGCGACAAAGACACAGACAAAGTGTCCGGCGCGACCAATTGCACCCCTATAAATAATCAACACCCTTTAATTAGAAAATATCTATTTTCAACTTCAGATGTAGTCTCGAGTTTGCTCCGGACCGGCTTTTGCACAATGCAACCCCCCCCCCCCCCACACACACACACACCACCCTCCCATCAAGCTGGTATGCTTCAATTGCAGAACAAAGTGCTTGTTATAGTTTCAAACGTGTTCTTCTTCTTTCCTTTGGGAAATACACAGCAGAGGTTGGGCATATCTCCGGGTGTGACCATGGTTTAGAACCATACCTCCCTCCCTCTCTCTCTCTCTCTCCCTGGTGCCCCTCCCACCGCCAAAACACAAACCGTGCACACAGGCCAGGGCAGCTGCACAACCCCCCCCCCCCCGACAACACCGCTTTACTCAAACAAACCTCAGTTCCGACATCCGCACCGGAGCAGGTTTCCAGAACAATAACAATTAGGCCAGCTGACTGGGGAGGGGGGACCAGCCAGGACCCTTCTCCATTGGCTCCGGCCGCCTTCCATCCAGGCTAATTGTGCAGAGCGCAGGGAGGTGCTTCCTGGGGGCTTCCTCGCTAATGGTTCTAGAGGATGGTCATTTTCGGCGCAAAATGTAATGTCCACCAGCTGTCCAAACAACCGGCATGGGCCCCCTCCTCGCCCTCCATGACGACCGCAGCCAGCGGCCATCATAGCTGTCAGCCCGAGGCTCACCTCAGGCCTGGAGGCTAGCGCCGACTCCAGCCAAACACATCCTCGCACGCCCCCGCTTCCAGCCATCGACCAACCACCAGGTACGGTTACACCTGAACAAACCTTACCATATGAGGCAATTACAACATGTCCTCCAAACAGACTTTTCACTAAACAGGGATGATAGTACAAGCTAGCATTCCCAGTTTCCATTACCATTGAAAACGGTTACAAAAATGTCTTTAAAAACCCATTAAGCCCCGTGAACGCGCAACAAATCATCAAGCGGACAGTGTTATGATGTGTCTCGTGTTTCAGTCGAGGGTTGTCTCGGGGGCACAGCCATCCCATCTGATAAACAGTCTTCAGCTCTCAACTAGGGACTGGAGGGGAGGGTGGAGGCTGGGGGGGTAGCAGACAGGCCAACGCGCAGCCCACTCTTGGGTTACAGCTGTGGAGCCGGCCGCAGACAGGTTAACGGTAATATCTTGAAGTGGTTTAAACTTTGATTTCAATAAACTCATTACAATTTGAGACGAGTCATTCTCCCCCTCGTTTCAAGTGCCTCACAAATGGCTCATAAAAAGCCAGTTTCTCTTTATAAACATTGTAGATGGTTATTTATTGGACCTGGCATAGGGACACTTATTTAAAAGTGTGTTTCCCTACTTTGTTTTTGCAGAGAGGCAGTATAGAGTTGACAGTCAGCTAAACAAAATGTTGGAGGACATAAAATGGGACCCCTGGGACTCCGGCAGTATACAGTATAAGTACCTTCTTTTCAAATATGAAAGGAGGCATGTCTTTAGGCTGACATTTCACCACATTACTGCCCCCCCACCGCCCCCAAAGGGCCTGACCCTCCACATCCTGACAGTGGGGAGTGGGAACAGTATGGTACTGACATGCACTTCGTTCACAAACCAATCCCTCCACAGCTAATTAGCACGTCACCAGAATGGAGGGCCTCAGAGACTGTGTGTTCATTGCTGTGCTGTGGAGGAGGCTGATGATGACGAGGGTAAATAGATTTTGGGGCGGCTGTGGCTCAGGAGGTACAGCGGGTCGTCCGATGGCCCGCAGGGTCGACGGTTTGATTCCCGGCTCCTCCTCCTGTCCGCATTTCGAGGTGTCCTTGAGCAAGACTGAACCCCAAATTTCTCCCAATGAGCAGCCCGGCGCCTTGCATGGCAGCTGCCACCACTGGTGTGTGAATGTGTGTGAATGGGTGAATGAGAGGCAATGTAAAGCGTTTTGTCCATTAAGGTAGAAAGGCACTATATAAGTGCAGTCTATGCCATCCCCAGCAGTAACATACAGCAGGCTAGGAGTATTAGACACTATAATGTCCACTAACTAACCAATTAATAAAAACTAAATTCTGGTTATTCTTAAACAGGGACAGGGCCTGAACATGTTGAAGACACACACTGACTAGGCCTTGTTGTGTCAGTGTGGTCAGAAAGGCTGGCTCTGTTGACTGTAGTCCTATTCCAGATCGTCCTGCCAGGCCGGGGCCCATGTAGCATCTTTAGGCTGAGTTATGTGCTCCGGCCTCTGATGAATCACCTTGCCAGCTCCACTTGTCTGGTTTGGGGCAATTTCATTTTCCGACCTCCCTTTCACAAGTTATCTAAATGGATTGTACAATAATCCTCCATGCCCTGCAACCACACTGCCAATAATTATTCTGTGTTCAAACATCTTTGACAGGAAAAATTAGTAACAATCACCCAGAGAGCAGGTGTTTTTCTTTTACCTCCTTTTTTTTCCCAGACTGCCCTGCAGCAGAAATGGTTGTGTACAAGGCTGTATTGATTTTGAAACCATTTGACTAAGGATAAATAAGATGGGAGAGAAGGGAGGCCTTAGCCATGAGGTTTCTGATCAATCAACATGTCACAGCTGGAACTAAATTCAATTCTTATTTATCAAAATCCCCTGCTTGGTTAGGATGCTATGCAATGGTGGTTCTCAGAGCCCTTAAGAAGCCACTCAGTCACACACGCAAACACACCATTGCTTTTAATATGGATTATATGACTGAAATATTTAGTAGTCAAAGCAATACTTGCTTTGTAGCAATGTAGTTAGTGGAAATAACAGAGCACACTTGGATAGGAAGTTGCATACACAAAAGGTGACCCTGTTAGTTATGGCAGTAAAGTACAATTTTTAACATTGCCAATAATTAACATTTCATACACTGCATTGGAACAAGATTTAAGACGTATTCCAACAGAACACATTTGTGATAATACTACAGATGACTAGTGTAGGACACAGCTTTAGGAAATGCATCATTACTGTATATGAACAACTTATCGTTATAATCATGTTCTATAGTAGAGAGAAACAGGCAGTTTGTTATAAGCCAATTCACAATCCAATACATATCCACAATAAATCCCTTGAAAACAACCTTTTGCTGGATGTGCCTGGAGCAGATGGTGTTTTAGAGCAGGAAGCGCATCATTTCTAACGACCATGATGTCTACACGTAAAACAGCGGTCAGAGGTCAGGATCAACCTGTCATTTCACAACAATACCGTCTGATGAAAGGAGAAAACACACAACGCCTCACACAGTCAAACACTTCTGATTACTACTCTGATGAGAAATCAATTTTTGGGGTTATCTGAAGCCATGAAGTCAGACAAAACCATTAAATCAGAGACAACAAAGACAGATGATTTCCAAAGCACATCAATTACCCTTTTACACACAGCCACGTATTCTTCCTGGACAAGACTGATTCACAAAACACATTTGTGTTACCAGCTATATTGTGAAAAGAACATGATTGCGCCTCAACAGAAATGTCCACAGGGGCAAATTGCCTAAAATCATAGTTACAACAGTATAATGGACAGTGGTACAGGGACACATCACTGTCCCTCCTAATAACAGAGGACACAGGTTCAATGCTAGTCAAAGGCTAAACAACATACTTCAGGATAGTCTATTCTTGATACACTGCATTCTCCTTTACCTGGTGGGAACTGCTAGTTATGAGATATTATGGTATAGGTACCGGAGTTCATCATTTCTCCAATCTCTGCTATTGACCACACTCAACTATTCCAGGATAATCACAAAAGACAGGGACACCGGGACATTACTCTTAGTTGGTGGCTCAATGGACAGAATGACAAAAAAGCAAATAGGAAGGAAGGATTAAATTGATAGCGCTGACAAATTTCATACTCTGGAAATATTTATCTAGAGAATTGATTTGGATAAAATCCCCCCTCAGCTACGTGGGGATAAAGAATGGTTTCATGGAAGGTTTTCCAGTGCTTTGGAAAGGAGGGGGGGGGGGGGGGGGGGTCGGGTGACATACACTTTAGCAGAGGGGAAATTATGAATGAAAGCTCACTTCCAAACGCAAGACTAATCAATTTGAAATGCTTATGACAATTAACGCAGCCGGATGGAGTCAGAGCTGGCTGTTTTGACAGCCGAGATTTGGATTAAACCTGGACTAATGGGATCATTTTTCTCGCAAAAAGGTACTCTTTTAGAGCGGCGCAATCAATTATTATGAATTATGCATGCATTGAATTAAGGTCTAATGTCATTAATATGTCTCATTAGTTTGCATTGAGTGAAGAAGGACCCCACTGCCGCCGCCACCCTCTCTCTCTGCTCTTCCATCAAAACAGGAGAAAGGGAAAGAATAACAGTATTTGCATTGAGCAAGAGGCGCCTTTGTGTCAATGTCAAACGGAGTGTTTGCGGCACTTTTTCCCCTCCCCGTTGCGGGGAGGGAGAAGCGTGGCCTTTATTCATTTCAAATATTTTCTGCGATGCATTAGTGTCAGGATGCGCCGACGCCATCCCTCAGAGAGCTGCGCAGGGCCCTGACGGGCCAGGGCGGATGTGTAAATACAAAGGAAAACACTTAACTATGACATCATTGGCACCGCGGTTATTAATCTTGCTTTTTAAAAGGGGGGGGCCTGTGTGGCCCGACTCCCTCTCTCTGCTATCCTCCTCCCCAGGCCCGGAGACGGTTCTGAACCATGTTATCCCAAAAAAAAAAAAAAAATCCATTAGGGAGATGGATGTATCTGTGGGGGGGAGGGTTGGACGGTCGAATGGTTGGAAAACAAAAGGAAAACACAGCGCTGATTGGGTGGGTTACGGGTTAAGGGCACATCTACAATGGGGGCCTTTGTTTGAATGTGCTGTTTAAAGATATAACCCCACACAGGGCTTAATGGCGGCTGCTGGTAAAAACCACCCATCTCCCCGGCTGATGAGTGAGGCGTCTATCTATCTGCCTGGTGGAACAGCCCGGAAGGGAGCAGTTGTACCGCTGTGGGCGGGCACCGAAACTAGAGTTAGCCTGCGGTAGGCTAACACCTACAGATGACCTAGTCGGGCGGAGTGGCTAACATATCAAATGCTACCATCTAAGACAGTGTCTGCTTGCCGTTAGCGGTGATATGCATTAATACTGAATGAGTATGCATCACACCGCATACGTACGTAGTCAGAGCTGGTCCGAGAAGCACTTTGAGCCGGGAAAGAGGAAGTATCTCGTCTCTGTGTGAGGAAACAGGAAACATACCGATGATGCTAGGCACGGTGAATGTGTTCAGCGTAGCAGTGTTCCTGTGTCTGGATGTGTGTGTGTGTTGTGGTGGTGGTGGTGGTGGGGGTTGGTAATCAGTGGTGGTGATAGTAATGCTATAATGATGACCCATCCTAAAGTAGCCTACATGGGAATGGGGAAGTGGGGGAGGGGCTTACTGACATGGTCCTCGGTGTGTAGGAGCCTCAGTGAGGCGAATGCGTGGGCAGTATTGGTATTCCCAGTCATGTCCCTCACATTCAATGACACCCAGCCCTGTTTATTCTGGGCACATTCTCCCCAAGCCCCAAACATCAACTAGGCATGAACCCCATGCATAAAACAGCCATATCTCACATGGGGGAAAAAAAATGAATAGCTACCCTTGCCGTTACATCGGAGAGCAAAAAATAATAAAAATGTGGTTTTGATCTGCTATTTACTCATTATCATCTACTGTAATGTGACACCATTCCAATGCTAGACCTTCCATTCACCGGCCGTGCTCGCTTTATCCAAAACGCGTACAACCCGGGGGGCGACGACCCCACGCATCATCTCTGCGCGCGCCCAATCAAGTGGCGCCGTCACTGGCCCTGCTGCAGAGCAACGGGGCAGTAAACCACAGGGCCATGATGGGCTGTCAGTCTACTATTACCGCTATCTGTTTACCTCAGCCTCCAACAGTCCTCCCGACTGCCTCTGAATGGCCTCATTATGCAATGGAGCGCTCTCCGTAGCCTTGAGGCCGGCAGAGAATAAGCCTGAATAACGGTGAATATAAACAAGAGACAGACTCTGCTCCGCTGATGCTCTCTCTCTCTCTTTATCTCTCTCTCTCTTTATCTCTCTCTCTCTCTCCCTCTCTCTTTCTCTCTCTCTTTCTCTCTCTCTCTCACGACTGCGTAGGTGTGTTCAATGCCGCGTCTGTGTGTAAAAGATAGAGGACGGTCACGCAGTCTTTTACAAGGGTGAGAGGATTCTTTTTAAGGAAACATACTGTAGCAACCTTAGCCTCTTGCCTGGCTGAATCCAATCCAGGTCCACTTCAATTAATTAGGCCTAAATAAATAATGTGTGAGGAGGCCTATTTAGGGGTTTTATTCACAAGACATAAAAGCCATTAATTATCACACTCAACGTGACAGAGGAAGATAAGGAGGAGAGGGTGTGAGAGGAGGAAGAGGCAACATCTTGAATGGCAAATAAACTACTTAAAGAACAACAAAAAAAAAAGTAGCATCTGCCACGGCATATTCATATCATTGGTTTTGCCGGTTGTCAGGAGGACATCTCAGTGTGGTTGGACGTAGCCGTGAGAAAGGCCAGTCCCTGAATTACTCCTACTTGTTTTTGAATGTCCAGGGCGGCAGGTGAAGTTTGCCCTTATTACCAATGTCAGAGATTCGATTAAGCACCAGGAAAGCAAATGATCCCAATGAACTAATGATTAATCCGGCAGGTCTATTTACTAATGTACCCGAATGCATTAGAGGCATAAGTTAATGGGGACAGGACATCAATTCAAATACAAATGAACCACATTTGCATCGGACGCTTATTGACTGGCGTAACAAAGCGAATTACAAAGGTAATCTACTTATAAACCTTAAAGACGGATGAAACATGATTTCCAACATATCTACAATTTAACTCAGGTTCACTCTCGTCTCCAGAAATGGCAGCATCGATACAAACTGATTGACTAGCCAGTTTTCAAAGTAAGCCTCAAAAGGGAAAAGAAACAGTGGACCGAGAGATCTTTTAGCCTTACAGGAAGACAAAAACCAATTACTGGGACAGAAACAAAATCCATTCACTCATTCTGAGACTTGAGAAAATACAAACAGGTAACATTCTGTATTGACTCAACTGAATCAGGAGAAGCAGAGGCAGAATAGGTCTTTCTGTATTTTTCGTACTCTGCTACTGTACTGCTGTAAACGTTGAGTGCAAGTCCGTCCATTGTCATTGTTGTCTGCACGCTGTCACTGTTCTTGTATTTTACTGTATAATAAGTTGTTTGTAAGCAGGGCATGTCTGTAAAGGAGACCGGGTCTCACTATGTTCTTCCCTGTCTAAATAAAGGCTTCTATCTATCTCCGTTCCAGCTGCGGCAGCTCTCTGCTGGGACCGTGGTGTCACTCTCCCACGGTCGCCAGCTCCAGTAGAGGGTCCAGGCGGGTGAGGTGGGCGTCACCGTGGCCGGGCCCCTGGGGGCGACAGCGCTGCGGCACCCCTGAGGAGCCTCCGCCCGGAGCGCCCAGCGCACCCTCATCCTCCTCCCGAGAGGTGCTTTAAAACACTCCCTCCCGCTCGCTGGCTGGATGAAAGGCCCAGACTTAATCCTCGCTTTGTTCTGGTACACCGATGAACATGAAAGACCACTTCTACGGATTGCTTCCCTCTGGGCCCTTGGGCACAGACGTGGACCGGTAGCCCAGTCTTATCAATAATGCTGCGCTCTTAACTGTAGGTTTAAATTGGAGGAAAATATTCTACAATTTGACAGGAATCTACCCCCCCCCCCCAACACACACACACCAACACCATCCCCCCCCCCCCCCCCCCCCCTAGCCCTTCCTGTTCCCAACGGTAATGGCGCTTTTGCTTTTGCTGGCTTGTCTAATACCATCTAGTAAGTGATTTTTTGGGGAGTGGGAAGGGACGGGGGTTAAAGCAGAGGGAGAAAGCGGCGGTTCCATTTGATGTTTCGATCTGGGATTGATCTGGGAGGAAAGGCTCGCGTTCTGAAAGTGGGATTATCGGCTCGGCCGGCTCCCCTCAGATGTCAAAGATCTTTGAACAGTCTTGTAAAGTGCACTACTTCCAGGCTCCTGGCGAACTGCTTATGAACTCGTCAGAAGGGCACCTGTCTCCATGCTAATGAGGCCCGGTGCTTCTCCAGACACGGGGGGCCTTCTTCCCACACATACCTGTCACTGTGAGAACGCGCCCTCTCCCGCTTTCCTGGAAACCACCGGAACAAAGGCTTCTCTCCTCGCGTCCTCTTGGCTCCGACACCGGGAGGCGCCCGTCGGGGTGTCAGGTGTCAGGAGCCGCACTGAAAGATGGAGACACATAAGACCGTCACTTTGCCAATTGGATATCGCCGACTACTTTTTCTCGGTCATCGTCACGGTGAGTTCTCTCGGACTGAAATCGCTGATGAGGTTTGGGCTGTATACTGCGCATGGAAAAACATGGTTCTCTAGATCTTGAGATCTAAGATGGGCAAGGCAGGAAATAACAACATCTGCTCCCAGATTAGTGCCATCCACATTTTGGTAAAAGGCAGGGAGGGGGTCTGGTGGCTGGGGGGGGGGAGCTGTGTGTTGGAAGGGGGTGTAGTGTTTCCTGGAGAGTCTCAGGGTGTTGCTGTAGTTGTAATGGCGCTAGTCACGCAGAGAGGGAGGGGCTGGAGGGGGCGGGTCTATGGGTGAACTGTAATTGATAATGTAAAGGCAGATGGGTGTCTCTCGGGAGATGGGAGAGAATCCAAGCAGATGGTCCAATTGCTGCTTGTTTATGTGGAGTAGAGAACCCTCCCCCCCTATCCACATGGTATGATGCATCATTATAGCTCTCTGTGCATAAACACCAATATGCTTTTAAATCTGGCTGGCAAAGCTCAACCAACTCGCATGGGGTGGGGGGGGGTGCCGTAATTCAGAGGTGCTGTCGAGAGGTATAGTGAACCAGCCCATGCTAATATGAAGAATCTAATTAAAAACCATCCGCTCCTCTCAGCCCTCCCGCCCGCCCGCCGCCGCCACCCCTCCTCGACGCCGCACGGCGGAAGAGGGGAACGTCTGCCGAGTGGAACACGCAGGGGTTTGTTCCGCCTTTAAGGAACATCGCTGTGTTGGCAGATTCGCCAGACGAGGCACCTGACAACAGCGATAGACCTCTGAGCCGAGTATCTCATCTCTTATGCAATCTGCACACACTGTAAATGGCGTGTACTGTATGTACAGTAGTGTGTGGTCCTTTGGACAGCAAACGTCACTGAAAATGTTAGGGGACAGTACTGACACAAAGGGTTGTTGGCGAGTGTGTGCAGCGCCAACGCGCGCGCGCACACACACACAGTGTCATGGGCGAGTGTGGTTTGTGGTCAGTCAGTCCAGCTACTGATAGGGTTAAGAGAGGACACAGACAGATTGTTTAATATGGGCCTGGCTCCTGTGATCCTGCATGGCTCCGAGGTTAACTCTATTAATGCCACCCTGCTCTGCTTCCTTCATATTTACTAAGACACTTTCATCTCCGCTCACAGTAATTGGTCCCCTAATGTGAATCCACCGTGAGGGACAATCCATTGGTCTGAAATTACAGAGGACCCTCCACCTCTACTTCTCATAAAGACACTTCAATACTAACCAGGTTTCCTGGTCCAGATTGGAGCTTCCAGCAACTGCACTATATCATTTGGCCTGAATCACCTGTCGTTGCACAGAAATCACATCAATTCCCAGAAAATATTCTGCTGAGAAAAATAAGGCTCTCTCTCAAAAACGGTCTCCACAGCCGGTCGGCCACATTCTATAAATCCTGTCAGTCTAAGAATCAACAAGTCAGTACCACACCGAATACCGTATCGCGGATGGCTAACAATATAATTTACTGTTTTGAAATGAATAAATAAGTGGCTGCCAGTGGAACAGGAAGGTGAATATGTGTCATTAAATGTGGTATGTATAACAGACACCTCCCTGGGCCTCCCATGTTCAGCATACCACAGCCAACGCTAGTGTGATTATTAATATTTGCTTTTCATTTCGTCCGGCGGGGACACCCAGGGCAGGAGTGAGCGGGAGGGTGTCGGAGCATGTGTGGCTAATGGGACCCTCAGACAGGATATTAGACCGGTACAGTATGTGCGCACGACCACACAAGGATATGGGAGGTTAATTTCCAAACCAACTGCCATTCTGTTCCAGCGTGTAGAACTGACAAAGCAGTCGGTGCTTCGTTTAACGCTGGGGGAAGAGTCGGGGGAAAAAAAGAAAAAGGGGGACGAGAAGAAGAAAACAGAAACAAGTAGCAAATTAACTGTAACCTAAGCTACTTCAAACACACCGACGGCATTGACACAACGGTTGTGTGAGCGCTTCCTTAGCACCCCGTAATGCACTTCCCAGCGCAACCGAAGAGCCTAATAGTTACAGAGTGAAAAACAATATCAAGCAGCTACTGCACGCAAGCAGCACTCCGGGTACTTAAACAGAGATGTTGAGCCTCAGTAACAAAAGCCCTTAGCACCCAGTTTGTAGGAGCTGATAACTTAAGTGGCGAGGCTGTGAAACATCACAGCGGGGGGGGGGGGGGGGGGGGTAATCACAGTCATCTCAGCACCAGAGGAGCCCCCCATGGTCTCCTCACACTACATAGAGGCACAGCTGAACACGGGCTTGGACTGGAGACCACAACACCAGAAGAATCATCACATGCACAGACTACGCTCCTGATCAAATTATTATGAATATTAATATGAAGTATTAAAACATAATTTCAAGTTGGAACATTGTGTGGGCAAATGTAAGTGAAGAATAAAGGCTCCTGAGTCACAGGCTACAGCAGCAACTTTATGGAAAACACATAGTTCCCTTTGAAGACACATTGAGTAATCACAGAAGAAGTACAGGAAGATAAAACAGGCCACCCATTTGAAGTATTCGACAATTTTTGCAATCACAAATTATTCCTGATCCACCCCTCATTGTCAGTAATTCATGCCCACAGGAAAACAGATTCCCCTAACTAACCAAAGATGGTCAGTGGACAAGAAAAAGAGAGCTATGTTTCTGATTTAGGCTGAGCGCCATTCGCTCTGCACTTCAAAGTCAGATGTATGATTCTACTAAAATGGTGTCAGTGTCTGCACTCAATTTTGCTAATAATTCACTTTGAGAGAGAATCTGGAAGCAATTTGTGATAGCACGCCCAAGTTTTCTTTATGCTACAAAGTAAGTTATTGTAACTGTTGACCTTTCCAGTGTTTGAATGGCATTTCCCAGTTTTCTGGGATGTCACTGCTGTTCTCAAACGGAACTTTTTAATCCAGTACGTCAGTGTTGTTTTAGGCCCCATCTCCGGGGTAAAGCACTTAAAACGGTCACTGTATGCTCACACATCTACCACAGTATTTGAACAGGCGGTCCAGCTGCTTGGCCTGTGCTTCTGGGCATGCACTGTCTGTGACAATGTAAAACATTTAGAGACAGAGAATCGGGTAAGAAGAATAGGGGAACATTTACAAACTCTCTATTTGAAACCTTTATTCCAAATTGAGAAGCATGTGTTTTAACCAAATGCGTTCATATAACACCTGATGAAAACGACAAGGCTGCTCACTTCACATGACAGTACTTCCAAAGTGATAGGAGTGTGTTTGTCACAGTGGTGTGTTTACGTCGGGGTGTCAGAGACGCTCATCAGTGATGAGCTCTCTTTACTTCACTCTGCTGCCCCCTTGTGGTGCATCCACATATGAGAGACTGGTCTGCCAGCAGGAGTCAGGATCTCATAACCACCATCAATGAATGTGCTTCAGATCCAACACTTTTTCCCCCTGACTGAAGCAAAACCATAAGAATATATACAGATATTGATAAAGAACATTATCTGTATTTTGAATAATATGCAGAGTTTTACTGCATTTTTCTTTCAATGGCAATTTTACATTTCTGTCTAAATTGTTTGATAACTTATTACATTAATCTTGTCTTCAGTGTAATTTTGGCCCTCTAAATCTATAGGCTACTGCACTTTCAAATGGGATGCTTAACTTGCTGCTCTCCCTCAGTAAGCTGAGTGACAGAGTAATCAGCAGTTAACCAGTAGTCTTCCAGCATGTTAATCGGTCTGGTTTAGTTTGGCTGACGGCGGAGTTCTCAGAGAGGGCAAGCAGGTTGGGATTCCCAGCTCCGCTGACGCTCTCCAGCCACCCTCACCTTCCAGCCACATCCCTTTGCCTTCCCCACCCCCCACCCCCCGCCTCGCCAGAGCAATCAGGTAAATCCCACAGACTCCTGGGAAAGAGCCCATTAATATTTCACTTGTTCCTAAGCCTGTTTGCGCTATACATCAATGCCTGGCCGCTCCTTTCCAAGCCATACATTAGAACTATTTTCAAAATACTTCATTGTCAGCCCATGGCAGTCTCATTACTTATTAAGATAAGAGGAAAGATGCTCAGGAGCAGTTGGTGGCTCGGCTTGCTTTAAAACCTCGCTCTACAGTGCCTCGCTCTACCTCCTCCTCCTCCCCCAACCCATGCTCCTTTATGTGCAAGACTGAGAATAAGTACCACGGTTTAGTTAACAGAAGAAAGCCGATCATGCCTGCCGTACAGTGTCATGTGTATCAGAGTAAGTGCTAAGCTTAGCAATGCCAGGCTGCTTACAAGGAGTTGTACAGCCGCCACACTCCAGCCATTCTGACCTCCAATCTGGGAGAATTCTGAAAAAGGGTAGAGGAGAAAAAAGCATATTATTAACTGAATACTTAACATTTTCATGTTGCTTTCCAAACCAAGTGTAATGAGTTAGTAAGCTATATGGAACGCATGTCATGGAAAGTAGACCTATAGGTGACCCACTCTCAGCAACGTGGAAGGTCGACATGAGGTCAAACAAAAACGTGTCTGGCATCCATTTCCCTCCGATGTCACAAACTGTGCTATATAAAGTGCTCTTGTCCCCATGACAAGTCTGGCTGAGGAAATGTGGTGCCCTGAGCAGGCAGTTAGATGCTATTAGATGCTATCTGGTTTGAAGAGGAATGGATATGGCTGAGATACCCTCCTGCTCAACTATGTCTGCGACCTCGAGATTCAAGAGCTTCACGTAGGCTTCAACTGCCATGTCAGCCTAGGACATTCACATGAGTGAAAGCTACCCGTAAAGGTATAGCCAAACACACAAGACCAAATCCATCAGATTGTAGCAGTTTATTTCTATAATACAGGCAGATATTGCACACATGCTCCTTTTTTGTTTTGTTCAGGACCTCTAGAAAATGATCCATTTCATAAGTGGATCTCAGCTAGAGTTCACATAGCGTTGGGTAAATAAGTCTAATTCTAACGACATATAAAGTAGGCCTAAGCTACGTTTGAATTGTCTTCACATTTCAAAAAAGCCTGCCTCTTTAATCAGTGACACCGGCTAAATACTTACATATTTGTTTTAGAAGGAGATCAGTCATCCTCCAGCCTTGAGACAAACAACGGCGAGCTAAGGCGGAAAAAATGAAATCTTGTGCACTTTATAGCATATTCAATCTTAGCTTTTCGGGGCTAGACGACTAGGGCTAATTTAAAGAAGTGCCTGGCACACTTTTAATCACCGACCCCCTTATGCAATTTGATTACCACGTCATATGCCCTTAATGTCTCCAGCATGTCTGCGGCATGTCCCAGGCCTGTGTAGCCAGGGTCTGGGCTCCATTAGGAGCGAACCCAAAACTTGTCCCCACTTCAGTGCTTTGCCTTTTTGGAAATTGGAGCACACGTGCCGCCTGCTCTGCTCAGCGGTTGTTTACTAAGCCCAACACATCCTGGAACCATTTAGACTGGTGGGGCTTCTTATGAATCAGGGTAACATTTAAATCACTTACATTATAGCACCCCCTGGTGGAGCATGCATGCATGCATGGAGAGAGAGAGAGAGAGGGAGCACAATTGTATTCTTTCAATGGGACAATACATAAAAACAGTAGAGACAGAGATAGAGACAGAATAAAGAACAGATCGTATGATATATGACTGCGGTCAGCATCTTACCAATATCTCATCTTAGTCCAAAACACAGTTCCAACCTGTGCTTTTCTGGGGCTTCAATGGCTAAAGCTGGTAGGCTACTTTTCGTCAGTTTAAACCTTCAGTAGTTACTTTCTGTAACAGAGACTATACAATAACAGCAGCTCTCGAGAGAAACCAAACCTACAGTATGAAGTATTCACTCCGAAACTCACAAGAGTGCATTCTTCACAGCACTGCACACCCCTTTAATAAAGAGGAGACCATGGACCCAACACAGAGGGAAGGACAGGGCAAATAATGATGAATGTGTGTGGAAGGGCTATATTCTTCAAAACCCCGATCTCATAGTGGACGCCTACACACACACACACACACACACACACACACACACATACACACACACACACACCGCTCTTCCGGTGGTTTGCATGAGCCACCGGAGGGGCCGGCAGGTACAGTACACAAGGCGTCCTCTGTTCCCAAGCAGATTATTTACACAACGCCCATTATCCGCCATCCGAACCCGGGCTATTAGTCATCGCTGAGCAGACGACAAGTCCAGGTATCCAACGTTTACTATTAACCAGGTGATGGATGGGGAGGCGTCTCGCTGGCCATACATCAGCCCGGCACCTCCTGAAGCATATCCCCCCATCCGTCCGCCATCGCGCTGAGGAAGATGGAGTCGGTCTCCTTTCGCCTTATCCACACCCTAATTCCTTACATAAGGATTGCCTGTGTGGCCTACGTTTGGTTCGAAGTCTCACTCTCTGATTAAACATCTGATCCCAGGCCACCTGAGGTGAAATCCAACTTTTCATACATGTTTATAACCTAAAGCACTATAAGCAACAAACTGCAAAAAAAAAAAATATATATATATAGAAAACCTAATTCCTCCTACTTTTCCATAATGTAAAATACTACAATGTTCTAGTGCAGTCAAAGTTCCCTATTACAAAAAGAAGAACATTATCTAGGTTTTATCTGGTTATCTAACAGTTAACAATGGACGACTTGCTCCCGGAGGATCTTCGATCGATGGCAGACTCAGTATGCAGCAGGCCTGCTTGTGTTTGCTAATTTCTCCCTCTGCCTACTAAAACAAAGTGAACAGTGTGTCTGAGGGTGATTCTACTGGCCCTGGCAGCAGCCCCCTCAGCACACACACACACGCACCCACAAATGCACACGCACACACACACACACACACACACACGCACACACACACACACACACACACACACACACACACACACACACAAACATACACCGGGAGTGGTGGACAGACAGCTACCCTGCTCTGTTATCCCCCATCACCAACACACACACACACTATCACACAGCAACACACAATATTACACACTACACCAACACACACCATCACACACCAACAAACACCATCGCACACCAACACACACACACCAACACACACTATAACATACCAACACACACCGACACACACCATCACACACCATAACAAACCAACACATACCATCACACACCGATACACACCAACACAGCCCAACACACACCATCACACACTACAGTATGACACACCAACACACACAATCACATACCAACACACACCATCACACACAATCACATACCAACACACACAATAACACACCAACACACACCATCACAAACCAACACACACAATCACATACCAACACACACAATAACACACCATCACACACCAACACACACTATCACACACCACCAATACACATTATCACACACACCAACAACCACACATTACACACTATCACACACCAACACACAATTACACACCATAACTCACCAACATACACCATCACACACCAAGACACACAATCATACACAATCACACACCGCCACACATGCTGGGGAGATCAAGAGTGTATTGTGTGTGTGTGTGTGTGTGTGTGTGTGTGTGTGTGTGTGTGTGTGTATGCGTATGTGTGTGTAAGCAAGTTAACCAGGAACAACACAGCGGCAGAGTCTATGGCTTCCCACGGAGGCCTGGGGTGCCACATCCATCTCTGTCTTTTTGCCAAATTTGATTTTAAATATTTATCACACCATACATCTTGGCTGAAACAAATTACTAGCAAAGTGCTATTGTCTGTGAAACCTGCAGTAAGAAGGATGCAGGCTTTAGAGGGACCATCAATGTTTCATTTGGTGAAATGTATGACTATGAGGTGTGCAACTACAGCATTTTTTTCCCCCTCACAAGATGATGAAGCAGAGATGTAACTTTCCAGAGTAATAATGACAGACCACATCATGACCTCATACCTTTCAATAGCTCTGCACTTCATGTTCAATGACGTAATGTTGAAATCAAATGGTTTCGCAAACAATTCTCTAGGCCTCTTACAGTAAATCACATCTGACAATCTGAGCTCACTACTGCCCCTCACAGGAATACACCTGCAGTGCCAGATTGATTATGTAAAGTATTAGCATCATCTTTGGCCACATTATATAGACAAACAATGTGGGTACATTGCAGTAAATGTGCCAAAAAGGGCTAGGTGGGGTTTAAAATGACATGCAGACAGAATGTTTTTGATTTGAGGTTTGTTGGGGACATTTAATGCGAGTGCGCGAAGCTCGTGAGAATATTTTTTGCACTACAGTATATAAAAAAAAAAACAACAACATACATTTGACTCAAATGATTTGAGCTACAGTCAGATCTGATTATCCTGATGGCTGGTTCTTCAACCTCCCGAACTGAGGATCATGCATTTGGTCCACATGTGCACTTGCTGCATACAAATTACATTTCCAGCATGTCCATCAAGCAGAGAATAATAACCAATAAGGTTGCCTGATTCCTTAATACCACGCCCTTTGCAATAGTGCCGCCATGATGTCCCACAAACAAAGCTTGTCCCGTTTTGTGTTCATAGATTAAACATTAGTTTGAAGAAAATTCTTAGATGTGCGTGGGGAATGTGAAGTAATGACCAGAGATATCCAGAGAGACTACAGAAATCTAAAACACAGTTGGAAAAATGTTTTAAGTGGATTAAGGCTTGTGGAAGGCCCCATACACAGTTGAATGTGAAGACAACTTTGCTCCTTGCCCATTCGGTTCACTATATCTAGCAGCTACATGCTATCATAGCTAGCTCACCATTGCAGTTTGTCAACATTATTCTAACATGTCATTAACACCATTAAAACAGACAGAAAATCGCCCTGCAGTTTACAGCAGCGCCGACACAAAAAGTTACGAAGCTAGCAACCTTAGGTGCTTGATATAACTTACAGTAGCTGCTCACTTGAAGCTGGAAAAGCTGAGATACACCACTCAGGGTTTGACTAAGAGATTCTATAAGGTGCTCCTTCATGGACTACTACAATAATGCCTACGCACCATCGAATGTACCTTAGTGTATGTTTGTGACTATTGCTATCTTTGAGGAAAAACTACTGCTGCCTGTATTTTATTTTATTGTTTAGTGATATTGCCTGTCTGTCTATTGCCGTTGCTTGTCAGTTCTCTTATTCCAGTTATGTATATAACCCATGTTGAGTTTAGCCAGTCTCCCGGGGTGGGGGGGTGGGGAGGGATATGTGTGTGATATGTGTGTGATATGTGATTGTGGTTATTGTTATGTTATACAAAAACCAATAAAATAGTTTTATAATAATAATAACTTACAGTAGCTAATTAGCCTGTAGCAGATCATTCTCTCAGGCTATGAATTTGAATCTGGAGTTTGTGAGGCGTCTGCAGGGCTGCCAAGTTTGACCAAAAGTTTGGAGTGAGATTTTTTCACTTTGTCACAAGCACTTCCACAACCCCCCCGCCAAGCTCACTTCCAGCACCATGGACAGATGAGATCCATCAGTTCCACCATGAATCAGCTCACCTCCAGCACCATGGACAGATGAGATCCCTCAGCTCCACCCTGGCTCAGCTCACCTCCAGCACCATGGACAGATGAGATCCCTCAGCTCCACCCTGGCTCAGCTCACCTGCAGCACCATGGACAGATGAGATCCATCAGCTCCACCCTGGCTCAGCTCACCTCCAGCACCATGGACAGGTGAGATCCCTCAGCTCCACCCTGGCTCAGCTCACCTCCAGCACATTCTCAAACTTATTATAAGCGTAATAAATGAAATACTGTAATAAATGAAATTTATTACAGCAAATAACATCTGAATTATAAAGCATATACTGTACAGGACTTCAAATAAAGCTATCAAAGTAGATTTTTATTTGACCATTAGGATTGGTGGGCTTCAACTTTAAGATCCTGATCAGATCATATATTACATACACAATTACATTTAAATGCATGTCACAAAGTACCATGAATCAAGAGAAAGCATCATCAACAAAGTTCAGAAAACAAATATTAACAAAAAAAATACCTAGCTTAGCTGCGGCATAATGCTTTGTAATATTGCTTAGACTTGAGGGCCTGCACTTTGGACAATTTTTGTGCTGCCTATAGTTGAGTTCTCCGAAAACCAGGCCAGGTCAAGCCTGGCTTATGTGCATGGCTGGTTTGTTTCTGTTCAGGACTGGTAGAACGGAAGCTAGTCATGCCACTGAAATAGCTGTGAATTGAAGTCACATGAAAATATGTCTGATAAATTAAGATAGGTCTTGTCGCTTGGACACATCAGTTCCAATGCATCCAATACTAATCCAGCACAATAAGAGCGGGATAGCCAGTTAGCTCATGAGCTCACAATAACTAGCAGCAGCTTCCATAACATTAATGGTAGCGGTCAGTGGCTACCACTGATGATTCCTGTAACGTTAGCTTTTTTGCTGCACTTGGTTCAACTTCTTTTTCTGGTCAAAGGTAAGGGGTAAAACAATTGGAGTGAAAGGATGAACATGTGGAGGTTTGCGGTATAGTCCCTTAAAGTCATCACCACTGCGGCCTTGAACCCCAGTCTCCCACATGGGAGTCCATTGCTTTCACCGCTACTCTACCTGTGCAGTGGAGCTACTCTACTTGTGCAGTGGAGATCGACAGGTTGATTTTGGTGGGTATAATAAAAGATTAGAAAGAAATCTAGAAAGAAAATATAGAAACGTTACTACAATTATTAAAGGGAAAATTATTATATTATTAATTAATTAATATTAATATTATTAGTATAAATAAATAAATAAATAGAAAATGGGAAAGAAAAAAGGGAAAAAAATTACAATAAAAAGAGGAATGAAGGGGATGTAAGAGGAGGTGTGAACATCAGATGTCAGGTTTTTTTTCATCAGTTTTTTTGTGTGGTTTTGCTCATTGTTTAACTGTATATGTAAATGTTCTGTTTTCAAGTTAAATAATGGAGGGAGAGAACAACACAGAGCGGATGGTGTCCTAGTGTGGACTGGTCTTCAGCTTTTTTGAGGAGTGAAGCAGGGGGGGGAGGGGAAGCCTATTTGATAGGTTCGGGAGGGATTTGTTGTGGGCTTTTTGAAGCTCTGCGGAGCAGTGTTATTTGTTTTAGGTATTATTTGGATGTTTTTGTTATTTTGGTGTGTTGTAGGCGCTTCTCTTCATTCAGGTTTGGAAAACTCATTGACGTTTTGCAATTATGTCAAGGGAATCTGAGATAAAATTGACATCTTGGAATTGTAGGGGTTTGCAGAAAATTAAGATGGTAAGCAGGTGATGGGGAGATTAAAATATATTCAGTCTAATATTATCTTCTTGCAGGAAACGCATTTGGCTATGAATGAGGACATTAGGATTAGAAGGAGATGGCAGGGGGAGGTGTTTTCAGCACCTTTCACCACTCAGGCTAGAGGGGTTGTGACTCTCATACACAAATCTATCTCGTTAAATGTAAGGTTATTGCTAATAAAATGGGACGATATCTGATTGTTGAAGGTACTCTCTTTTCAGAATGTCTTAATTTGATAAATATCTACACACCAAACACCGATGACCCAAAATTTTTTAGTAACCTATTCTTAATATTGACATTTCTTAAGGGTCAGTATTTGATTGCACGTATAGGGCAAGTGCCAACAAGTTGAAGAATTCCATTGAACTAGGGTTGCTACCATATTAACTCTGCAACATATTTTTATTTTATAAAAAAAAAAAAGAAAAAAAAAAAAGAAAAACATTTTTTTCATAACCGCGGTTACAAAAAACAATCGTGGTCAGAAAAAATAATCGCGGTTTGACGATTATGTAATAATCGTTACAGCCCTAGCCATGACAGCTGTCCTGAAAATTTCGCTGAACAGTGATGTAGTTCAGGAATAGCATGCTCTGAACTATGCTACATTTTTCTCCGTTTTTTTCACCAATATAGCAGGCCAGATAGCAGGTGAGAATAGCAGGCGAGAGGTAGCAGGCACAGTTTTGAAGTAGCATGCTACTTCTCGCTTGCTATATAGCAGGTAGCAGGCATTTCGGACACGGCCCAGGTCTTTTGTTTCCCTGACATCTTTGAAACAGGCAATGCAATGTTGAATGTTAAAAAATCTGTGCAGAATTATGCATGATGTAGCCTGAGAGCTTCAAAGCTAGCTAGCTAACTTGCCCTAATTTTGAGGACTGGCATTGTGCTAGCTAAAACAGGGCTGCCGAGTTTGACCAAAAACTTGGAGTGAGATTTATCCCCTTCCCTGTTAATTTTATTGTCGGGCGAGTTGTTGACGGGGGGGGGGATTGATCATTTTTATTGTGATTGTTGATTTGGAGCCAGTGCAAAGATGCCAGGATAGGGGTGATATGGTATTTCCACACTCCCATCAGGATCCTGGCAGCACTGTTCTGGATGTAGCTACTGGAGCTTTTGTGGGAGGAAGAGGATGAGTACTTTTTCTTTCCTTTTTTTCTTGAGTTACTTATATTTACTTCGCTTTTTATGTATAACACTTTAATTTATATGTATATTTCTAGCCAGAGAGAGAGAGAGGAGGAGCCAGAGAAAGAGGAGGAGAGAGGAGGATGAGACAGAGAGAGAGAAGGAGGAGGAGCCAGAGAGAGAGGAGGAGGAGGAGAGAGGATGAGCCAGAGAGAGAGAGAGAGAGAGAGGAGGAGGAGCCAGAGAGAGAGGAGGAGGAGAGGCCCGCCGGCCCGCCTCCTCCTCCTCTTTCTCTGGCTCCTCCTCTCGGTCTCTCTGGCTCATCCTCCTCCTCTCTCTGGCTCATCCTCCTCCTCTCTCTCTCTGGCTCATCCTCCTCCTCCTCCTCTCTCTGGCTCCTCCTCCTCTCTCTCTCTGGCTCATCCTCCTCTTCCTATAAAAGCCAGAGAGCCCAGGAGAGAGGGAGAGTGGAGGAGAAGGAGCCAGAGAGAGAGAGAGCGCGCTCTCTATCTCTCTCTCTGGCTCGTCCTCCACTCTCCCTCTCTCCGGGGCTCTCTGGCTTTTATACACCTCCTGGCCGACGTCACAAGGGCGCTCTGTGACGTCACGATTTACAAGGCTCTTTTGACAAAACTACCAACTTTGCTAGTCACAGTTGAGTTCTAAAATCACTTGATTGGCACTTTTGGTTACATTTCTGACAGTGTACTAGACCGTAAGCGGTCATCCATTTATTTCTAGCCACGAGGAAAGACGTTACCATTAAAAAATGCCAGTGAAAATGTTAAATGTGAAAATGCCCTTAACTGAAACTAGCATTAGCTAACTAGCACCAGTACCCTTACAATCAAATTATTAGCGCACACTGCGTTACCCCACATGTAGTTAAGCAATATAATTTAGCTTTGTATTTGTATTCTTAAATACAAAGTTCGAATGAGGTGATCAAATTACTTACAATTTTACTGAAAACCAACGTCCACCATCCGTTCGGTTAGAGCGCGCAGTCAAATCAAGTCCAAATGAGCGCGAGGGACGACTGGTAGCGTTCTTTCAAGGAATTTCAAAATAAAGGTCCCATAAACAATAGGCGTGTTGCGGGCATTATGTATTAATAGAACTATTATTATGTTATGCACATTGCGTAACAGTCTGTTGGTTACATATTACTCAAGAAAAATTGAAACATTCATTGTCAATTTTCTGTTCTGTCCGTCCTGTAGCCAGCCACCTAGGTTTATCATCACCACTTTTTCAACTCGCAGTTGCACAGCAAAAGTAGGCTACACTTCGTTCATGGCTAGCTAGGTTGGTCAGGAGTATTTTTGGTTGCTAGGGCTAATTGTTCTTGGCGGAGTTCACTAAAATCGATATTAAGACACTGAAGGTATTTATCCCATAAATGTTTCCCGATGATGTAACCGTTGTATAACAGCAATAACTCACAAAAGCAATAACTCACTCGAGGGTTGTGGTATGGTCAATATACCACGGGTTGTGCTGGTCGACGGCACTCGGCTGCACCTCATGCCTATGACCGCAGCACAAACCATGGTATATTGGCCATATACCTCACTCTCTCATGAGTTATTGCTTCAATATATAAGACTCTCTGTCCTGTTCTCCATGCCCTGTCATCTCTGTCCTCTCTGCTTTCTCTGTCCTCTTCGTCCTGTCCTCTCAGTCCTGTCCTTTATGTCCTCTCAGTCCTGTCCTTTATGTCCTCTCAGTCCTGTCCTTTATGTCCTCTCTGTCATGTCCTCTCTGTTCTCTCTGTCCTCTCCTCTCTGTCCTCTCCTGTCCTCACTAAATATCACTTTTAATTTACATCTACAGAGAAAAAGGTCAATCCAGCAGAAAAGGTCAATCCAGCAGCCCAACAGACCTTCTTAAAGGAGTAGTAAAGGGAAAATGCATGTTTAGCCCTGTTTTAAGGTTACTTATGATCATATACAATGGTTCAGATCAAAACGTTGACAAAACTAGCACTTTTGAGAAAGTCTGATGATTGCTCTACCACTGTTTTGGTCATACAATGGATGTGGGTGGGCATCTTGAAAAATCTTTCAAAAACATGTTAAAATCTCGATTTTGGCCCCCAGATTTTATCCCGGCCACCGGTCCTTTCCCTACCGGAATGGACCTACCCAGATCGGCGTGGGTGAGGCTTAATCGTCTCATGACCGGTGTCAGACGCTTCCACTCATCAATGCACATAGGGGGCTTGGCATCCCGTGTAGTGTGCGACTGTGGCGCCGAGGAACAAACCGCAGACCACGTCATCCAGGACTGTCCGATATATCGGGCACCCAACGGAATGCGTGGCTTGACGGTTGTGGATGACGAAACAGTGACATGGCTCCTGGAGGTGTGCCCGGATATATAGCTTGGGTACCCCCTTACCCAGGCTCGGGGTGGTTAAAGGATAGCCCCTCGGCCCCGAGCCTGGGGGGGAGAGGAGAAAATACGTGACCCAAACAAAGAAGTGTCATTCGCGTGGTTTGCAAACTTTGATGCTTTGAACAATGTCATTATTCTTTATGTCAACTTATACCCATCTTTGCCTATTATGTTTCTTTATCTCAAAGATAAAGGAACACAAAACAAATAGAGCCTTTGGGCAAGGTCAAATAGCACTCACCACAGAGGAGCTAGGATGGCTCAGGAACTACACCAAGGTCACTAGCCACCTTCCAGGCAGCTCAGGGACGCCTTTCTTTACAAATGACAAGGGCCAGGAGGAAAGGAAGCTGCCCCACTATTTTGAGATGGCGTGGGTAGACGCAGGAATCGAGGGTCCAGCACCAACGTTCAACCTGATCCAAAGCTCCATAATGGATCAAGTAAGTATTTCATTACAAGTAGTTAGCATTCACAGACAAGTCATTAAGTTGTGTGGTAACATCTTATCCCCAATATCGATTTATAACCTTACTTTTCTCTTCCATTCACAGGCAGCAAGGCACCTGGAGCCAAAACAAGTTGTAGCACTAAATGAGGCAATGTTGCATGCACCAACAAATGCAATGAAACATTATAAGAGCCTCCCAACACTGTTGGACTTGGTTAAGCTCCGGAAAGTCCGGCTTCTTGCTTTGGAAAAAGATGCTGAGCTTCCCCTCCAAAAAAGCCAGGAGGAAGAGCGAGAGGTCAATATAGCTGGTAAGAGTGTGCACGAATACAGATACATTATTCGGAAAGGCACAGATAATGCCTTGGAAACAGATTTTTTTTTGGCACAGCGCCCTCTACTGTTGTATTTGACAGTTTCCATCAGATCCCAGTTGGGTTATAGATACTGATAATGATGCACAGTACATGTATCTGTGCATCCGTAGTAGCCGGGCTATCAAACCCTACCATCGAGCCATAGGGGATACTCGCAAAGCTCCGGGCCCTCCGGCTCCGGCTCAAGCTTTTGAGAGAAAGCAAGGCGATAGACTCTCTCACAACACTCGCGGAGCAAGATAAGGAGGAAATGTCGTTGTCATCCAGCAGTGAGGAGGAACTTGATCCGAAACTGTTGGATGACGACAGTGAGTCCTCCTCCTCTGAAATGAATGAGGAGGAGTGTCAAAGGTATGTATTCACTATTATAACACCATGTACTGTCTATATGTCAAAAAAAAATCAGGACAATCATCTCCTTAGAGCATTGGAACCGAGTAAGAAGAGGCATGAAGACATTTCAGGGTCGATCACACGGGAGGTCCCATTGATGTACGTATCACTATTTTTAACACCATGTACTGTGTATGCATATAAAAAATCATTTAGGACTGAATTTTATCTCGTCTTATCATAGCACAGATGAAACTAGGGGCCAGGAGATGCCCAGTGAGGAAGACATCTTGAGGAAGACACTGCGACCCACCAGGCCCAGCCTGGCCGTGGTCCTTCATCGTATCGAACCCTAACCCTACCCTTACCCTAACCCTCCCATCCCTGACCCCCCATTCTATATATATTTTTAAAGATAGTTAAATGTTTTTTAATAAATAGTAACATTTTAATTATTAATTTGTATTGTTGAAGTTTTTTCATCTATTACATCTTTATGAAATGTATGTATTAAATGTATGTATTAAATTGTTAGGATTTGTATGACTTATGTTAATGTAAATTTTTAAACATTGAAATATATATTTTTGACATGTAATTTTTTTATTTCAAACATTTATACAAATATTAAATGGATTGCTAGTTAAATTGTTTTATAATTACAATGTAGTTAACTTAAATTAAATGTTTATTCTGAATTTTTAGTTTTTTGTAAGAACAAACTTTTTGCACATCTGTATGGGCAGGTACGTCGGAGAAACCATACAGGCTGACTGAAATAAAGAAAAGACTCCTGCACACTGTCTTCTTCACCTGCAGACAAACATTTAATCAACAACATTTCGGTCCTAGACCATCGTCAGGTTGAAATGACAATAACACTGAATTCAAATGTCTTAAATACAGGTAGGTAGGACTGTTAACCAATGGATTACCAACCAGAAAACTAAAACAACGTATAAGTGAACACAAGAGTACCATCCGCAGAAATGACAGACTATCCGGTGGCTGTACACTTCAATGACATGAAACATGACATTTCCACCTTACGTTTCTGTGGCATTGAACAAGTCAAATTGCCACGCAGAGTTGGTGACCTTGACACTATGTTAAAAAGACGTGAGGCATTTTGGATTTTTACTCTACAGACTTAGCTCCCAGAGGTTTGAATGATGAGCTTCTGCTGAACGTAATGCTATGATGCTATGTCTTGATGGTATTTGCTTGCTAGATTGATAGCCTGTTCTATGGATATTGTTTGCTGTCCTTTTCACACTATAGGCCACTAATAGCCGTACATGGACTATCCTTGAGTCATTTTAAAAATAAAAATAAACAAATTCCCCCCCTTTTTTTCTATTCAGGGACCTCAATCCAGGAGTTTGATTTACTATATTGACTATATAGCCTATACTTCCTGGATTCCTCTTCAGTGTGTCCCCTATCTCTTCTTTATATCCACCTCCTAGAAGTATTGCATGTGTATATTAATTGTGTATGGTTGTATATTGTTTATATATTATGGTGATGAGTGTACATAGTTATTCTATTTGTATAGTCACTGTGAGAGGTCTGTCACCTATACTTTTTGGTGATCAATTTAACCCTCATTGGTTAACAGTCCTACCTACAGTACCTGTATTTAAGACATTTGAATTCAGTGTTCTTGTCATTTCAACCTGACGATGATCTAGGACTGAAACGTTGTTGATTAAATGTGTTAGGGTTTTGATGGAGGACCAAAGAGCAGACACGATTGGGGTGAAAGCCCGTAGGCACGTTTATTGCGATCCGGGGAGAGGCAGGCAGTAGCGTGGTCCGTAGACAGGCGTGGGTCAGGCGGGGACGTGGTAGTCGTACAGGCGATGGTCAGGCAGGAGCGTGGTAGTCGTACAGGCGATGGTCAGGCAGGAGCGGGGTTGTCGTACAGGCGTGGGTCAGGCAGGAGCGGGGTAATCGTACAGGTGTGGGTCAGGCAGGAGCAGGGTAATCGTACAGGCGTGGGTCAGGCAGCAACTGGATACTGGGAAGACAGGGAGAACAGGGTAAGGCAAGGTTCAAAAAACAGACGAGGCAGGGAGCTAGAGACGTGTACCCACTAGGTTGGTTGGTCAACGATCTGGCACAGAGGGCTGTGTGGACCGGCTTCTTATCCTGCTGGCGATTGGCTGATCAGGACCAGGTGCGTTGATTGGCTGATCAGGACCAGGTGCGTTGAGGTGTGGAGGAGAGGCAATCAAGGTGACGCACGGCAGGTGTGGATCGGGGGCGTGTCTGGCTTGTGACCGCAGACGTGCCCGCAGTTCCCGCTGCAGGCTCTGGGAGGTGCTGGGGGAAACGGAGTCCGGCACTGGAGAGACAGGGACAGGCTGGGGACCAGCGTCAGAACCGGGGCTCGGGCCGGGGTCAGGGGGCTGAGGAGGTTGATGCGGCGGTGCTGTGACAAAATGTTTGTCTGCAAGTGAAGAGGACAGTGTGCGGGAGTCTTTTCTTTAGTTTATTTTTTTTTAAAGATTAAATGTATTACAATTTTATTAAATAGGGCAATGTTAAGCAGTTTTAAAGAATGTAAAAAAAAACTGTTTTGATAAACAATTTGAAAATTGTTTTGTTTAATTATTAACTATTAACTGAAAATGTTTTTTGTGCATGGCTGTAACCCAGCACACCTAGGATAGCATTTGTTGGGTTGTCACTCCCTCCCTCCCTTACTCCGGTCAATGTTGACCTGCATTTCTCTGTTGGCACCACAAGAGGCAGTAGTCCCAGCACACCAAAATAGAGAAGGACACCAAAATCAACCCATCGATCTACACTGCACAAGTAGAGTAGCGGTGAAAGTATTGTACTCCCACCCGGGGGATCGGGGTTCAAGCCCTGATGGGGATGATTTTATGGGACTATACCCTAAACCTCCACACGTTCATCCTTTCACTCCAACTTTTTCCCAGATGGCACAGATATCGGTCCTCCATTGGAATCAGAGTGACAATCCGCTGAAGTATTTCTACTGGGGGGTGTCTAGAGGGGCACCTCTGTTAAACAGCTGGAGAATTTCTGCTGGCGAGTCGGTAACAGTCTCCAAGCGGAATTCCACTCACATTCGCACGCCCTGACGCCCTGCCCTGACGCCCTGCCCTGACGCCCTGCCCTGACGCCCTGCCCTGTCGCCCTGCCCTGACGCTTTTCTGATGGTAAAACTCATGTGGTCCTCTGTTGGGATACCGTCGGAATTCTACTTGCATGGCACGCCCTCCCCTGTCCCTTTTCCCGTGGTGGAACTCGGTTGGGATACTGTCAAAATTCCGCTTGCAACCGTCCCTGGAGGGTAGTCTTGAACAACCTAGTCACTGACGACCAGCTCAACACGACGCCCCGGACAGGTCAGGTAAATTGTGGTTCAAGATGTCAAGCTGTATACAAACATAACGTAACATTAGCCTAGCCACCAGCTACTGTGTTGTAGCTCTTTAGTTGTAAGTCTTTTATTAGTATAGAGATGGATAACAGTGTAAGGGATAATTATATTTGAACAATGTGATGAAAGTGTACTGTTTCAATCCCTTAATGGTGAGATTCTACCACAATGTTTTATCATTGCTTAGAAATGCCCGGTAGATTAGTGTTAGCCCAATGTTGCTAGTTATATTAGCGTTAGCCCTATATTGTTAGCTCCGCCAACTACTGTGTTGTAGCTCTTTAGTTGTAAGTCTTTTATTAGAATAGAGATGGAACAGTGTGAGGGATAATTATATTTGAACAAGATGATGAAAGTGTACTGGTTCAATCCCTTAATGGTGAGATTCTACCACAATGTTTTATCATAGAAATTCCCGGTAGATTAATGTTAGCCCTATGTTGCTGTCTATATTAGCGTTAGCCCTATGCTGCAGTTATGTCTTCAGTAGGGATTTTGATAGCTTCTTCATACTATTATCATGTTATCTCTAGTTATAGGCTATTGGTAGCTAAGAGTAACTGTACTTTGTTTGATTTGTATGTTCATTACGTTCTGTTGTCCAAGTATGATTTAGTCCACATTCTTGTTAGTTGGCTACAAACGTGTATTATCGGTGATAGACTGCATTTACCTTTTACGGCCACAGGAGGGCAGCAACAGGCTTAGATAGACTGTGTTCCTTGTTCAGTTTCAGCAATTCAATGAGTATTTGAGTTAGGCTATTTAGTTATTTGTGTAAGTATTTCTGTTAGTTATATTATATTTCTTTATTATTTCAGAGACCACACACTCACTGTCTGTTTATGTAAGTGAACAGAATTGAAAGTTCAAATAATGCTTAAAGGTACCCCGAGGAGTTTATTTTTGGTTACGAAACAGTCTCGTTTTAATGTGAGTGAATCTACATTACCCACACTTGTTTATGTGTCCATTTTCGACAAATGTCGTTTCATCTATGTAGTTTATTTTTAGATTATTATTTTGTGGTCGGGTCGTCTTCCAACTTCCTTGGAATGCCGAAACGATTTACTGCAGTAGCCTACGCCACCGACAAGAGACAGCGCGAGCAAAGATGACCGTTATATACTGTCAAAAGTAACGTTACTAATAAGACCTATGTAATTAGCTCGTCGGTGGCCATCGTCTTCTTTTTGGGCGGAAAACATTTCCGCTTCCCGAAACTTCTCGTAGGGCCTTTAAGGGTTTAAAAAGTAGTAATATTGTCACAATACTGAGGAAAGCTTGCATGCAACGAGCACAAGTATGCTCTCCTCTCACTTAAACTGGGCTCATTATGATCACAAGTTTATACAGTTTACATATTTTTAAGCAATGGTAGTGTATACTTTTCATGTCAGTGAGTTTAACAAAATTGATTGATTGTGACCTTCATTCCTGTCTGGGCTCATCATTGGCCACTATGTTCCTGTGATCTGGAATAATGTTTTCTCTTTCAATGTCTAGTTAATGGATTAAACAGTGAAAAATTCACCAAGGGGTGGATCAGGATCTGCTTCAATTAGGTCCTCAGAATTTTAACAATCAGAAGTGGGCCTTACAAAAGGTTGAGAATCCCTGGTGTAATGTAATAGTCTGTTCTGCCCTACAACGGAAGAAAGGGGTATCTCACCAGAGTGCAGAACTGATAAAAAATGAGTTTAAAGCTTTTTTGTTGTCCAGTCAAAAGTATTGTAGGTAGAATTGTGAAAAATTGTCAGATCTTTGCTTTTGTATCAAGTAATTTAGCTGGATAAAAATATTTTGCTCAAACTCATCCTTTGACCCCTATTTCGGAGTTACCTCTTTCTGTCATTGCATGACTGCAAAATAGTAGCTGGTCATAAATCGCAAGAAAGGGATATCTCAGCTTTGATTCATAAAATGGTTTCTGGTCTCCATAAGATCACTCATTGTATTAGAATGATGATAATTAACAGGAAAGTAGTGCATAGCACAATTTATAATCAATATATAGATCAGTATTATATAAAATATAGTGTAAATTATTGTGTATATTAATATGAAAATCCCATATATAGAAAGAAGACCGTATCTCAACTGCGGCTACAGCGCGTTGTACAGTAGGGTGTGTTTGTGCGTTCTATACATAGGGGAACCACTGAGGAGGGACTGCAGCAGGAGGCTACCAAGTACCTGAAGGAGGCGTCAGACAGGGAGGGTGTCTGGAGCAACTCAAAATACTGAACTGCTTAGGAGCACCTGGTTCCATGGCCCCAGACACTGGGCTGACTGTGATGTAAAACAATTCTGCAAGGAAATGTAGGCTACAGTCTGTTTTGCAGATGAATTAACTGTGTCAAACTGATAGCAGAAACTGGGTGACCAATTAAGTGACCAATTACAAGTCCCATTGATATACTAGATTATATATAGGCCCTACTTGTGCTTACTGTTATGTTTCTCTGTGTGTGCAACTCTGTTTTTTGTTTTCTGCTCCTCCTGTTCTCGGTCCCACTCCCAGATTCCTGAGTGGATCCAGTTATAATTAATATAATTCCAAGCATTTTAATAAATATGAGCATTGTGATTTGTCATTTGCGTTTGTCACTGGATGTTATAGAAGTTATGTAAAAATGTGGTTACCTGGTGGTGCTATGTTAGTTATTGAATTAATGTGCAGTAATTAAACATTTGAAATACTCCTGTTTTGAAATTATACCTACAGTATACTTTATAGTATACTTTACAGTATACCTACAGTAGGTGTCTCAGTAATTACCCATTATATATACGGCTATACTTTGCATGTATTTACCAGGTAAATGTTTAGTAATTGGGGGACTATGAAAGGAAGGGTTACCCCCAAAAAATTTCAGAGTAAGTTAATTTAGCAAACAAAATCCATAAAGTAAGCCTAAATCCAATAGGCCTAGGATATAGACTACGGGTGGAATGGTGGTGGAGCAACAGTGGGAGCATTTCGGATTACTAGCGGACCGCTGTCCCTGACGCTAATAATCCGCCAGAGGTCCGCTTGCCATTCGATGTGCAAATGACCAGGAACCCACCAGTGGATTCAGCCGGAGGTCCACCAGCGGATTCCGCCAGAGGCCCGCCAGCTTGTACATCGGGGACCCAAAATAGATAACGTTACAGGAATCATCGGTGTAACTGCTTTAGCGACTGACCGCTACTATTAATGTTATGAAAGCTGCTGCTAGTTGTTGTGAACTCATGAGCTAACTGTCTACCCCGCTCTTATTGTGCAGGATTAGCATTGGAAGCATTGGAACTGATGTGTCCAGGTGACAAGATCTTAATTTATCAGACATTTCAAGTAATTTCACTTCACAGCTATTTCAGTGGCATGACTAGCTTCCGTCCTACCAGTTCTGAACAGAAACAAGCCAGCCACGCACATAAGCCAGGCTGGACCTGGCCTGGTTTTTAATATAAATCAGTTTTAAAAAAATGTTTGTGACAATTTTAAAGTTATTTGAAATTAGTGTTAATTGAATTATTTTTTTGAAAATACGTTTTTTAATTAATACATGTAATTGTTCTTTCTTTGTTTTTTTTTATTCAATAAATGTTGGTACATGCTTGTTTCGTAGGCTACATACGCTCTCTACTGGTTTGCTTCGCGCCCATGTATGAAATTGTATTGTATGTTGAGTTATGTAGTTGTCTAATCGAGAACTACTAGGGACTGAACTGTAATTTGGAGAAAAACCCAGAACGGTCTACCCGAAGATTCATAAGGTTGGACTGCAGAGCGTGGAAGACTGGCTAACTTTACGTCGTTGCTAGCCCAGTTAACGAACATTAGCTCGAGCTGTTGCTTAACCAGCGAGACTGGTGAGCTAGTTAGCTTAGCTAGGTTTGTGAGCTCGCCGACCGACAAGGGCTGCGACAAGAGAGACCATAGCGCAGGGCTTATACCTGGCAAGCCCCGTTCCTCTGGCACCGTGGGAGAGAACCCACGATAGCGCTGCGGCTTACCCGGCAAGCCACAGTTCCTCTGGCCTCGTGGGACAACTGTTAACCATAGCCTTGGCGGCTGCCTGGGAGGTACAGACACGTGCGGGACTGCTTCTCGTTTCCAAACGGCATCAAACCAAGTAAGGTAGGCCTACATCTTTTTACTTGGCTCCGCTAGAGTTCAGGGGACGCTATGGTTTTGGCCACAACGAACACAAGCATCGTCAGGCTATCCGACCGGCAACGAGGGTTGGGTGATTCGGGTTAGTAGCCTAGTGATTACATTAGTGGTGATTTTGAGTCACTACTACTACTACTACTATTATAATAGCCTAGCCTTAAGCCTACTCTTTTTGAATTCTAATTAAGAATGTTCATACTAATCTCTAATTTTGATACTTTTCATACTTGATTTGAGTGTAATTTCATACATTAGGCTACCTGATTCCACCTGTGGGGAAAAAGAGTAATATTAAAGTAATAGCCTACTTACCTGGTAATACCTGTGGACATAATAAGGAGTTTAAAATGATTGTAGAGATACACACATCAAACGAACTCAGGGCACTGTCTTTGTGAACACTAGGAGGCAGTAGCGCTACATTAGGAAGGGAAGGAATTCAGGCACAACCAAGCCCCCAGGATTCGAAATCTAAAGTGAAGGCCTATTGAACCGCGCCATCTTGGCTAGATTTGTAGTCACTTGGCTATTTCCGGTGACTTTTGACTTGCGCAGTTGTGCTTCTCTGGCCGACGCGCGTCCACGAAAAAGTTCACATTTATCTGAAATGTAGACGCACGTTCCCGGCTCTCTCGGCTCTCCCCGCTTTGATTTAGCAATGAAAACCGGCTTGCATAGTAACCTGTTTTTGTCAAATATATCAATTGGAGAAATTATTTTTTCATCCAGGCATCTTAGTTTTAACAGGTTAAATATAACTGAACATGTTTCGTTTGCTAGTAGATGGTATTCATACCGTTCGCGATAACGTTATTGCAGCCAGGCTAAATTCCTCCAGGGAGCCAGTGACCGGCGAGTTGAAGAGCTTCACTCCCCACCAGCAGGAGCTTTGGCCGCGGCTACCGCATCTCGGATAACCCGCTGAGTTCGTGGCTGCTATTTCACATTCGCCCTTGATCAATCCCAATACCGATCCATGGTAATAATGAATCAATCGTTCAGATCAGATCGGCAGTGCTGCATGCATGTTACAACATCATTGTTAGCTTTATTAACATAACCATAGCCTACATTTATCTCTCTAACGTTAGGCTATCCATCTTACACCAGTCGGCCATTCGATAGCTGGAAGCGGTCAACGCCAACGTTGACTGAAAACACCCAAACTCAGTGTATCGTTTCATCTTCATGCTACACATCAACTCCTTTACATTGTATGTGAATAAATTCCTGTTATTCTAAAAATATCCCATTTCTGTCCATTCCTGGAAAAGGCTAATAATTGCTGTCAAATGATCACTCCAGTTTATCACCGTATCCCACTACCATTTCAACTATGCACAGGAGGTTGTCTTGTGGTCATTTTCATTAAAAAATGATTAGCCTGATCAGTTTGTTGTATGTATTAAGCCCTTTTTGAGCGGTATGCTTGTATTAATAGCTTATAGCTTGCCATACTCACCAACCTTGGGACCTCAGAAATAGGGAGCATTTCCAAACCAAATTGCGGGGGGGGGGGGGCATTAAAAGCATTACAAATTAGACATTAAAAGCATTAAAACGAAATGTGAAACATTATATATATATATATATATATGTGTGTATGGAGCAATTGTTTTTAATGTCCGACTTTTGTCTGTGCTGTTCAGTAAATGTGCATCTGTCCTAATTTATTGTAGCCTATCTACTACACAACCTAGTTCAAATTTATGAATCTCCCGCGGAAGTCAGGAGGGTTGGCAAGTAGGCTATGGTCACTGCTCCCCAGTAAAATTGAATAATTGAGGGGTTACTTACAGTACAAAAAAGTACAGCATTTGTAGAACTCGGATGATACTACATAAATTGCCATGCAAAGCCAGAGACTGTTGCTTGTAGACGACAAGACTGCTGTAACCATTCAAATGTGGAGGCTACACTGCATTGAAGGTGTGTTGGCTTACTTGACACAGAACACAGAAAACGGACAACACAAAAAAAGGCTTAAAGCAGGTCCTAAACAGCAGCAGGTCTGGTTGAGGTGTGAACTGGTCTCCTAAAAATGGCTTGAGCTGTGAGGATTAGAGGAGGCACACTGTTTCTGTTATTACATTTCAATAATAGAATATGACACACAAAACACAAACCACATACATACACACATACACAAAGGCCCGTCTTGGTTTAAAGCCCACTCACCAACGTCAAGGTGCAAGCCTATCGAGTGGGAAAACGAGACCAATCACGAACAGGACAAACTCAGACGGGACAACACAGCATACAAATAATCAAGGAATATGTATGTTGTCATGCTGTTTCACATTTCGTTTTAATGCTTTTAATGTCTAATTTGTAATGCTTTTAATGCCCCCCCCCCCCCCCCCCTGCAATTTGGTTTGGAAATGCTCCCTATTTCTGAGGTCCCAAGGTTGGTGAGTATGGCAAGCTATAAGCTATTAATACAAGCATACCGCTCAAAAAGGGCTTAATACATACAACAAACTGATCAGGCTAAACATTTTTTAATGAAAATGACCACAAGACAACCTCCTGTGCATAGTTGAAATGGTAGTGGGATACGGTGATAAACTGGAGTGATCATTTGACAGCAATTATTAGCCTTTTCCAGGAATGGACAGAAATGGGATATTTTTAGAATAACAGGAATTTATTCACATACAATGTAAAGGAGTTGATGTGTAGCATGAAGATGAAACGATACACTGAGTTCGGGTGTTTTCAGTCAACGTTGGCGTTGACCGCTTCCAGCTATCGAATGGCCGACTGGTGTAAGATGGATAGCCTAACGTTAGAGCAGTGGTTCTTAACCTGGGTTCGATCGAACCCCAGGGGTTCGGTGAGTCTGTCTCAGGGGTTCGGCGGAGGTCAAGACACACACCCGACTCATGATTCGCGATGACACGCCCCGCTTGGCCATCATTGGCTGCAGGTGATCACGCTACACCGCTTGGCCTATGTGCTGCAGGGAATTTGGTGCGCTCAGTAGTCGACTTGTGACTGTCGTGATGGTACGTCGTGTGATTGTGAAAGGAACAGACTTTGTTGCGAAAATGACATGAGAGTGGCACTTGCCAAGGTGAAGCCGCGCATTTCTGAACTGGTCTCTGAAAGGCAACAGCAGAAGTCACACTGATTTGCAGTAAATATTCATTATTATGTTTTTGTTGTGTGAAAATCATGTTTTGATGGTTTTGTTCTTTGAACACAGTGATGTTGATTCACGGTTCATTTTGTGCACCAGTAAAATATATACCTATGTTTTGTATTTGAAAAAATCATATTTTATTTTTCCAATTAAGAAGGGTTCGGTGAATGCGCATATGAAACTGGTGGGGTTCAGTACCTCCAACAAGGTTAAGAACCACTGCGTTAGAGAGATAAATGTAGGCTATGGTTATGTTAATAAAGCTAACAATGATGTTGTAACATGCATGCAGCACTGCCGATCTGATCTGAACGATTGATTCATTATTACCATGGATCGGTATTGGGATTGATCAAGGGCGAATGTGAAATAGCAGCCACCAACTCAGCGGGTTATCCGAGATGCGGTAGCCGCGGCCAAAGCTCCTGCTGGCGGGGAGTGAAGCTCTTCAACTCGCCGGTCACTGGCTCCCTGGAGGAATCTAGCCTGGCTGCAATAACGTTATCGCGAACGGTATGAATACCATCTACTAGCAAACGAAACATGTTCAGTTATATTTAACCTGTTAAAACTAAGATGCCTGGATGAAAAAATAATTTCTCCAATTGATATATTTGACAAAAACAGGTTAATATGCAAGCCGGTTTTCATTGCTAAATCAAAGCGGGGAGAGCCGAGAGAGCCGGGAACGTGCGTCTACATTTCAGATAAATGTGAACTTTTTCGTGGACGCGCGTCGGCCAGAGAAGCTCCACTGCGCAAGTCAAAAGTCACCGGAAATAGTCAAATGACTACAAATTTGCCAAGATGGCGCGGTTCAATAGGGCTTCATTGTTGATAGCGGCCAGTGAATGGAGTGGCTGTATCCAGTTCTATTAATACATCCATGGGCACAACAGACTGAAGGAGTGGAGAGTACAGGGTCTAGGGAACACATGGTGGGGCAGCTTGGTGTAACAAGGTTGAGGACCTCATTAGGGGAGAGAAGTGGGGTAAGGTCGGACGTGGAGAGAAGCAGAGGGTGAGGGTGGAGAAGTGAGGTTGGTACATGGTGCGTCGAACGAGGGGTGGGGGAAAGAGGATCTGATATTGTTAACTTTCTTGTCAAAGAAGTTGGCAAAATGGTCAGGGAGAAGAGAGGAGTAGGGAGTAGGAGGTGGGGGTTGGAGTAGTGAAGATAAAGTTTCAAAGAGTTTTTGAGGATTGGAAACAGAGGTTAGAATTTGAGTGGAAGAAAGCAGCTTTAGCAGCAGATAGGGATGAGAACACAGAAAGAACAGATTGGAAGTTAAGAAGGTCCTCTGGGAGTTTGCCTTTTCTCCATTTACGCTCAGCTATTCTCAAGTTCCGTCTATCAGTACGCACATTTCATGTGTTCACATTTGATTATTATAATCATAGTCAGCCATGATTTTAGATGATGAGTGAAGGAGTGGTAGATTAACACTGAGCTTTCTTATATAGTACTTACTGGATTCCTGTGAGGCTTCGATGGAGAAAGCAGCTTCACTAAACTAGCACAGTGCCCGTTCAAAACGTGTTTGTGTTTTCAATGGGCTGATCACAGAGAGACCATTATAGTATGATGATGTAATGTACAACAACCACCAGGCCTGTATGTGCTTGAAAGAATCTTGACAGCAGCGGTCCCCTGTTGCTTTCAAATTGAAGTTGCTAGCTAGCTAGTCTTGCGCTACCAGACAATCGGAGAGCTACACCTACCAATCGTCTGGGGATTTCTACATGCAAGGTAGTTACTAGAATGGCGGTGAAGCTACTGTATAATAAACCTACGCCTACTGCTTTGGAAATCTCCACCCCTTACATTTTGTCAAGGACTTGCTTTAACGGACACAATGCTCTCCCCCCATCCTCCTCTGAAACAAATTGGAGACATACAGCCAGTCACTTTGTAACACGGAAAGAGCTTTTTAAAACATTGAAAATGGATGTCCCGAGCAACGTTAGATTATTGGATTCTGTTTTATCAAATGTGTGCTCAGACCACAAGGTCAATGCAATTAAGGATTTATAACGACTTTGTTTAAAACTTTAAATCCAGGACAAGAAAGACGTGTTAGCTTGTTTACCAACTGGTTACGGGAAAAGTTTGGTATATCAAACCAGGTTTTCCCAGCTCAGGAGATTATGCTTCTTCAAAATGGTACAGTAGTGACAAGTGTGGGCTTCTGTCTAAGATCTTTATAGCTTGTTTGTAAACTTTCAAGTGGCTTCAGAGTGGATCTGACCATATAATTCCTTTCTAAACAATAAACATAGAGTTAAACACTCCCAGTCCGCCCATGCAGTCAACCAGACCTTTCCGCAACACACACTTTTATTCCAGTCACTGTTTGTGGAGAATGACATCATCGTTACTGGCCTACTTAGTTCTTCAGCCGCTAGTAACTGACACAACAGCTCCCTCAGTGTTCAGCTGAACGTCGTGGTCTATCTGTTCAGCATGCAGGCTGTGCTCCACTCTCTCTCATCACATGCTCTCTAAGCCTTGCTCATACATTCCACACTGCAGAAGAGCCAACCCACATGGCCCGACACTACAATACCAGGACAAATACAGACAAATGACGCTCCTTTTCAGCTGACAAAGATGATGTACAGCTTACCTGGGGGATAGAATCTCTTATATATAGTAAACCAATCTCTCCATAGCACTTCTCCGCAGTATGACCTCAAAACTAGATCCTAGAGAGCACCTCACAAATATTGCTTGGCTTTTGTTTTGCTCTTGTGCTTAAGGGAAAATATTAGATTTACTTGAGGGGTGGATTGCTATATAGAAAGCACAGCACTGGCATGTACTGTATGCTGGGCAGCATGAACATTAAATCAATTACACTACAGTAAAATATACAAAAAAGAAAATAATTCTATACTGTACATGTTGCTGAGTCGCCTACTTAAAGGATTGAGTGATTTGTTTCCTCAGGGTACTAACTGAAGATGGTTTGGGATTCAGCCTGACTATTGTTAATTAAAATATACAGTAGGCAAATTATTTCTATGTACCCTTGATACAAATAAAAAACAAAGAAATCATCTTAAACGGAAAATATTCTCCAACAGAGCACATTGATGACTGACTCTTGAGGACTGCTGTGTGATTTGTGTGAGTAGGCTACTGTCTGACTCTTCTGAAACAACTAGAGCAAGGTTTTGGGAGGATTTCTTCTACCAAAAAGAAGACATATATATTATATCAAATATGTATCAATTAATCACACCTTGCTACAATGCGGCGAATCGAACTACACCATTAGGCTACATAATAATTAATTAAGTGTTCTACGCATTAATTTTAAATATAATCCTTTTGCACTCTGGTTAACGTTTTAACCTGTGTTTAGGTATTCATGGCTTGTGAATTAAACAAGTCTTGCTAACTCAAGATAAGCTAACATGACAAATATGTAAGTGATAAGTTATTTCAAGGGCGCCAGTCAACTGACTGAATTATTCAAGCATCACTCAAGCCGTGAGGAAGGGCATCCTACATGTAGGCTATACTGAGAAGAAAAATGTAACACCAACAGGAAAAATGGTTTGAAGTGTGGGAGTGGCAATTTCAACAATGGTCACATCCTGAAGACCAGTCTTCTTAAAATACGCTAATCACTCACCTAATAAAATACCCACTACAGCAACATATATTGTACCGTATATCCAGACACTACTGTGTCTTTCTGAGGTACCAATAATCAAAAGCAATGTGTTGGCTTGGGATGACCACATGATGGCGCACACGCACAGCACTAGGCCTACTCAAAACATACTCATCCACAAAAACCAAGATGCATAGATAATAAAGTACAGTACCAAATTCAGTGTTTGTTTGTTTTTAAGAGACTGTAATTTTAGTGTCTCCAGTGCAATTTAATTGATCACTCCAGTTTCATAAGAGATATGATGAACGTACAGTATTTCTATACAGAAAAAGCAGTTTCAGATCAGAATCAGAATTTGTGTTGTTGCCATTGTAGTGTTCCAACATACTAGGAATTTGTTTTTGGGTATGGTGCATAATATGTGGACTACATTGGGGATGAGACAGGACAGTGCAAAGATGAAATACAAAATGTGGTTATGAGTCAAACACATTGCACTAGATGGCACTGGTGTCGCGCCACAGGTAACAAACCAGAGCCACCTGAGACGGGCTAAGAGATGACGCCATTGTTCTATTTAAACACTTCAGGTCTACTTTAGGGATGGGGAAAGCGCTCTTCATTAATTGATAGTAGCCTACACAGCATACTGATTGCCTGACATCAAACACAATGCATACAAACTAAGGAACGTGACAGGCAAACCTGCAATAGATCAGCTAGCTTTGTCTCTGCATCTCATCAAACAAAGCATCTTAGTACATAAATATGTATGACTCCAGAATCGCTATTGTGCATGGTGAAATGTGGGCTTTGGGCTTGAAACCCTGTGCAACTAACATTGATTATAAACATATCCATCCATAATGACAAGTCTACAATACCTTCTTAAGTTCATACAAAAATGTCATCAGCTAAGCCCAAAAGACATTTGCCACTATAGCCAGCTTGTTTCATATGTGGATAAAGATCTGGTCTGGGAAATGGTTTCACTGCAGCCAGTCATGTGGGTCTTGCGTATGCAAATATCCCAGGAACCCGTAATGGGGAAACTACAGCTTCATTAAATTTGGCAATAAAATATTTGCAATACCTCATTGGCTTTTGATGCCCATAATGAGGGGTATGACTGAGTCCAATTGGCAGGCATTAGATCTAATTTGTTTGGCATTTCACAGATGGGAATGCGTTCATAACTGTGAATAGACTCGAGCTGTCATTACAAAACCAGGACACAGGAGAGCTTTGCCTCATGGTGGATTCAGTGTCACCACGTAGCCACAAGGCCGCGGCCCTTTCCAACGGGGATGATTCTCGGAATGCTTTTATGGACCGAGTATTCAGTGGCCGGCCTGCCTGCACCAGGATCTGTGCCCCTCATCCACATACTGGAAATGCCAATGGTTGATTTCACCATATTGCATTTAAACATATTATGTTCCCGGAACTTAATTAACGCAATTCCATTCCCTGTAACTATCTACAGCTGGCCTTTGTCCAAGCCGGGCTAAGATTGGCCAGCAGACCCAAGGCGTGCCAACTCCAATGATAGCAGATAAACAATGGGGCTGCTTGTCGACCTCCACAACCGCAGATAGAAAAATGCCAACACAACCTTGTTTTCAGACTAAAAGAATGTGTGTTACGCTTGTAACAGCACAGGCTGTGCAAACTAGACAGGTGGAAACAAATGGAGGAAGAACATGAGAGCAAGTGGGAACAATCCGTCTGAAAAGCAATATGGCGCGGGGCAAAGGTGGGAGAGGTCTCACTACAGCAGCAATCTGTATCATACCGTCAGGTTTAAATTCAGAGGCAGCAAATTGCTACCTCAGGAAGTGATGCCATAGCTCCCCGCATCAGATTGTAAACAGGCACTCGGGTCTCTATTTAGTTCAGTTAATATTGAAGTGACACACGGGTGGGAGCTTGCCTTATTGTAAAGTGTACTGCAGTCTAATTGTTGAGGTCCAATCAGATCTCCTGAAGCCAACCCAACATGGCAAACATCCAAACGTTGAACATTTACTGTTGCATTTTATGCAGGCTACACGGGATAAGGTGTCTCAGTATTGGAGTATAAGAAAACAAACCATTAGCCAGCAGCACTGGAAATGGGACCCCGATAGGGCTAGAGAATAGAAGGACTTTCCTTTTTTAGAGAAAATTAATTCCCTTTTCATGAATACAATTGCAAAACAATGTAAATAGAAAGTGTGGATCAATTAAAACCCTCGGCTAATGCAAAGATCTCTGTCTACCCCCCCCCCCCCCCCCCCCAACACACACACACACACACACACACACACACAGCATCTCACCAAGATAAATTGGCTCTGACCTGAGCATGACCCTGGCTGATGTTCATGAGACCATTAAATTTCCTGCAAAGGAGGTGCTGGGGGTTGGGTGTGGGTGTGTGTGGGTGTGTGTGTGTGTGTGTGTGTGTGTGTGTGTGTGTGTGTGTGTGTGCTTGCACGGGGTGGGGTTTGTGCTTGCCAATGGGGGATTGAGTCTGAATTGCTTTTACCCATTTCCCTAGTTGTCCCCATGCTTTCCCGGTTGGACCTAAAGCTGCAGTATATTTGTGAGTTTGTACTGTACTTGACAAGAAATGCACATATACAGTACACCGTATTTTACCAAAGACTGAAAGTCATATACAAGATCTCCCAGTGATATCGTGAGAGAGAAGAGTCCAAGACCCTGTGGTCCACCCAGCAGAGGTTGCCAACATGATCAAGATGAGTATTTAAGCTTAATGCAACAATGCATTACCGTCTGCATAGGGGCCAGTGAGTCTCCTGCCACTGCCCATATTCCATATGCCTCTAATGGCCTGGCTTACTATTGTAGCCATGGCCTCTGGGGTCAGCCCATATGGAGGCACACACCTATGGGGCATGGCCTCGTGAAGCCGTCCCACAGTGCTAAGCACTTCCACCACTTTGGCTGGCGAGCTCCCGGACAGGACTCAGACACCGAACGAGGGCCCACCACAGCAGTCTGGCACGATAGCGCAATCCAGAGTGCTGCGCGGTTAATTTGTTTCCCTGCTGTTATGACGCTGCATGTAGAAACAGTCACCGCCTGCATGTGTTTGATGCATTTTCAATCTCGCGCCTCTGAGGGAATTAGCATTGAAATATGTAACCGTGTACCTTTTAAGATTCATCGCTCACAGAGGCTGAAAAGAAGAAACCTCAACAGCAAAGTGGACGAGAAGGTTCAACCAAAAACAGCTGCAAGGAAATAGTCCTGATTCAAATGTGTCATTATCCACAGGTCAGGTTTATATTTTAGAAAGTGTTATACTGTAGGTAGTGCATTAGCCTGAAAGGAGGAGTATTAAGACTAGGAATCCCAGAGAACATTATGCAAGCAGTCCGGTTCATGAGCCAACAAATTGAGCCTGCAAGTACTAAAGCAGCATAGAGCTGGACCATTAAGATATTCTACAGTACATGGAGCTGAAGTACAGTATAAACATCAGACACCACTCTCTTTCATTCCCCTCTATCCATCCAAAGAGGACTGGCAGAGAGCTATTGCACTGAACAGGGGATTCAGAGGTCAATGACCGAAATGTTTCAATCACTGGTAATCCACATTCAGTGGTGATTCTCTATCAAATTCAACTCAATCATGGAGATTGAGGTGGGCTCATGTTGTGGGTCATGTATCAATATCCTACAATACTGTGAGGGGAATACTTCCCTGAAAGTATATTTCTAACCTTTGCGGATTTGATAGGGCGTGAGGAACTTAATTACATTTACAGCCATCACTGGCATTCACAGCTCTTCCAGAAATATCTACCTGTCAATAATGACACACTATATGACAGGCGGTAAATACAAAATGCTGAAATTGACTAAAGTCACCTTCAAAAGCAGAGCAAATTGCTAACGACAATATTGCATACATATTACACTGATTAGTATGTGAAAAAGCTATTTGCTAAAACCAGATTTAACTAATCAACAACTTCCATTTCCAGTCCATCTGATGTACAAATTGTGCTAAATGAACCCAGTGAAATCAATTACCTAGTCTAAACTTTGCATGCAAGGGGAAGCAAACACAGAATCCATGATGCATATGTAAACAGACATTACTCACCACAAATTATTTTGCTCCATTTCCATTACATTAGTACAAGATACAGTCGAGCGTCTGGTGCCCATTCCTCAATCACGTCTAATACATTAGAATGTAACTGGGCCAACAGAGTTCTCTATAAAATAAACCAGTGAAGGTTCTCCAAGTTGAAGATTGCCAGTCTTACGTTTTATAATTAGCATTCTAACCTGATGGAACTGATAAAAACATTATTGGACGCCTGCTCGACTGATTAGTTCTTGTTTAAGAAGTGAGCTCCAGTGACTGTGTACACAGCACAGTAGCGTAGCTTCATTTTGGTTAAACACTGTAAGATAGGCAGTAAAACAACTAGATACATGTACTGTTTACCTACTAATCCGAAGGAAGTTGTAGTATTAACCACATTGTTGATGTAAAGATCTATGTACAGGTATATGTAACACCTCTCAATATTATGCACAGAACACAGTATGAGAGAGTCACTGACAAAATTGCTGTTCAGCACTTTGGAAATATACACAGTGTTGTGTACCAGTAAGCCTGAGGTAGTAATAGAAAGAGCACACATTACAAATCCTTCATATCCCCTCTATTCCATTTACTATAAAATATGACAGACAATATGCTATGCCTGTTAAAAACTTGCATAACTGTATATCAGAGTTAAAAAGCAGATCCATGCCTATTCTACAGAGTAATGTAGGGGAGAATTTTTGCAGTTTCTGAGCATTGGAGCACAAATGTAAATCTGGTGTCATGAATTATTAAAGCTGTATGGAGGTTTCTTCAGAGGAGAATATCCAGCACTGCACAAGCTTAAGATCAAACATGCCACCGAATAATAAGAGCTGAATTTAATGCCAAAATGACTTCTTGCTAAAAGTTGAATGTTTCCCAGTAACCTAAAACAAAAGCAGGTTAAAATTTGGATGAAATATGAGATGGCACTCTGAAGCTGGAGTCAGAGACAAAGACTGGCGTCTCCAGAGATGGTCACTGTTGGCCACTTCCATGGCAACCCCTTTTTGAGTGCATAAAGAAGATAGTGAGAGAGCTGGCCGCACTAAAGCAGATGACACGATGATGACAAGAGATTGGATTTGTGTCTGCTGAATCTCACCAGACAATAAAATGCTCTGGTTTGGAGACTATCATCAATACAGGATGAGTCATCCTTCCTTCCCTTTCCCTGTCAACTAAATGTGGATTTGACCATGATCACTCTCCTAGAGTTTGGAACTTAAAGTGACTGTGAATCGAATCAGCTTCATTCAATCAAATTGAGAGCAAATCAAGGTTAGTTTTAAAAGCTCTATTGATGTACATCAGTAAAATAATACACTTTTGTTTGGTGAAGTTTATCAAATCAGGTTACAAAGTCAGTAGAACCTTTAAATATAGTAGGACGGAATATAATTCATGTCTTACAAGATTAGTGAGATATGCTTCTGTAAGTACTGTAGATGTTTTGGCTTGTTTTTATTTTGCTGGAGGGCAAGCTAACTTATCTGGGAACATAGCTGCACAAAATAAAACTAGCTGTTATTTACTCTTTAGACTATAATGCAGTATGTTATGATGTTTAATAACTTACTGCCTTTGGTCACTTGGAAGTACTGTAACTTCATTTTATGTATCAAAAAACCTGTTAACCATAAACCAGGAAGTTATAAACAAACTACAGTATGATGGAACTAAGTGGACATGTTTATCTTTCTTATTTAATCAGTGTGCACAAAGTTCGTTTCCTCTCCTGCACAACCCAGCTATTTATTTTTCACTAATGTTGAAGTTGCTGAACGGATACTGATGAACTGCAGTGGTGTCTAAGCAATTCTGAACCTTGTAATGAGAATCAAGAGAGGTTGAAGTGTTTGCCTTTCAAAACAGATGAACCTGAGCGAGTTTGTCTGGGAGGAAAATTAATTCCCAATATGCATAACATTTAAAACAGTTACAAGTTAAAAAGTGATGTCATTAATTTAGTTTTGTGCAGATTCTCTCCTAGACTGAATGTGTCTATAAGATTCTGAAAGAAAAGTAGGTTGCTAAAATGCACTTAATTTGGCATGATAGATTGAGTCCATGCTTCGGTGACTGTAATTGAATCTGTGACCTATTTCTTCAGAAGAAAATTGTCTCCTGGGTTATTTGTCACCATACATTTTAATGGAATTCAATAGACTATCACCAAATACATTCTCCACTCATTGTTAGTATTTCTGTTTGTAGGTTGTTGCGTACTTATTACTTTGTAATAGTTTCATAGTCCAACAACAGACTGTGAGATTTTGAATTCGTATCTCTAGAACATGAATGTGTTCTTACTTAGGCAAGGCAAGGCAAGTTTATGTATATAGCACATTTCAGCCACAGGGCAATTCAAGGTGCTTTACATGAGACATTAAAAGCATTAAAACAAAAAGCAAGACATTATAGCCATTTAAAACAAAAGGCAGGACAAATTAAAAGCATTAAAACAAAAAGCAAGTCATTATAGACATTTAAACAAAAAGCAGGACAAATAGAATATAGGAATAATAGGGGTCTTTTGGTTTTGTTCTTTTTGTTTTGGTCATTTGGTTTTGTCTCTCTTTTACTTTCACCATGTACAGTAATGTACCACCATGTAAATCAGCGTTAATACGTGTTGAAAACAGAGTATTGATCTGATTGAGACAACATGTAGTCTGTCGGACTGCAATTATCTAGTAGTGCATTGCCTCACGCTAAATCCCACTGGAGATTAGATGCTGAAAGCCTGAAACAACACCAAGCACAAGCAGCCATGCCCAGTTGCTCCTAGACTTCTAAAGAGAATCTCTCTGCAAACAGGGATCACTGTTCAGACATAGTATCTTCCATGCTGCAGGGATCAAGGGAGATGTACACTCTAATAGTGCTTCCTTAAATAATCATCAATAAAATGACTTTACTCTGATCTGAGTGCCAAATCGCAGAGCGATTACTACAGTATGTTCAGAATGCAGGTTCAATGAAAAAGACTTAAGCTACTGTACATGTCTAGGAAGTCATCCATCCATCTGTCAGTGAAACAGATTAAGAGAACTCACTGCTGTTTGAAAACAGGTGTGCCATTGAAATGCAGGTGTCTAGCTAGCAATAAATCTGCAGGGAAAACTGTAGGACATTTTAAATTGAAAATGACCTCAACATTACCAGCACCAACCCCCCAATATTGATTTCTCAAATTTTCTCTGAATTACGTCCTGAAGGTGTTGATATGAGCTCCAAAACATGGCAATACACATTGCAATACACTGCAACTATAAAACCACTGTAGAACTACTTCCCTCGGTCCAATCACCTGCAATGCAGTTCAGTCTATTGCAAACAGACGTGTCCATAACATTACCGTCTGCAACAGAGGCTGGACCTACAGGGTTGGGGACGTGTAAAGGAGGGAGGGGGCTACTGTCCTCACCCCAAGACGATGACTGGGGGAGACGGGCCTTGTCAAACTTTTAAAAATAAAGTGAAGAGAAAAGTGGGCCTCTCCGAGTATGCCTCGGGCCAGGCAGGGGCACTCCTCAGCAAATTCTGCTTTGCTCTAATAAGACCATCACTCTGCCCATCTAATCTACTGGCTGACAGTCTGGTCCTCAAACTGCATAGAAGCTGAGCCATCTATGTGACTTTACTGTAGGGGTGTAACAATATATCGCGATACAGAAACGTCACAGTACGTATCGTCAAGGTGAAAATGTCATAGAAATTGTAGTTTCACCACCTCACCACCTCCCTCAACCTTTCACATAGCTGTGCTAATCTAATTTATGACAGGATGACCTCCAGGAGGTCAACACACCTAGACGTTGTCTGCTCCAGAATAACCATCCTTTGTCCCATTGTCCCTGCAAGAATTACCGCCTTTTCTCATGTCACGTGTCTGTATTCTCGACCACTGTTGATGATGCCTTCCATTTAATATGACGTGTACAATGGGTTAGCCAATCACATCCTGAAAGCGCCATACCTGTGTATTGCTTGAATATAAGGCTGCGCAAGACCAGACTGCGGCACTTCTCTTGGATGAACCACTCACGTGCGTTGTCCTGAAGCCCTTGCGCTCGTATGTTTTCTCAATAAACCAGACTTGACCTCTTTGAGCGAATCTTGGCAAATCCTTTTTGACTAGATAAGTTAAAAATCTTCTACAAAAACAATATTGTGATATGTTTATTGTATATCAGTGAACGCTGGCTACACAACGCTGGTAACAAACACGTCTTTTGTCTCTAGGCCTATCTATGATATTACAACAGTTAAGCTCTAAATTCACAAAGTGTAGTGGAGTAGAAATGTGGAGAAATGCACTATTGGTGTGAACAGCAGCGCTTCTGCAGCGCTTCACACCTGGGGCCTCATTTATCAAAGAGCGTGTAAATTCAGGTGTAAAAGAGGGCGTACGACGAAAACGCGGAAAATGCGAAATGTAGCGTACGACGAGAATATTTACACGCTTTTCGGATCTATCAAAAATGTCGTATGCCCTTTTCTGCACGGGAAATCCGAGACCGGCGGGGAAGAGAGCGTACGCGCACGCGCCCCGTGTTCCGCCCCCTCCACGCCCTAATCCAACCATATATGGTCAAAAGCATGAGTGGCCAAACGTGGTTTCCCGGAAGGAACCGGCTTAAAAAGGTAGCGTGGAGCACCCAGGCGGGACAATGAAACATGGAACGAAGAGCAAAGAAGAGGAACTTTTCGGAGACGGAGGTGCATGTGCTAGTTGGTGAGGTCCACGTGAGGAAGGCAATCCTCTTCGGAAGGTATAAATCGCCTACGTTTGTCTGTTTGCTCCTACAGCTTAGTAGCCTACTTTAGCTACGTGTTGTGCATCTAGGATTGGGCATACACGGACATACTGTAACATGTGGCTGCGAGTGAAGCAAACATTCTGTGGTAGGCTATGATTAAATTAGGACCAAAAACAGGGAACAATAACGCAGATGACCACTTCATAATGTTAGAACACATTAAACATTTTCCCCTCTGGGAAATTAAGACTCATCTAAATCACCCGGTAAATCACAGCATTTATTTGACTGCCAACAGAAAAACATATCAAACTAGAAAGTACATTTCCTGGAGAAAATGTGAGGTGGGCTAGCTGCTGCAGCTGTATGTAACAGCTACTGCTAGAAATACTACGGACCAGGCAATCTCCATGCACCCACCGGCGAAGACCGTGCGTCTCTAGCCCACTCAGGGGCTGAGTTGTGGGGTCTGTGGTGTGGACAGTGGCATGGTGGTGAGACTCCGCCCCCTCAGGTCAGATCTGGTCGAGGACAGTGTACCCCTCTCCGGGCCACATACCCGCCCGCACCGGTGAAGACCATGTGTCTCTAGCCCAATCAGGGGCTGAGTTGTGGGGCCCGTGGCGTGGTGGTGAGACTCCGCCCCCTCAGGTCAGAGCTGGTCGAGGACAGTGTACCCCTCTCCGGGCCACCTATCCGCCCGCACCGGTGAAGACCATGTGTCTCTAGCCCACTCAGGGGCTGAGTTGTGGGGCCGTGGCGTGGATAGTGGCGTGGGGGTGAGACTCCGCCCCCTCAGGTCAGAGCCAGTCAGGGACAGTGTAGCCCTCTCCGGGCCACCTACCTGACTCAACCGGTGAAGACCGTGTGTCTCTAGCCCACTCAGGGGCTGAGTTGTGGGGCCCGTGGCGTGGATAGTGGCGTGCTGGTTAGGCCCCGCCCCCTTGGGTCACAGCTAGTCGGGGACAGTACAGTGACCTCTGGGCAATTTCAATGCATACACCAATGAAGACTGTGTCTCTAGCCCACTCAGGGGTTGAGTTGTGGGGCCTGTGGCGTGGATAGTGGCGTGGTGGTGAGACTCCACCCCCTCAGGTCAGAGCCAGTCGGGGACAGTGTACCCCTCTCCGGGCCACCTACCTGACTCCACCATGAAGACCTCCGGGCAGTCTCCTTGCACCCACTGGTGAAGACTGTGTGTCTCTAGCTCAATCAGGGGCTGAGTTGTGGGGACTGTGGCGTGGTGGCGAGACCACCACGCCACCACGAAGAGAAAGAAACAAAGAAAGAAAGAAAGAAAGAAAGAAAGAAAGAAAGAAAGAAAGAAAGAAAGAGAGAAAGAAACAAGGAAGGATGGAAGGAAGGATGGAAGGAAGGAAGGAAGGATGGAAGGAAGGATGGAGGGAAGGAAGGAAGGATGGAAGGAAGGAAGGAAGGAAGGAAGGAAGGAAGGATGGAAGGAAGGATGGAAGGAAGCAAGGATGGAAGGAAGGATGGAAGGATGGATGGAAGGAAGGATGGAAGGATGGAAGGAAGGAAGGATGCAAGGAAGGAAGGAAGGAGGGAAGGAAGGATGGATGGATGAAAGAAAGAAACAAAGTAAGAAAGATGGATGGATGGATGAAAGAAAGAAAGAAAGAAAGAAAGAAAGAAAGAAAGAAAGAAAGAAAGAAAGAAAGAAAGAAAGAAAGAAAGAAAGAAAGAAAGAAAGAAAGAAAGAAAGAAAGATGGATGGATGGATGAAAGAAGGATGGATGGAAGAAAGAAAGAAAGAAAGAAAGAAAGAAAGAAAGAAAGAAAGAAAGAAAGAAAGAAAGAAAGAAAGAAAGAAAGAAAGATGGATGGATGGATTGATGGAAGAAAGAAAGAAAGAAAGAAAGAAAGAAAGAAAGAAAGAAAGAAAGAAAGAAAGAAAGATGGATGGATGGATGAAAGAAAGAAAGATAGAAAGAAGGATGGATGGATGGATGGATGGATGGATGGATGGATGGATGGATGGATGGATGGATGGATGAAAGAAAGAAAGAAAGAAAGAAAAAGAAGGAAGGAAGGAAAGAAGGAAAGAAGGAAGGATGGAAGGAAGGAAGGAAGGAAGGAAGGAAGGAAGGAAGGAAGGAAGGAAGGAAGGAAAGAAAGGAAGGAAGGAAAGATGGAAGGATGGATGGAAGGAAGGAAAGGAAGGTAGGATGGATGGAAGGAAGGATGGAAGGAAGGAAGGAAAGATGGATGGATGGAAGGAAGGATGGAAGGAAGGATGGATGGAAGGAAGGAAAGGAAAGGAAAGGAAAGGAAAGGAAGGAAGGAAGGAAGGAAGGAAGGAAGGAAGGAAGGAAGGAAGGAAGGAAGGAAGGAAGGAAAGAAGGAAGGAAGGATGGAAGGAAGGAAGGATGGAAGGATGGATGGAAGGAAGGAAGGGAAGAAGGAAGGAAGGAAGGAAGGAAGGAAGGAAAGGAAGGAAGGAAAGATGGATGGAAGGAAGGAAGGATGGAAGGATGGATGGATGGAAGGAAGGAAAGAAGGAAGGAAGGAAGGAAGGAAGGAAAGGAAGGAAGGAAAGATGGATGGAAGGAAGGAAGGAAGGAATGAATGAATGAATATGAATGCTACCACAATAGTCATAAAAGGGTGCCTGTACAGAGAGCCTGCACGTGTCCCCAAATTCAAATCCCAACTGACACTGTGAGCATCCTCTCATTCACTTCAATGGAAAGGCATGTCCGATTCAGACAGCTCTCTCTCAAAAAGTATAAATGTCACAGCCTAGATATTGACACCGTAGGAATCCTGAGAAAATGCTGAACATTTTAGGCTATGATATGTCCGTGTAGCTTAAAAACTGTAGGCATGGCGACGAGTTAGAAAAAGGGTAAAAATACAAAATTAGCAGCTCAAAAGGTAGAGTGTGTGGGCCCATACATTTCAATGGGGAGCGCAGTTGCCGAACAAATCGTCATACAGCGAAAACTACAAGTCACACGGCTTAGATACTTATATTGTACGAATCAGCACAGTTATGGGAACGTTTCGATATATAATATGTGTATGAGCTGTTAAAACTGTAGGCATAGCGACAAGTTAGAAAAAGAGTAAAAATGCAAAATTAGCAGCTCAAAAGCTAGAGTGTGTTGCCATACGTTTCAATGAGGAGCGCAGTTGCCGAACAAATCGTCATACAGCGAAAACTATAAGTCATACGGCTTAGATACTTACATTGTACGAATCAGCACAGTTGTGTGAATGTTTTGATGTATAATATGTGTGTGAGCTTTCAAAACCGTAGGAGTGCCAGCAGTTTACAAAATGTGTGAATATTTTCAAAGCAACTGCTGCCACCACTCTAAAAACATAAAATTTCTGAACATTCCAAAAGCATTTCAAGCAGTTTCAATAGGACAAAAAATAGTTTTAAAAGTTAAATTTCTAAAAAACTATAACAAATATCAAAAATCTGAATGGATCCGTTCAAGAGCTGAACGTCATGAACATTTTAAAGTTTGAATGAAGTTTCTAGCACAAAGTATGAAGAACTAGTTAACGTCCAAAAAAGCGGGGAGAATAATAAAGAAAGAAAGAAAGAAAGAAATAGTGGGAATATCACAAGTTGGGCTAGCTTCTGCAAGCTAGCCCACCTAATGAATATGGCTGCACAATGAAATGTTTAATGCATAATCAAGTTCACAGACAAACTCAAAGAAAATGATTGAAATTGTTTCTCCAGACTCTGACGTGGGGTGGGACTCAGAGGAGGGGGTGTCTGCAGTGGTCCTTGACCTGACGGTCGTGCCCCCGCGAGTTGCAGCCTCCACCTCCAGCGCCACACCCTCCAGTGCCTCCACCTTCTTATCAGCTTTGAATATATATCTTGGCAAACATAACACGGGATGATGTACAAGGAGGGGACAGATACCTAGTGAAAGTACTATTGGTTGCTAGTAAAAAGACAATAACGAGGGCTTGGTATTAGGTGGAACCCCCAACCAAGGTGCAGTGGCTGGGTGTTGTGGAGGAGATGTATGTTAGGGAGAGGTTCACGCATGCATTGAGGATGCATGAAGGAAAGTTTGAAGGGAGATGGGAAAAATGGATGGATTATAGAAGGAAGTGTGATGATACCACTAATATTAAAATTGTCATATTTGAGTAAGAAAAAAAAGCTGCATGGATGGAAGTACCCATAAGCTGTTATTGTAAGTTTTTATGTTTTATTGTATTGTCGTTGTATGGATGGAAAATGCTAATAAAGATTAAAGTAAATAAGACAAAGAATATGTATCTTGGCTATGCACACACCAATAAGCCAGCCGTCACGCGCAGCGCCTGCCTCCAGTCTAGCCCCTACCCTGCTGTGCGCCAGGATGAATGAGTCATGCGTGGAGCCAGGCCACCGTGCCACTACACTTGTGATGAGCATGTCACATATGATTTGGGTATTTATAGTGTGCACATTTTAGCGATTCACATAGACGTATTCATTCACTGATGGTGCCCTTATGTGGGTGCAGTCGCCATCGCCGTCACCTCTTTGGAGTGCTATCTCGGGCCAGTAGGCCGAGTAGCGCCGGATTCATTTAGGCTCGCATTACGCACAGGAGGACTGTCATTTATATGCTTACCAAAGAGCAAACAGGTCCACATGATCACATATTAATGACAATCTAATTGGTCAATTATTGCCGTTTGATGGAGTGCCTGCATTAGGTGTGTGACATATAGCGCGGAAAGGTTTGGGACAGCGCATAGGTTCCGTTTGGGGAACAAATCCATATCGGACCATGAATGAGCCGGTTAGAGGACACGTCTAATCTTGCATTGCGATATATATTGGTGCTGAATTGGGCTATTAGCCTACATGATTGTGCGTTCATGAACTGTCGCTCTTATTCTCTCCGTCAAACATAGTAATTCACTGACGCACCACCTGCGTCGCCAGTTCCCCCTGTGTTCAAGAAGGGCGTAGAACACCGTGTAAATCGGTAGGACAAGCTGAGAGGTGTCCTACAAAAGCGCGGAGAAAGGCGACTAAATTTTCGCCCTTACGGCTTGATAAATCGCAATGTGGGGGGGGCAAATGGCGTACGCCTGAACTCGCGAAAAAGACCGTGTAAAAGAAGGCGTACCTCAATGATAAATGAGGCCCCTGCCCTTAGTGTATCGTATCATATTGTTATCGTCAACCCAATATCGTGTATCGTGTCGTATCGTGAGATTAGTATATCGTTACACCCCTACTTTACTGTATCCTTGTGTCTTGAAGGGTGGCAAACAAGCAACATGTATTATTATTATTATTAGTAGTAGTAGTAGTAGTAGTAGTATTAGTAGTAGTAGTAGTAGTAGTATAAATGTATTATGTGTATACAAGTGGTGCTGTTATTAGTGTAAAAAGTGGTAGAAGGACCAGCACTGTTATTAGTGTATACATGTATCATGTGTATAAATGTGTTGTTATTATTAGTGTATAAATGTTGTTATTATGTGGCATGTGATGTACTGTAGCGCTGTGGCATGTGATGTAGTGCTTTCAGTATCTAGTTAAAGAGTTATTTGAACACCAACCTTGCTAGCATTTGTATTCATTTGTGCGAGTAATGACATACTCACAGCTGAAACAATTCTGTTAAGAGTGAAAAATGCATTAGGTAATTAGAGATTGTTGCAGGGACTTAAATGGGTCCTCTGCTCACTCAATTAAGTCAAAATGAGACTGTTTTCCCCTTTCTCTAGCAGCAAAACACGGTTTATCATTGAGAGTTCAATTGGTTGGCTCTCTGTGGAAATGTTATCCATATCACACTAATGAGTTCCAAGATGTTTTGGTTCTAATTAATGCCTCTAATTCTTGTTAATTAATTGTAGTCAAAGCTCACTCCATCTGCTAACTTGTGTGGAAGGTAAAATTAGGTCAGTGTTAAAAACAAGTTTGTGGTACAGTCATACCGTAGGCACAGACTTCTTTATCATTGTCCTCTAATTTGTTAAGCAAAAGCATGTAGCCCTGTGTTTGCATAATTTTTGCTTGAAAACATCATCATGCAATCAAACTGTCTGAGGATGTATCTTTTTGCAGACTTGTCAAGATTATACTATATACTAGTAATTCAGCCTGACTCTGGCAACTGGCAAAACATGTTAGCAAACTCATGAGATCATACCTTTATGTTGTTGATTAAGATACCTTTACTCATGAGAGAGAATCCACAGTAATTGCCCTGGGGGCGTTCACACTGCAAAGCAATGTACAGCATCACACAGTTTCAATGTTGACCTGCAGAGTGCAGCTCTAAATTCCGTGAAGTATGTTCAAGCAAGGGATGATTTTGTAATGAAAAACTCATCAAGATGCAAAGCTTAATTTAAACCGGTACTGGAATCTCTTCCCCAAGGGAGCAAGAGAAAGAGAATTGGAGAGAAAATCAAATCGAATCATGTCAACACAGAGATATTAGTATTCCATAAGCATTATTTATTAAATTAGCAAATCTCTGTTTATTTACCGTTTGATTATGGCACATATGTATGTGGCTAGTAAGCCTCCCTTCTTAGTGGCATGGGGTGAGGGATTTAAAATGAAACAAAACGTCATACCCTGCACAAAATATGCCCATTTAAATATCAACATTTTTTTTGATCTACGTCTGCGTCAAGGCGCTCTGATGCAATTTCCTCTGCTGGATTTGAGTGAGTCATTTGAATAGATAGAAAAGCACAGCCAAAGAAAATGGAATTGAAAGAGAAGCCCTTCCTGCTGGAATCAAACAGAGCTGCTAGACAGCGTTTACTCTCCTCCCTGCGCCCAGAGAACAAAAAATACAATATGGATATAATCTTCCACTTGACTGCAGCTTTACAAGGAAATGACTGTCCTCATCTTAATACAAGGCTCAGAGCTGTGGTGTAGAAATGTATTTATTTATCTCCCTAAAATGAGCAGATTGTCACAACGATTACCATCAAGGAAGAGCAATAATGCAGCCTGTTCCCTCCCTGTGAGCTGGAGTCCTGTCAGCAGGGCAGCAGGTGGGGTGGGGGATGGGCTGGAGAAGACCCCATAATTATTGCACTGTTTCTACCACAGCAATCCAATCCAGGGAGGAATCGTGCAAGGGCTCCAAATGAGATGACCATTATTCCACTGTAGCAGATCACAGGGGCTGCCACACCATAGCCCTCCACAGCTCTCCCTAAGAGGCAACACAAACACAGGTCTTTGGTCCCGAGGAGCATTTTATCTCTAAGTGCTACCGCTGCAGGTGAATTAAACACATACTTAGTAGCGAGCAACCTACCATTGAGAACCTTGCAGGCAGACCGACGGCAAGGTAGATTTCAACAGCACACAAAGCTTCCAGCTGTGTATCCTTGAGCTCAGTCCGAGGCTACACCAATTTGTGGAAGGGTAGCAACGCTTCAGGTCACTGTATCAAAGCAACAGTAATGGGAAGCAGAAGCTTTTCCTCCCAGGTAAACAGCGCTATAGATTATAGCATGGTTCATATTCAAAAACAGGGATTATTGTTGCAGTTCTATTATGTGCTGCAGGTTCAAGGTGAACGTGTCTGCAGGCATCCTAGTTATAGGTTGTTCTAAAACATCTAAATGTGAGGGGTGCTGTACGTACAGACTTTATTTTAAGCCCTGCATTTCATTTTCAATCTTCAATCAAACATGCAATAATACTCAATAATACTGTTACATGGAACGGAAACGGTATTTGTTTATTCAGTGCTGCTACACTGCATAATTACAACCATTATTTTGGAGGAATCAAATGCCTGCATCTTTTCCACTTCTCCCTGCCAAGTCATTTCCAATTAAAATCATCTTAATGGTTCATTTAAAGAAAAAAAAACTTTCAAAGAGGGGCCATCTTAAAATGCCTCGGTCAAAACATTCTGAAGCAGTAAAGGAGTTCCAAGGATGAGATCACCAAAAACAAACCTAATCCTCATTAAGAGCGACATGCTCTGTGTTACTCGGAATAATATACAACCTCTGAGGACACAGCATCATTTGCATAGGTTAATTAAAAGCAGTGTCATACTTTAACGTTCCATTGGTTGTGATGATCTGAATAGTAATCAAGTCACAATTAATTTACTTTCAGTAAGCTAATAACGTTTTCGGCCTTGCCTTGTACTGGAGGTCGTTGAAAGCATTCATCGTTCTTTATTCAACACAAATACAGAATAGATTTGGTTTTAAGTTACTGTAGAAATAAATCAAAGATGAACAGGGCTAGAGCATAAGCAAAGTCAGGCAATGGCAAAAAGTTTATTTAAGGCACTTATGACCGTGGGATCAATCATGAAACCTTGAACTTGTGAACTTGAACTTGGAGACTGTACTATACAAGTGACACATTGCATGAAACACCAGGGGCCTCTGGGACCCTTCATGAAGTCTATACTCACTTTTGACCCACTAAAACTTCATCTCTAATATGTTACTCCTGTGGTTGCTGTTTTATTAAGGTGGGTAGCAATTATAATCACACAGCTGCTCAACCAGATGCCAGTGCCCAATGCATGGAAGTCATGTTGCCAAATTATTCCTGACAAACATTAAAGGTGCAGTGTGCGGTTTATGATTTCCTGTTTTGAAAGATTTCGAAAAATGCAATCCTCGCTCCCTCTTAAGGCTTTCCTCCAAAGCCACTCCTCCAAACTGGGGGGGGGGGGGGGAATGACACTCGCTAGGCATGTAGGTAGGTTGACAGGCAGGTAAGCCATCCAATCAATTTCAAGTTGAATATTCAAAATGATTGGACACACTTATTACAATCCGCCGACTTCCATAGACTACAGAATTATTCAATTTTAGTGTCAGAGCACTTTATTTACTGATTTCTGTCGGGATGTAATGAGAATAGCAAAAATATAACAAAAAGTGTTTCTGAGCCAAACTACAAACTGCACCTTTAAGGATGTTATAAAGAGCTTGTCCACCAATAAACAGAACATAATTTATGAATGCCTAAAATTAATAAAATCCACTTTTTCAACTTAACTCCATTTTTAACATATTGTCAGCTACCTCAAATAATATGATTGGTCTTGATTTTAGACTAAAAGTGAATAGAGATCTCAAAAACCTAGAACTGTTAGAAGATTGTCTGGTAGAAGTATCCCAAATGACTTTAACTGCTTGATCACATTAGACAGGTCATCCATTTCAATGCAAGTGTCACGATTGTCTAATATAAAAGTTATATCTCTTAATGTTTCTCTGACCTTGAAGGTCACACCCGAGGGTGTGTATCAGTGAGAGAGATACAGAGGGGTGCCATGAACTGAACTGCTGGGTGCCTTAATGAGTTCCCCCTTTGGCTCTGGCCCGGAGCCTATATATAGGACAACAGAGCTGGAGCAATTAGGTTGTTTAGTTGGGTTTCAGCCATCGTGGAAAACAAGGAGTCTATTCACTCCATCACTCCTCTGGTGGGATCCTGAAGATTTGGAGCAAGTCTACACAAACACAAATACAAAAGGTAAATATATGAATACACATATTCACTGATACACATATCGTCACACACACACACACACTCTGACACTTCAGTAGCAGATAGCAGAAGCATTTCATTTTGAACACTTTCATCAGTCTTGCTGTGGTGGTCACGGTCAGTCTCACTGTGGTGGTCACGGTCAGTCTCACTGTGGTAGTCATGGTCAGTCTCTCTGTGGTAGTCACGGTCAGTCTCTCTGTGGTGGTCACAGTCAGTCTCACTGTGGTAGTCATGGTCAGTCTCTGGTGGTCACGGTCTGTCTCACTGTGGTGGTCATGGTCAGTCTCTGTGGTGGTCATGGTCAGTCTCACTGTGGTAGTCATGGTCAGTCTCTCTGTGGTAGTCACGGTCAGTCTCTCTGTGGTGGTCACAGTCAGTCTCACTGTGGTGGTCACGGTCAGTCTCTGTGGTGGTCACGGTCAGTCTCTCTGTGGTGGTCACAGTCAGTCTCACTGTGGTGGTCACGGTCAGTCTCACTGTGGTCGTCATGGTCAGTCTCTCTGTGGTGGTCACAGTCAGTCTCACTGTGGTCGTCACGGTCAGTCTCACTGTGGTGGTCACGGTCAGTCTCTCTGTGGTGGTCACGGTCAGTCTCTCTGTGGTCGTCACGGTCAGTCTCGCTGTGGTAGTCACAGTCAGTCTCGCTGTGGTGGTCATGGTCAGTCTCTCTGTGGTGGTCACAGTCCGTCTCGCTGTGGTGGTCACAGTCAGTCTCTCTGTGGTCGTCACGGTCAGTCTCTGTGGTGGTCACGGTCAGTCTTGCTGTGGTGGTCACGGTCTGTCTCTCTGTGGTAGTCACAGTCAGTCTCTGTGGTGGTCACGGTCAGTCTTGCTGTGGTGGTCACGGTCAGTCTCACTGTGGTGGTCATGGTCAGTCTCTGTGGTGGTCACAGTCAGTCTCACTGTGGTGGTCACAGTCAGTCTCACTGTGGTGGTCATGGTCAGTCTCTGTGGTGGTCACAGTCAGTCTCACTGTGGTGGTCACGGTCAGTCTCTGTGGTGGTCACAGTCAGTCTCACTGTGGTAGTCATGGTCAGTCTCTGGTGGTCACGGTCTGTCTCACTGTGGTGGTCACGGTCAGTCTCACTGTGGTGGTCATGGTCAGTCTCACTGTGGTAGTCATAGTCAGTCTCGCTGTGGTCGTCACGGTCAGTCTCGCTGTGGAGGTTAAGGTTTTCGTGCTCATCTTCAGAAAATGCAGCTCCAGCACCAGTGAATTGTGACTTGCTGCAATGCAGACAGAGTTTTTCATCTCCCAGCATGGAGGAAGGCAAAACGGTAACATTCCCTCCATTTTCACCCGGTCCTCTCCGCTTGTCTCTGCACCCTCCAGTCAAACGGCGTGATCATCAGTCTCCTCTTTATTGCAGTACCTCAACTGTACACGTCCTCCCCGCCTGACAATTTCATATACCGCCAAATTCATGACCTCATCACAATGTAGAAATTGATTTAGCATGCTGTGATTTTCTTTCATCTCAGAAGACTGTTCTGATTTTTATTTTGATGGCAGCAGAAAGATGAGGCGCAGTTTTTGCACCCGTTCAATTACATTCTAAATCAAGTCAGGTTTGATAGTCGCCCACTTGGACCAAAATGGGTCCAATAAATCCATACAAGACAATAAAACTCTCCAAACCGGGAATTCTGAAGAGTATTACAGGGCAATAATAGGGAATAAGTACAGGGCTCTAGGTACAGCTCGACAGAAAAATCCCCAACATCAAAATATAAATAAATGTCGTTTCTCTTCAAACATGGTTTGTAACCAGAGGAGGAAAGGAGGAGTCTAATGAATGAGTTTAATGTGATGATGTGGAACAGGGAATTGAACTGAATGCATGATGTTGCCAAGCAAGGAGCCCTGCTGTTTTGCAATGAGCAGAGGTTGAGGCAACATACAGTATTTGATAGCGTTTGCAAATCCCTTTGAGAGGCTTCATTAATCTTCTCATCCTGATGCTTGGGAACGTGTGATGAAACAGAGTTGGAAATTACTTGTCATCCTCACAGCAGTGTTCTGAAACATTTTAATGGGGCTGTAATTGTTTTTCTGATTAGTTCAAAGTGGGAATGTGTCTATTTATTTACATGCACGGTTAACAAGGACAGTGTTTGTTGTGACCTACTTTTCCATACACAGTTAGAGGGAGGGGGGGGATCCCTTTCAGCTGTATAACCAACATCAGCCAGTGAGCTGGGGGAAAAGAAGAATATGAAAAGACCAAATAATGTTTGTCTACTCAATGGATGAATCGCAATCAAATCCTTGCTTCCGTGGTTACTTGGTCAGTGGTCTCAGTACAGCACTGTACAACTGTACAGCACCTGTTACAGTATGCTACTGAGTCCAAACAGACTAGGCTAACTGAAAATACAACATGACAATCATGGGATTAGTTCACACGCATAAGTTCCTGCTTCAGGCTTGTGATTATGTAATGATTGTGTAATCATTCACACAACATGTAACCGAGTCATAACATTGAAGATAACTAGTGCAGTGCCCGTTCAAAACGTGCCTGTTCGGAACAGGACGATTCCTTAGTATTGCTGCGTGCAGCTTTCTTAAGAACTCAAGCTCATTCAAACAACTTCCCACTCGACACTGCACTTTCTTTGGTCGTGAGCAATGCACCTGCACTGTAACTTTTATTGCACTGTAACTTTTATTCTTGTGTATTTTATTTTTCCTGTATTTTGTTTTAAATGTTCTTTTTTTGCATTTCATTTTATATGACTTTTTATAATGTGTTTCTTGCACTTTGTCTTGATGCTTTTAATGTCTCATGTAAAGCACTTTGAATTGCCTTGTTGCTGAAATGTGCTATACAAATAAACTTGCCTTGCCTTGCCTTACAGAATCAACTTCATACAGTGCCCGGTTCTCAAGAAAATAAAAATACAGAGATTCATTCCATTATAGTATAAACATCAGTGTAGAAATAGAGTAGCCTGGTGAGACCATCCTGATTTCGTGAGCTCATATTCAGTTTCATTCTGCAGATCAGTCTTGCCTTCCCCCTATATCCAACGATTATTGTGGGCAGGAGCACTTGCCGTGACAGACTAACTCCTTCAGCCAATCAGTGTAACAAAACTTTAGCCAAATCCAGATGGAAGAATGGCAAAAAAAAATCCTCCAAGAAACTCTGCTAGTTACTCTTGTTTTTGTTTAATTGTTATTATTGAGTTTATTTCTGCAATACTGCCATTAAGGCGGTGTTTATAACGCTAACGTTACCGTTCGTTGCTTTGCCACAGGAACCACTCAAGGGCTACGTTCTACTGGGGGGCAGAACAAAGTCCCTGATTGGACTGGTCAAAGTGTAATCTGAGAAAAATCGTTGGAGATAAGCGGAAGTCCAGACTGATCTGCGGAGGCAAACTGATAGTAAGCTCGCAAGATCAGGATGGTCTCACGAGGTTAGAAATAGAGTACTACACTACAGTGTTTCCAAGTATGGGCCCTTGTAAAATATTAATTCCTGCCCTAATCTATGTATAGCATGGTATAGGAACTTTCATCAGTAAGCAGAAACTGGAACATTGCAGAGAACAGTGTTGCAAGACCCCAGGCTTACGTAAAGGTTAAATCTCCATTCAGACCTATAATTATACTGTACCTGCCCTCATTTCAAGCGTTCAAAAATATCTCTTTTGAATGAGCAGATGTTTTGCATCTTAACAGCAGCTGTCATTGCTGGGCACTAGCTGGCTTGTAACACTCATAGTTGTTGTAATTGAGAGGTAGTTCTGCTTGTCAAGTGAAGAAACACATCTGTCATAACAAAACTGCTGCTGCCAGTATTTATTGATAAGGGGTGCAGGATTTTTCGGCATCCTGGAAATAATGTGAACTTTTGTCACGGAGCCCTGAGCTACACTGCACTATCGGGGAGGCTTTAAATAGCCATCCTTCAGCAGACCATATCTGAGCTCCTCTGTCATGCCCAGGCCCTCGGCCGTAGACTACTTTGGAGGGGGGCCGGGTGTTCACAGGCGCTGGCTACTCCTGGATAACAAACCACAAGGCAGTTATATGAGTCTATTGAAATACAGAATGCAACAAAACATGGTTTGTTTAGCCTACAAGGCAAAGAATAATGCAAGTGATGCATTTTCTGTTTTTATGAACCCGTCATCCTTTTTTTTATTCCAAAAACCTATTCCGGCTATATGGTTATTACTATGTTGTCCTTTTGACTTTGCGATTTGTAATCGCAAGCAACAGCACCAAATCTCATAAGCAACCATGAAATGAATTAAAACTTTATCTAGTGACCTACATACAGTTGTCTACCTCTTAGTAAGTTTAAGTGCCCTTGAGGACATGCTTTGACTTGTTCCTCAACTCTCGAAAGAAGAGAAATGGCTTGACTTCAGTAGCCATGTGGAGGTGGCTCCCTGGACCATAGGCTACTTTCTTCAACTTTTACCTCAGATCTTCGTTCTCACTAAAACAAAGGAATTGCCGGAGGTCTCTTTGTAGCTAATGTGAAACAACAAAACATTTTAAAGTAAATAATTAAAACGCTTTAATGTAAAGCTGATGTCTTTAACATATTTACTTCTTCCACAGTAGCTAGATACCAAAGCTGCTTAACATTGGGTGCATAGCCTACAGTACGGTAAAGTCATGGACTACTCCCCCAAGCTCAAGATGCAACCAGATCTAAACACAACAAGCTGAACCTGATCACTCCAGTCTCCTGGGAAATTGCCGATGCCAAAGTGGCTCAAGTTCACCAGCAACAAAGACCAAGGACGCAAGCCACCTGCTTCTGGGGGAACAATGCAACAAGCAGAGGCTACAGGTCGCGGAGCCAGCACTCTGAGGCACAGTTGGCCGGCCACTGCAACATGAGTATAGAGTCTGACAGAGAGAGAGAGAGCCCTGAACCGACGCCATCAATAATTAACAATCGTTCATAACAGCATGGCTTTTATTAAATGTTCAGGCATATGTCTTTCACTTTTCCTATTACATGAACGCTCCCTCCTGTCAGATGAGGCTGTTGGTCGTGTGTAGCTGCCTCAGAGTCACCGCCAGTGTTGCTGGGAAAAGGCGGAAGTGAGTGAGTCTGAGCGTTGACCGCTTCTCTCTACATTAGGAGCAAAGCACAAAGTATAGGATATATACCCTGCCTATCTGAACCAGGATTGGTCCGTTTGTAATCTCCGTGTAAACAAAAAAAATCATCTCAAGAAATTAGCATGAAATGCATTACACACGAGGCATCCCCCACAGCATGTAGAATCCCATTCATGTTGGCTTGACTATTAGTATTATGTGGAATTAGCATGGCTGACTTTGCACATGACGGGGATCTGTAGAGTAATGTAGTCAAGGGTATACTGAGGTACAGTATTCAGAGTATACCCACTTTATCCACAGAGAGCATACTGTACAGCACCTCCTTCTTATACACCACTGATGTAAAAAAATAAATAAACGGATCAATTTCCGAATATTAGCTGTACACCTCACTTCTTCAGTCTCCACTACACCAATGATCTATATATCTTATCTACAAGATGTCATGATTTCATTCAGCAAATCCCCATCCTAACCAAAATATGGCCAATTCAATCTATTGTACCATATGCTTTCGAACGGACAACCCCGTGGGTTCAAGGGCCACGACCTTGGGGGATGGGTTTGCGGATGAGGCTGCCGACCCCCTTCTGACGGCCTGTCCACTGCAGTGTAAAGCGAGGAGACCGCGACGCGGCGAGCGTGACAACCATGCTAGTATCGTGAACAACGATTCATATTCCAAAGAGGCTGGTCCGTTTTAGCATTGTTTATTTTGGGTCGCCTAGACAGAAGACTTCATGACAACTCTATTTAAGTAGTGAGCTCTCTGTGTTTCCATCGCCTGACTGTTGGTCTGCATGCCGAGGGTTTACATAATGACTCCTATTTCAGGCCGTGGTGACAGGAGATATGATCCTAAATATCAATGCTCCATTCAATGCACATTCCTCAGCTGCTCCCAGCACAGATTAATGGAGGTGCATGGGGCTCCGGGGTGTGCATCACTATGTGGCTGACTAAAATAATCCCCTGTCAAATTTCCAACGACACCAACTTTCCAAATATAGGGGAAAAAAAAAATTAAGGTCAAACATTTAACTATGGCTGGTCAGAAGCATGGACAGACAGAGGGCTCATCCTCTGAACGAATAAGGGGTTCTACCAAGAGAACCGTCTCTGACAGAGGGGCTCATGTTTGTGGATCGACTCTGTAACACACTCTTTATGGCCGCAAACCGCAGGGACACACACTGGCCCGCTGTCCTGTGTGTTAGCACTCATATGAAGCTGGCAAAATGTCGGTTTCACATATGAGTGAAAGAGAAAAGGAAATTGCACCTGCCCCTTTGTTCTCGACCCCGGAGGGGATCTCTGTTTGTCCTAAAGCACTCGAGGGTGTAGTTAGTCGGTTTAGTCTGTGAGCTACACAAACACTGAAAATGATTAAAGTCATTCCCCCTGCTCATTTTAAGGGCTAAAAGTGAAGATGTTAAACCAACTTTACTTTCGCAGCGAAGTGAAAATGTGACAGGGATGCAAAACAATTCTTTTAACAGAGCAGTCTTCTCTACCCCTCCCCTCTCTGTCTCTCTCTCTCTCTCGATCTGCCACTCGCAAGCACACACACACACACACACACAAAGGCGATGAGGAATTAGGCATCCTGCCAAGCACATTGCCATCGTTTTTCTAAAAAGCACTCCCTGATTAAAGGAGGGATATGCTAAAATAGAAATGATTTAAAGGAGAATTGGATACAGTAAGGAGGCTAACGTGGACAGGTTGTTAAAATGCTCACTACATCCCAGACCACTCTGGTGAAAACCCTCTCCTCTCCTCATCTCTTTGGCTGCTCCACTCCGTCCTGAGAGATTGGGGGAGCTGAATAAAGAAGGCATCTGTTCTCTTCCAGGTCAGCCATGGCCTGTTTGGGAAGGCTGGAATTTGAGATCCAAGGATAAACATGGGCTCCCCAGACAGGCCTGTTAGTCATGTTTGAATACTGGAAAGGGGAAAATGAATCCCCTTAAAAAAAAAAAAAACATGGAGAAAACATTCATTTGTAAGTGTTAATTCTTAAGCGTGTTGCTCACAGCAACACAATAACAACACTCAGCTGTTTCTCCGCTTGTGTGTATTATGTTGTCATGCAGATAGCAAACTTAAGCAGAACATTGTTTGGAGCAAAAACGAAAAACATATACTGAAAAAATGTGTGTGATCAACTGTTAAATGTTTCTCAAATGAATGAAAAAATGCTGCAGGGCTGGCTTTTGGGGATTAGGCGGGAATGGATTTGTAGCGATGCTGCAGTCATTATTATATGTGGTTGAGAGGACAGTGAAGGACTAAGGGTGCGTGCCACCGACAAGCTGTATGTAGCTGAACAGCGCCAAGCTTGCAGCTCCTTAGAGCGCTCTAGAGCTGGGGTTTAGAGTTGGCTAGGCTACCGATGTTTTACACCTACGTTAGCAACGAGTGTTGTGTTTCTGCAGACTGCAGATTAACTAGCCCAGTTAAGATAGCTAGCTAATGTTAGCTAGTGCTAACGTTCGGTATTTTTGTAGTTTTGCCAAAAAACAATCGTCCTTGTCGTCAGAACAGCCTTTTACAGCCTGCTCTCTAGCCTAACTTTTTTCAACTGCAGAAAAGCACTTGGAACACAGCTCTCATCTCTATAACGCCCTTAAAGTGCACATTCAAGAACATAATACACTTTTTATCGTTCATATCGTTTGAATTTTATTCTGATCACCCATTTTATTCCCAAGGACAGTCCAGTGTCTGTGTAGGCAGAGACATGAGTGAGCAGCTGTGTCTGTGTTGAGAGTGGCTACAGGTAATCAACAATGCATCTACTTACCCAGAACTCCTCACAGACGGGACTGCTCTCAGCTGCTCTGGATGATTGAATGCATTAGCTTTGAATGGCAAACTGCACGAGCACTCACGTCTCCCTGTCATAGTCATCGGTACTACATGCTCACAGAAAAACATTATTTGGTATTTACATGTGTAGGGTATAGTGTATATTCACTGCCATCATTTAACTTCCGGCTAACTTAGTTGTGGATTGGGCTGTTGGAGTGGAAAGGCGGTTATAGAGAGCTCCGGGTGGGTTCTGGTGAGTGGTTCTGCGGTATCTGGAGAATTGAAACTGTTATTAGCTGTATGATAAGAGACAAGATCAGGGGCTCACGGCTACCCATTCAGGCCATGCAGATGCTCAACCAGTCAGCATGAAGATGGGGAGATTAGGTGCAGTGAGTAGTTCAAGGGACTTGTTTTCCTTCCTCCTCTCTCTCTCAACTCTCTCTCTCTCAACTCTCAACTCTCTCTCTCTTTCTCTCTCTCTCGCACGCACACACACACACACACACACACACACACACACACACACACACACACTTAGAGTACACACACACACACACACTTAGAGTGCACACACACACATGCACACCTGTTTCTGCACCAAGTGCTATCAGGCCAGAGGCAAAGCAAAGCAATTTGAACCTACAAAAGCAAAGCTCTGTTGTGGGCTAGCAGCATTTGCTTTCTTGTTCCAAATAACCGCTATCTCCTGAAATAACTCCCATTACAGTGGAGCTATTAGCATAGTCTGTGCCTTGTCTCTGCTTGAAAAGCACTAATTAATCTAATGTGCTTTATCTTTCTGTCTTTCTAGCAAGGTTGGGCTGAGTGGGACTTGAGATTCATGACCCGAGCAATGAATTTGAGGCTTGGGAAAACAGCATCCGCCACAACTGTCTGAATGCTCTTTGTTTCCATATTGTAGTCATGTACATTTTACAGCTAATGAACAATTTGGCATGAGAACAGTGCAGCATTGTTAACAGGGCAGCTCCAGGGAGAATGTGGTCCAACTGGGCCAGAACAACACATAGCTACCATGAACATGTACACGATGATTCAGGTTGTCAACACAAACTAAAAAACACTGCCTGCATCGCACAGTTGAATCATCAGCTCGGGTTGTTGTTTTAGGACTCAGCAGGTGCGGCCGGTGAGAACGCCATAGCGCAGCTGAAAAGAAGCGCAACTTCTTTCCAACAACACCAACAATACTCAGTGAGGGTTGAGCAGGGCTAGAACCATACCGTCTATTAATGGATGCAGGCTACATTGTCAGTCGCACTTTGGTAAAATAACTATCAGCGATACTTACAGGTGTTTACATCAGGTGCAGTAGGCTGTCCATGAACTTATTTTTCATCTTACTGAACTTTGGTTGGATTGACTGTGATTTGGCTTTAGCCAGACAGCATTTTAAACACGGTGTGCCATGTTTACTGGTGACTGTTGACGTCGGTTGGATGGATTTTCTGTTGGTGATGATGTTGAATCCAACATTCTAACAACAGCTGCCAACTTCAGAAGGCTGGGTGTTGGGAGTTGGTTGGCGTTGGTCAGGGCAGTGTGCAGGCACCTTTAAGGTAGCCTACTGTTGAGGTACAGTGGAGTCACAATGAGAACATGAGAGAGGTGAAGAGGTTGCAAGTCATCAATGCTACTTTGTCTCCAGGCTACAGCGCACCTTTATGCACTGACCTTCTCTTCGGTTCGGCTTCGCCTGTAACCATCAGCATCAGAACGACGGAAGCAGAAGCTTATGCGTTTCCATTACCGATGTGCAACGAACAGATATGGAAAAGAAAAATGAGACAATAAGTAAAATATAGTATTATTTAGGAATTTCAACCTTCACAGCAAAACAGGGGCAGTTGGAAGGGTTGAAACAATCATTCTCTCCAGGAGAAAGTTTAATTTTCTCATTTACATGGAACAATTACTAGCTTTATAGAAGCTGTAAGGATACAGGGATTCCCAGAGCATGAAGTAATTGGAGTGTAAGAGAGCTAATTATAACCTAATTACAGGGTCTATCTTACCTTGCCTGCGTTAGGGCACGGGCTCTGCACGGGGTGAGCTGCTCATGCTTAACTGGGTTTTAGTCAAGGCAGGCGTTTATCAACACAAACGAGCTAAAGGCTTTTTTTTAGAGAATAATCATATCAAAGGAAATAAACTATACTACACATATCCTTTGTAACCCATCCATACTTGTATGGGGTGATGTTTCCTATCTACAGATCATTGGATTCAATCTATCTGATGTAACAGCTCTTAGTTCATGAGTTAATATTGGCAGGGGTTATTTTGTTGTTATTTTGTTTTTTCTGTGGAGGTACACATTCACATTTGGCAATAATGCACCCTACAGCATATAGAAAAGCTACTGCATTTCAAATAGCATTGCTCTCCATCATTTGGCTTCTGGTAGTGCATCTACACTAATGTCCTCTTCTATTTCCTCCTATTCCTAAATTGTTTGTTATTCCTCCACTGGGCAGCCGGGAGCGTACCCCAGAGCTCGTTCCAGTTGTGTTGTGTTGCTCTGGATTAGAATCACAGATGACAGCCAGGACAAGTTTGAGGCAGATGGCTCTTAACATGGAATCAGTTACAGGTCTAACAAGGAGACCCTTTCATCCTTTGTTTGGCCTTTGCTCATTGGACAGAGAGAGAGAGAGAGAGCACATCATTAGTATCCCATTTTTCACAGTCACCATTACGGCGACCTGGAAGGCAGATGTCAGATGGGGTGTGGGCCCTAGCCTCTCAATGGTTTGTTTTTTGTTTACTGTTTAACCAGGCGGATCGTCATTCAGAAACAGTTCAAGGTCAAGTGGTGAACGCTAACGGTCTGATGATAGAGCCTTGTTGGACGCCAAAAAAGACGCTTTTGTCTCTACCTCCACCCTTCTCTAAAAGAATGCTTGTCCATGCCGTTTGGTCTTCGGAAATCTCCTATCATGGAGTTTGTTTGGAAAAGGGAGAGACACAAAACAGAGGCGAGCCTGTTTGTGGCATGGCAGCAAGCTACAAGACCATGAGCAGCTGCCTTTAAAGGCTGCCTGAAAGACCCGATGAGTCCAGCTGCAGCTCTCGGGGAGATGGACTGTTTACATCAGTAAAAATGGGATTTACATAATCTTCTACATAATCTTAAACCGTTAGATTGATCTTGCATAGCTGTGTCATGATGATAAATACTTCTGAGGTCACAGAACAGGCACAATTAGCTTTATCATTGATGATACCAAAGTACATATGGCTTTGTTGGCCTTCTCTGGATATAAAGTATTTTGTTGAACTGGATTGCTACTTAATATTCATTTGTAATATGGCTACGGGTACTTGGATATACAGTAGCTGTTGCTGGATCCTTTACATTAATCAATCTAAGCATTGCAATAACATAAAAGTGTGTTAATTATCAGGGAACAATGAGAATACTGTATGAACCCATAGACACACGGGTAGAGGAAGCTCTCACCTGATTTAATATTCACAGTATTTAATATATTCATGGATGGAAACGGTTGATTCAGGTTAGATATTGGGAAGTGAAACCCATTATATGGGGGCTGGTAGATCCATAGTTTTATGCAATGCAATTTCCCAAGATGGTCAAGTGCTTTGATCTCTATGGGCCTGCTTGCCTGCTGATGGATACAGTCATTGACATTTCATTTTATTTCATACACTTACTCAATGCCTGTAAAGGCATGGGGCCTCCACATTTCTATAGAGACCATGCGTGGAGCTGTGTAAGACAAGGGCAGGCTGTTGTATGACATGACTGGATTCAAAATGGCCAATGGAAACCTCAAACACATGATACAATTCAAACAATACAACACTTAACATACCTTATATAGCAATGTACAGTTCTGTATTCTGTTTTTGTTTTTAACACGTGAAATACATTCGATTTCACGTGTCTTATAGACCTTCTACAAACCTTTTCAAAAGACACAGACAGTGCTTTCAAATCATTCTTAGAGGACGAAACGGCAGTCAGTTAGAAATCCAGTAAGCTGCTACGCATAAAAAAATAACAATGAAGTCTTTATAACAAAATGTAACCAGGCCAGCTGAGAGTCCTTCTTGCTTTTGCTCCTTGCTCAGAATAGACGTGGTAACAAGTGGGGGGTTTTAAAGGAGGGCAAATGGTGTCTTGGTTACGTGTGCGAATCAGATAAGAAAATGAGCCCGATAATTACACCCATGCTGAGTCAGTATGAAAAGAGAAAATACTGCAGCTGCTCCCTTCATGAATAACCTGGAGGTGCACTGCCAGCCGAAAACATTTATAGAGCTATATAGAGGAGCATGGTACAGTACAGCTGTATCACCTTACCCTGAGCAGACAGCCACAGAAATGTTATAACGGAAAAAAATATTCTCCTGCCTCGATGTTTCAAAAACCCATATTCAAAAGCCATATTGTGAATTATTTGCTAGAGTACAGACAAAGTATTTTTATGCAGAGACACATTTCAAATCGCAATGAGTAAAAAGCCATGGTAGAATGAATTCTCTGAAAGATAATTCTACAGTATTCGTAGTTTGTTCACAGACGCTCCTCGATGGGTTTTCTTTTGGTACATTTTATAAAAACGTGTCAATTCTCTCACACATCTCTCTACACAGTACACTTCCAACACGCTGCAGCAGAGTTCAAATACAGCCGACAGACTGACATGCTAGGAGACCCCCCTCCACATGCCATCAGTGTCACACAATGACAGAACACTCTCCCAGTTGTTCTTCAAACTGATGCTCGTATAAATTGCTTTGGACTGGAAGAGATACCGTCTGACAGCGCTTTCCACGAGGCACCCAGCAATACCATAAACAGAGCCTAGATCTCTCCAGCTGACTAATTGGCAGGCTGTTGTATAAGAAATAATTGGCTCATTTCAGTCAGTTGAGTGATGACTGGGAAGAGCACCCTGAAAGAGAGGCTGCTCGGGTCTTTGGGGACTAATCTATGAAGCCTTCATATTTATTCTCTGAGCTCAGATAAACATAGATTTCCCTGTCTTGTGTGTCAACGCAATGATAGAAAGGGATGATTAATGATCGAAGTTTCTCTTTTAAGTGCCATTATAGGCTACTCCCAGACGCCCTATCACCTCCAACATTGCAGTTCCCTTCTGAAAGAAGCAGGCTGGTGGAAGCAATACAACCCTTTTGATTTATCAACTTAATAACATTGTCTCCAAAATAATATAATCCTTACTTGTTTACGAGACATTGCTTAGAATTAGCTTTGCAATTATCAGACAAGTGACGAAAAAGTTTTGTCTCTTGAAAAACACTGGTTGATGACAGATATAGTGGAAAAATATGTCTGTCTACCCATTGTCTGCTGGGACCACTTTATCATAGAAAAAACACAATGTTTTATGCTACAAAATAAATCAGACGGAAAAAATCTGGAATTCTATGAAATGACTGGTCATAGACGGCATCAAGAAGAGGATATCGATTCAATACTGCTTTAATTTCAATCTCATAAATGTCCGAGGTGAACTGGATGAAGCACAGGAAGGCAAACACTCAGCAACAACAGGAACCTGCTGTGTTCCACAGACCCAGGATCTACGCTAATATGAAACAGGTTTATGTTACATCAGGCCGATCTTGGAAACATAAAAAGAACACATCTAGTAATATTTCTGCTGCTCTGTGCAGTGGTTTATTGTTGGAACAGATCTAAATCATATTGTGCCAACATTTCACATTGTTGCATAGCAACAGTGGGCGATATAACCTTAACACAGTGGAAAACGGTGATGTTTCACTCTCTGCATTTCATTCTGCAGGATAGAAACGCCAGTGACATCCCCAAAGGAGCACAGGAAGGTAAGATCATGAGTAATGATCCTCCGACAAGTACTGTAAAGTAGGCTTTATGGCACAAGCCAGATGGAAAATTCAATTGGAAAGACAAATAAATAACGGAATGCAATAAAGTGGAAATGTACATAGGCTAATGTGTGCAGTTAGTTGGATGAAACGATAATGCAGCTACTTAGACATTAATTTAGGCTTGTGTGTAAAAAAAAAAAAAAACTAGAAAAATCTATTTAGGCCTACTGCAGCCTGGTTGCCCTCTCTGTGGTGCTGTCCTCACCGGAACTTTCCACAGAAGCTACTTGGGGCTGGCGTCAGGTAGTTTTAATTAGCTGGGAAAGGATTATGCTACTGTCACCTTTTGAGAGCGAGTTTTTACATTTAATTCAGCTTTCACAGTTGTATAAGCACAGTGAAAGCTGGTGTCATTCTTCGCATTGCTACAACTAGGCCTGCAGAACGATAATATACAAATAATTGAATTCAACCGAGCATGGGTCGACAACAAAGCATGAGCAACTTCATATCAATGCGGAGTAAATTAAACGGCGTGGCGTATTGTATTTATGCATTGGAAGAGCGAAAAGAAGGATAACCACTGGAAAAATAGGCGCTAGTCACTCAAAAGCTATCACTGGTTCTGTTGTCCACACGGCGTGAAAAATAACAATGATTCTTGTTTTGACGTTACTACAACTTTACAGCCAAATGGGGGTGTCCCTTGGTATGTGTGTATGTGCGTGCGTTTGTGAGTGCGTGCGTGTGCATGTGTGTGGTCTAAACGAGGTTAGTCGTAGTACACAGAAAGGATTGATCCCCTCCTCGCTCTACGTCTGTCACTTATGCCCCCACCCCCACCCCCCACCACCACCCTATATCCCCCTGGTCCCTGCTCCTCAGCTCCAGCCTGTCCCAGAAGCAGATGGACAGTGGGCCCAAACACACAGCCAGCGAGGCATGCCCGAGACATTCTGTGCCGTACCATGTCGACTGGTACAGAAGTGCAGCCCCGCTGTGGTGAGGGGGAGAGAGAGAGAGAGAGGGTGCACTGAGAGCTCTGGTTCAGCAGGTCCGCTGCCGTTCCTCATTCCAGATGTTTGGTTTGCCCTTTCAGCAGTTTCCCCCAAAAGCCTCCAGTTAAGAACAATGGACGCCGTAGTTTGTTTCTCCTCAGAACGACTGCTGTTCATCACTCTGGCACAGCTCATAAAGCAAGTTAACTGATTTGTGTCCGGAGCAGAATGAATAAACCAAGTCAGCACAAGTTGCTTTGGTGTTTATCAGTCATCGCCTATGCGGGAGGTTTTCAAGCTCCTTTAGCATAACCTACAGTACTGTATGTGAGACGTGAAAGTCAGATAACTTTATACGGTGGTCGTTGCACTGGGCACTTCTGGGCCGATTTATCTATGTAGTTGAGCCTTGCTCAATGCCCACAGAATCGCGGTCAGCTTTTATCAAAACAACATGATCACGGCACGTTCTCCTTAAAGGAACACAAAGGCAATAGCATCACGTAAAAAAAAAAACGACAGTAAAATATTTTCTTTTTTCTGGATGATGACCTGAGTTTAAGTGAAATGGCACTGAGGGAGGGTTAGTAGGTTTCAGTGCTTTTAAAGCTCCTCTCCATCTCCAGCAGAAAACACTTTGATCTCCACAGGCGATCTCCAAACCCAGGCTAATGAACACGGCGCTCCGGTATTGGTTGGCAGCAACGGGGGCAAAAAACAATCAGAGGGAAGCCAAAGGGAGTCACTTCTGCAACAACTTAGAGAGATAACTTGATATACTTTGTTAACCCTGTAAAACACTGGACCTAACAACCAGTAGTCTCGCCATGCCAGACGATCGAGATCTCCGAAAGTCTGGATAGATCTCCATCAAATATCTTTGCTAGAACAGTGCCGAAAACTGCCGCTGAACCATTCCCTACATAGGGTGAAAGACCGTAAATGAAGTCCTACAAACAAACAAAATTCACCGCTCCATTCGGAAGGACCGTCCTAAAGAGGTTGGATTGGTTCTGCTTCTTCATGTTTTTTTTTCAATCTCTCAAACCGTTTCTACCCACATTTAATGAAGAAATCTGGATTAATGTCTTCAGTCTCTAGTTGAGCCTAACCAACCAATGACTATGGATGATCCGTCATGGACAGGTACAATCCCCCACATTACGTGAAGAGATACAGGTGTGATGCTGAGGTTTAACATGCTGCTTATACTGTATTTCCACTGAGAACAAACTGATTTTAAAATGTACTCTAACAGCTCTTCCAGTGGCAAGCTGCACGCCAACTCATGGTCCACAGCCTCTGCCATGACCCTAGACTTGTGAAACCCACATGCATTCAATCATTCATTTGAGTTAGAGTGGTCAAACCCAAGAGGGGCAATTTAAATGTAGGCTATATGAAATGAATTACACTGTCAGGGTTAATTGGTGGACAACCTTTACTTTGGACATTGCATAGAGGGAATCATGGAAAATGGAAAGGTTATACAACAGAGTTGCACATACTGACGTCCTGGGCCAGCTAATTCTTACCAGGAAAGGTTGGAGAATGTCACAAGATACAGTTGCCTGTCTGCAGCAGATTCCATTTCATGTATTCCAGCTGTCAAGTGCTGTTGTTGAGATGAGCAAAAGCAGATGCACAGCACATGCAGGCACAAACAAGCATGACCACTCACACACACACACGCACACACACGTGCACACACACACGCACACACACACACACACACACACACACACACACACAGAATACACACACACACGCACAAACAAGCATGACCACTCACACACACATGCACACACACAACAAATCATGCCAAATGAATGCTTGATTATAATGTATAAAATGTTTCTGATCAGTCAGCTGAAAAACTAATTTCATTTTCTCATTAGAAGTCTTTGCTTGAGGCACATTCTCATGTCAATGTTTATTACACTGAAAACAGAAAATTAAAATCATCAGCTTGTTCAGAATGTGAGCTGTGAATCATCGCATTTATGAGAGATCGACTGAGAGAGAAAGAGGGAGTGAAGGCGGGAGGTATAGTAAATGAGAGAGAGAGGGAGGGAAAGAGAGAGAGAGAGAGAGGGAGAGAGAGAACAACAACCATGGAATACACTACATAATAGGAATCAAAGTCATTGCTGCTGAGCCAGTGAATATATACTGTAGCCTTAGTGTTGCCAGTCACACTTTTTGACATGGTATGAAATATCAAAAGGGCATTTTGGAGACACAATTTATTTCAATACTTCAAAAAGACATGGAGAAAATGTTGCTGGATCAGGAAAACGATTTGGCTTGGTAAACATCTATCCTCAAAGAATATCCTCGTTTTAAACCAAACGACCAACATTTCCTCTGGAGGTTAATCAGCTGGATTTACTGTTGACTTCAAGAGGTCAGGGACCATATATCATTCATGACTAACTCTTCAAAGCGGCTACAATAGGCTACAATGTTACATCTAGCCACACCCACTCACTGATCCCTAATCAAGCTCACCTGAGCAAATATCAGGGTGTGGCCAGCCTTTATATATATCTCACTGACATGAGTCCGTTTTCTAAAACCCGATGAAGGTCTAAGCACCCAAACGTTGTTTTTTTCCTGTCTTCTAATAAAGAGTTTGCCAGTAAGGTCAGTGTTGCTGGATTCTCTCCACACCTAGACCAAACGACCAACATTTCCTCTGGAGGTTAATCAGCTGGATATTTACTGTTGACTTCAAGAGGTCAGGGACCATATATCATTCATGACTAACTCTTCAAAGCATTTAGCAGTGCCCGGCTACTTCATCTGAGGTGACAGCAACACAAACCTTACTGGAGATTTATACAACCAGGAAGGGTGAATATTTCAACCTGTATTTCTTACCCAGTGCCACTTTCTAGCAAGGCCTATCAACTATTTATTCACTTGCGCTAAATACAGTTCAAGGATGGGAACCATGTTACAGTGTGCATTACCACGGCATGACTGACTGCCTGGCTCTCAGGACGGCCTAGCCTACAGAGAGGAGGTTACAAACTGCTATAATTGTCGCTCTTTGTTCAACAATATGCCACTATGATGTAAACCCATGCAATGCAGTAGTAACCGTTTTTCCCAGAGAGCCCTCAGATTGTGTTTCAGTACCAGAAGCACAGCCTCAGTACCACTCGCTTGGCAGGAATCATGAAAGGAATTCCACACGTACAGCACACACTTCACGTTGTAATATTAACTCTAAATGGCTGCCGAATGGCATATCATGAAATATATTGGAATCCGTCACCTATCGCTTAATCCATCATGTAATAGTGAGGTAAAATACCATTACGAGATCAATACTCTGCCTATCTCACCCAATCTGCATTATGTTTAAAAAAAAACCTGCGTGCGAACCCAGGGCTTTCAGCATTGATCCATAAAATGCCCAAACCAATATGGGCCTGTGAGTAGAGATGATCTAATCAGACACAAAAGATCCAAAGGGACAGAACACTGACAAAGTTCATCAGTCCTTGGCCAGTTCTTTTGACATAGCCTACTACTCCAAACATTGCAGCTGTTCTGCCGGAACAGTCTTTGGACCCTCCACAATAGTTCTCCCTCACCTCTCCTAGTCCAGTGACCCATGAACGCACTCAGTGACCTCCCCGGGGGACAGAAATATGGCTCACACAGCCCCAATGTTCATGAGAGGAGACGAGTCTTGCAGAATCCAGCTCCCACGCACACTAGCAAAGCCACTGGTCCGTGACTGTTCATTCCAACTCTTACTGTGTCCCATCTTCTGCTAGGGTCTTTGAGCGCTACTGTAAAATAATCCTGAACAGCACAGCCAACGACACAGATAGGCAAGATATGAATATCTTGTTATTAACAAAAATATATGTACTGTAATGGAAGTTTTATTATTATAATTTATTATTTCCCAGAGGTTGTTTTGAAGATTAACTAGAAATGATGCTCGGAGCACAGACCTGAATGCGAATGGATTTTGTGGCGGTGTGCTTGCGCACATGCGTCGAGAGCTTTATGCCAGTCTCTGTGTCTCTCTGACCTTCCCATGTCGAGATGCGGCTATTTCAATTCCCCCCACTGACAATGAATGGTGGGGGGGGGATTTTTCGCTCCTGAATGGAGGTGAATGGCAGGCTGTGTTTGGGCGGCATGTGGACCCGCTTCGTGATTCGCTTCCGCTTGAAAATGTAATGGGTTCTAAGTTACACCGTGCTACACCCCTCCACCGAGTTTCATGAAAATGGATCTGGTAGTTTTTGCACGATCCTCCAATGCCGACGAACAAACCAACACACGCCACTGAAAACATTACCTCTCGTCCTGCGCTGTCGCTGGGGCGGAGGTAACTATGTAATCAAACTGAATAAATGGGAAAATGTCAGGTCTTGCTAGATCTAAAACAAGAGGCCATTCCACGCGCCCTTCATTTTTAAATACGTGTGTAAATATTACTGTATGCGTCTGACCATTTCATAATGAAGTCCATGCGTCAAGGCCATACCAAACATCTCAGGAACATGTGTCTTGACCTTTCCACCAAGCTCCTCCATTTATTTTTTAATACAGTCCCTCTTGTGAGGTGCCCTGCTCTCATAGCCACAGAAAAGGTCAAAGCAAGTGTTCATGTTTGACATCCGCATGCTGGATTAGCTGCGTCACCTTTAATCTTTTCAGAATCAGATCTCAAAACTCTGCCATCCCAGTGGTGAGACTTTACTTCCACTGCATTGTGCTGCATTCTACAATGCAATACTGCTGCTAACCACAAGACATCTTAATTCGTACAGATAGCTGAATAAGAAATGATGACCCAAATGATCCAAAACTTCATAACTTCATGACCCAAAAATGAGACATGAGCAACTGCATCTTGTTTTAGGAAATGTGCTCGACATCATAACTTATATCAGCTTTTAGCTTCATGAGAAATAGTTTGTATCACCCCATGAATCAAGCCCACAAATATTCCAGGTGTACACACGCACACACGCACGCACGCACACACACATAAACACGCACACATACTGTACACAGCGAGGCCTTCAGCAAGTGCACACTGATGCCCAGATAATCATTCCTCGCTAGTCTCAATTTCCTGTGATGGAAGGGCAGGAGCAAAAAAGACTGAATAATATGACAGAGCACATACTCCACTCATCCCAAATACACACATCCATTTAATAAGCAAAAGGAATAGAGAGGGGGGTGGGGCTGTGTTATTCCATTAATCAACAGTGGCAGGGCAAGCTCATTTGTATTGTTAAGATGGAGTGAAATTCAGAAATTTAGGACATTGTAAAAAAAAAAGAAAAAAAAAGGCCCCCTTATGCATGCGGACGGGCTTGGAGAGGGGGGGCCGAGAGGGGAGGGAGGGGTCCGTCAACCTGACGTTGATCGATGGCGCTGCCGCAGATCATGAACACAGAATTAGCGCATTAGGACTTGTATGATAAATAGACCCACCACCTCCCAGCCCTCCCGCCCCCGATCACATCAAAGCTCAAGACAAATTGACTGCGGCTACTGATTTAACCGGTTCCAGTAGATTGTGTTTGCATGGGAGCCGTCAGCGCCATCATCAGGTCTCAAGCCACTGTCCAGATTTACCAATTAGACTACATTGGTTCTGATAGAGTGGAGGCAGGGAGCATACTCTAAAGGTGAGGATTAACCCTGGCCATGGTGCTTGTAGCGGGGGGAGGAATTGGCCTTGGACTGTATTGATTCCTGAGGTAGTTAGTGGCCTGAGCAACTGACCTATCGGTAGTGCGAGGGCAAATGTACAATCACCGTATGGACTGAATCAGAACATCACGAGCCGGGCCTGCGCACTGAGGCTCCTCCGGTGTGATCGTTTCCAAACCCTCCAGAGTGGTTCTTTATCCTGGGAGCCTTGGTACTGCACTGCATCTTTGTGTAAGCTCCCAATCGTCTTATTTTTCCACAAGGTCAAGCATTCCTTGCAAGTAAAATTCGCTGTAATTGCTTACAGCAAGCTCTGTCAACAGTGGAGAGGCCTATAGTTGGAGGGTGAACATGCCAGATAGAGGGTTGCCATATGAGTCCGTTTTGGATTTCAGTGTCGAAATGTAACGATGGCAGATGTTTGGGGTTGTGTATTTTTTCAAAGCTGCACTGAAGAAATAGTTGATACACATCGCATGGATAGAGATATATATTTCATGAGTAACCTTCTAAAATAGCCCTTTTAAAAAAAAAAGCAGGTATTTGGGCTGTACTGGTACTGTCTGGCAGCTTGGGGGACTCGATGTCCTGCCCTGCATGTGTGTTGAATGGGAAGAATGGAAACCTCTGGCACTCACAGCATAGCTTCCCTCTTCTCCCTCCCCCTGCGCTGGCCCCCTTCTCTCTCTCTCTCTCTCTCTCCCTCTCTCCCTCTCTCCCTCTGTAAAGTGCAAACAAAGAGAGGACACAAACAATGGATCACTTTGAGAGCTGAATGGCTTTGCGGGTCAAGCACTAAAACCCCCCTTTTGACAGAAACACAGCCCACACTTGTTCTGTTGAAGAGAGGCCGACCCTCCCGGCAAAGAAATAATGAACGCTGCCTGTGCATTAAACTGATAAAAGTGCAGGGACTGGAATCAGTACTGCAGACAAATCACCTCTAATGGTAACAGACTGGAGCCTGTCCTCTCTGCTACCTCTCCCACTCACTCCAGACGTACACTCTCCAGACCTGCCCTCTGGCTATGTACAGATTAGGGAGGCAAACGGAAGGAGCCCATTTGCTTCAATTAACATCTGCCATTGTTTACTTGTGTTTTTATTTATTGTTCATACTGCTTTCAAGTTAAACCATTTGTGCAAATGACAAACATGTGATACAGGATTGGGTGAAATCAACATCCTGGCATTCTGTTGCGGGTTGAACACCCTCCTGTGTGTATTTGCAAGTCAAATTGATATTCAACGGTCACCTGCAACAAGCAGGCTCCACCGTCTCCCAGGGTCAGGTACAGTAGGACCACAGAGGCTATGACGCCATTTACAGTCAACGGAAATCACACGGTATGATCTCCCCCTGAGCACACACACATAGCCTTGCATGGCTGTCGTCTGGTCAGTGGGACCAGGCCTGTACTCTGTTGGGCGTCGTCATCAGTGGGCATGGCTGCTGAGTCTTCCTCTGTGGCTCTAATGCCATGGCAGAGGAGGTATGAAGGCATGCAAGTCGTTCAGCATTTCACATCTCCTGGCCAGCCCCCAGGTCAGCAGCCATGCGGCCCCCACCCCCAGAGAAGGTCAAGGAACTAGCGCCACTCATACTACAATAGGGCAGAGGGACTCAGAAAGAGTTTCCAGACTCAGGCCATCTGGCACCTGAATGACGCTAGCTAGTGTATACAGTGTCACCACATCTAGTGTACATACTGTAGTGTCAGTATATCATATCATCATATATGTGTAATTTATATGACAGTATATCCCCCCTCCCCAGGATTATGTATAGTTATAGCATGTGCATAATACACCCATACCTTTACTTGTATAGACACTATACTGTATACCGTACTACTCAACCAAATTATTTATATTTTTAGCATGTACATAATTATATAGTTAATCCATTGTGTCATTTGTAAATATTTGTAGAGATAGCCTAATGGTATGCACAATTCTAATGTTATGCATTATTATAATAGCAGCATTTCACTGTGATTGCACACCGTACGTTTTACATGTGTCAAATAAAGATCAGGATCTGTGTTTGATGCGGTCTAGTTTACTCACCAGCAGCACAGCGTGCTTTGCGAGCACCAGTACATGCTGCTAGAGCAGACACAGGGAAAGTGATACCATAGTGCGAGGACTCTCCATACCTCATTAGGCTATGCCCCAGGGACAGTGAGACACCATCATCATCATCATCATCAAGTCCCTATCTTTTATCACCTGGCCCACGGATGTTCCTAGACTCCGCCAGACAGAGGGATTAAATGTCTCATGCTTAACCCTTTCCATTCGCCTTGCTTGCCTTTTTATTTTTCACTACAATTATTTGAGAGAGAGAGAGACAATGTTTTTTTTTCCGTCGTCCTCGCTGAGTAATCTCTCGGCGTGGAACTTGTATCTAACCTTTTCCTGCCCCCTTTTGTTTGGCAACAGCTGTTATCATGGTTTTTTTTTGGTCAGCTGTGATTGCTCCAGGCAAAACAGGAGCAGATGGTGTTTTGCTATGCATGAATGGAGCGTTAGAGGAGTTTGGGACTGAATAGGCGAAGTTTTGAATGGTGTCTACGCAGCACCTGCCCCTTGCAGCACAGACATCCCAGTGGCGGGGTCCGTCTCCGCTTCCCTGCCGTGGAAAGAGCAGGAACAGAGGGGCGACATTGTTGGCCACTGTCCATATGTATTGATTTTCCTCAGAGTTGTGGCATAATATGGTATACAGTCAGTCTGACTTAATTAGATGTGACACAGCATGCATGGGCAATCTATCACGATGGTCTCCTGGTGCACTTTATCAGTTTTGTTGCCATAGAAACACGTGAGCTCAGTAATAGCCCGTATTAACAGGCTAAGTAAGTTGCAATAAAAAGCGACAGCAGTCGGAGTCCTCTACAGAACACAAAGGTTATAAAGTCCTGATGAAAGGGATAGAATACTGACAATAGGGCGTGAACCAGCAGGAAGGTACACCGTGGAACCCAACGAGTCCAAATAAATTGAAAGTGCTCTCACTTTGGTGCGAACCGGGGGGACATCTGTACCCTCTGGGGCGTCATGTTCTGACACAATAAAGATACCGTTTCCACTGAAAGCTTGCCTGCAATTTCCAGGACGCCTCAACTCAACACAAATAAAGACTTCCAACATGTCGGCTGTGCAGATTGATAACAATGCATGTTGAGATCAGGCCTGTTGCTACATTGCTAACCATGCATGCTAATGTGCAGCAAGGCTAAGACTTGATGATATCTTTGCTAGAAGATGACTACGGTTTTGTCTGAACTGATTTGAGATGTTTTTTCAACTAGTGCACGTGCCCTTTAGGGGCCTGTGGTTGTACTGCAGAAGACATGTTGCATATATATAAAATAATTTGAATAAGTTAACCCTTAGCAATGGGGTGAGTATAATGGAGTAGGCCATACACAAAAATGCATTTTTGGATGGCATGGCCCCTTTGAGAGACTTGAGACAGACGCAGTATGTACGTTAACGAGTGTAGTGCAAACCATACCTTGGCCTTGGCATAAAGTGTGATCTGTGCCTATACATTTTACGTTAGATGTACAAAACCTGCGGCTAATCGCGTAATCAGCGAAGGCCACCGCCCTCGAATCGTAATTTGAACACAGGGTAAATAGTGACTTGCAGGCAAGTGCTTTGTGCTTAAAGTCGCACTGAAACGGACGTTTGAGATCATCTAACTTCCCTAGTTTGACATATTTCTGACGCAAACAAGCTATGAGGGTGGGACATATGTTTAGAGGAATTTGATTGGAACATTGACAAGTGGACGGGTTTTAAGAACTTTAGACAGATTCGATAGAAGGATAGCGTTGATTGACGGGTGGATGTTGTGAGATTATTGGCCTAAAATCTAAGGTACCTGTTGTCATAATTGCATGTGACCTACCGTTTTCCAGGAAGTAAGAAATTATATACTTTGATATAAGATTACAACAAAAGTAGAATTTTGAATTGTTTTTGGCATACATCGTTGAATAGGTGAACACTATGACCAATTATGTGAACCAAAACGGGACAGAATGCTTTTTTCATTTCAGTGCAACTTTAACATTAGGCTACCTCTATGTAAACTGCTTTAAATTCTGGCTGATGGGCGGAGCATGTCTCTTTATCACTCCCTCTCTCCGTGACTTTGTTAACCCAGTTTCTCCAGAAGATGGCTGTAATGCAACGCTACCTAGCCTATTGCCAAATAGCCACGTTTGCGTTTGGCATGAGCCTCACAGCCCTCAGCCCTCAGCCTCACTTTCATTCTCCTTCGTGAATGTTTACAAACCTCACAGAAGAGGCTGTCAGTTACAACGCTCACGTCGCCATGTCCGTTTATGTTTAATGCAAACAAAAACGTTCCTAGAGAGCTGTTCAAGTTTAAGCAGAGCAGTTCAGGGTGTAGGCCTAATGTCCTTGTTGTGCTGAAGGGCTCCACGAATTTGCAAGGAAATAGGCAGGCTATTCAGTATGATCCCACACGTAGTTTTGAACAGATATCTGTCATTCAACTTTCTCCATAATCCTCAGTCTGATTACGATTGAACATGCGCCTATTCAACAGTATTCACTGGTCACGTTTACTAGTATGTTAACATCAAAGAAGCTTGTTGTAGCCTACAAAAACACAAATTACACTGTTGTAGATGCTTTGGAGGAGGCATTATTTCCCTGTCAGGAGCCTACCTAATTAAATTAATTATATAATCCTATAAAGATGGCGGAGGTACAGTATATGTCAATATGTGTCTGAATTGAATGCACTTTGTTTTGTGTCTGTATCGGCTCGTAGGCAAATACCAAGTTCAGATGACGGCAGCTATGAGTCAACATAGCCAACGGGGAGGCTTGCAAACATGCAGACATTTTTCTGAGGTATTAGTGTTCCCATATGGCCTAATAACGATTCATGTACATTGTCTCTTATAAGTTCACTCATATGCATGATGGTGACAGCCAGTGTCCACTCCATAAAGTTTAGCAAATCCTGAAGATTTTTTCCAGGCATGGTCTGCAAAACAACACTGTCTATATGTATACGGTATACTGTACCTGTTATTTTACTTCTATGCACATTTACAGAATGTACATGTGTATTACACGCCTCTCTTCATTCCAAGAATGGTCACAACCACTGGCCAGTCATGAGAGCACATGTGCAAAATTACAATATTTTTCTATTTTTACGACCTGATTGTCTGTGTGTTTAATAAAGCACTTAGAAGAAGTTTGAGTTGTCTTACCTAATACTGTTTTGTGCTATGTTCATTCGTTCTGATATTATTACGATTGGGCTTTCAGGTCTGCCTACGCTTACTGTAGCCTATTTAAGGACCATCTGTCTGTCTGTCTGTCTGTCTGTCTGTCTGTCTATGTCTGTCTGTCTGTCTATCTATCTATGTCTGTCTGTCTGTCTATGTATGTCTGTCTGTCTATCTATGTCTGTCTGTCTGTCTGTCTGTCTGTCTGTCTGTCTGTCTGTCTGTCTGTCTGTCTGTCTGTCTGTCTATACATACAGTATCAAGACCATATACAGGCAGGCCTGTTAACACTTAGTTATTTACAGACAACACCTACCTGCTGACTCAATCAAAATGTGATAATATGTGTAGATGTCCAGATAAGCCACTGTGTCTTGGTCTGCTTACTTCACCACCTAAAGGGAAGCGCATAGGGCAGGCAATGAAATGTATCCAGAACTATCAAAAACAGCTGTATGAACGTCCATCAGCCTTAAGCCAGACTGGACCTGCCTGGTTTGGGTGGATGTAGACTCTACATTGTAGAGGATGACTGTAGCATTGTGGAGGTTGAGTAGATGACAATAGCCATGCATTACCCTATGCAGCTTCCTATACAGGAAATTGTGTTAATGGTGGCATGGCCCTTTTAAAGTGGTAGTGTGCTATTTTGTATATTTAGCCCTATTTGCGATATGTCTAACATGGACATGACACAAAGAGAGCATAATTTCCCTGATTGCGCAAGTATTGAGCTAGATTGACATACTTGTCCGACTCAAATAGTACTTTGTGGGGCAGAAGTTTAAAGTGGTAACGTAAAGCGTAGCGTACAGTTCCCTCAGGCCATTGTAACAGTTCTGTTTCAAATGTAGCTGTTTTTTCAACATTTGGTGAAGCCACTACTAAGCCGAGTCCAGTAACTTTATCACATCAGTATCAGTGTGCAGGATAGGCTACAGGCAAAGAGAGACACAGCGTTTCCCTCCTTATAGAGAGATGACCTTTCTGTAGTTGAAAATAAGGACTGTGGATTCTCTCTCTCTCTCTCTCTCTTTCTCTCTCTCTCTCTCTCTCTCTCTCTGATTGTGTTTGAGGACGGTGCTCTGAGTCTTGTTGGTGATCAGTCACCAGCTGCAGAAGCAACAGTTGAATCTACAAGACATGGGCCTGAAAAACAAACTTGTTAAGATTGAGATTGAGATCAACCTGTCTGGGGATCAGCTGTTATACTCCATGCTCTATAAGATTTGGAAAGATCTTAGGGGCAATCATACTGGGATTACCATCCTCTTGTAGATGTCTCATCATATAAATTGGTTTTAGGCTCAGTGTATGGACATCAATATCTTTGGTTTCTGATGTTGCATTTTTGGATTCCAATCTTGTAATTAGAGTGCCTGTGTCAGGCTGATGAAGGTCAACGACGGAGATCCTGGCTAACAGGGGTCAACAGAGTGGTTGATCAGGCTTACATTCACAGAGTCCAACAACAGTGGGGGATAAGCCTAAAGACTGATTCACTATGTCACCAAGGCAACATCACTGTGGAGAAATCCAAGGATTGAGAATGTGTGTGTGTGTGTGTGTGTGTGTGTGTGTGTGTGTGTGTGTGTGTGTGTGCGCGCATGTGTGTGCGCGTGTGTGTGATAGAGAGAGGGAGCTGCGGAATTAACACTTGGAAATGTAGTATGCTTCAGACTATTCATAGAAAACACAGTCACAGTAATCACACAGGAAATGGCTGAGGAATATGCTCTCTCCTAGGTTCTTTTGAAAATAATGAAAAGAGTGAAAATTCTACATACTGTAGGTGGTATGAGGTCATCACAACCTTTTAGCAACAGTCCATCACTCTCAAAATTATCCCGTGAGGTTGCTTATCATCACAACTAAGCTTATCCTCCATCTGGCAGGTCAAAAGTTCTCTTAACAACGGTTAATATTGGTCAGTGAGAGTCCATTTTCCTAAATCCTGGGCAGCCTTTCGGTCAATAGACATCGAAACAAAGCCTCACCATTGTACTGCAAGGTCAAGAATACCTTAATAACATAGCTTGTCACTGGGCTCAGAGCTTAATGGCTCCTTGAATAAATCTTGCCATTGGACTTGAGGGTCAACTGTCCGCTCTCTAGGACCAGGTGTTAGGAGTCAAGGAGTTTTTTCGGGGGGGGGGGGGGGGGGGGGGACGACGACATATTTTTGATTGCTGAAAATGGCAGGTCTGCATCCGTGGCCGGGGTCCAGACGGGACGGGGGGGGGGATTGGCTGCAGCGTGGGTCTGTCGGTCAGCCGGTCAGTAGCAGCAGGCCTATTGTTATACCCGCATTGTATCTGTTCATTCAACAGGAAAACAACAAAAGGACCCATATAAATCATTAAAATATGAGCTCCCTCAGCTTCCACATCTGGCTTCTCATTCGTCCACGACATACTGCCAAGCCCCTGACCGCTGTGGGTTTGGAAGACAACTGGGTCAGTCCATGATTGGATGAATCACATGACATATTACGCCCATTGTAGATTAGATCATACTTGCTCAGTGGTAGGGGACTGTTTAATGGCACGTTACCTATTATTTTCAGTGGGTCATAGTAATAATAATAATAATAATAATAATAATAATAGATTCACTTCTCTACAAAAAGCCAAATCCCTTGAGGAAGGATGAGAGAAAAAAGCTTGTAGCAAGCATTTAGAATGTATTCAAATAGTCACTTACTGTAATCTAATCCATTCCACCAAACGGATGCACTATCATCTGAAATGTGTTGTGGATGCAGCACTTGTTTGGAAAAGCTGTAACCTTTTTTATTGAGGAGTCCCATAACTCCAACCCTGGCTGTGAGATATTTGTACACACAGTGACCGCAGTGCTACGGGGTTATGGAATAACAAGGAGCTCCATGCATTATTAATGTGCTCCGCCGCGAATCTGTTCAGAATAATAACAGCCATTTCCCACAACCTCATTACTGTGTTTTTAAAGCATGTGTTTGGTCGTCATGGACACCCCACTTTCACCCCTCTACCCCGCCACAATTGAGATTCAGGTCATGCGCAGCTCTTGCTGTTTATAATTTTCATTTCATCATAACCGATTTAAGAGAGTTGCCAGCGCTTATTTGCAGTTTTCCTGCGGACCTCTTCACTACGGCTTCTGACAGGACAGATGCCGCAATTAATCACAGCGGAGAAATGGACTTCGTTTCCATACAGAGCTGAAGAGCCAATCACTGCAGCAGCCGCCCAGTCTCAGCCCAAATTACAAATGCCTTCTCAAACTAACTAAATAAATAGAAGCACAATTTGAACATTCTATCAAGCTTGTATAAAATATGCATGGGAACAGATTCTGTCCTTAATTTGTATCTAACACTGTTCAGATCAGGTCTACATTTCACAATTGCCTTGCAAAAAGGCCCTCCTAGTCCAGTGTCTTGTGCAGTCTATTGTGGGTCTATGATAATCATTGTTTGCTAGACTACCCTCCCCCACTCACCATATTCAAGGAAGATCAGAACCCCCTGGAGAGATCTTGGAAATGAAGCAATTCATACATAGGAAGAAAGAGTTGGAATCCAAAGCACTGGTCAGTGAGAATAGGTTATTGAGACAAGAACCAGCTACACATGCCCATCCTGTCCAGTCTCAACACTGTTTTCTCACATAATGACTCAATTTTTAATCACTGAGTAACATACACACTATAATGATGGCAACATGAATGGTCATATCCATGCAAAGTTTCTTTTCATATAATTACTTAGAAAACATACAAATCTCTTACTGTATTGAAATGAACTGAGTTCTAATAATTATTATCAATGTATTTATTTATAATTTTCAATAACTAACAAGGAGACATGAAGTAACACTTCATACAAAATTATGGCTACTATAATCTTTGAAATGAACTGATTTCTTGAAATAAATATTTGTGATTGTTATTTTAAATTCAAACGAGGAGACAGAACGAAATATAATATACTTCATACAAAATTATGGCTACTATCATTAGTGAAGGAATGTCTGTGGTTTGTTTCCTTTCATGGCCAAGCAAAACTCAAAGTTAAATTAATGTTCCTATTAAAAGCTCAAAAGAAGTTGAAATTCATACTGAAATGCATTTATTCTACTGACAGTTTTCAAAAGCAGTTGGTTTCATCTGTAAGCAAAATACAAACAAATTAATAGCTGCTATTGTAACTCATAAAAATGTAGAAAAGAGCAGAAACGCACAATGTGATATAATAGCAATCCACAGGTCATTTACCAACGTTTTAATTAAAGCCTCACATATTAAAACTTTACAACATGTGATATGAAAAATGTAAATGTACAACTTTCTCTTTTAATGGATTTCATACAGCTGGCAAAAATACCCCCATTGCCTTTTCAATTTGCTTTGACAGTGCAACAAATGGCTCTGCTTGTTCTTTTCTTATACTTTCAATAGGATTCCTTAGAGTATCAAGGAGAAGTGTAAAAATACATCAATCATGAAACCGTTAACCTTGATCCTGGAATTTGTATGTACCATAAAATATCCCCTTTATTACACAAAATAAAACATAATTTAATTGTGAAACATCTGAGGTAAAAACAAATACATAAAAGGAGATTTCTTTTGGAGTGCCAGTTACACGCTTTTGAAGAAATGATCTTGAGGGTATTTTACTGGAAAGAGGAGGTCTGATTGCTCCCAAATCTACAAAACACGTACAGCAGATTACAGTCACAGTTTGAAGACATATGATGACATAAATGATCTATGGCAGTTTATGTTTTAGTGTCTTCATTCCTCCCGACAACAGTTCCCACCCCCAGGACATTTTTCAGTTCCCTTTTTCCTCAAGACATTGTCTGCCTTCATGACATTGGATGAATGCGCTCAGATATCACTTGGCCTGAAAAGCATGATGATTTGATCGAGGAGTTCCCTCAGGCCATTGTTAAACAGTTACATCTGCAGGAATGTAGGGGTAGAGAGAAAGAGGGACAAGGTAGGAGTCTTTCATTTTACTGGCATGTGTGGAACCAGAATTTTGGAGGGGTGGGTTACTGGTCTCCAGTATTGTACCTGTAAGTCTCAGTTCAGTTGCTCTCTTTGAGAGGCCAGAGCTGCCAAAAATGCCTTGGTTGAAATCCATTCATAGTGTCCAGTAGTTGGGCTGAACTGACTGCTTTGACCTCATAAATAAAGCTTTATCGTTAAATAAAAACAGGGCTTTTCCCCTGTCAAGGATAAACCAGTCTTTTCACAAATGTGCCCAGAGTCTGTTTCGAATTGACGACTGAGAGAAAGACCAACAAACAAGCAAACAATCAATGGGCACTTGCCTACAGACTTCCTCATAGCGCAGCCTATTTTATAGACAAAAAATCCAGCTAAGGTATTTGCCCCTTGTACACGTGTATGCATATCCGTCTATAACAATGGACAGTTCTTTGTAAAACATTCTAATTCTTACACACTTCTTAAGTGCAACTTAGAAAAGCAACGTGGAATGATGCTTTTATTCTATTCCCTCTTCTTTGAGATAAGGATTTGGCTCCATTTGGCTCAGTAGATGCTGACCTGGGACAGGACCTGGGCGTGGGCCTGGATCTGGGAGGGGTGGGGCTGCTGCTGGGGGGGCGCCGGCTGGGGGCTGCCGAGGGAGGCGGAGCCTCCGCTGCCGCCGCCGCCTACGGAGTGAGGCGTTCCGGGGGAGTGCTGTGGCGGGGAACACTGGGACTGGTGCTGCTGCTGCTGGATATGCTGCATTTGCTGCTGGTGCAACTGCTGCATCTGCATGTGCTGGATCTGCAGTTGCTGTTGCTGCATGTGCTGCTGCTGCTGCTGTTGTTGTTGTTGTTGTTGTTGCTGCTGCTGCTGCTGCTGCATGTGGTGCTGCTGCAGCTGCTGCTGCAGGTGATGCTGGAAGTGCTGATGCTGCATCTGCTGCTGGATCTGCTGGTGGTGCATCTGCTGCTGCTGCATCTGGTGATGCTGCAGATGCTGCTGCATCTGCTGCTGCTGGAGGTGCTGCATGGCATTGGTGTGCTGCTGCTGCTGCATGGGGGGGCTCATCTGGGACACGGCCGTGGACTGGGCTCCGGCCACCATGGCGCCGCCGCCGCCGCTGCCGCCTCCCCCCGCGCCCATCTGCCCCAGTAGCTGAGACGGCACCCCGCCGGGGGGCATGTTCTGGTGGGCCACGGACACCGAGGTCACGATTTGGCCGCCCCCCAGCCTCATCTGCAGCGGCTTGGGGGCGATGGCCCGGGGCAGGGCGTTCTGGAGGGCCTGGGCGGCGGCAGACATGGAGGGGTGCTGGGAGAGGGGCGAAGGCATCACCAGCCCCGGGGACAGGCTGGTGGAAGCCAGGGTCTGCTGCACCGAACGGATGGTCTGAGCCTCGGCGGACTCGGCCGCGGCCTGGGAGAGACGAGGATGCATTAGTTAACCCTTTGAATACGACCGCGTCAACGGCAACATTTAAAAAAATATAAAAAATCTTTATTTTTTAATCCGTAAAAAAATATAAAAAATCTTTAAAAAATTCTAACATTATAACACTTCCTAAAAGCTGAGAAACTGCACTTTCTAGTAATATAGGGAAAATCCAATTAATATTCGGAATGTTGGCACTGTACTGAACAGTACTAAACGGGTTAAGAGCCACCGCAATCAGATTCACTTCTAGGTAGTCAAACGAAGAAGCTCTCTCGGAAACGCAACGACAACGGCAGTATGGGTTTGAAATGATACACCAGGCTGATGAGCTGCTTGACAAAATGTGAATATTCAATTTACTGCCTGTCAGTATCAAGTATCAAATTCACACATCTGCAGGGTGAGAAGTGAAGGCAGTGTCTCACCTTAGAAACCAGGCTGGCACGGTATGCGGCCAGGGCTTTTAAATATTCCTTTTTGGCAGCCTCTGTTTTGCTTTTATATACCTGAAACGACAAGATGGATAGGTGTTAAAGGCATGAGATAAACAAGCGATCTCTCAATGGCTCCTCCAACCTGAGGTAATTTTATAGTGTCAAAGCTGTCAGCTTCCTAGATCTGGATCTAGCAATTGCCTCCCTTTTTTATCCATAAACTCAGAACTCAATGAACATGCAATTTAGTATCACACTCCATATTGTAATACAAAGGGACCGCCAGGTATCGATCCAGAGATAAAAAAACTAAAAAAAAGATTATGAGTTAACCTGCAATTTCACTTTATTCACCCACTTGGAGCAGTTGTTTGCCAACGATCAAACATTATCTTTTCCACTAGATGAAAAAGATCTGTGTGTTACCTGTTTCTGCTCCTCCCCCAGCCCGTCCCACATGGACGCTACGATCTTGGACACTTCACCGAAGGTAGCGTTGGGGTTCTGGCCTTTAATGGCCGCCTGCGTGTCTCTGAAGAAGAGGGCGTAGGCCGACACCGGCTTCTGGGGCTCATTGGGATCCTTCTTCTTCTTCTTCTTGGGGGTCTTGGGCTTCTTCCCAGCGTCTGGCGCAGGGCGTTTCTCTCCAATCACCTGTCACACATTAATGCATCTATTTAAACAGCGCTTATATGACTCAAACAAGGTTGTTGACATCATGACATCCTCATTGTGACATAACCATCATGATGAACTTGAAGCAGTTTAGAATTGTTTTTTTTAATCTATTTCATTGTGCTTGGCACAGTGAAGCTAATCTTTTGTTTTGACATAACCATCAGGGTGAACTTGAAGCAGTTTAGAATTCATTGTTCTTTATTAATCTATTTCATTGTGCTTGGCGCAGTGAAGCTAATCATTTGATTTGATGGTATCTACTAGGTCTGGCTATTACTCACCCTGTTGCCATCGTCTTGGTCATCTTCGTTGATGGAGCTGGAGGGTGAGGGCGTAGCAGACTTGCTGGCCGGCGGGGAGGGTGAGGTGTGGGCAATGTTTTGACCAGTCATGCTCAGGCCCAACTGGGCATTGAGCTGGGACTGGTTGATGGTGGTCAGCTGGTTCCGTGACATCATGGCATTGGGGTTGTTCATGCTGATAATGGACCTCATCACCATAGCAGGGTTAGGGGGGTACTGGCGAAGGTGTCCCTGGCCAATGTTCTGAATCAGTGGGAACAAACAAGGGGGAAAAAATCAGTCAATAGGACACACCTGCATTGCAGTGGAAGAATCGGGTCATCACAGTCTACAGATTGTCAGATATCATGACCACACTATACATTGCCCTGGGTACTTTAACATATCCATTACTGAGCGTGATGAATTATCTTGACACCTGAGTACCTAACATCATCTGCCAAAAATACATGATTACACAACTGAACTGATCTGGTTCAAAAGACCATTGTGTGCCAGGGCTTTGACTGGCCAGTCCCTGGTGGATATCAAAGAGATGGATAACAGTGGAGTCAGATGCGTACACTACCTCAAATGTGAGGGGGAAAAAGATGTCAAGTCAAAATTTGTACACACTATCATTTCATTCAAATAACTTTGGATCTATGTGCCCAACAACTCAAAAGTCTACTTTTGCTGTGACGTTCAACATTTGGAAGGTTATATAACTTTCCCTGCTTCGATGATTGAAGCACAAGACGGTACCAACCCTACATTTAAGAGATCTGCTGGAAGATTTCATAGATCATACTTTGACTGCCAAAGATTGAAAAATATGGTTCTTATATTATCAACTCCATAAATCAACTTGCTGAGGGAGATACATTTGACTGTATTGGACATTTGCCTCCATTTTACTATACTAGATATAATATAATAACATCTTCAACATTGTTATAAATTTTCCTGATAAAACATGTAGGTCTTCAAAACCTCTTTCGGAGAGGGAGGAGGTGAAGTGTTTGCATTGATTGCAGCAAGGCTGAAATTACAGGACCTTCCTGTCTCCCAGAGGGAAGACTGATCAGAGAGCTAGAAGGGCTGACAAGGAACAGAGAGAAAGAAGTGAACACAACAGAAAGGTGATTTGTTCTCCCTGGGCACATCCATCTGGTATTCAGCAACACAAACTCAATCTCCCCCAACATCAACACATCATAAACCCATGCACCTGGCCTTACTGAAAGAAACTCCTGAGCCACCGTCTTCAAAACAATATCCTAACACCTTCTCAGACAAAAACATATTAGATTTACAATCCATTCCTTTCTCATATGCCATGTCTACTGCTTATCATAAATGCAATCTGCTGGGTGGAATGTGGTCCATATTTACATCTGCATAGAACGTTGCACAAGAGTGTGGGTAGGATTCAAAGAGGTATTTTTCTCTGATATTGCAAATACAGTATGCTACCATTCAATCCCCCCCCCCCTTTCAATAAATGGTGCAATAATGGCGCCTGTGTGAGTGAGTGACTATGATTTACATATCGGTCTAGAATGTTCTACTTGATGTGGGAGTCTCATTGTCATCTCCATTAGTGAGCACACAAGGGCTCTCATAGAGCTCTCCGCTCGGTGAGAACATCAAAGATGCATACTGAACTCATTAGCCATGGCCATCTGTATAATAACACTTTGGTCCAAACCCACTGATGCAATTTTACTTACAGCAATGACACATTCTGCAATTTCCTTTCAATACAGAATTTTCTTGACACTGGCCTTGCTCTGTTCCGTAAACAACAGCTTTGTTTCCTTACTTGAGAAGTGTAGGCTATGTCCATTTTGCTTTTGTGTACCAAAAACAAAACAAAAATCTGCCATGTCAATGGGCCCTTGGTATGATAATATTGCCTGGCTTGCTAAATTACCACATGGACATAAGTGATATTAAAAACAGTAGGTTTAACATTTCAGAAGCTTTAACAGCTTATAATGATCAACATTAAAAGAAATGAGCGATCGAACAGTAAATGAAAATATCACAGCAGAGTCCTAATTTGAACAAATACAACATGTTATCCAACATCAAAAGACATAAGCCAGTACCAGTTATAGTAAATGGAAATCCATAATTTGAAAGCATAGCGGCTGTGATTATGAGTGTGGAGTCAGTTAATGTCCTTCTGTCCTCTCATTTGCATTTTGATTGCAATATTGTCTGCAGCCACAGCAGTCATCTAACTAGGTATTTTGATAGTTATCATAAATCTGCAAATAAGTCCTTATCTTGAGTGCACAGTGGCCAGATGTGCCCATTCCCATTTACCTATTGTGTGTGTGTGTGTGTGTGTGTGTGTGTGTGTGTGTGTGTGTGTGTGTGCGTGCGTGCATGCATGCTTGTATCCACGCTTGTCCATCAAACACAAGTAAGCCCTGAGTCTATGCAATCTACCCTCCAATCAATAAGGCTTTGTGAAGGAAATATGATCAACGTGTACCTTTTAAAAACCCCAAGCTCATGAAGCCTACAGCAAAATGATACACGCAGCCTGCCCATGTGTACCTGTCAGGCTGTCAGAAGCCCATTGGTTGGTTTGATCGATGACTGTCCTTCCCTCTGCTCAGCATCAAAGCATCCCAACAACTATTAGATGCTATAAAGAAACCAACAAAAGCCAAGACCCTTCCACGACACCTAGGGAAATAACCAGCAGCTGGAGTGAAAACGCAATATTAGTCATTCAGAAGTGCAGGTGATAAAAATCTCAATAGGGATGTCAATGAAAAGAGGGCCTAGGGTCTGTTCTTCAAGATACTGGATCAGAATTTGGGGAGGGGGGGAATTTATTAACAGTGGCACTGTGTGAGCTGTAACAGGCTGAAAAGAATGTTAAGAAGTTCAATTTCCATTCAATCAACGACAGAGCTCTTGGATATGTCCCATTGCTGGAGAGGTCTGAAATCATCTATATGGTAATTATAAGGATGAATCCCCCAGTAACTTTCGCCAGCATGAAAGGTCAGTCCTATTAAAGATAGTTTATCAGTTCCCTGCACATATTGCTTTACTCTGCTTCTAAACGGGAACACCATTTTATTTTCTTTCCCACTTTTAGCTACCTGCAGAACTCAGTGCTTAAGCCAAATGAGAAAAATGGAGTGTTGAATACTGGTAAAGGCTATAATAGCGTGAAGATAAATTGTTTTTCTCTCCAGTCCCCTGTCTCAGGCACACACAAACCTTACTTTCTCTACTCTGCATACATAGTCCAGCAAACCTTTCCCAACCTACGACCCCTAAACACCCCCCCCCCCCCCCCCCCCCCCCGCCAACCTGAAACACATTCCTGCTCTTCGTCCTCCCCCTTCTTGTCCCCTTCACCCCCACAACAGTGCCCCTCCCCCATTCCTCCTGATGCACTGTGGGTATTTAAAACTTGTTCAACATGATATCATTTCATTTCAAGGACTGCCCGAGAAAACTAAATTACAGAATCAATCACACAGAAGGTCAGGTTGAGACTTCATTACAAGTATTGCATGCCTGCATGAGTATCTTTCATTTCTGTCTGACCCAATATGTCACAATAGCTGTCTGCAGGATGAAAAAAGAGAAAAGAAACGGGGCAGAAAAAAAAAATCCACTCTCTGAAATTGATGTACAACTGATGTCAGTGCTTCTCCGCTTGGAATGGAGATAAGAGAAGTGTAAGAAACCATAAAAAAAAGAAGCCATGGTTTCTGGAACACTGGTTATATTTTCCATTTTCAGGACACAGCGGTTTGTGACCAGTCCAAATCTCAGGGGGCAATCTACACTAGATAAAAGTATATCTAATAATGTAGCCTAAATCATGTGCTACAAATTGCTAACCCGGTAGTTGCACTTCAGACCATTGTCTACAGTTGAGGTACTATTATTATATAGAGCGATATCATCAATTGTAATGTGTGTGCTATCAGTAATCACAAGCATATCTAAAAACACACAACACAGGCCAGCGCTCACTTCACATGTAAACATAGGCACCACCTCACTGCGTCCATTTGTAGAAGGGAACCGAGCCCAACAGCAAGGCGGATTTCTGCTCTAAATTGATCTCTACTCTAATCTCTACTCTAGCTGACTACTGTACATGTCTGGCCCAATAACACATGGCACACTCTAGGGGATGTTTTATGCATAGACCTGCCTGTGTTTCCCCATGAAAGGAGGCGAGGCTAAAAAGATAGTGAAAAGATAGTGTGGTTTTCTGAAACACAATCCAAAAACCAGCGCTGTTCAGCGGGCTGAGATAACACGGGGAACTGTGAATAAAGCTACACTGGCAGCTCTACTTGCAATACTATTTGGCACCATTGAGACCCAATCACAAATCAGGAGGACACATGCTGGGTGACAAAAATGAGAGTCAGGAGCTTGTTAGGAGAGCAGATTAAATAAATAGTGACTTCAGATTTGGGGCTTGCCAGGCGTTTCTGCAGCCGAGAAATGTATTTCTTTTTGTAGAACCACAGCATCTGTGGCCAATTTGCAAGACATATGCGAGGCATTAGGGGAAAGGAATTAGTGGAGCACTTGGCTAGGCATCGACATGGATGGATTCGAAAATAGAACAGGTACAGAGACGTTGGTTTTGTTTCTAATAAAGCTGAGACAGGCTATCACAGATAGGAATTATTCACTGTCAAGACAGCTATACGAGATGAAAACTACAAAATCTGTTTAGGGAATATGAGCACTGAGGCTCATTGGAAAAAGTGATTGCAACACTGCATGTTTTATTTGTGTGTCCTGGAGGCAACAGTATATCAAATGACATATCAAATGTAGTTTGATATCAACCCATTCATAAAACAAAAAAAAGCATATAGAATGGCCGTTGTGCACGCAGTAACATTATATAAACTGAATTGAGAATGATAAGGTTACTTATTTCATCAAACACTCACTTCTCCTTTCAAGGCAAAGACAATGACAGAAATGAATTGAATTTCAATGCCTTGTCTTTCTGTTCAGGACTTTTGGGGGATCAATCTCATTTGCACACAGAATAGCAGGCCACCGTAGGCTTTTCTGTGGCACAATGTGCGATGAGTGATAACGAGAGAGCAGTGTGCCAGTGACAATGCCACGAGGCAAGGAGCAGAAACCCACATTCTCTGCCTACTTTTAATGGAGTCTCCTCACAATCAGAGACATGAGCCATGCAAATGGTGTTAAAGAGGAATAATGTTTGAGAATCAAATCTAATCCGCTGCCAAGTAGTGAGAACAGTCAGGACTGTAATTGTGTCAGGGTTTCGTTTCTTCCAGATGTAGAAAGCTTAACTGACCATGAAATGAAATTCTTTAGGCAAAAGCCTTCCGGGGCTCACTTATGCGCCGCAGATATTTTAAAAGCTGCAATTATTTTACATGCCAGCAGCATGGGAGGAGGGGGGGGGCTATAAAATTTTATAGTGCCAGCCCATATTGGAATGTAAATAAATATCCATAATATCACTGCAATTCACCATATGTGTAGGGAGAAATGTGGGGGCTCTGAAACCTATTTCATATGATTATACTACTAAAATGATGATGACATTTTCCCTCACTATATATATACTGTATATATATATATATACACGCCGCGCCACGCCATCATTGTAAATAAGAAGTTCTTAATTGATTCTGCCTGGTTAAATAAAGGTAAAATTACAACAATTATTTTTTTTTTACAAAAAATAAATATATATACAAATTTGTGGCTCGCCAAACAAACCCAGCATCAATATCATCATTCCTGCCCATGACACTCTTTTCTTCCATTTCTTTCTCCTTAAATTAATTTTTTTTTAATAATAGGGCTTTAAGAAAAGTAGTCAGGCATTGACATTTTCATTTTCCTCCTCGGTGGCTCTGTGTCTGTGGCATTTGAAAATGCCGTCTTCTATCAACAATCTTAAAATCTATAACATATAACATTTTCGCCATAAAAGGAAGTGATTACTTGGGACCACCTTTCCACGTTTGATCATCCACATCAATGGGCATGAAGGTTAAGCTTGAGATGCATTGATTGACTCGCTTGCTAAGTACTAGCTCTGAGAGGTTAATTCTGGTAGCATAGGGTGATTCAACACATACAGAACCTGAACCTGAACTTTAGTAAAGCCTTGTGGTTGAGTTCATTCAGGCTCAGAGGAGCGAACTAACGGCTTGGGAGCCCCTCGTGTGCTGGCTAATAGACAGTACCACACATCAGCATGTGCAGCATAGAGGTCTGAAACTTACAGGAACCAATAGAAACACAACACTGACACTTCAGGGACCTCTTTGTGCCGTAATGCCCAGAATATTCCCATTATGGACCCGGTGTCTGACCGTTTCTCATTATAATACTGTTCTTTACCTCGAGATTTGTAAACAAGACCAGATGCTGTGCCAGATGTAGCAACAACGGGAGGCTTCCACTGTGAAGGTTATGGCTGAGTAAAATGGCCGATGATGGTATAATAATCCAGTTACTCTAACTGTACAGTCGTTATGATCCTGGGGCTTAATGTTCTGGTGGAGTGACAGTCGGTAGGCTACTACTCACCACTGGTAGGCCGTTGTTGCCAGGCAGACCTTCCTGGTCCATCATGTTCCGTGAGATGGTGATAGAGGGCAGCTCCAGGCTCTGAGGGGGGAACTGCGGCGTGAAGGGACCCCTGTGGTGGGGCGGAGGGTCCGGGACCCCTGGGAAGGGTGAGTCCACCTCTGATAGGCCCAGGCCAGACTCTGTCTCTGGGGGTGGGGTGATGGGAGGGATCTCAAACTCCTCATCTCCCAGGCTGGGGGTGTGGAATGTCTGAAGAAGAGAGAAGAGAACGATTAGATGAATGTGGTTATTGGTGCTGTGGGCTGGGAGACACCCTGCCACCGTCTCATATGCAAAACACTTGCGTTACTGATGGCCAATTGGTGATTGTTTTCCTTGCAGTAGTGTCAAAAAGATTACACGGTGCTATCTGATTGGTCGTCCTCACAGCAACTCTGAATTTGAATTCAGTTGGTGGTTGGGTAATAACAGGGAACGTAGACCATTGTTCAAACTCTTCATCTTCTCTTCTCCCTCTGCTTCTCTCTTTTCTTTAATCGTTCTTCTTTGGGCTCTGTCCTCACAGGCCATGGCCATGGGTTCTCCCTCTCCCTCTCTCTTTCTCTCTCCTCATAGGCCATGGCTATGGGTTCTCTCTCTCTCTCACTCTCTCTCTCTCTCTCTCTCTCTCTCTCTCTCTCTCTCTTTCTCTGTCCTCACAGGCCATGGCTATGGGTTCTTTATCTCTCTCTCTCTCTCTCTCCCTCTCTCTCTCTCTCTCTCTCTCTCTCTCACTCTCTCCTCATAGGCCATGGCCATGGGTTCTCTCTGTCCCTCTCGCTCTAATTTCTCATCATAATGGTAGAGTAGGGTAGGATCTACGCCTTTGATTTGTAACATGTGTGCCTTGTAATTGATTAAACTCATTTGCAATATGATTTTGCATCACATCACCATTCTTCTAGTTTAACCCATAAACAACTAGTCTTTACACAGATTGTTAAGTACTTTAATGTAAAATGGAGTCAGATAATCAGGATTTTAACATGTTTAACATGTTTATGTTATTTATCCTTCCTCTGTCAGTTAAGGGGGTCTCGTTTTGGTTCTATTTCCAATATATATTCATCAAAGGCCCTCAGACTTAGATCAAGACAGATGCTTAGAACTATCTACCACTGTAGATATCTCTCAAGCCTCCAAAAAAACCTCATTTCAAAGAAGAAGCAGGAGTGGTAATACACTTGCCTATAAACAAACTGAGATGGAACATTTCCTAAACCTTTTTGAAATCCACACTGAGCTGAGGAAGAGGACACATCAAGTGCAGACTTGAGACGTCAAAACCCTAAAATATCAAGGCGCAATCATGAGAGAGGGGGGATAGATGATAAAAGCCATTAATCTGAGGGATGGGAGATGTTGGCCTGAAGCGCACGAAAAACACACGCCACACAGAGATTCGTTTAGAGAACATTTTCAGAGATTATTACGCTTGGCTGGAAGTGTTTCCCTTTGTTCCCCATGCTTGCACCCTCAAATCTGCTCATCAAACAGCCTAATCCCCCCTCCTCTCCGAATTAAATCTGTTGGTCACGCTTAATTTGCTTATTTGGCTTCTTGGAGATGGAACCGCTCACCTACTCCGGGTTTGTCTTGATCTGCACATTCCATAGGCCACTCTCCGAAAGGCCAATGTATTCACGCACCCACAATGACCAAGCTGCAACTGCGCCTGGACACAATTGACTACAGGCAGCAGTCGTGGGGTATTCATGCACTCCCTCTCCCCCATATCAAAGCCTTAATTCGAGTTCAAACACGTCTTTCTTTGCCTCGGGTCAGTGTTGTATCACTGTTAATGCATATGTCACCAGGCTTGAAGGCAGTCTCTTCCTCTCCCTCTCTCTCTCTCTCTCTCTCTCTCTCTCTCTTTCTCCAGTAGGCAATGGAATAACACAGATTGTAGGCAGCAGGGGGAACATGCCAACATAGCCCTTGATTAGAGTGTAGTAATGTTCCCCTTGCTTGCTTTTGCACACAGACACTTGAAACTAATTCATTGCCTACTCAGGGCAGCTGCCTTGACAAGCGCTGATGAATTCCAGTCGCAGAGGCCGCTAATAGAGTTCTCTTTCCATTTCTTCCTTGTTTCATAAACCAGTGTTTAACTTTTCTTATGCTTGTTTCACAGCTGTTAAATCAGTTCTCCTCTCCGAAGGACCCACAACATCTTCTTCACCACAGCCCTTGCCGCTAGCTCTCGGCGAAAAAGAAGAGAAATTAAGCGAAACCGCCGACCGCCCTCCGCCGCCATCGCCATCCTCCGCGGAGCTCCACTGGAAAACCTCTGGAACGTTCTCTTCCATCTCCGTGTGCCTAACAACAGTTTAAGCTAAGCCAGCTAATCAAAACACTGGAGTGTTTAAGGGTAAATACGAAGGAGTGGCGTGACTCAGCGTCGGGGGCCCGGCACATGGAAGCGATCAGGGGGAGGAGGACATCATCTCAGGCAGGAGTCCAAACCTGAACCTGTCATTAGGGAAGAGTGATGTGCTGTAAAAGCTCTGTTTGTTTGGCCACGTTTACGGTCCTCACAAGGATGGCACTGTATAGGAACGGAGAGAAAACCCCACGCCCCTCTCATATGGATACAATCTGTGACGGGGGCAGGTTTCCTCACAGGCATCGCAATGTGTAAGCTAAACCGGGCCAGCGAACAAGCACTATATATAGAAGACGGCTGCCCTGTAGGCTAGTGCATTGTAGTGGCCTGAATTACAAAGCCGACCAAGAGATTTGAGACCACCTTCACGGTTGAAGGTGAGCAGAGGTGAGTTCCATTTTTATAGTGAAACAGACTGCAGCCTTTATGATAAACACAGAACCTGCCCTCTCGGGGGTCAGGTTCCTCCCGAACAGCACCAAAGGTAGAGGAAGAGAGAGGAAGAGAGAGAGAGAGAGAGAGATATAGAAGGGGAAGAGGAGAGGAGGAGTGAGATCACTATCAACGACTGCACTCGGTGCCATCGTCTCCCGTTGTTAACGATGATCCAAATTAACATCTGCGCGAGGAGGAGAGCTGAAAATTGAGACATGGAGTTGCGTCCCCCGTCTGGGGGTACGAAAGGTGTCAGCTGTCACTGACGGCCTGCTCCTCTGGGAGGAGGTGCCAGACTACGGGACTCCTGCCTGGTGGAGCACAGGGAGACTGTTACAGTCTCGCACGCTGCCTGGTGTCACTTCACATAAAGCTTGCCTAATTCTGCACAGGGAGCAGCTTAGGGGGGCTCTGATCTCCGATTATGAGATGCACAATCCACTTTCTCCACATCAGCCGCCTGATTATCCATTTAAATTGTTCTGAAAACTCAGCAGAGCCAAGTGTCGAGACAGATGCTGGCTCAGGGTGTGAGAGCATGTATGTGAGTGTGTGTGAGACAAGTCGCTCCGTTGGCACTGGGTCCGGTGGCACGTGGGCAGAGCGGGGCTTGTAAGAGGGAGAGCGTCCAGATCTGTCCAGCGTGCCTCGACAGATGTGCACAGACTCTCCTGGCCGTAGTGAGTGAAGTACTAGGCTGTTCCTACACATGCACTTATGCAAGTACAGGCCGAGTGCAAGAGGCCATTAGGCTTATGAGAAACACATTGGCTCGCAAAAGTGATGACTATCAGAATTGGCGTAGAGATATGACATCGGAAATGTGTAAGCGTGAGAGGATTAACAAGAGAATTCCAGATGTATTTCATGTAATCCTGTGTGTGATCCCATCCCGGATCCCATCTTGTGTTCTTCCATAGTAGCAGGGTCCGTCTCTCACAATATCGAGACAGGAACATGAAAGAAAGCTCTCCAGTCTTTCGATAAACTTTGTAATTCAATTCACTGATGTAATAACCAAGACTTGTTAAAGGCAGCGCCATGCAATTACTGCATATAATAGGCCCCGGGATCAATAGGCCAGGATTGAGGCTCCGGTTTCCAATAACCTGAGAGGCAAGGAGCATAGCTACGCTAGGAGCACAGCTACTCAAGTGACAACAGCATGATGGACCCAACAATCAACATGTTTCACATTTGGACCATCTCAAATCCATTTCTACATATTTATAGTTCATTAAAGCTCTCTAATTTGATTGGAAGGGAGAAGTGATACCTCTGGAGTGGAACTGAATCCCTCATGTACAGTATCGTTTTCCCTGAGGAGAGTAGTCAAGCTCTCAGTTGGAATATACGCTTTAGCAAGCACACCAAGGTCATCTTATCTCATGCTGTAAGTGCATAGGGTAACAATACCCATCTAAACATACAATATTACTTTAATGCATTAGATTTTGGTGGGGGGGGGGCTCATTCCCCCTTACGGCACATTTCATTCTGAATTTGAGCTATATGCTGTGTTGAGTATCCAGTGGTGTATTATGAAGATGACTCATACTGTACAGGATTGCAGAAGTACTGGACATTTTTAATAACTGCCCGTCAGGTTCCAATTGAAAACAATGTCTGTTGAAATGTGGTTGCATACATTTCTGTTGCTGTCAAAGGTAGTCATTCATCACAGAGCCAGGTCCATTTTGGCTGGCGCTGGTACAGAAGGCTTTTCCACTGCACCCAATGCCCAGGGCTGACACATTAAGTAGATTAATATAGCGTTACAGTGGGGAGAAAACTCATTTCAGTGTGAAATTACACGACTTAAAGTGGAAAGTCACTTTAATTTCACTTCAGCTCAGGTTACAAGAAACAATACTGCACATACTCCAGCGCTGTTTTCATTAGAAAATATAAAAAATGTGTTCTGCCGCGGTTGCTTTCTCTCTCTCTCTCTCTCTCTCTCTCTCCCTCTCTCTCCCTCTCTCTCTCTCTCCCTCCTCCTCTCTCTCCCTCTCTCTCTCTCTCTCTCCCTCCCTCCCTCTCTCTCCCTCACTCTCTCTCCCTCTCTCTCTCTTCCCCCCCCTCTCTCTCTCCCTCCCTCTCTCTCTCTCTCCCTCTCTCTCTCCCCCTCTTTCTCTCTAAAAAAAGGAAAGAAAATGTGGGCTACAGATACAAGTACAATGCCATCTGCGGCATAACACTGGAAACAGTTGTTCCTTTTGATAAAATGCAAATGAGCCTGGCTGTTGTATCAAGTCCTTCCTGGCCCAGCCTCTGCCCTGCCCCAACAGGGCCTCACAGCTGGAGTCCAACGCTCTGTGAACAGCTCTGTGAACAGCTTGTGTTGGCCTTGCCTCGCCACACAGGGACTCATCAGTCTCTGGATATGGAGGGATGCACCCAGTCAGAGCAAATGTGGGGGAAAATTAAACTTCTCCCTTTAAGGCTCTGGCTTTGTGGTCCAGTCATTCGGTGAATTTGAGGTCAAAACACTCAAAGACCCTGTACGTAACTGGCTGCGTTTGATAATAACAGGAACATGGCCACTGAGCTTATAATGGGGGAAAACACAGAGAGGAAGATGTTGAAGCATTACAAATCGACACAATTCCCCTACCATGTGACAATACTTTGGTAGGGCGATGAAAATGGCCTAGTGAGATCACTCTCTCCTAATCTGAATGGGATTGGCCAAGTAGAACTGCCGAGGATGATGGGTATTCCTGGGGCCCTCGTCCCTAATGACAAGGCAAAAGAGAGGGAGGAGGACGACGACAAGAGCGCTGATATATTTAGCACACTGTTGAAACTTCACTCACCCCAAGCTCTCTGAGGGACAGCTATTCAGTGGCACAGCACAACTGTTCCTAGCCTGCATATGTCTTCAGTTCACACACAAAGACACACTTCCTCTGGGTAATGATGCCAGGTGGTGTTTTAGGCATCATAACTGACAAGTAAGAGACCGATACAGTGAGTGACAGCGCTCACATATCCTCGGGCTCCTTGGTTGTGTCTTTGACAAGGGTGAAAACAGGTGTTTATGTCGTCCCAACTTCTCTGGGATGACACCATGAGTGGGTGCAGTGCTGTCATGGCAGTCACATCACGGAGCTCTGACTATCCACACACTTAGCCTAGGCCTACTCCAAAGATGTTCTGGGGCCGGTTGCACAAAACATCTTAAGTTTTTCCCTTAAGTATGACCCTTAAGGGTTAATTTCCCCTTAGTTAAGGGGATTACTTAAGGGTGTTGCACAGAATCCCTTACAAGGTTTCCTTAGCTAAGGGGAAACGTTAAGGGTTTTCATACAAGGAAAGAGATTTTACAGCAGTAAAATTTTAGTTTCCATGGTGACCATTGGTTTGCTTGCCCGTGACCGGCTATCTGTCACAACACTACACTGGGACGTCCTGAGACGCTGGGGAAAATGTCTGAGGAGAAAAAGAGAAAGCCGAACTGGTCTGAGGAAGAGAAAGTTGATGGAGTGGATTTTTCCGATTAATAAATTGCTCCTCGTACTGGGTGGGTGCTTGAATCTTGATGTGCGTCCCGTCTATCATCCCGCACACTTTCGGGAAGCCAGCAACATTAAAAAAAGTGCGCCGCTACCGCATCCTCCTCCCGTTTAGATGGGAAGTTGACCACCTCATCCAGCAGACCGGTAAGGGCGTTTGATACCCGGTGAACCACACGGCACACAGTAGAACGGTGGTCATGAATAATGTCTGCGAGGACCGACTGAAAAGATCCCGTCGCATAAAATCGGAGCGCAATCATCAATTGCAACGGGGCTGGAAGCTGTAATTAAATATCAGTTGTTCCTCACTAAGAGTGTCTAGTGGGTTCTCCCTGTCACGGAACACTCTTCTTGGGACTCGATTTCCATCGTTTATGTTCATAAACGCAGCCATAAGGTTGGGGTAGAGGTCCCTTACGTTTTTCCCTTATTTTGCTTGCTAAGGTCTTTTGTGCAACACCTTAACTGACTTTAAGGGACTCCTTAAGTCTATTATACCGAGATAAGTAGAAAACCTTAAATACTTGAGGGACATCTTAAGGAAACCTTAAGGGGAATACTAAGGGTGTTTGTGCAACAGATTTTATTTTAAGGAAACCTTAAGTCAGAACTTAAGGGAAATATTAACTTAAGATGTTTTGTGCAACCGGCCCCTGGTCTCAGCCTCTCGGCAAGGTTTAGCATAATTATAGAACGTGTAGGGCTGATCTATCTCTAATTTATTTGAGGTTTTTGTGTTTGAACGATGTGGAAAGATGCCTAAATCTCTCAATTGAAATCAGCGCTTTCCCTGTTGTCACAGTCTCTCAAGTGCCAGCAGCAGCAGTTCTCTGTAGTTCAAACAGTAACACAGGCTGTTGTTTCCTTGGTGCACCTGCACGTCTGAGTTTTACCAGTCAACAACAAGCTTGAGTAGCCTAATGGCAGTCGCAGCCACTAAAGACGACAAAATAATACCAATGAAAGGTTAGAGAGGAATAAGAATAATATGTTTGTCCCAGAAGTGCAGCTAAGTTAGCTAACTTTAGCTAACTAGCTAGCTGGTGATAGCTAGTATTCCCATCCATTCAAATTTCAATCCATTAATCTAGCTTTTGCACTTGAGAGCTTTTTCTGAAATGTGTGTACTTGCATGTAGGCACATGTTAGAGAGGTGAGGGAATGAGGATAATGGAACATGAAGTTAATCTGAAGGTTACTTTTTTCTTTCTTCTATAACTGAGATTTCATGGCTCCTTTTGTGGTGAAGAACAATTGGTCTATTTCATTTTAGACTGCCTGTTTTTCAACCTTTGTCCAGGGCACTTTCTGATTTATTTGTTGTGTTGAAAGGAGTTCTACTTTTTGGGCCATTTTCATTATCCTACCCTGTAGTTAGTAGGACATCTACAGAAATGTATGACATACTTGAATGACGTACTTGAATGTCACGGTTTCTTCTCTCTCAGACTGAAATGTCAGTCTGATTAAGAAAAGTATTTTTGAATCATATTTTGTCTTCATGTCTTTTGAGTTCATGTAGACAGGAAAAAAAGTGATCCAAACACTGGGGAAAAAAAGAGATAAATATTTTGGCCATATCGCCCAGCTCGAGTAGAGAGCAATTCAATACCCCTAGTGCAATGTTCAAACCTTAATGAATTTTTCTGACAAAAAAGCGTCACTTTCATGTAGCATTTTGAAACAGATACACATTTGCATCACAATGTTCCAAATCGACCACATGTTGGCTTAACATTATATGAAACTAGAAAGTACATTTCTTGGAGAAAATGTGAGGTGGGCTAGCTGCCACAGCTGTATGTGACTGCTCCTGCTAGTACTACTACGGACCGGGCAATCTCCATGCACCCACCGGCGAAGACTGTGTGTCTCTAGCCCACTCAGGGAATGAATTGTGGGGTCCGTGGCATGGACAGTGGCGAGACTCCGCCCCCTCAGATCAGTGCTGGTCAGGGACAGTGTACCCCTCTCCGGGCCATTTACCCGCCCCCACCAGTTAAGACCGTGTATCTCTAGCCCACTCAGGGGCTGAGTTGTTGGGCCCGTGGCGTGGATAGTGGCGTGGTGGTGAGACTCCGCCCCCTCAGGTCAGAGCCGTTCGGGGGCAGTGCAGTGACCTCCGGGCAATCTCCATGCACCCACCGGCGAAAACCGTGTGTCTCTAGCCAACTCGGGTTGAGTTGTGGGGTCTGTGGTGTGGTGGCGAGACTCCGCTCCCTCAGGTCAGAGCCTGTTGGGGAAAGTGTACCCCTCTCTGGACCACCTACCTTCCCCCACTGGTGAAGACAGTGTGTCTCTAGCCCATTCTGGGGCTGAGTTGTGGGGCCCGTATCGTGGATAGTGGCATGGTGGCGAGACTCTGTCCCCTCGGATCAAAGCGAGTCGGGGGCAGTGAATTGACCTCCGGACCATCTCCATGCACCCACTGGCGAAGACCATGTGTCTCTAGCCCACTCAGGGGCTGAATTGTGGAGACCGTGGCGTGGACAGTGGCATGGTGGCGAGACTCTGCTCCCTCACATCAGAGCTGGTCGGCGACAGTGCACCCCTCTCTTGGCCACTTACCTGCCCCAACAGGTGAAGACCATGTGTCTCTAGCCCACTCAGGGGCTGAGTTGTGGGGCCCGTAGAGTGGATAGTGGCGTGGTGACGAGACTCCACCCCCTGAGGTCAGAGCCTGTCAGGGACAGTATACCCCTCTCTGGGCCACCCACCTGGCCCCACTGGTGAAGACCGTGTGTCTCTAGCCCACTCAGGGGCTGAGTTGTGGGTTCCGTGGCGTGGATAGTGGCGAGACTCCGCCCCCTCATGTCAGAGCCGGTTGTGGACAGTGTACCCCTCTCCGAGAAACCCACCTGCCTTTACCAGTGAAGACCATGGGTCTGTCCCAAGGACGCGACCTACGTAGGCTGCGACCTAGGTAGGATGCAACCAAACTATAAATACTATCAAAAATCTGAATACATCCGCCAAAGAGCTTAACATCGTGAACATTTTAAAGTTTGAATTAAGTTTCTAGCACAAAGTATGAAGAAGTTATAAGTCCAAAAACTGAGGAGAATAATAATAAAGAAAGAAAGGAATAGTGGGAATATCACAAGTTGGGCTAGCTTCTACAAGCTAGCCCATCTAATTAGTTTGTTCGGAAGAGATATCTAGTATCTAACAAAGAATCTATTGTAACTGCAACCATTTTTTTGTACATTTTTTTTACACTCCATGTCTGGCAGTTCAACGGTTTACAATGCGTTACAAAACATGAAGTATACTCACATCGCCAGCCGCGAGCAGGGCCCCGTTGGCCTCTGCCATGTTCATGTAGTTGTTGTTGTTCTGGAACTGCAAGAAAAAATAAGAGAGATCATCATTATAAACCTCTGACCTCATATCAAGATTACATCAACCAACGTAACGCGAGCATATCTATTTCATCGTGGTTGTCCGTCCATTCAGAGTGTCACTTGTTTTTTTTTTTTTTTTTTTTTTTACATGTTAGCATCTTAAGTTAACCCCTCGCTCTCCTTGTGTGAGTGAGCCCTGACATTGTGGCTTTGGAGGCTGTGAGGGGATTGTGAGAGGACTAGCCAATTCACTGCAGGGTAATGAGAATCTGGGCCTGGCTATTCAGGCCTTATGGGACGGCAATTAAGGATGGGTTTGCATCACAAAGCAAAGTATCAAGATGCAGTGGCAGGTTATTAACTTCAAGTAACCCATGGGGGGACGCTGCCACTGAACGACAAAAATAAGATGGTGGAGACAAGTGCTAGTATATCGGAGGCTTGCGTGTGGTTGGGCGCTTGAGTGCATATGTGGGGGGGGTATTAAGTGCTGATGAGCTATTAAAACAGTGGTGCTTTGAGGTAAGAAATAGCATGGTGCTTTCACAACCAACCCCCCCAAACCCACACACAGCCTCCTCCTGGCAAAATGGCTACCCACGTCCTTTCTTCTGAGACACAAGCGTGCTGACAGGTAGGAACAATGGGACAGAGAATGAAGAATTATAGGCTAGCAGCTGGGTCCAGGAGCACAAAGTACCTCTGTGTGAGTGAGCAGCACAAACCCAGCCTACACAGGAGGACAAGAGAGGGAGAGAGCTAAACCATGGCACGCTGCGTCTTCATATGGAAACCCACAAGACACTTTCCTCATTCTGACAAAGCACTGGAGTAATGGCTTTTTTGTATTTATTACAAAGTCATTCTCACAGAACAGTGTGAATGCAGAAGGGAGGGAGAGAGATAATTTTTTTTTTTTACGGAGCTCAAACAATAGTAGAAACGAATGAAGATCAGAGAGAAATGAGAAGTGTATTAATTTATTTTTCACTCATTTGTTGTTTTTGTGTCCCTCCTTTTCTTCTGAGTGGTTAGTATGCGAATGTAATTACCACAAGAACTGCGGCTAATCAAGTGCGAATGGTTTCCATTAATTAGTATATGCCCTGGAGAGAGAGGGGAGAATCAGTAGCAATGTTAACAGTGTAACGCATCAGCGAGAAGGGAAGCCACAAGGCCTGCTAGCAGTTGGCAGAGCAGGTGGTTTGAGAACACCAGCCCATTTGCAGGCCTCTTACCTACCCCACTAAACTACATCTGAGCTCAGCACTGGGTACACACACACACACACACACACACACACACACACACACACACACACACACACACACACACACACACACACACACAGATAAACTTTACTGAGGAACATCTGCCAATGAGGAGAGGTTCTCCTTCCTCGGTGTCTGTAACTCTGGGAGCTGACATGCCAGGGAATGCCAGACATTCTGAGAAGCACTCCACTAGTAATTAACCTCACAGAAGGCTTATCTGTGAGGTGTTACCCTGTCCCCCTTCCTTTTTTTAGATGACAAATTGAAGTCTCTGAGATATCCTTCTCCTATTCAAACACAGGGAACATTGTGCTGATGTTAGAAGAGATAGGGTTCTGTGCAGTTCTTTGTTCGACTGTGTTGCCCTGGATGTGAGTGAGATGTTAGGTGGTGAACTAAACAATAGCTCTTGAACAGAGAGAGCTCTCTGAAGCATTCTGGGAAGGCGGGGGATATATAGGCATCTGAATGCTTCATTTTGGCTGGAATATGCGTTCTGGATAATGAAAACATGGAAACTGATAAAAGTGTTCTGGGCTGAGTTTCCCATCGTAGCGCTATGATGAACGCCATAGCCTACGGTGAACGCAGCACTATGATGCCTCTGGGAAACTCAACCCTGGTCTTTTAAAAGCTGCTAGAGTTGAATTGACTAGCTCTTAGCCTTTGGTGGTTCATTTATACCATTAATTTCCAATGAATTTACTTGCTTTACACCAGTCCGTGATCCCGGATGAATGCACATATCAAACAGTGAACCAACATGTAAACAAACACTACGCCAAAATGTGAGATAAATACTAAACACAGCGACAACCAGCGCTGGCCTTCATTAGCGACTGTGCAAACAGGAAAGGTCAAGCATTAATTACAGGTGTGAAATTCGCTAGGTTCTGTTTCCACAAGGTACATTTTATAGCGTTGTCAAAGCTCCTCTGAGGACAGGTCCAAGTATCCTAAGAGGACCGTGTAACAACCACCCTAGGAAATGTCCCCGGCCTGCGGTATCAATCCTGATCATTAGGAGCTCAGTCGTGGCAGAGCCTTGGCCCACGCCCGTACAGGCAGGACAGGCGGCCAATCTTATTATTGTTACTCTCAATTCATTTCAGGCAATGCGTTTAATGTTCATGTTCACGGCCGGTGCAGGTTGAGTCAAATGCCAGATGAAATTAAGTGTGATTGGTGGGACCGTGCAGCTGACGGCCGGGCCGGCACTAAAATGGGTCAGAGCAGACAATGAGCACTCGGCAATTAAAATGATGAGAAGAGCTGGATGAATGCTGCAACAGCCTCGTTAGGGCAAACAACGTTACGCACAAGGAAAGCTTTTCGGAAGCACCGTCCTTGCCACCGGTGTTGGTGGGAGGTCGGCCAATCAGGACGCTAGTATCAGTTGATCATGACAGGGTAGGGCGCTAACTAAATGTTATCAGGGGCTGTTCTTGACTTAAGCAAGGAACTGGCTCGAAAAATCTATAGGAGCACAGCAGCAACAGCCCAGACGAGGCTGCGACAAAGCCTTTAGACAGCCCAGCACTTCCAGGACCAGCATGTTTCCAAAAACAACTGATATCTCTCTCTGTGCTCTAACGCGATCTGCGTTCCCCTGGAGGGTTCTGGCATAAGGTAGCGGGGCAGTGAGAGCAGGAGCGCTTTAAAACAGCCGTGGGATCGGAGGCTTTTATCAACAGAGTGAATCCATCGGCCGGCGTGGCGCTCACTGTGTAACGCCAGGCGCGGTGAACGCCAGGCGCAGCTCGACAACAGCGCAAACGGCGGCCAGGCGGCGTTCCGGCTTCTGCGCCGTCCGCACGTTTCTTCAATAAATGTTTCAGAAAGGAGAATAAAGAGCTCACACAGAGAGCACCTGACCCTGCAGTGGAAACGCTACTGACCGCGCGATCACAGGGAGAGGGAGAATAAACGTGCTTCCTAATGGTGACTCAAATGAAGAGATGCACGTGAATTCTCCTCACTTGTGAAGTATAATCGATCTCTTTCTCTTGTAGCAACTCTGCGTCCTCTCTCTCTCTGTCTCTGTTATATCTCTGATAATAGACTACAGTACCTCCAGGATAATTGGGAGAGCAGGAGAGGGTAGGAGGGGGTATGTATTGGGTCTTAATTTACTAAATGCTGTTTATTTTATTTGCATGGAGCAATGAGCAGTATGGATTATCTCCAAGCTCCAGCTGCATCAACAAGCAAGTGTGTGATACCTGTCCTGTCTCCTTTTCACGACAGAAGCCAATATCATTTCAGCTGAAGATATTTCAACATGACAGAGTCTTATAACCTTAGACTGGGAATATTCTTAGGAAAATATTTCCAGTGGGAAATAAGCTGTTTGGCAGCTATTACACCAAACAAAATTATTCCAACCCTAGGGCATGTGCAATATTACACCAACATGACCCCATCTAACCCGCAATATGATGGGGAAACCGCACAGATTATATCTGTAGACATGGACTGGACAAGTTAGAGCCACAAAATACATAACCGAAGAGCATCTGACAGCGTGACAAACTGCTAGTGAGAAATAGTGTTCATGTGGAGGTAGAATGCTCTGTGTTGGTCAGCGATCACCACGCCAGACCAATCAGAGTAAAACCTATGCGTGCTGACCATCATCCTGAAGAATCAATCAACATGCATTTCCACGTCGAGATACTCTTTTCTATTCTGCACCTGAGGCAATTCTATTTTAGAGCTTTACGAATAAACCAAGACAAATGCCCTGACAGAGCACAATATATCAACACTATGAGACTGGCCACATTACAAATATCCAGAGAAATCGAGAAAGAAACAGCTTTTTACTCTGTGATGAGACATGACTTGAACCGGGTGCACTCCGGTTATACAATACCAACCAGAGTCAAAGTATCGGCCTGCCTGCCTGACAGCAGGTAAGCAACTTGGCTACGTTCCTCGTCCCAGCAGAAAACCCAGAAACTAATTCAATCAAGAGCAGACGCTTGCCAGAAACATATCAGCTGCTGACAAGCGATTTTACAGTTCAGCTTGAGCTCCGTGATCACAGCCCAGCCTCTGTTCTCTGGAACATGATTCTTGTGCTAATATGTTCTCCAGTGATCTCTGTAAAAGAGAGCAAAATACCACATTAAAAAAGAAAAAACTGCCAGCAGTCAGCCATAGTGACCCAAAGTAATTTGCTTTGTTTTGTGTGTTTTTTTTTTTACTGCAATTTTTTCCTCTTACAGTAGGTTTGGCAGAATGACAGCTTTAGGACCCTTTCATTTAGCAGAAGGGGAGGAGACGGGACACAAACGGCACCCTTTCCTCTGCCCCCGGGCCCCGCCCCTCTGGGCCTGTTGCAGCTTGGGTAAACACCAACCTCTGGAAGGGTTATCTTCCCAGTCCCCAGGTCCCCCTCACCAAATACATGCTCATTTACAACCCAATTCAGCGTAAACACTCTGCAGCTGCCCCTCCTGTGATCACAGGAGCTATTCACGCGCCCAGCGGGACCTCATACGACTCATGCCAAGCTGACATATACAGATATATGTCTATATATTTCCCTTCATGTGTGGGGCAGTCAATTTGTACAGAGACTCCACAGCACAGCGTGTCCAAGCTGTCGGCTCACAAGCTGTGTTCTGATCTGCAGATCCAATCGATTGGCTAGTCAGTTTTAAAGCTAAAAATCATTACTCCACAGTGTGGAGTCCACACACAGCACAGGCTGTCCTCCCCACAGGGACCGCTGTTCCGCAAACTACACATGGTAGCATTAAAGAGAAGTTCTGTCACTGTATCTCTCTAACCCCCCCCCCACACACAGTCTCTCAAGAAAGACCTTGGTAGATTAGGGCTGTGCAGTGGGACAGGCCAGGGAGACAGGGAGAGAGGCTGGGTCTTATCAGAGGCCTGGATCTGGCTGATGACAGTTTCATTCAGTCTGTGTCCTGATTGTCTCTCTCTTTACAGCTCTGGGCCCAGCCCTGGTCTTTGTCTCCCCGGGGCTGTTTGCTTTAATAAATCTGGACCCGGAGGACTAGTTTAACCCCTTGCTGGGATATCAACACCACCATAAAAGACCACCTGTTCCCTGGTAAACTACCCAGTGTTTGGTGTCTGATCTGAGGTTATTAAGCATGGGGTGCTGCTGGTGCCCTCGGTAGGCATACGTTTTGGTGAGCGCTCACTTTAACATATGAAAAGTACAGTAACCCTCAAGTGATCTCTCTCTCTCACCCTCTCTCTTTCTCTCTCACCCCCTCTCTCTCACTCTCTCACACTCTTCTCTCTCTCTCTCTCTCTCTCTCTCACCCTCTCTCTCTCTCTTTCTTGCCCTCTCTCTGAAATGTGAGATCAGGGAATCAGAGATGCTCCTACTTGGAAGTTAACCCTCAATAGGGACTCAGCTCCAACATTGCAGTACAATATAATCATTATTCCTCTCCAATTTATAGCACATTATTACATTTACACAAAGAGTAAGAGTTTGTAATTTACAAGATAATATTAAGATACTTAGTATGAAAGAATGTCCACAAAGTAGGACATTATTCAAATGAGATTACATCATTAACAATCAGCTGCAGCTCACTAACATGAAATGCAAATGATTCTAAAGGGTCTGATATTCACTTGACCCAACGTATTCAATGCATTCTACACATTCAAACCTGTAATTGATGCCAAAACAATGATGGGCCAAAGTATCTGTTTTGCATGCAAGTGCTGCACGGCTCCAACCATAGGTTCCCAATCCAACTCAAATCTTAAAAGAAAGCATAAGCTGAATGTTGAGTTTCATCTTTGATCTAGCGAGGTGCAAAGCCATTGGCCCACAGCCCACAAAGGGGCTTAGGCAGTGCAGAGGGCCTCATGGAAACGTGGAGCTCCTTTCCCACAATGGCACCGGCGTATAGATTCACTACTCTTTGGAAAACGACATGAGAAAGGGCCAGCTTGCTGGATTTGTCTTGCGTTTGCCCCGAAGGCCGTGTCTTCAGGTTGTTTACTCTGTCCAACTTTGAAGCAACTCCAACTCAAGATGCTATCAGAAGCCAGGGATACTGCACTTCACTCTCACTCACTATAGAGCTGTGGCCTTCTGTGGCTTTAAAGCGGTATTACCTGAAATGTGTGACGTTTTAATCGGGTACAGGGAAGCTTTCCAACTCTGAAAAGGCTTTTGTTTTGGCTGCGCTGATGCTGCTACTGTACTGACGGGCGCCGTAGCTCTGGGACCTGGATACGCATGCAGCTTCCTCACTGGAGAGCTGCTTTGAGAACGGAGGCTTCTCTCATTGCTCTGGAAGCAAACACACATTTATCTATTTCCTGGACTCCGTCACTGGTAAATGCGCTCTTTAGAACTGTCTTTGGTATGGAACAAGACCAAGTACCAGTGTTTGGGGGACACAATGTAATCCTGTAATACAGAAATGGCATGAAAAATGCATTTAATTTAGGTTGAAAAACTATGTTGGATAAATTGGGTTAGCCCGAGAGATGAATGCAGGTCAACAAGCTTGCTAGACTAAAAACTTGGTGCCAATGGTCCTCAATCATGCAAGGTATTTTGATATAAATAAATTAATCTGAAGAGCAGCCAAAAAGTTGCAATGTGCAATCGGTAGGATCTGTAGCAGTAGCTTTTAAGCCTCGATGCTTCTCGTCTTACTCGCAAATCAAAACTCTTTAGGCTAGTAATGGATTCTAATACCACTCTTGACTTTCTTCTCTGCACATGTTTTGTTAAGATACAGCTGTAAGATGGCGTGGGTGTATCTACCCCACGCTGCCTGCATCCTACCCATTTATTCTTTTGATAAACCTACAGTGAGCTCAAACCGACCAGTTGTTCAGTCTCTATAAATCGGAGAAACACAAGTCGCTGAGCGGTGACTCGTATATCAGTCTATTATACACTACAGGGCTGACTGTATTAAACAAATGGCCGTGCCTGCAGCTGGAGGGGAGAGGCAGTATGGGGGAGCAGAGGTTATTGTCTAATTTAAATCTTGGCTCCCTTCCCAGAGCTGTACCACATTCCAATTTGTGGCTGTGTTGCTTGGCGCAACTGACAGAGGTCCTGCTGCAAATACTGTTGGGCTCCTCTCCAGAAATGTGTCTGGAAAATGACGATCAACAGGTCGGCAGAGATTAACGGTATGACTGGAGCAAATTAGCTGAAATTATGGAAATGGTGCAGCATAAGGATGTTTTCTTTCATGTTGTCGCCACACCTGTCCTCTTTCCAAAGGTTGATACAGTGCCTGCCTATTGATTGGGGCCTGGTGAACTTGGAGCACATATTCATCTCACAGGGGTGACTGCTTGTGTATTATGTTAAGATCCCACAATGAAAGGGTAGCAGAAAAAAAGACTACTGCAAAATATAAGACAGCTGTTGATCTCTTACCTACAAATTAGAGACAATTAGCTATTCAGAGCACCAACTGTCTGGCATAGTACACTCCATTCATCCCTTTGACAGACAAGACAGCTCTTGGCAAGAGGACGTTTAAAATCGCAAGAACACACCTGATGTCTGTTCTGTTGAAGATATAGTTTTTCTTACATGACAGGGCCCATCAAGGCTAAGTGTTTTCCTCACATAGTTAAAGAAAAATAAAAACTACACCCTAAATGCCATTTAAACATTTTCTATCTGAAAAGGAGTGTGAGATTAGGATACACATTTGGAATAATTAACATAGAGTAATCTTCCCCACTCACTTCATATAACGATGAGATTTAGAAAGCCTGACAACAAGGAGGAACTACAGATCTGTTTAGACACAACGTAAAATCATTCCATTCCTTGTAATAAAAAGACAGCACAGAGATCAAAGGCACCTGAAAATGACAGTCTACAGAGTTACTGGACCTCCGCCATGTTTTTAAAGGATTTCTTTTTACCGGAGCAAAAAAAAAAGCTAAGCTTAGCTAGCAAAGCATTCAAAAGGGGCTGGGATAAAAGAAACCTCTCCCCAGAAATAATCTTTTGTGAGACCTGACACTTAAACAGCAAATGCAACCATGTCCCTAAAACGTGTGGATTTCCCCCAAGGATAATATCAAGCTAAGCGTTTGCTTTTATGAGCCAGCCATAGAAGTCATAAAGTCAGTCATGTACATGCATTACAACCACAAACCAGCATCTGGATTGAGAACTGGAGAGTAATGGTAATATCATTACGCTTCCCCCTCCTCTTTCAACTGCACTGAAGTTAGGGGTAATGTATAATGTTGAGATCATGATCCAATTGATTTGTTAGGTGTGCAAGAACATGTGAGTATTGCTTTTTTATGAAAAGGTTACATACAGTGTAATTTAGTTTGGCCTCAGCTTCAGCTGTAATACCACTGATGGTGTACAGCAGGCTATGAAAACAACTTTTCTTTGAGTATCGAAAAGGTCACACGCCATAGAATAGAATCCCACTCTCTCTTTCAAAATGATACAGCTTTCTATTAGTCCAACACACCACCTCTGTGGTGATATGCTCTACTATTAAGCGTCTATAGGTAGGGATTCCATTGACTTCCTCCTTTGACTACAGCTCCCTCTGAGCACTTTTCTTCCAAGTCTAGTCCAGGAGGCTATAGAAAAGGGGTCGGTGACATACGCTATATTTGAGCCTTGACCTCTATTTGAGGGCAAACGGGAGTGCACGCGGTGAGTTTCTGGACCAAATAAATGGGTCCACCGAATGCTCTCCACACCCGGGCACCATCCCCTCCACATGTATCTCTGTGGCTCCTTCATTCGTCTTCATTAGACCGGTGTTTGACCCGCTTCTCCACACCTCTGTAAGTACACAGTCTGTAGAGAGAGAGAGCAGCTGCTGCCGCCGCGTCCTCCCCCATACCGTCTACGCTACGGTCCTCGTTTGCAGGTCTACGCAGAGGCAGGGACCAACAGGCCATCACAGAGTGGCAGCTCCAAGACAATTGCGGCAGACAGGTAGATAAAATGCCAGTGTCTCTTCGCTGGGAAGGGGAGGAAATAGCCTCTGTCTGTCATCGTGTCATCAGGCACTTTACCTGGACACAGAAGGGCAGATTCAATGGACTCATAGGGAGAATTAATCTCTCCATTCATCTTAGCTAAAGACATTGACCCAATTAGCCCGGCATATTGACGGGCACTCACTGGATTTCATCCCTTACTTTTTTCATAGTTTTTTTCTGCCACCAGTAGCGCTATAGCTCAGTCGGTCGGTCGGTCCATAAAAATGTCCACAAAATATGTGCGCTGCACATGCATGTATGTGGTCGCGGCTACTGCCAACTCATGCTTGTTTTTATTTGGGGGCTGTGCCAAATATAAGGCAAGGATGTAGAGTACCTTCATACTGAAATAACGATGATGTCTCTATTCAAATCTGCATCTGAATATCCTCCATCATGATTCTCTGTGACTGATTAGCCAATGGGAGTGTTACTGGAGGACATCTCTCCAGAGCATTGTAATTGAGAGGATTTGACTTTGACATTTCTATTCATTGTTTCTCTTGTCTAGACATGTAACGGTATGAAAATTTCACATCACGATTATAGTGATGAAAAATTATCACCGTCATCAGTATTATGTGCTGAAAATGTTCAAAAACTACTGATACACTGAAATTGTTTCACCAAGTTTTATATTGAAAACCACAAATAAGATTAGCAGCACTATGCACTTTTTATATGCATAAGCATTAAAATAATGTGTCTGGGAGACTGTTGCTAGCTATGGTTGAATCTGGACAGTATTTACAGTGAGTTTTTCAAAGCACGGTAATCAAACACAGCTTTAGTGATCATGTTATCGCGATAAATTTACAGTAATCAAATTTTGTGGCGGTTTATCATTATACCAGTTATTGTTACATCCCTACTCTTGTCCCTTTCAAAATCCACAGTTTAGAGCTCAACGAGCATCCTTGCTTGTCTGGTCCTTGTTAGGAACAGGGTGTAGCGGTTAGGGGCATTGTGGGTACAGTCATTATTTAATAGTCATAGTTGTATTTTACAGGATAGATTAGATGGTTCTTATTTAGGTAGTTTGATCATGTTGGATAGATTAGACTAGTGATTAATAGTGTATGGCTATGTCATGTATCTGTCCAACAGTATTGCCCAATGGATGACACTTAAGGCGTGTGTCTGTGAGTGGTTGGATCCATACTCACACAGTCCATATGCTCGCTGTCTGAGTACATTCTCTGGAGCATATACTTGAGACTGTGTGAGTACGGGATGAGTATCATTGAGAAGCACACCTGCTCTCCTGTAGTAGCTGAGCAGAAGGACTTTTCAAATGATCTACTAATGTATCATGATACAGTTATTACGCTATTAAGTTAGTTAAGAGGCGACCTGGGTGGTATTCCAGAAAGTGTGTTCAATAAAATCTGAGTCTATCCCTGATGTCTGAGTTAATTTATGCTGAGATTGGAATTGGAGTTTTGGGTTCCAGAAAAGCTGATCCGAGTTAGCTCAATCAACATTGAATAGGTACAGCTTGAGTTTAGCGTGCATGAGGATTATAACAAGCCATCATCAGTAGAGCTGCGATACCATGATTCACCAAGTCAACTGATGAGAGATAAGCTTGTGCTACTTCACCCCATTGGAAACTCATCAGCTGCATTCACTTACAGTACACGCAATTCCAAACACACAAAAATGTAAAATAAAAATAAAAAAATAAAAAAAGTTAAGTGTTGTTTTTGGGCATCATGTAAAAGAGCATTGTGGGATTTTTTCTTGTGTGCGTCAATGTATTATCATCAGAACTAGTTCAGAACCCCCCCAACCCCCCCAGTGTCGAACCAGGCGCTATAGAGAATGAAGGGGGAAATGTACTTTACTCTCAACTGAATGGTGGTCAATGGGTGGTTATTGTCCACACTTATAACATCATCATCACCAGGTCGTCCACCTCCCATCTTTGTCTCCAGCAAACCCGGTCCTCCATACACCTGGCGATCTCATCGGTGGTCTCCACTTCCACATCCATCTTAATTATGTCCATGAATGTTTTGGTAGGATGTCCCCGCGACTTGTGTCCGCGCCATGGAGATGGCTCCCATAACACCAGCCTGCTGGCCGGAAGCTCACGGCGTCTGTAGCAGTGCCCAGCCAGCCTCATTCTCCTTGCTGCTGTCTTCCCACTCACCCTTGGCCTCTCTCCATACAGATCTTCAATACTGACGTGCGTGTTATGACTTATGTCCAGTGCTGCACTCAGCATTCATTGTTACGACACTAATCAAATCTTAACTGCTCAAAAGCACATAGCTAGATTATGTGGGCTGACAGGAGTCCAAAAATGTCCACCGCTTGACAGTCGGTAGATTATTATTATTTATTTATTTTTATTCAGAGTAAAACATTGTGAAAATTATCATCACAGCTAGTGGACATTTTCTGTTTGGCAAGTCCCATGAGAGGGTGTGTGAACCAAGATGGTGGAAGACACAACATGTTCATAATAATTTATCAGTAATTTAGCCATTTAGTCGGCCCTAATTACCTAGATAAAAAATCTGGCCCTGTCACTGTCTGCCTGGCGACCTCTACCGGTATCCATGCCAAATATGAATAGGGTCAGGCCGACGGTGTCTGAGGAAAATGGACAGACACAGACAGAGATACAGACAGAGTTGCTCATTTTTGTGTTAGATAAACTTACAAATGATTCCTGAATTTTTACGTTTCCACTGCTTATTTACAAGAAGGTGGGGGGAGGTGATCATTGGTGGGATCATCGGGGGGGTCATCATTGGTGGGGTACATCATGTTTACTGTGCACTTGTGCTGATTTGCTATCCTATGTCTCTAGGCCACAGACCTATCAGTGATGGTTAGTCTGCTCAGTGCAGCGTTGTCAGATCCAGGAACTCAAAGATCAGGAACAACAACAGCCTGGGGGTGGGTGGGTGGAGTTAGTGAGCTCTGACATTCTAGCACACAAACAGTGCACAGCATGTTTATCTGACTGTCGGCGCACCACTATCAAACCTAATATCTACAATACAACTAGTTCAACTAGCTCTTGGCATTTTAAAAGGCTTTCTTCGCTCCTTTTCACAAACAACACATTTGGTATAATGTGTCCACATACAGTATATCAATATGACTGTATTACAGGAGCCAGTGCTCTTAAGCCTGATGAAGTGTGGCAGGTGGGTGAATATATGAGGCAGCTTCCTCATATCGTCTTTGTGTTCTGCATGTCAGCTACAGTAGATAATGGCAGTATTTGTTAAGCTTACAACTATTGTGTGTGGTAGAGATTACAACGCTTAAAAAGGATAACAAACATTATAAAGAGATGTTTAGCCATGGCATAAAGTCTAATAAAGGCTGGTGTATTGTAATTATGACATGATGAATATTATTAACCTTGTTTTTTGGGGAAAACGGAGCCGAGTAGTAACAGAAGTAATGTAGGTTTAAGTACAGTCCTCCCTGTATGTTTCAACGCATCAACAGTGGCTTCTTACACATTATATTTCATTCACTTATAGAAAGATGATATGGTGTTCATGTTCCCAAAACACACAACTAATGCTCAGGGGTATGATTTGTCATTGTTATTCAGTGCTTGCTCACCTACACTTAAAACATGATCCTTCTGGATTTTAATTAAGCACTAAGGTACCTCCCAGGGGGGTCTGCCTTGGCAAAGAAAAGCAGTGTGATTTATGCACTGCTTTGTTGTTTCTGCTTGAGGCTTGCCTGTTGTAAGGACTCCAGTGATGAATACGAGCATGAAGCAATTACTCCTATTTGTTAATTAGTTCCTGTTAACACTGTATTCCAGGGGAAATTGTCAATACCCCAGAACAGCGTGGCCATCCTATCCTTTCAAGTCTCCACCCTCTCACAGTTAAAGGGAAAACAGTCTGCTCGCTATGACACTCACAAAACTTTGATGCCAGATGAAATAGGAGCCATTTGGACAGCAGTAGCACTAATTAGCACTCAACCTTGTGACTGTCCAACTGGATCATGCTAATGTGAAGTGTACACTTGTGAATTGGCCTGTATATCAGGCCTCTCTCAGACCTCCATTTAGGCCAGAGAGACATTACATACAGCCCATACTCATGCTGAAGAGCCATACACCTCTTCATGTGGTCAAGTAAACAAATTAAAACAGCAAGCGGGAAAATATGTGATTGTTTGTAGTTAACTCTGCTCAAGCAAAACATAGACTGTAAGGGAATTGGCACTCCACTATTGTAATATGGACATTGAAGCTCATTAGTTACAGAAAGATCAAATCCCAACTTTGAAAAATAAAACAAACAGGCCTACACTATTTCATTTTCAATTTTATTTGGAAGGGACCATGTGCAATAAAAAACATAAATGTAAAAACATTTGATGCATCGCACCAGAGTTAGCCTTAGGCTAATTTGCATCTGCAGTCCCATAAACTAACTAACTACAGGGTTGATTTAGGTAAATGAGGTGATGATTAAGCCAAACATTCAAACGTGGCAATAATTTTCACATGTAAAACATACAGTAAGTCCTAACTCAATAGACACATAATTACACAGATGAATGTTTTATGTTCATGTCTGATATGATATGATTGGATTGAACTGGATTGGATTTCAAACAGGAATTGGACACAAAAAGTTGTGGTGCGTTTGCACCAACCTTGTTTAATCCAGTTGAACCAAACCGAACCCCCAAACAACCACCTCGAAGAGGTGATCTCAATCAAGTGAACTCAGACATGCAAATAAAGTACAAAAGAGATTTACCTTTGTTTCCTGTATTGTGCAATGATACTTTTCTATCTATCTATCTTGATCCAATCTTGATCCAATTTCGGTAACCCTTTATAGGCAATTACAAATCTGAGCGGACAAAAATGACCTGTGGAGTTCCCCAAGTCTCCATTCTGGGGCCTCTTCTGTTCAACATCTACATGCTCCCATTATGGAAAACAACAAAATATGCTACCATAGCTATGCAGACGACACACAAATTTATATCACCATATTACGATGGGACTATAATCCCACACAAGCGCTGAGTAAGTGCATTGAACAAATCAACGAATGGATGTGCCAGAACTTTCTTCAACTAAACAAAAATAAAACTGAAGTAATTGTCTTTGGAGCCAAAGAAGAACGATTAAAAGTCAGCGCTCAGCTCCAATCAGTAATGCTAAAAAACACTAATTAAATCAGAAATCTTGGTGTAGTCATGGACTCAGACCTGAATTTCAACAGTCACATTAAGACAATTACAAAGTCAGCCTACTATCACCTGAAGAATATATCAAGGATTAAAGGATTTAAGTCTCAGCAGGATCTGGAAAAAGTTGTCCATGCATTTATCTTCAGTAGACTCGACTACTGTAACAGTGTGATTACAGGTCTCTATAAAAAAATCGATCAGACAGCTGCAGCTGATTCAGAACGCTGCTGCTCGAGTCCTCACTAGGACTAAGAAAGTGGATCACATCACTCCAGTTCTGAGGTCCTCCTTACACTGGCTTCCTGTCTGTCAAAGTATTTACTTTAAAATACTGCTGTTGGTTTATAAAGCACTGAATGGTTTAGGGCCAAAATATATTTCTGATCTGCTGCTACGTTATGAACCATCCAGACCTCTCAGGTCATCTGGCACAGGCCTGCTTTCTGTCCCCAGAGTTAAAACAAAACATGGATAAGCAGCGTTCAGTTTTTATGCTCCACATATATGGAACAAACTTCCAGAAAACTGCAGGTCTGCTGCAACTCTCAGTTCTTTTAAATAAATTCATATACATATATATTATATACAAATAATTATTAATTCATACACTGCACTGTAACTTTTATTCCTGTACTTTATTTTTAGTTTTATATGACCTTTTATGTGTTGCACTTTGTCTTGATGCTTTTAATGTCTCATGTAAAGCACTTTGAATTGCCTTGTTGCTGAAATGTGCTCTACAAATAAACTTGCCTTGTCTTGCCTTTATTTTGAGGGGTAGAGATGGTCTGTAGATGAACAAACTATCAACAATCAACTGACAAACCCGAGACTGAAGTCAAGCGCCACAAAGCATGAGCGTAGAGGTGGAGCCAGCACATTACCTTTCAAATCCAGCTGCATTTGAACAGCCATGAAGGCCAATCAGCCTCCCCGCACAGCCCACTCTCTGCGCGGGCCAATCATCCTCTGTGTTCATAACCCGAAGGTGTGTGTTCACAAATGTCCCACCTTCTTCCCAGAAGTTGTCGCCACAGCGAGAGCTTCTGGGAACTCGGATTAGACAAACCCCAGTTGTTGCATATCAACAGAGTTGCAGTTGATATTTCATTGACAGTATTTGTTGAGCAGATTTTCGATGGCATCCCTCAAGATACAGTGTCACCCTAATTTCTATCCCTGGGTTATTACAGTCATCATAAGCCATGTTGCGAATACGTCCTGGCACAATAAACTAATATTAGCATTGCCTCGTCTAGTCAAGTAAGTATTACTTACTAAGCAACCATAAAGTGACCATGGATAGCCGCCAGTCTATGTGTGAAATGTCAAGGTCCAGAGATGCCTTTCTGAATATAGTAACAGACAGATCTCAATCCAGGCTTCTAAAGCTAGCAGACATGCTGCAGTCTGTAATAACCAGCGATGACCCCTGCAACACCTGACAGCTATCCACAAAGGATCTGACATTGAGCACAAAACAACATAAGAGTGACAATTACAAAGTCACTTATTCTTCAAATAACTTGTTCAATATTGCTTGTAATATACCCCCGTGTATCAGGGTGAATATGTGAGGTGAAGGTATGAGACAGAACCTGTGGCAGTACTGAAAGAGAGTGGGTTTCGAAAGGCCTGCCATCTCAGTGTCCCCAGAACCCAATTCAGAAGCGGAGCTTTGAGGTCCGCCCTCCTGGATGCATACAGTATCAGAGTCTAATGGATTCGTGAAACTACAGGGGTGCACCGCGATTAGCTTGTGTAACTGCTGAAGGTCACTGCAGCTCTGCTGAGCAGACAGCAGCCTTCATAAAACCATGCAGCGTATCATTATTTTCACAGTGTTTCATTATGGACGGTTAACCTTGGCTAACTCCGGGCTGATGCTTAATCAACTGCCCGTAATGTCTCTGATACAATGTATTCATTCTGCTTCTCTTCTCGTTTATCAGCTGAAAGGGAGAAATGTCCGGTGCCTCATTAAGGGAAAAAGGGAGTTCCTTTCCCAGCTGCTGCAGGTGTCTGAAAAGATCCACACCACAAGCTAGAAACTCTACAGAGAAGGCTCAGGGTTATTGTCCATTGACAGAGAAACTAGATCAGTTTCCTTCAGAGGAATCTTGCATGAAAGAGACATCAACAGAAGCCAGCCTCACAGGGAACAAGTTCCTCTCCTTGGCCTCGTTTCTATTACTGCTGCGATCCCACGCCACGGCCACCTGTGAGAGTTCACGCGAGCGTGAGAGAACACATGAGAACGCTCAGGGACGACCTCGAGCGCATCAAAAGACAGCCACGGACTTACACAAACTAACGTGCCTTTCCCCAAAAAACATAGGGAATCTTTTAAGACATGTGGGGCAAATCACCTTTAGAGGAATTGGAGGTGGCAACCCCTAAATCCCAACTGAATGGTTACCAATGAAAAGAGACAAAGGGGAAAGTACACTAACGACTCGATGACTTTTCAGGGTCTCTCCCCTCCACATCAATACTGCTTTCAGTGCCCAGATGGGGGCCATCTGCACCATGTCCTTAATTGGGCCTTTATTAGGACATCCTAAATGCAACTTTCAATTATGGAAGAGGAAAGGGGAGGCAAGCTTTATGTTTAAGATACATCTGAGGCCAATAAAAATCACATCAGCGATGAAGCAATCACTGCAATTTTTGGAAAGTCTCTACAAAGCGACGACTTTTCACTTTTTATATGCCTATGAAATAAATATTTGAGCTGAGCCAGCCATGAGAGAAACCACATGTCTGTTGGGTATGAAAGAAAAAAGAAAAACATTCTGCCCCCCTTCCCCCATCAACCAATAGTTCTCTCTGCTTCTCTCGGTCATGTTTCCTGTTTTCATTCTTTCCCTCAGTTTTAAAACGTGAAAAAATACATACAACTACTTGTAAGTACAAATACAGAGTGGTTTACAGTTACAGTAGACAAGAGGGAGACAAGCTACCGCAAATAATGGAACATGCTATATCTTAAAGCTAGGCTCACATTGACATGCAAGAGAGGTTTGAATGGTTGTCTGACTGTTTTTGTATCTCAGTATATGGAGTAGTACACTAGGTATTACTACAACACTGGTACACCTTAACAACATGTATGGAAAGGTAATTCTCTCCCTCTCTCTGCTTTGATACTGCTCACCATGTGTCTTATTTCACATGCTACTATAATGATTAATTGCTCTGGGTTGAACAGTCAAGCACTATTATTTTAAAAACCTTTAGGCATCACCATGAATTTCTCTTTTTTTTCTCGCTTTTGATATCAGTGCCCTTGCAGCTGGCAAAGACATAAGCACATGACTGTAATTGTGTTAACTCCAAAGCAGAGACAGATAGTAAAGGTATTCTTTATATGTCTCAAACTCAAAATCGTAGTCTAACAAAGAGCACACAAATGCAGTATGTGCCCATTCCAACTGCATTCCAAACAATGGATACAGCTCAGCTATTTGCAAAACTAGCCATGAAAATAAGGGGGAAAACAATCGGTCCAAGGACAACAGTCTACAGACCTACATAGAGGATACATATACAGCTCCTACAGTATGTAGCCTCGATCTAGAAACCATTGAATTACATAATGAATTGAGGCAAATTATATATCTGGGAAAAACAAAGAGGACTTTTTGTGCAATATAATATTCTTATCAGTCTAATGCACATCCATAAAAGATCCAATTAAAATCTGGCAGTGTGGTGGCACTTTTCCAATTTATATTAGCTTTTGAAGAGACTATTAAAGTTTATTTATTACATGAAAATGACTTTAAATGCTGCAGTATTAATGCCTCAGTAAAAATTGGATTAGCTGTGATGGTAGCATTACTGTGTTGCCATACATAACGTTGGGGGAGGGGCGATGAGTGGCTTTGACCCTGGATGGCCAACGATAGAGAACATGGTTCCTCAATCTCCATAACACCAACTCCAGCTGTGGGGGGAGTCCTTTCTACTTGGGAATAAAAGTAGCATTTAATGACCTTAGGTTGTAGTGAACAACCAAAGGCACACATCTAAGTCAAAGACATCTTTTGAATACTTAGTTGTACTGTAGCAGTTCATTTCAATATTCTGCCCCCCCCGGCCCTGTTTTCATTGGAACATTCAAATAGATGTCATATTTACTCTTATTATCTAGGCTCTTCGCTCACCGGGTTGGAGGAATATTTGCACACCTGCTTCCATTGTCACCGCCTAAAGGATGACCTGCTGGCACTGAGCATTATGGGAATGCATAGTGTAGCTGGAGGCAGCTGAACAAAGGCTGGATTAATCACCTCAGTATGATTCCCTTTGCCTAATGTGTAATATCAGAGAAGCTTCTCAGTCCCCACGGAGCATAGGTCACTAATGAGGCGAGATTTCACCCTCATGACAATGCTCTGCCCTGCGAATTAATGTCACAACAGTGACTAATACCTTTAAGAGAAGAAAGGACTGCCTCTCTTTGCAGGGGTCAAAGAAGAGGTTCGGGAAAAAAAATATTTTAATACAACCTCCTCATTTCAGTATTTCTTGACAGGTGTTGAGTAAATGGTCGTGCATATTTCTGACCCCCCAAAATACTTCACCTATTTCATCAACTTCTTAGGACTGTTTTAAAGGTTAAATCCAGAGGAAAGTGGTTGAGTGTTTTTATTCAGTCCCTTAATCCATTACCACCATTCACCATTAGATTTAGATTGACCGCCTCTTTGCAGCAGGGCTTACAAAATTAATGTGAGTGTCTTAACTGCAAGGCTAACCATTTATAGGACACAAACCATTTATAGGACAGAACGCTTATTGAATCAACCATCCAGAAATGATTAGTCCTTTTGAAACGGCCTAATTCACAGAAGAAGAAAGTTTCTATGCCGCTGGGATACTTTCAATAAGTCAGTGAGGTTGATGCTGTCATAGATGTAGTGAGACAAAACAAAATTGAAAAAGCTTAACATGGTGGAAAAATACATCTTGCCAAGACTGGTTTGATTCATAGCACCACAAGTTTGGGTTGAGAGTAATCCATCAGGGTACCTTGACGGAGAATACTGACAATGTGTTTTGCTGGTCACTTCTGCTGTGTGTGATCAGAGTAACTATTTTACGCGGTTTTATCAGCATTTCAAATAGTATGTCAGGTAAAGATAATTTTTGTTGAAGGAATGATTACATCTTCAATAAAGTGAAAGGTCAACATGCGTACTTAACATTTTGGGTGATCCGATCACAAGTGGACAGTTCTAACTACAGGCATATTTAAGTGTGACAAAGCTGGCTTTGACCACGTCTGACCAATTTGAAAAGCCCAGAGATATATTACGAGTGCATCAAACATTTTGGCCAAATTGGTTTTCCTGGAGCACGGCAAAGAACAGCTTTAATAACCCAGCTTTAATAGCTTTAATAACCCAGTCTATAACCAGCCTCCCACCGGATAAAAACAACACATTTGGTCCTTGCAAACGGAAATGATGTACATCTTACTGGCGGGGAAGTGAGATCCGATCACAAGTGGTCACTCGCGACTAATGTGGAGGCGTGTAACCGAGTGACAAAGTGTATTCGTGAGTCCCAGGTAGGGATGTCACGGTGTGGATTTTTTCCCCACCGACTAATAAACCTAGCCTGGCATCGCCAGCCTGATCTCGTGAGCTCACATTCGATTTCACTCCATAGATCAGTCTGGACATCCAACCGTTCTAACGGAACCCGCTCGAACAGAAATTTGTTCGTGCCAGTCACAACCGTTGATCTAATATGGGGCGGGTTTAATAAGATGACGGAACAGAGGAGCACCGTGGATCATTTTCGCTGATTGGTTGTAGATCTATCCAATTGTGTCCAGAGGCTTTTTAATTTGGTGTTGTATGCCTCCATGGCTTGCCTGCAAATGCGCAGTCACAGTAAGTTAAGATATAAACATTACACTCAGTCCTGTGCTTCTTTATAATCAAAATGTGTTTATTGTCATGTAGTTTAGAGTATGTTGAAAACTACATGGCAATAATCTGGTCATAAAGAAGCACAGGTCCCAGTGTAACATTTACCTTACTGTGATCCACCTTTTCAGGAAAGCTGTGGAGGCATACAACCCCAAATTGCCTCCACAAATTGTTGTTGTTATGAACGGAAGGCTGCTAGGCTGCTAGAATAGGCAATAGAATAAGCTAATAGAATAAGCTAGCCAGCTATCTTATGGCAACTGCCACTCCTCAATGGCTTGGTTAGCTGTTTACATTAGCTAGCTAGTCACGATGAGCGATAGCCATAACTTCCCCCTCCTCCCACTACTCTCTTAATGTGAACTGAAACTGAAATATGATTCCTCTAGACTCCACTCTGTGCTGCATGAGCACATGGAGGGGCAGATCACAGACACTTGTTTGAAATTGATGAGTGGGCACCGATATGCAAAGATTAACTAAATAGGTCAACGACGGTGGGGGCGGAAAACAACGGTGTGGCTGTGTTGAAGTACTGACTCGGTGAATATACGTTGTATGCCTTAACACTGAGTAACACCGGTAACACTGACAACCGTTGCAAGCCTAGTCCCAGGTAGTGGTAGCGAGTGGTTGGTTAAACTCACTCCTCAGGAGCTCTAACATTCCCTCCATGAAAAACCTCCCTATTGGCGCAGTTGTTAGCACGTTCGCCTCACAAGCGAGAGAGCGGGGGTTCAAATCCTGCCCTAGATGCATTCTAATACCAGGTGTGTGAACAGGCGTACTTAGAGCTGTCCACTTCTGATCAGATCACTCCAAGACACATGTTAATTTCAGGTGTGAACATGGACCAAAGCAACTAGTTACATGATTCAAACTTTAGCTGTTTTAAGAAACACTGGCCTTTCTCTTATCGAGTCAGAAGGAATAATTACAGTGCAACTGATGTGTCGCCATGAATGGGCGCAATCTGACACCAAACAGAACACCTGTATGCTGCTACACAGTCAAAGGATTTGGAACTGTCCAGACGAAGTGGTCTGTTTTCCTGTTTGAGCTCTATCTAAACGACAACGTTGGCTGATGTTTGAGGAGATGTGATGGAGTGGATTTACAAGCTGTGGTGCGGGGATTAAAGATGGTTTTCATGAATGCTGATCAGGGTGATGGGCTGTGTCAGCCTAAGATTTACATATTCAACGGCTTGCTCAAATCCACCTCGTAAAAAGGGTGTCTGTCCCGCTGTTACACTTGGGTTCAGTGAACATACAGTACAAGACCTCATGGTGTTGACTTGTGTCAGTGTAAAATGCACAAGCGTACATGGAGATATAAAAGCTCAGCAGAACTCCCCCATATTGTTGCCGTGCATGCATGTGTTTTACCGTCATCAACAGAGGGATGAATGTTCCAGCTATGATCAACTCCCACCACAGAAAGCAGAGAATATGATCAGCTATTGTCATCATGGGGTCATTTCTAAGCATCTTTTGCTTCTTTTTTTTTCAAACCACAATGCTCTCCATACCACAGTTTACTCCCAGAAATCAATACCGATGCTCACAAGCATTAGATTGGAGAGTACACAAGCGTATCTTTTGCCAATTATTTCAGACTGGATGCACAGCTTCCATAGAACCATAGCAACAACTATTTGGAGACTCCACGCGGGAAGGTTGAAGTATGCAGGACACACATGAACATGTTTGATCAAGCACGCACACACACACACACACACATCTCTCATATGCAGGCCAAGATTTGGAAAGGGCAGTATTCGCAGAAAAACACACATTTTGACAGAGTTGCCATTCTTAGGCTTGGGCCATGTACAGTACTACTTCAGGCTATAAATAAAGTACTGTAATCTCTCTTGAAAATTAGGCATTTCATAAATCTGTTGAACTAGGCCTCTGACAAGGTGCAATTAAATGGGCATGGAACACATCAGGTATTCACTTCCCTTACACAGAAACCTTTAATGTGTACCTCTGGTCACATCAATTAACTTTTGAACATAACAGAGTGAGATGCTCCTCGAGGTAGCCCAGTTTTTAAGTTGTGTTTAGATATGTTTAGAACGACTGTGATGAAATGGCACCAGCTGTGTACACTGGCCAGAAGCACACGGCCCTGTGTTTGAGGAGTGCTTTAACTCCTTGCCTCCCATTCCACAGAGGGGGTTACGAAGACAGAGGGGGAGGCTTGCCCAATCTGGCCAGAGGACAATAAAGAGATATTTACCCTATAGCTGGGGGGTTGCTGTTACTTAGCATCTCAGTAGTCTAGTCATTTCCTTTCTGCTTTGTCGTGGATACAGATGCTGGGAACAATGGGATCCAGCACATCCATAGTCTGGCTTTTGTTTCAGCCGTACCACATTTATGAGCTCAATAAAAGTCCTCTGATCACTGCAGCTGCAACCCTCCTGTCTCAATGCTGGGGTGACAGCTTCCCTGTCTGTGTACTAACAACGTCCCGAGACTTTCATATCACAGAGGCACATCTGATACGAGTCAAAGTCCACGGCCATGTCGATCCCTTCTGAACTGTTTGTCCATCTCCTTCAAAGTGAGAGAAGATGGGTTGCTTTTGTGCAATGGGCTAAATGTGTTTTTAGAGGTATCTAGCTCCCTAGTTATGAGTCACCTGCCGTATCACCTGTATCTAGCTAGATAGTTATCAGATTCAGAGTCACATCTTTATTTGTCACATGCAAATGTACAGTGTACAGTACAATCACTGTGAAATGTTACTGCAGTCTCTGCAATGTGCTCAAACATAAGTTACAGACAATTACAATGTCACCTGCAGTTATGACCGATCTTCCTCCTCGGTGAAGAGCACTTCCTGTTTCAAAGTTCACAGAAAAATAGCAAATATTTCCAAAACAATGATCCATTCTTGCACAATGGCCCCTTTACCGCAAAAGCAATGTAGGCTCAGTAAACTGAAACACTAATTTTAGGTAATGCATGGCCAGGTCAAAAGAATGAACAGACCTGTGGCATGTGTTAAGCTTATTACAATGTTATGAATAGCTTTGAAAACATAAGTGTAGTGCTAGATCCAGGTGAAACTGAGTGTTTTAGCATATGAGTGTAATTACCTCTACCACTGTAGCTAATGAAAGGTTACATAAAATGCGTATTATGTCTGAAACATCATTAAACTTGAGTAAAGTAGAGCGCATGGCCATAAATGTGCCAGTAACAAGGGCCCCTGCACATGAAGGCATTTCAGTCAATCAAATGTGACTTTTGAGACATGCTCAAACCAGTTCATGACAAGCCAAAAACGTCCAATCCCTTTTGGTGTATCTTTCTTGCAGACTTTGTCCAGTTAAAGACCACATAACTCAGGCTGACCCATTTCTGAAGGGGTTCGTACAAAAAAAGAAAGACTTTAGCAACCAAAAATGTAAGACAAAATAAATATGACCAAAATTATGTAGGCATGTATTCATTTAAGCTTTTCAGGAGTGAGGCTGTTTTCTTGTAAATTCCACTGACTACAACCACATGTGCTCTCAGTATAAACCAAAGACCCAGTAAAACCCAACACCATTACTCCAGATAAATTTAATATAATGTACGACTGCACAGTATTTTTGAAGTACCAACCAATCAGTGACAAAAGGAGTCCCTGTGGGTATGCTCCTTGTGCTCAAACTTACAGTAAATCAAAGCACTTTAACAAAGACACACCCTGCTGTGACGACCCTGTGATACACCTGAACACAACCCTCAACATTAAATATTAAGATGCAGGAACAATAGCCCTGGCAGCCTGAAGACTGTTCTAAAGCCTTAATGATATTTTTCACCAAGGCCGCCCAAGTTCAATCCCACTAGATTACAGCAGCTCATTTTCCTTGTAAAGTACATTATTATTAACGTATTCAGCTGTTTGAGGTTATTGCGTGGTCCTCCTCTCCACTGCTGTTCCTGCCTTCAATCCATTGCCAAATAGCAGGCAGCTCCATTAGTCATGACGGCAGCACCTAATTAAATTTGTGCCACTTGTTTGGATTTTTCTGTAGATTTAAAATAATCTCTGATGTTTGAAAGTGCCTCTGGGCCATTTCGTCTCTGTTGTCATTAAAACTGAATTATTTCATCCACCAACATTTTGAGGGAATATTGCTGTTCATAAATCAAATTGAGTATCTATCCATTGACTGTCCGAGGTACATAGTTGAAGCTCCCTGCTGTGGGGCGTTGATATGAAAGCATATATATAGTAAATAGATGAAATGAATAACACTTCATCTCACAATAACATGCAAACATGACACATCATCTGGATGATTGACTACTCTGTGTCATGTTGCCTCTAAATCAGTTAGTTCAAGCACACTGAATGGGTATTTGTCTTTTGCACAAAGTCAACACTGGCATGATATCTTATGCTATGACACAGAGGATATCTGTCCCTCTGCATCAGTGTGCACCCACTGTGCTGTAATCAATATTGGCTTAAGTTAACACGAAAAAACAGGCTTTACCTGTTACATGGGTACAAACACATGTACAGTATCCACAGTGATGGAGCTAGGGTCATTATAGGTAACCATGATCCAAACTGCTGATTAAACTGTTGGACAAACCTGGATGCGTAATGGAAACATTAAGCACCCTGTGCTAGTATTCGGGCCAACAGAAGCAAACCATTTGGGGGTCTCAGACAATGTTTCACTGTTTGCATTTTCCCAGACTGCTGCCAGGATTATGATGATTGGTCGAATGTGCAGAAGAACACTTCTGGAAGGACATTCCCTTGACATTCTGAGAATTGACATAGTGAAATGGTGTGCTCTTACTGTACTGTATGCCATGACCCGACGGGGTCTTAAAACCTCTTTTGAAGTGATTCGCAAATTGTATTTTATTTTCTGTGGGGGGAGGGGGTTGGTCACTAGTGGTTTCACATAGGGCCACTGGGGGGTAAGAACCAACACCAATGAACTCAGAATAAACATTCAAGAGTTACAACACAGATATCTGGTGATGTGCACAACCCATTTATCTGTCAAAAGGGTCAGTTTGCATTGCTATCTCAAAAAGGAGAACACATCAAATCCAGCTGCTGGCTACTGGGTGGGCATGGAAGTGTATTCAGTCTGTCTCAATCTTCTATCTTTGAGATGTATACCTAGGTTGAGCAGAGGGGGGCATTCACAACAAATTGCCTCTAACCACGCTTGATACCAACACTGAACAAGCAGAGGTGCTGCTTGAAACACTATAGCCTGCCAATTTCACATATTTCATCAATATCTTTTCCCTGTGCTATAGAGTCTCTAGCACAAGCCTCGCTGATATTTAAATAATTTGAACTATAAACTGACTAAATGCTGCTAGGCTGTTGTCTAGTGTCCTTTAATTTGATCATGCTGCCTCTTACACGAAGAGAGTTGTAACGCAATGCAATACAACTAAATGTAATTAAAGATGAAGAGTACATGCCACCAGCTGGCGTGGATGTGCCTTTTTGCAATAGATACAAACTTCGCCTAAAGACATACAACATGTAAAAGCGTCCCCGTGATCACTCGGGCACATCTCATGCACCAGATAGTTGGAATAAAGTGAAAATGCACGGTGTATAATAACAGTAATAGCTGTTTAATATAAACATGATTGTGATAGCGACTGGTAGACAATTGAGATGAGCAAGTGCTGACCCCATTGCGGACACTTCACATTGGTTATCCCGAGAAACTGACACTGGCATAGCCTAATGATCACAAATAACGCATAACTACCCGACAATATCATAACAGAGAGGATCATATTTTACCTTATTAAAGTTGTAGTAGCCCAGACAGTGGGCAAAATCCAGGTTTGGTGGATCTCCTGGAATAGAGTTTCCTCCGGCAGATGGATAAAACCTTACATCCATGATGTTTCAGGGAAACCGCGCACTTGTACGGTGAACAAGGCTAGTTTGTTTCTACGCTTTTACAATCCAGGCGCACAGAGAGAAAGGCGGACGAAATGGGTTAGTCGGGACGCAAATTAGAAGTGGGGATGAGTGGGGTTAGGGGTAAAGTAGACAATGCGAAGTTTTGATATTCCTCTACTATTTGTTGAAGAAGCTCTTCATAGCTTAGAAACCCCAGTAAAGGTTGGGCAGTGTCCAGTGTTCCTCCAGGCGTACTCGGTGTGCGCAGAGCCACGGTGTTTGTCCATGCATTTAGAAGCAGCTGCTGTACACAAAGAAGCCACGCGACCGGCAGGGACAGACTCCACAATCTCTCTTCCCCCTTCAGAAGGTAAAGAGGCAAAAAATGAAATTATAAGCAGTAACAACCATGTAACAAGTCCAACGTACAGGAAAGGCACTGTCCATGAAGCCTTCAATACGTTTTGTTGTTGTAGTTTTTGTTGTTGTTTTTTAAAGTTATGTTTTTTTTCCCTCAAGTTTGCGAGTAGTCAAGTTGGCGAAGTTTATTATTCAAAAAAATGCACAAAGCGGGGTCTATAGTTTCCCCTGCAATACTCCACTTAAGAGGATTCCAAGACCAAAACTGAAACAATGTTGCACCCAGGCAGTAGTGTAATTATTGGATTTGCTGTACTACCTCCTCCATCAGCCCTCGCCTCTGTTTAATGATGAACAAGGCAAACGTGTGAACAAGCCGGGCCACTCCCCACACACGACACGACACTCCCTATTCAGCATCTGCTCTTGACATAACACTTGATAACTTTGATAACTTTCTAGAATGCATTAAAACGAGAGCGTAAAAACGAGTGGATATTTTGAAAGGTAACATTGAAAGGGACACACTTTTTTTGAATGACAACACCTAGCCTAGTAATGATAGATAGATAGATAGATAGATAGATAGATAGATAGATAGATAGATAGATAGATAGATAGATAGATAGATACTTTATTGATCCCCCCTAGGTGGAAATTGACATATATAGCATATACAGCATATATGTATTATATATACACATATATAGCCTATATAGCATATATATATATATATATATATATATATATATATGTGTGTGTGTGTGTGTGTCGCATAGCATAATAAGATAATACGCATAGGTATAATAACATGTCATTTAAAGCGTTAACCGCGACTGTGAACTCTATCTTGTCTGCTTGCTCAGGATACTACTATGCCATTCATTAAATGTAGGCTACTTTTGGGCCAACTAGGTCACACTGATGAATGTAAATTCCCCAGAAGGACCATAACCAATATTGTGCAATGCATTGTGCAGGGAAAACAACTCTGAGAGCCAGGATGTTGCCTGGAGCGGCGAGCACTTCCTCTTTCATAAAACATATCACTTTAAGTGCCCTCCATGTCTCCCTAATGAGTGTTGGTTTTATCTCCAGTAGCCTAGTGATACAAACAGATACAACTTTAACAGTCAGTGTCCCTCTCACTAGAGGCCTGGGAGATATTCCTCACTTGAACTCCTAATGCTGGAACATAAGGACCCTCTTAAAAGTCTAACATATGGCACCATTGAGGAGACATGGGCTATTAGCTCACTTCCCCCCGTAGAAATGCTAATGAATAACATTGTTCAATAGCTGCCACAAAAAGATACTAGCTGCCTCCACACACATACCTGATACATGCATCCTTTGTAGGGTTTGACATTGACACCTCTCTGACTGACTTAAAAACAAGACAAAAATAAAACATCTAATCAAACTGCTATGCAACTGTCAGGCCCAATTGCACCTGACTGGCACCCCGGATCATCAAACCGCTACAACATGCGCTCTCGCGCGCACACACACACACACACACACACACACACACACACACACACACACACACACACAAGCATTTCTCGCATCATCTACATTAACGTTGGCAGTTACAACCAGTGTGTGTGCAGTTATATGTAAAATAAAGTCAGTTTAGGCTTAGATGTTATAAAAACGACTTTCCACTGCTGTGCCTGACAACTGCATGCAACGTCACACACACACACACACACACATACACACACACACACACACACACACACACACACACACACACACACACACACACACACACACACACACACACACAGAGTTTAGGAATGTAACCAATTTAACATCTTAGTCCATGTCAGAATCCTTTGTGTTCTCAAGTGGATGTATGCAGTGTCATGGTAGTGGATGTTTTCCATGTTTGTATGGACTGGATAGAAGAGTTGTACTTCAGTGTCTCATGAGGATCCATTTTTGGATCCACTGAGCCATTGTTGTTGTTGTTGCTGTTGTTGTTGTTGTTGTTCTGGCGGCATGTTCAAACATGATAACACTGCTTGTGTACAATACAAAGCTTTAACCATGCACATGCACACACCTACACACACACACACACACACACACACACACACACACACACACACACACACACACACACACACACACACACAGGTTAAATAAAATAAATAAACACACACCCACATACATTACATTTAATCTCTTTCAGTCACACACACACACACACACACACACACACACACATATAAACCCATACAGTCTCCCATATGACACATCTGATAATACAAACCCATAATCCTTTTCTAATTCACGGTGATAGGATATGTTTTGTTGTGAATACGACGCAGCTTCGCTCCAGGTCTTTGGGTTGGTGTAGTTATTTATTTCCGTGTTTAATGTTGTTTGCCTGTGCAGCTGGGGAGCTGAATTAATTTCCTTTTTGTTGGTTGGGTGTCAGTGTCCCAGCCAGATGAATTATGCCTTGCTACCATGTGCCATGTCCTCTCAGCCAGCTACATTGGAACCATTTGGTAACCTGAAAACAAATTATCTTCTGTTGGCTCTCATTCAAATTCAATTAAATCTGCACAGAGTAATTATATGGGGGTACAAAAGAGTAATAAATGCAAAATAATTAATTAACCTAATAATCTTTATTTATGCTCCCCTCATATTAAGTATGTAATTCCACCATTGTTCGCTGCAAATAACTGAACTCCCACGATCAGGCATAATTCCCAATTCTCATTATTCCCATCTCGGTCTTGTTATATTAAAACATATTTAGATGCCAGCTCAGGTCCTTGTCATGCTCACACCTATTATGATAAAGATCTAATTTAACGGTGGTGAAGATATGCATGATCTAGCGGTATTGGTACAACGTGTATTACATTTTTATATCTGCTGGAGGGACCTTAGGAGCCCAGGTAATTAGACTGAAGTAGCACCTAACCTGACAGAACCTTTTCTCTACATCATCTGACAAACTGCATATTGTATCCCGTCGGTTATTGTGCATCAGGGAGAAATTCAGAAAAATCTATCAAGTCCTTGTCCTCACCCAAGGACACTGTGTCACCATCTACAGTTGTATTCAGCAAAGTCCTTCATCTCTGTATTCACAACCTGGACATGCCTTGTGCAGGTCATGTGTCCTCACCCTCTACGTTGTTTACTGTGAATGAAATTCAAGTATCACCAATGTGTTACACCCAATTTGTTTCTGTTTTCCCACTTGATTGATGTAAACTGAGTTTCTCTCAGTTTATTGTTTTACAGAGAATCCCTCTGTTTAGATAGAACATTTGGTCTGTGACGTCACTCCCCTTTACCCTTTGTCTGAGTGCACGTCACCTCCCTCTATACGAAGTTATAAAAGAGTCTTCACGACCGAGTCCCAGTACTCTTGCCTGGATTCACTTCCTGTGCTAGGGTCCGACTTGCAAATCGTAACATAGAATAAACTTATTGTCTTTGTTTGAAACCAGCTTGACTGACCACTCAGCGTGTTCTTTGAAATCTAAACTAAACCAAGTAAGATTTTTAATTCACATTATGCCCACACTTCTGGACTCCTCAGTGTCCAGTTAGCCTCCTATTCAACCAGAGGATGTTTGTTGAACTTGCACCACGCCCTGCACCTATTATTCTAAATGCAGTTTATTTACTTTGAATGTAGCAAAGAGGTGAATGCGCTTGTGTTAATGTGTGTTACGCAGATTACACAGCTTCAACAGAGTGGGCCCCCGAGCCAGGACAAACGAGCCACCTGCCAGAGAGAGAGAACCTTAAATGCTCGTCCTCCGTCGGCTTGCGTGAGTGAGCGGGCGACACGGAACACACAACGCACAAACACGTTTGTTTGTTTTTCAGCAGTCGCCAGTGGAATTTGTCCTCTGCATTTCACCCATCAATCAATCAATCAATCAAAGCTTTATTTGTATAGCGCATTTCATACCCAGAGGCAACACAATGCGCTTTACAGAGAACAAGGGAGGTGGGCATACGACCCACTCTCTACATATTCCAGAGGGAAGCAAAAAAAATGTTATCACCCGGGGGCCAGATAAGTGAGCTGTAAAAATTCTTCCCTGACCCCTCTCAACAAGGCGATCGAGCAAGCTCCAGGAGTATGTTTGTCTACCGGCTAAGAACATTTATAAAGCAATACATTACATTAAATTACATTTCAGAGTAAGAGAGGCTAAAAAAGCATCATAGGAGAGAGGACATTCTATGACATCCACATCCATCCAAGCTTGTCCTCCTCCAGGGGCAGCCAGGAGCAGTGGACATCCACATCCATCCAAGCTTGTCCTCCTCCAGGGGCAGCCAGGAGCAGTGGGCGGCCCTCGTCAGTGGCACCCAGGGTCGGGACAGGACTGGAGAGCGATCAGTTCTTCTGCATGTTTTTCATATTGGGGTTCTTTATGGAGGAAACCCTTGCGAACACGGGGAGAACATGCAAATTCTGGGAGATACAGTATCCCACCTGAGTACCTGACAACCCTGGGGGAGAACATCCCCAGTGCAGACATATCGTCCCAAGTGGGAATCGAACCCAGGACCTTCTTTCTGTGAGGTGACTGTGCTAAGCACTGGGCCACCGTACCAGATGGCCATGAGTTAGCGTTGCTCCTTTGAAACCGCAGAAAACCACTGTCCAGTGTTAGTGATCGCCCACTCAGCTGGTACACACACACAAACACCCACACACACACACACACACACACACACACACACACACTGACAAATGCAAGTTAAAACTGATTACAGTTAAAACATCTAACACAATCATACTGTTGGTATGCTCTAGTCTGGGTTCAGATGTTCAGAGTTTGCTGATCCTTGGTCTGGTGTTGCTATGTGTAACAGCCGGTTCTCCAAATCTCAAAATATAATCGACAAAGGAGCACTGCGGGTTCTAAGGATTAGCCAATGGGCGCTAAGGGCGAGACTAACGCCGTTGCCAAGCTGCTATCCAACGCTGTGGAGCTGTGCGTTTGGACAATGCGACTTCAGAGATGACGAAGCGAGAGCTTCTCGGAACTCATTACTTGAGAGGAGGACGACTGGTAGTAGTTGGTACTAGAAACAAAGTAGCCTACCACCAACCATTCGTACAGTAGCCTTACTACCATAATTACAACGCTCTGTGTTGTCATTATGCTGTCTATGGTTGTCATGGCTATGCATCAGCAGTGGTGTTATAGTCGAATCTCCCTCCCCCATGGAAATCGGTCAGAGTGGAAGCAACGTCAGACTGAAGTTCTCGACGGAGTGTAATGAGTTGACAGTCCTGTCTGATATTAGGTTAGGTCTGCTCCTCCACAGCTATCAGCTGACTGTGAGTAGACCGATTCTGTGCTGTCACCGTGGTGTTGGTTAGCCTGGCCTCGCCATCCCGATCACGAGAGCTTACATTCTGTTTCTCTCCGCAGATCGGTCTGGTCGCGCTCCCATTTGACTTGAGTTCCACCCGGCAGATATTTTACCGGGCCAATTACAACCGTTTATTTAATATGGGGTTAAATACGACTGTACCCATTTCATGGGGTTTGGAACCACTGTACCCATTTGATTGCTTGTAGGTCTATCCAGTTGTGTCCAGAGGCATTTTGGTCTGCGACCGTTGATAACGCCCCTTGGAAATCGAAAATTAACTCAGCAGCTCCAGACCCTTCGCATTTTTGTGAATTGGGTCTTGCAAAACCAAGCTAGGTGTTGGTCTCTCTCCATGGTCTCTCTCCACGGTTGTGTGGTTCAAGTACAGTGCCCTCCTGGTGTTCTGTAGGAGGAGTCTGCTCTCTTGTCTTATGTGATTGGTCGTAATGCGGTATGACATGCGCTCATTCCCTGCCACTTCCTGCTACCTTTCCTCTCCAGTGTCCAATACTTCCTGAAGCTGGTGATGTATTTCGAATACATCCTGCATGAAGACATCAGCAGTATCTATGGTACCACTAGTATCCAGCAGAATCCATCACCCTCTTTCCTTTTCTTTTCTCTCTCTCTCCACATGTCATGTCCTTGTGGACCGTTGTCTTTACTATCAGAGATGATGAAAGAAAAAGATTTAAGGCAAAGTCCCCTCCTTGTCCTTGACGTTACTTTGTACTTTATTATTTGTCATGTTTGTCTAACCTTTCCTGAGCTGAATCATATATGCAGTCCCTAAAGTCTCTAGAGTTTCCAAGAAAAACCTGAGTAGCCCCACTCTACTAGAATCCCACTGTTATGTGTGACCTTACAGCCACTGACTTCTATTGTGACAAGTAGGACATCCACTGACTTCTATTGTGAAAGGTAGGACAGCCACGACTTCTATTGTGACAGGTAGGACAGTCAGTAGGACAGCCACTAACTTCTATGGTGACAGGTAGGATAGCTACTGACTTATATTGTGACAGGCAGGACAGCCACTGACTTCTATTGTGACACGCAGGATAGCCACTGACTTCTATTGTGACATGCAGGATAGCCACTAATGTTTATTGTGACAGGTAAGACAGCCAGTAGGACAGCCACTGACTTCTATTGTGACAGGTAGGATAGTTACTGACTTCTATTGTGACATGCAGGACAGGTCGTAGGACAGCCACTGACTTCTATTGTGACAGGTAAGACATCCAGTAGGACAGCCACTGACTTCTATTGTGACAGGTAGGACAGGTACTAGGACAGCCACTGACTTCTATTGTGACATGCAGGACAGGTAGTAGGACAGCCACTGGCTTCTATTGTGACATGCAGGACAGGTAGTAGGACAGCCACTGACCTCTATTATGATAAGGACCCAGAGGGGCGTGGCCTCCACCACCTGGTAAACAATTAGCAATTGGTGATTTACCAGGTGGTGGAGGCCATGCCCCTCTGGGTTCCTCATTACAATAGAAGTCAGTGGCTGTCCTACCTGTCACAATAAAAGTTAGTGGCTGTCATACCTGTCACAATAGAAGTCAGTGGCTGTCCAACCTGTCACAATAGAAGTCAGTGGCTGTCCTACCTGTCACAATAGAAGTCAGTGGCTGTCCTACCTGTCACAATAAATGTCAGTGGCTGTCCTACCTGTCACAATAGAAGTTAGTGGCTGTCCTACCTGTCACAATAAAAGTCAGTGGCTGTCCTACCTGTCACAATAGAAGTTACAGTAGTGGCTGTCTTACCTGTCACATTTTGCATGATATGTGTGTTAGTTCATAATCAATACCATGCTACTGTGGTTGTAAATGTACTGTATGTAGGTAGAGGCAGTTTAATCATTCCATGTAAACCACCTTCTGTTAATGTACGTTTACAAGATTTGATTGTGCCCTACTGGAATTGATGGCATTAGAAAACACAAAATGCCTTTGTGACAGAACATACTGCTGCCTGAAGTAAATCATGGTCCTCCTCTCCAAATCCACAGCAGGGCAGTGATGAATCACTTCTGTACTCTGACAAATCTGCAGGATACTTCATTATATTATTCTCAATTAAAACCTGTCCTTAGCAGCATTAGCCATCTCGCGCTCGTCATTCATACTAATTAGTGCATGCCTTCAGTGCCTCGTGCCTGAAGAGGATATTTCAATATCCCATTAAGTGATTCAGAGATATGACGGTGATTGACATTCTGTGAAACTCGGGAAGTAATTACATTATATGCTTCAGTGTTTTGGTTTTTTTCTTAATTTGATATTTCACAAGGCTTTCAGCGATCTGTGTAAATCATATAATAGTGACATTCCTCCACAGGGCTTCCATATTAAATGTAAGACTTTGATAAAGAATCTCTAAGCAGGTTCGGTTGCACCAATTGGCTGGGCTTCCTACATAGGTTCAGGGGCATTGGTAATCAAACACTGTTGTTAAACCAAGGACATGTGTTTATGAAATTAAAGGACCAGTCCGTCATGCATTTTATCAGCATGCATTCAACATTATACAATAACTGAGTTGTATTCGATAAACTTCATGTATGTCTATGTAGAGGTTATAGAATGACAACACATTCATTATCTATCGTCAGTGCTGTGTCTGTTATGGTCGTAAACTCGGAGAAGGAGAACAAGCGGAAAAGAGCACGGTTTCTAAATGTTACCATATAATGAGATTTCTTCCCTCATCCTTTTGTGATGGATAGTTTTGGGTTGCCATTTGCTAAATGAAATCAATTATTCCGCCACAATAATGTCATGGCACAGTTTTTCCCTGTTCTCACTTCTCACACTCGGCAGAGCTCCGAATGACAATGCTCTCCCTTCCTGCCAAATGGCACAAATGAACGTTATCACAGGATTATTGTCACGTTGTCAAACCTTTCAAGCTACATCATTCTACATGATCCTTTCATCTGCTCTATAATGTCAGATTACACATGTACAGTATGTGTCTACAGTGGCCACAATTATCTCGACAACCACCCAATGTACTGTATAAATCAACTTCCTACATTCCTCAGCGCTGCCAAGCATGTGTCACCCGTAAAGTTGTTTGGGTCGCTGCCGGTGTTGTCCGGTAAAAAGTAGTTCCGTGTCTGCGGCAGGACACTCCTGTGCAGTGCTACGGTCAACCGGATACCACGGGGCGTTATGCTGGGTTTTGCACGCTTGCTGACTTGCATGCACCTTGCGTTCTTCACTGAACGAACATGAACATGAGTTGGTACACAGCTGTAAAAAGCAGCTACAGTAGCTAGCTATATCTTATCCACATTGCAAACATATTTCTCTATGAACCAACTGGTTTTATCAGCAAACATTTTTGTGCCATTTTGGGTCGACAGCAAACGGTAGGATACTTGCATTCAGCCCTTAACACTTCGGGGAAAATCTAACTTCGATGTGTTATCAGCACATGCTTTATTTGATTGAGTTTGGCAAAGTTGGGCATTTTTCCGCATTTACAAACACCAACGAGTTTACTCAAGAAATATTACTGTGGTCAAGCCAGCTGCCACTTCACAGTGAAGCCAGTTGCCACGGTTTCTCAGCATGTCACCAAGGAGGTTATGAGTCAGGAGAAATCACCTTGATGTCTCTTATACAGATTAACAAGGTATCATATTCAACATATTATGAAATGGAAATTGTCTGTTTCCAATCACTAATTATACTTCAGAAGCTATTTTCACTTCCAGAATGAATCACTGTAAAATTTCAGAGTAAAAGCCTTTCAAATATATTGTGCACTAAAACACAAAGTGTTCTAATCAGAATACTAAAACAAAACTGGCTCTTACCAAACACGAATTCTACTTCAGACACATTCTAGAGGAACCGTAGACTCAACTGTGTCATGGCAAGAGCATTTTGAACGGGCATACATATTAAAACTAAATCTTATCTACAGTCACATCAATAGGTGCTTTTCTTTCAGTTTCCGGCATGAAAGGAAAATTGCTACTTTCTGGTGTACACTGGATGTGATGATTTTAATGGTGAATCGCAGATTAAGATAGATAGATAGATAGATAGATAGATAGATAGATAGACAGACAGACTGATAGACAGACAGACAGACAGACAGACAGACAAATAGACAGATAGATAGATAGATAGATAGATAGATAGATAGATAGATAGATAGACCACAGACACTGTGCACTAGTTAAACAAATCCCAGTTACCTGAATTGTATGCCATACCATTCTGCTTTGAGGTTTAGCTTACAGGCCATATCAAGCAACACCCACAGTCCCCATTAAGCCCAAAGAGAACGTTAAAGGCACAGAAACATCTTTCAAATAATGTATTTTCCACATTTGGGTGCACTTCCCTTTTAAAGAAGCCCCTTTGCTTATTCCTACAGTACTTCTGACCTCCCTTCTACAGAGGTGTTCCCAGGCCACAGCAGCGTGGTCCTCGCTTATCTCCACAGCACACATGAAAGGTGGTCTGCACTCTGCAGAAATGAATCTGAGGCCAGAGTGACACAGGGAGAATCGATCTCCTCTGCTGCTCATAGTGTATGTGTCCACTAATAGCAGTGATAATGCTGACAACCACAACATCAAAGGCGAGCTATTCTGTTTGATGTGATGTGACCACCACTCTCACTGGGCCATATTCTGGTATCATGAGTTTGGAGGAATCTCATGAATATGTATGTTCTGCTGCAGCTGTTACATGCTTACTTCTCACATAGGTATAAACTAGCACAGCTTGAGGTTAGTTTGCTGCTCTATTGCATACAATATAACCCCCCCCCCATACACACACACACACACACACACACATATGCCTTTGTTATTAATTTGAGATAGCAAATAAATTGGGTATACTGTGCACGTGAGATATGTGATATAGATGTGTCTATAGATGAAGACAGAACCCTTTTACAATACATTTGAATATCTGCATTTTCTTTTTTATGGCTCTGTAACTGAAGAAAACATCTTGATGTGTTTTCCCTTGGGCTTTGGACCTCATTTTTCTAGCACATAACATTATGCACAAACCTATTCTGAAACCTCTCCCCCAGCCATTATCTCAATGAAATCATGGCTTGTCTTTACGATAGCTGAATTGCTGAAATACATTAAACTGGGCCTGAGAATACTATTGGCCTCTTGGCCGTTGTCTTTTGAATTAAATGTCAACATGAGTGTAAAACAAAATGTAACCTCATATTGGGCTGAATATAAATGTGTCATTTGCTGATAGATGGACATGGTGCAGAGAAAGCCTCATCTCCACAGTCATAAATTAACTGGAGCCTGTCCGTGCTTGAGTGACACATCTTTGATTTGCAGCAAGTAGTTAATTTCAATCCTAATCCACCGTGCCATCATTTACCTCAACTTCCTGTCACGGCTACTATCACGACAGCACCCCAGCCCTATCACTACCACCAAGCGAACGGATCAGTCATAGAACACCTCCAAACACAAGTGGCGGCATGATAACGTAAATAATAGCGACGCTGTACCCGACACAGCTCTGGAGTGTTGTTTAACAATGCTGTTTTTGGTAAAAGCTCACATTTTACTCACACAGGTTCACACAGCCTCGCGCAGTACGAAACTCCACTATGGAGTCGGTGCAAATGGGTCGCGTCGGATGTGTTGGCCAGAGATAATCAATTTATGATGATGTTCAGTAGAGATTTTATTTTGCCAAAAATCGATTCCCCCAGCGCAATTAGGGCAGGACAAATGTGGCGTTTGGTTTGGCCCGACTGTGTGAGTATGAGCTCAGCTAGTGTAGTTCACACAGTGGAGCATTGGTGTGTCTGGAGCTGGCCCAGGGTCCTGCTACTGTCTCTAGAATAGAATAGAATAATACAATGCAATAGAAAGTGTATCTGCCATATAATGTATAAGCAGTACAGGTACATTGGAATCCGTTGCTTGTCCTTACAGTATCTTATCAGCACTAATCAATTCCTCATTCCAGTTCCCAGGTACACAACTAGACATTATAAGGTTGCCAATCTGGCAATACACGCTAGCAAGTCAAACACTTTTTCAAAATGCCCAAATTATCTTTGAGACCTTGTTCGGTGGTGGGGTTATTATTTACATATCTCGACTGCTCTGTCTCTGGGAGGCTCAGGAAATAGCTGCTCATCGCCACTAACATTAGCTACCAAATAGCTGCTCATCGCCACTAACATTAGCTACCTTGACAGTGATATTGTTGCGGCAAACCAGATGTTGAAATGAACCAAAGTGGTGTTATTGTTTTGAATATGAACATTCCATGAAACGGTCTATAGGTCACAATTGTTGTTTCTCTCCAAACTGCTGTTGTTTCTACTAACATGAATGGACTAACACTCTCATACACTAGGCCACTCTGTCACTGTATTTGATGGGACAAGTACTGGGTTGAATGTTTGCCTTCTCTATAGTCATAGTTGCATCAGCTACTGACTGGCAGTTGGGGACCAGGGTACAGATGACATGTTTTATATTCTGGCCCCTGTTACTACTGTGAGAGGAGAATATTCAGTCCACCCTTGGACATGGTCCAACATGTGATCTTGAGCAATGGAGTCTGGTTTTGTAATAGTGACAGCTTTTAGATAATTTAGCATAATGGAGCAATGAGCCATACATCCATACGGTACAAGTGTTTTTTATGGGGTTCTCAACCTTTTGTAATTTAAGGCCCAATTTTGATTCGGAGGACCAACAATTCAGAGACCCAATTTTGATTCAGAGGCCCAATTTTGATTCAGAGGACCGAAAATTCAGAGGACCACTTTCCCAAAGTTTGCACCTGAGGGAATGTTCGCTAGCTACGTTAGCTGAATGCGTTTTTCTCAACACCAATGTCATCCATCCGCCACCCCCCCCACCTCCCTCACTTACTGCCTCCAGGACATCAGGAGCTGGATGGGCAGGAACTACCTAAAGCTCAACGGTGTCAAAACCGAGTTCCTGCTCATCGGCTCCAAAAACACCCTCACTAAAGCCCATAACCTCCCACCCCCTAACATCACCATCAACGGATTCCATGCCCCCCTCTCTACCTAAGTCAAAAGCCTCGGCGTCATCCTGGACAGCACTCTCTCCTTCGAACCCCATATCAAGAACACCACCCGGATTGCCTTCTTCCATCTCCGCAACATCTCACGACTCCACCCATCCCTGTCCCAGTCCAACACTGAAGTCCTGGTCAGGGTCAGGGTTAGGGTTAGGGTTAGGGTTAGGGTCAGGGTGGCCTAACTCCGCCCATCCCTCTCCCAGTCCAACACTGAAGTCCTGGTCCACGCATTGCTCACTTACTGCATCGACTACTGCAACGCCGTTCTCACCAGTCTCCCCACCAAACTACCCAACAAACTTCAAATCATCCAGAACTCAGCCGCCCGGATCATCACACGCACCAAATCATCCGAACACATCACCCCCATTCTCATCCTGCTACACTGGCTCCCAGTCAAATACCGTATCGACTACAAAATCCTCCTGCTTACCTACAAGCGCCCTCAATAATTTCACTCTAACCTACCTCTCCGATCTCGTCCGTGAGTACACTCCCTCCCGCTCCTTGCGCTCATCCTCTTCTGGTCTCCTATCCACCCCCACCTCACGCCTCAGCACCATGGGTGCAAGGGCCTTCAGCTGCACTGCCCCAAGGCTCTGGAACCCCCCCCCCCCCCCGCGCCAGTTGACCCAATGGACTCACTTGCCTCATTCAAATCCCACCTCAAAACCCACCTCTTCAAACTGGCCTATTCACTATAACTGCACCCCACTGTTATGTCTCTTCCCAACGGTCTGTCCTACACTCCCCCTCCTAATTGTCCATCTCCCCATACGTTCACTGTCCTCCACTGTACTGTCCTTACGTATTTAACTTGTCCTGTCAATTCTTCTAATGTCCTGTCAATTATTTTACTGTATATTATATGTATATTTACTGTGTTTTATATGTCTATTTTATGTATTATTACTGTATTGTATTCTTATCTGCCCATGTACGATGTCCTTGGGTGTCTTGAAAGGCGTCTTTTTAATAAAATCTATTATTATTATTATTATTATGTGATTGGCGTGGTGATATTGAAACGTAACTGGTAATTGAAATTCTGCATTTTAACTTGATATTTTTTATTTATATGTGAACTTGAGTACATTTAGATCTAAAAATAATTTGCTATGTAAACAACCAAGGCTAGGCTACTCACTGCTTCCGCTGCCCACTTGATGTTGCTCTGCGGACCTCCAGTTGAGAATGGCTGTGAATGGCTGTCCATCATTATCCATATGATCAAGGTCTTTGTTCCCACATGTAATGTTAGTATTCGGTCAGCAAACTCATGTCCCTCAAGTATTCTCTTTTGACCTTTACTGTAACCTCATTTTAGCCTTGAGAGAAATGCACCATGCTCTCTAAAATATTAAAGTGGAACCCAAGATGGTGGGGCAAACGGAGAACGGAGAACAGAACAAGATGGAGGAGGAGGAGGAGGAGATCTCCGCAGACACTCACTGTTTACTCTCAAGCACAGTCTGGGTTATGGGGGAATGATAACGACGCGGTAGCAGCAGGCCCTTTCTGCACGTCTCACACGGACATGTGTCTCTGAGGCTGACATAACTGCCGTTCTCCCTCCTCTTTCCATCCTAGGGCAACATCAGTCCGTAGAGCGCGCCCTGTCAGAGCTGGCCCTGTTGTAGAGAGGAAAGCCTGGCTCCTGGAGCAGTGGAGCCCACCGCTAGACGCCAAGGAGGATGGAGGGGAGAGGGGGTCATAACACAGGACTATGGAGACTCAATCCTCCTCTTCACACCATGCGTCATGAGGCAGGTTCAGTGAAAAACACAGACTTTAGCGCTAAATGGTAAATGGACTCCACCTTAGTGGCACTCAAAGCGCTTTACAATGTCCTCTCATTCACCCATTCACACACACACCAATAGCGGTAGCTGCCATGCAAGGTGCTAACCTGCTCATTGGGAGCAATTTGGGGGTTAGGTGTCTTGCTCAAGGACGCTTCGACATGTGGACAGTCGGAGCTGGGATTCGAACCGCTGACCCTTCGATCATTGAATGACCCGCTCTACCAACTGAGCTACAGCTAACGGCCAAGATAGGGTGACAGGAATAGATGGGTTCTCCATGCCATGTCCAACATCACATCAGCTGAGAAGATGGAGAGAGGCGTGGTCTACCACAAACCTGGCGTGAACTGACTGATGACGAGGCAGAGGCGCACATCGTGCACATCAATGAAGTATGGTTTCTTTGCGCATATAAGCATTAACACATAACATCACATCATAATTAGACTGAACCTGATGAGATCTATGAGGAGATTCAATAGTATGAAAGCCCTATACAGAGAGAGAAATACTGAAAGAACATGTGTACAGTGTGAACATAGACTAATACCTTCTTTGAATTTCCCCACAACTTGAGGGGTAAAAAAAAGAGAAAAAAGATTGTTTGAGGAGAGAGGCAATATTTCACAGGCTGAAATAGGTGCAGGCAATCTGCCTTCAGAGTGGAGAAGGCAGCAGTGTTTTATAATGGAAGAAATTCAATGTGACATGTCGAGAATGAATTGCTCAGTCAACCAGAAATATCCCTTGTTCTAATGGCTTGGGACATTCAATGGCGTGTTCTCTCCCCTCCCCCGTACCTCTGTCTCTCTCTCTCTCTCTCTCTCTCTCTCTCTCTCTCTGTCTTGGGGAGCAGATATGTGTAAACACAACACGCTGCTGTAACGAATCACGTTATGAACGACCCAGGACAACTGAAACATTGCTGTGTGTAGTGTGTAGTGTGTAGTGTGGAGCTTTAACCATAAAGGGACAGAAGTCTGTACAACGAGACTCTGAGGACTCTGAGTGGTGGTGTGAACCTAACTGACCTATGAAAAATAAAATGTCCTGTGATATGATGGCTATCCATTCTAATGGCCCCATTGATTTACTTGTCAAACAGATCTGGCCTGTAGAAAAGGTTAATCTGCCAATGAAGAGAAGGGAAGGGCTAGACATATTATATATCTGTAATTGCATAATATAGTAGATGTAAAACTAAAATCTTCTCTATACTGTGCATATTGTGCTAGTGTTGGCTATTCAGCCGTTATCATAATTATTCAGTTGACTGGATATATAATGAACTGTATATATACCAACATGCTTGGAGCAGATTTATGCAGTCTGTTGCTAGGTATGATGGAAGATTAGAAAATATATATATTGGTTTGAGTCTAACGCTCCCTCACTGGAAAGATATGAAATGTATTGTTATGTATCCTTTACCAAGATTGGTTTCTGAGTGTATGCACTCAATGTGATTGGCACGTTAGAAATCTCTCCTGTCTACAGAACATGTTGCTACCTCACATGAAATATATGATCTCGTGAGTAGTGTAATCATGGGTTGGAAGATTGCATTCTATTATCCAGGAATGAAAATGATAAATTGGAGCTCAAAAATGTCTCAGATGTCACATTTGTTACAGGCCGTTTTTGCACACATGCTCAATTTCATTGTGTGTGTGTGTGTGTGTGTCTTGTGTGTGGGTGACAAAACCCTCTCAGAGGGTTTTGTGGGGGACGACACAACACAGCATCTGGGCTCATGACGGGTTGAGGTTAGGGTTTGCACACGGAGACCACTGGCTCTATGAACGCAACACGAAACGGGGAGACTGCTTTCTCAACTGGTAACTTAATGGACTGAAAGTACTGTAAACTCCTCTGGGAGCCGAAATGCATTCTCTGATAATAGGTGGCAGTGTTTGTTAAATATTAACCAGTATTTAGGAACTGTGTGACATCAAGATAAGATAGGATCAACTTTATTTTCCCTAAGGGGAAACTTTTACAGTGTAGTACACAGCAAGGAATCAGAATCAGTTTTGTGCCATGTAGTTTTGTGGTGCATAACATGGGTAGACAACACATTAGCCAGGGTGCGAGGACGAGACACGACAGTGCAAATAAATGTGTTTTCATCCATTCTTTGTCAGTATCCCCCATTCTCCCACAGAGTATGGTGGTCAGTGAAGGGATGAGGGCCAAGGAAGTGGACTAAACTGTGTCATTGGATCATTAGCAGTGGAGGGAGGACCGCCCCCTAGGACCCCCTAATGCACTGTTCTGTCCACACACAGACCCCCCCCCCCCCCCCCCCCCCCCCTCCTGGCTCTGGCTGTGTTCTCTAGTCCTCTCTCTTTGAGCCATCAGCATTAAGCTGTCCTATAATACCCAGTGAATCTGGAGAAAGAGGCTCTCACTTGCAGCTCTTGCTGTTCAGCGCTGGGTTTAGAGCTGCCACACCATTAGTCAAATCTCCCCAGCCATGAAAAAAAAAGAATGAACAGGGGGGGAAATCACAACAACAGAATATGCATGCATAAATTCGACACGTCGGTTCCCATGGCAACCATTCAGCATGTCATTCACATGTCAAGCTGCATCAGCGGCGATGGGGTCCATTGTCTGGGGTGGGTGGGTGGGTGGGGGGGGGGGGGGCGCTGACGAACATAACCCCCCTCCGTCGCCTCACTATGCCTGGGACCAGATTCAGACCCTACACACACACACACACACACTCCCCACGACCGATATCCAGGTCATTCAACACACTGTTCCTCTTTAATTCACGTTTGGCTAGTTTTTCATCGCTAATCACACGACAAATGACCAGCAAGGCAAAAAAGAGAAAGAGGGTGGGGGTTGGTTGTGTGGGGGGGGGGGGGGGGTCCAGTGGCAGAGCCATGGTTATTTTGATTATTTTAAATAGAAGAGGGATTAGAAAGAAATCCAGGGGCAGCTCTTTCAAATCAACACCTCAAAGATTTCTGCTATTATTTGATGGATTCGGTGGGCGGAGAAGGCATGCCAGGAGCCTGAGAATGTTAGACTGGCTGTCAAGACCAGTTTAACAGTCACAATGGAAGAAAAGGCCATTTGACTCCTGTAATGTTTCCTAACACGGTCTGGTGTTACTGTTGATTGGCATTGCTCCAGTATTTCCCTGGTGAATACATGTCAGTTCCATGGTGCTCGTAGTAGTCGTAGGTAAGGGGCTTTTGTGAGAGTTTCAGGGTGGGCAGTGGTTGATATGCACTGTGTTGAGAGTTCAGACTGACTGTCACATCAATCTCATTCAACATGCTTAATGTCCCATCGACATCTGATACGCCTCGATTATTGTCGAGATGTACTGTAGATTCAATCTCTTGAACATACAGTAGGCCTACAGCAGTGGTTCGAAGAACGGATGCACATTTGCAAAGTACACAGACGTTGTTTTTTCCCCCCCCCAGGAGCGAGTATTAAATTTGTGTTTTTCTGTCAAGCTTCATGCATCTTCCATTAAGCTTTATAACAGCAAGAGTAGTCTGATACATGCGCACTGGATCAACCACTAGAGAACAGCGAGAACATTTATCTGCTGAGCACGCTTCGCTGATTGGTCGCGGAGCGTTTTGCGTTTCGAATGCGTCGTCACCCGGAGGACGTGCCGTGCCGTTTTGTTCTGCCCCCTGAAATCGTACAGAACTTCCAGTCTGTTCTTCATCTCCACGAAATGAACGGTGGACTCAACAATGGATCCTGTTCCAGATAAGGCTTCGAGTTGATGGGTGATATCTGTGACAGCCTCGTCAGAGTGACGGACAATGGCCGTACTGTAGCACTACGCGACATGACAAAGCTGCGCAAATGCTTGTGGCCGACACTGCATTTTTCATTAAAAACAGTCCTGAAAAGCTATTACTCCACAATGGCCCATAGCAAGCAGACAGTTTCAGTGGCTGTGAGGTACAGATTGTTCTCTAGAGGACAGCCAAAGCAGGAACTGACAGAGGAGAACACTCAAACGCCCATCCCTCTTAGCAACCCTTTAGTGGGGAGCACGACCAAAGCGCTCTGCCCGGTCATCTACCAGAATCCAATCAATATACATCAGTAGGGATAATATATGATATTGAACAGTCTATAATTCTGCGTTGTTGTCAATTTACAGTATTTCCATTAGATCAACTCTTAGACAGCCCTTAATTAAATGGCCATGTTACTTAATCCAACTATATAGGCCTAGTCATTTTTCAAACGACACATTTTATCAATTAAAATATACTGTGGAGTTATGGTTTGTAATCAATTACTGCCACAAATCCAAATAGATTCCTGATTGCTATTGTTATGCAATCAATTCTAGAAATCTGTTTGGGCCTTCGGTTGGGTTGTGTTCTTTCCAGTATGATCTTGAGAGATCCAACGCTGTTTGGGTTTCAGAGGAGCACCTTTCATACCCATGGTTTCTCTCTGACGTTACAGAGAATTGCACTGTGGTAACTTATGCACTGTAGTAACGTATAACGCATTTACAATTAGAACTGTAATGAATCAAAAAGCGAAAGAGAGGAGAGAGAGATGAGAGAGAGAGAGAATGAGAGAGAGATGAGAGAGAGGGAGAGAGGTGAGTGAGAGAGATAGATGAGTGAAAGAGAGAGAGAGTGAGTGTGTGTGAGAGAGAGAGCAGTGGCTCAGAGCTATACAAAAACAACAGTGAAGTGATTAACTCAGCACAAGGAGCTGGAGAGCTGAATAAATGAGAACTTTATTTTGGTATATTAAAAATGAAACAGAGCAACGCTGTTATATAATAATATACGAGCAAGTATTCATGGAAATGGAAGGTAATTGATGGGCTGCAGTATTTCCAGCGTTGTTTTGAAACCCAGCGGAATGCATGAGGAGAGAAATTCAATCAAGAATTCTCTTTTATATCCTATATCTGTTACACAACATGCACTACATTGCATACTGTTGTTGTTCGACAAGCACAATGAATGATGTCCCTTTCTTACAGAAGCACTGCTACTGCTAACAATATTTACTATCGTCTTTCAAAATGTGTCAGTACGTTATATTGGAGAGTTATAGTATACTAGCCGGCAACTATTTAATTAAATTTCACATACAAATCAAATTCACATAACACGTTCACTATGTTAGATTGTAATTTAAAATATAGTTTGATAAACAGTGTTCTACTGCAATAAACACATGCTAAGTACTACCTAGTATGAATACCTTCACTAGAGTCAGCTTCCTAATGGAAAATATGACTGACTATATCACAGAGAAAAATAGCAGTGAGACAATTACATAAGATGCAGGATAATCAGCGTAAGCGAGTGAGGGCCTGAAGCCGCTCACTGACCTTCACATTAAGACGAGAGTGTGAGAAAGGTAGTTAACCAGAAGCCAGGTTAAGGTTCCCTTCTGTGGTAAAGTTTCGGTGTGGGAGTGCCGGCTAAAGAGATGTGCGACAGCTTCAGCAGCCCCCCTCACTGCCGGTATCAGAGTTAATGAGGCAGTAATCGGAGGTGTGGGATGTTTTTCTTTAGAAAAGCACGGGGTCAGCAGAGCACAATGAAGACGACAACAAAGACAGGCCATTTTGCTCCGAGCCGCACAGTCAGCGAAGCACTTCAAAAGCGTCGGTGACAGAATATTCACCAAAACATCAATGGGAAACATTATGAAAGGGCCTTTGAAATCTGTTTACCACCATTTTCTTTCTTTTTTGGGGACGATTGTAATCCGTCCGTCGGGCCCTGAGAGTGCTGGAACCGCAGTGTCGGAGCACGCTGACCACTGGGGAGTGATGGTCAGCCGTGGCATTCGCCCGACACTGAGACTTGTTTTCGCCCAACTGATGATAATTATGGGCTTAATAACTGTATGCACAGTGTAGTTTGTTTTTAAAGGATGGGAGATATAACATTGCTCCAATTACTTTAAAAATATTGTTTCTGTGTTTCCCATAAAGCCTTGAGTTTAATCCCTTTTATATGTCCTAGTCTACCTAAGTCTTCACAAAAAAGGAATGGTGTAAGCGGCAGATGAATCCAACATGGAAGGACTATTTCTGTTATCAATTCCCTATTCAACATAACCTTCAAGTAGCCAGCTGCTTTTATCTGTCCATGTGACTTCACAGCCAGACAACTGGCCAGCCAACCAGCCCATCAGCGAACCTGCCAACCAGCCAGCCAGCCAACTATCCAACCAGCCAGCCAGGCAACTATCCAATCAGCCAGCCAGCCAGCCAGTCAGCCAACTATCCAACCAACCAGCCAGCCAGCCAGCCAACTATCCAACCAGCCAGTCAGCCAACTATCCAACCAGCCAGCCAGCCAACTATCCAACCAGCCAGCCAGCCAGCCAACTCTCCAACCAGTCAGCCAGCCAGCCAGCCAACTATCCAACCAGCCAGCCAGCCAACTATCCAACCAGTCAGCCAGCCAGCCAGCCAACTATCCAACCAGTCAGCCAGCCAGCCAGCCAACTATCCAACCAGCCAGCCAGCCAACTATCCAACCAGTCAGCCAGCCAGCCAGCCAACTATCCAATCAGCCAGCCAGCCAGCCAGCCAACTATCCAACCAGCCAGCCAGCCTGCCAGCCAACTATCCAACCAGTCAGCCAGTCAGCCAGCCAGCCAACTATCCAACCAGCCAGCCAGCCAACTATCCAACCAGCCAGCCAGCCAACTATCCAACCAGCCAGCCAGCCAGCCAACTATCTAACCAGTCAGTCAGCCAGCCAGCCAACTATCCAACCAGCCAGCCAGCCAGCCAGCCAGCCAACTATCCAACCAGTCAGTAGGCCAGCCAGCCAACTATCCAACCAGTCAGCCAGCCAGGCAGCTGTTCAGCCGGCTTCTCAACAATGTAGGTTTTGTAGCTTTCCAACTCTACTGAACAATCAGAGACGCTGATTGGCTTTTGTGAGTCTTTATTCAAAAGAAAGCCTTTTGATCTCTACAATTAGACCAGCCTTTGGCTGGCCCCTGCATTTATCAAAACACAACCATTTGTCTCTATTGTCTGAGCACAGGCAAAAGGGATAGAACCTTAGCATGCGACATGCTAACACACCACAACGTGAGCTAATCAAATACAGAAGCACACTTGAGTACTTACAGTGGATGGTAGTTTCAGACTCAAACCATTAATTTTGCTCGACAATGTATGGGAACTGAATGGCATCATCAACGTCTGGAAGAACAGTACAGTACATAAACACAAAGAGCATATTTCATTGATGGATGCTCACAAAACCTGAAACAAATTGTTCACATTTATGTTGATCTATCTACAATCATGGAAATCATCCGGCGACGACAATCAGCAACCGGGCGATTATCTCGATAACCGCCCTACTGTATGTACAGTGTATGAATCAACTTCATATACATTCCTACTTTCCTCAACACACCCGACTGTGTAGTTGCTAAAAAGTAGTAGAGAACCCAGGTAAACTCAGTTGTGTTATGGCAAGTGCATTTTGAACAAGTATAACATTTAAAGCTAAACCTAATTCTCATCTACATTAAGAAAAATATTTGGTTGATCAAAGTGTGCATAGTTTCGATTTCTGGCATGAAACAAATATTGTTTGTCACTTTATCTGTTCCTGGTGTTGTGAGTAATGCATAGCTTGCTGTATGGATCAAACACACACACACATATATATATATATATATATATATATATATATATATATATATTATACATATTATGGTAAATGGGCTGCACTTATATAGCGCTTTTCCACCTTAGCGGCACTCAAAGCGCTTTACAATGGCCTCTCATTCACCCATTCAAACACACATTCACACACCAATGGCGGTAGCTGCCATGCAAGGTGCTAACCTGCTCATTGGGAGCAATTTGGGGTTTGGTGTCTTGCTCAAGGATACTTCGCCATGTGGACAGTCGGAGCTGGGATATATATATATATATATATATATATATATATATATATATATATATATATATATATAGATAGATAGATAGATAGATAGATAGATAGATAGATAGATAGATAGATAGATAGATAGATAGATAGATAGATAGATAGATAGATAGAACATGCAGAACAAACCACAATGGGTTGTGCCTACGGGCACTGTGCACTAATGACAATTCTAGTACAGATGGACAAACACTAGCATCTGAGAGTGGCATGTGAGATGCAGGTTTGATTTGGCTCTTGCACTCCGATACCATTCATTCCTGCTTCGTGTGGTCACAGATGGCCCTCAGACCCAGCCATCTGGGCGCTGAACGTCCACCACCAGAACGATGGTGTCCCCGTGTCCACCCGCTCTGCAGATTTAGGGCCCATGTCCTCATGCACTCATGTACAGGGACGACACCCCCCTGTCTCCTCTCACCTCGTGGCCTGTTCCCCCCTTCTCCTCCCCCATCGCAGTGCCAGACCCTCTGACACACAGCTCCCCACTAACACGACCTTGGGGAGACCGTACTAGATGGAAAACCGCCCTGCATTTCATCATAGTTCCCTAACTCTACATGGGGGGAGTCGCGTCCACAGAATACAAATGGGGTAACAAGTTGAGCTAATGAGATTTCATTATTGCGGATGACATTGACACGCATTTGTTTTCATAAAACTACTTTGATGGTGTACTCTCCGTGCTCGGGGATAGGTTAACTAGAAATCAAGTGAAGACTTTTGGGCTAATTAGCACTGCAGCTGTCAGCGACATTGACAGGTTGGGAGCCATGCTCTAATATCAGCCACAGATGGGATTGCCTGCTTGAGAGCGTCCAAATGCCCTCAACCAAAGTTTCAATTGATGTGAAAATATGGTGCAAATTAGAAATGTAATGGGAATCACAAAATCAACCTGCGTAGAAGCAATTTCAGCAAAAAAGGAATTGTGTATGTGTGTGTGTGCATGTGTGTAAATGTGTGCGTGCGTGCGTGTATGCGCGTGTTTGTGCGAATGTGTGTGCACGTATGCATGCAAGTGAGTTTAATGGTTACTATATCAAGTATTAAAGATGAAAAAATATCTGCTGATGTATGTGTGATATGCGCATGAAACCAACGGGTGCTTTGAGCGTCTGTGAGTGACGTCTGTACTATATTGGATTTTCACACATTTTACTCTTATTTACTCATAAGTGTATGAGGCCTTGATCTTAGAAATGTTCATGTGTCCATAATGTCAATTTCTGTAGTAGACATAATTACTGCACAGGTGTAATGCGAATGGTTAACTCACCCACCCACATCATCCATGGTTTTGACCTGGTCATGCAGTATTGATTTAGACTGGCTCTCAGACGTCTCATCAAGCTACTGGGATATATTAGACTCTGATTGAATATGCCTGTAAAGTTAACTGCCGGAAAAGGTAATTGACTGATCTGTCACTGAATTGTCCTCTTCTCTAATGCACATTCATAGTCCCGATCGATAACGTAATATTTCCTCTAATTGTGACGTGCAATGAAACATGTCATGTAGACTAAATAGCTGGTGATCAGAGATGTTAATGCAGCACACGGATACAATGATCACATTCAGGCGAACTAATGGTTGTGGGTCCTAACTACAGCGTGCTGGAAATGTATTGTTGAACATCGCTGGATGACTCAAAATGACTGCTGCCATTTCCAGTTGATCTCCAGTTAAATGCAAATGAGCATCCCTCAGTGAGTGCGACTGCATCTCCCAGCGGATCGGAACCTTGCGAGGACCACAGACAAAGGAAAGAGGTGGATAAAGAATAGAGAGTAAACTTTGGCTACAGTATTGTTGGTGCCATAGATTTCTCTGGGCTTTGTTTTTTGTTTTGTTTTTCAGTCGAAGCATTTCCTCGGGTCTCATTTGAAACGTTTATTGACCTTGTGCGCAGTGATCAAAGACCAAGGCTCTTCAACAGGGAGATATTGAACACTTGTTTGACAAGGGTCTGTCAAACGCTGTTGCCATGGCAACAGGCACCCGCTAAACAAGGCGGCGTTGATGCTTTTGTGCTCATGCAGAAAGACAGTAAATTACAAATGGGGAAGAGATATTTTCCATTAAGGAGCTGCAGCTGTGTTTGTAATGATTGCTTTCTATCATTAATTGCTTTAGCTGCGTGCGCAGAGAACCCATAATGATATATGAACCTTAATACGCGCAGCTATGAGCCCCATCATGCATTTGGGTTTTGTGTTCAGGGCGCGTCCAGCGGAGGACAGGGCATTGATCTTCCTCTCCACGCTGATAGTTCCCCAGCGATTCTCTGCCTCTTTCATGGAGAATGCCGTAATTGAGATGTATCCATTTAATTCAATTGGGTACTTTTTTCTCTCTGCCGGCCTCTTGCTTTTACTACAAGCACTCGAGGCGAATTCAATTTCCCAAATACAGTAACACAGACCCCCCCCCCCAGCCCCTCCACCCCACCCTCCAGCATTGTGTCTAATCAGGAGGTGTCCGTGGCGGCAGATGATGTCACTTCCCATCCAGGATCATGCACAAGCCTTTTTTGACAAGGGCAAAGGTGGGGGAACGACAGGAGCCTTGTGTCTCTGGGGGAAAATCTAGTTTGGGGTTCGGATCATCTCGACTGATCTGACAGAGATGGATCAGAGGACTGGGAGAGGTTCATCTTGACAAGCTGGAAGACCGGGGCGTTAGTCAACCAATCAACAGGCAGGTCTTTCATCCATTGATCACGAGATACACTGCATAACGCCTTACTGTACCTTACTGTACCTTACTGTCAACCCTTACGCAAGCCTTTCTATTGCTGTAGTCAGAACATTAGCGAATGTTAGCGGTCGTTCGTGAGTTCTATGTACAGATTGATTTGACCGTAAGCCTGTTCATGTGTGCAGGGGAAGGTTCAACTTTAACCTGACGCTAAAGTGGTTACTTGTCTATGTGAAGCGAAGATTGTGAAGCAGGAGTGAGCTATAAATATTTGAGAGAACAAAAGAGAAATTGGCTGCTGATGTGTAGGTGTTCCGCCATCTGTTCAGACAACACAGACGCTACCTTTCGGAATCTTTCTTATTCATGAGATGAGAACATGAGCTATGACAAGATCTGCTGTCATGACCTTCAACCTCTAGAGAGAGGAAGATCCCGGCGATTCTGAGCTTGTATTTTGCACATTGGATCGTACCGATTGACATAGAGAGTAAACCTTCAGGTTTAAAAAATTCATGAAAACATAACCGCATGGAGTTTGACGAGGCTCCCTAACCATTTGACAAAATACGAAAACTGGTTTGTTCCATAAAAAAAAACTATTGTGAGTTTTGTCAAGGCATATAAAAGAGTTCCCTTTTGAAAACCAGAAACCTTAACAATCTTCCAAACAATCTGACAGCTCCAACCAGGACATGCCTTATCCTGTCTGTATCCCCTAACTCAGACGGAGAGAAGCTGGCCTATCCCAGAGAGCTGTTCCAGTTGCCATGCTTACTGCATCTTGTCGAAAGCTACCTACGCCGAGCTAAGTGGCTAGTTAGACCTGAACCATCAAGAGATGCAGCGCCTTTCCTGCAATGTCCCCCTCCACTTCGTCATCCTTGACTGGAGAAAGCCATTTATTTTTGCATTGCCTACATAATGAACTGTAGATGTTACCCTGTGTCCCGAAATTGTTGTGTTTCTGTGGCAGGGATAGCCATCTACTTGATTAGCTATGAAGTTCAGACATGGTAATTGAAATCCATTAGGAAGACGACAAATGGACCTACTGGTAAATATAAGTGAATTTCATGGAGGCAGGGGCAGGGTTCTTCAAGCAAATTTAAATGTGTTTCTGACACACAATGGACACAAACACATATCGACGCGGAACACACACTCATAAGAGAGAGAAAGGAGAGAGAGAGAGAGAGAGAGAGAGAGAGAGAGAGAGAGAGAGAGAGAGAGAGAGGGTGGGTGCAGTAATATCCATTAGATTTATTGTGCTGCAATTCCCAGTCCCTCCAGTTTGGCCTGAGGGGGACTATATTACATTTCATCACAGTTTCATTTTCTCCTGCAGATGAGAAATGGGAGTGCTGTTGCAGTAATGTAGCATGTATGCGTTAAATCTCATCTCTAATAAAATCAAACACATCACAACTCACGGCACTCCGGCTACAGAGGCCTGGCGAAAATGAAGCACCATCTGTTATCACATCAAGACTGCCTTATTAGAACATAAAAATTACACAGACACCCGGACGGAATCAGGGATAATGAATACCACCGGTAATGTAATGTGATCAGAGGATTGTGGGCTGAACAGTGGGAGATGGCTCCTTCCCAGCTCAGATGAACCGCGTACCCGATCGCTCTTTCTCTCCATCTTATCTACCCGGTGGTGAGAGCTAGCGCCGAGAGCCGTCACGCCGTCTTCGACGATGATGCAGTCTGCGGCGGTATATCGATCGGTTTGATTTGTGTATTGTGGTAATTGGTAACGGTTATTGTTTGAGGTGTGGGGTATGAGGCATGAATCTCAAATAACGATCAAAGGTTGTTTTAGATGTACTGTAGGAGTGAGAACAAGTTCAGAGAGGGCTGCTGGTAGAGAGTAGGCTACTGTATATCGTATGACTAATTCTAGATATATATAACAACAGGTGGGGGATTACAGCCATGTTTCCAAAGCTAATAATACCAAGGACCGTGAGTATCAGTTTCCTGGTGGACAATGGCCAGTCATTACTGAGGGGTAAACAGCGCACATTCAGTGCTCCAGGGTAGAGACAGCCTGCTGCAGTTACAGGAATTACAGCCGCTCGCTTTGTTTTGATTGGAGCAAAGTCGTTTGATCTGTGGAATGAGGGAGCATGGGAAATTAAGAACAATAAAGAGAGAGATAGAGAAAAAAAAGAAAAAAAAGAGAGAGATAGAGGAACAAGAAATAAGGCAAGAAAGAGAGGGGCGGAGGATTATTTTCGGTGGTTATCATTTTAGAGTGCCATCTCCGAACAGTCATTATGTGAGTTGTGTTGTTGTTTTAATTATCGACAGTAAAGCAATCTGTCCATAATTACAAACATTTGCTTGTAGCAATTACAAACAGTGGCTGGTAGCAGTTTAATTTGCCCGCTCTAATCTTGCCTGTAATTAGAGCACACACAAGCAGAGCACTGGAGTTGTTCAGCTCCCAGGCAAACAAGACAGGACTGAAAGTCTCATTATATCAAACCAGCGAAAGCCTGGGGCACACATGTGCTCGCTCGCCTCAAATGTGAACATTTCCTACATTCTAATCCATTTATTTAGCTTTACAACACAATTGCTGCTGGTGGCCGACAGGTTCTCATCCCTCCCCTTGCAAAATAACTATTTCTTCATAGCCAACTGAAATTGGAAAATATTTCAGGATATTACACTCCCTGACAAGGCACACTGTCCCCACGTTGCGTTTATCTAAACCGGAAAAGGGCTCATCTTACGGGATAATATGTTAGTCAATATCTGACGCAACAACAGACCAACAACAGGGGCTAGCGTTACCATAACACAAAAAGAACGGGGTTCCGATCTGCAGGGAAGTCTTCCCTGGTGTTAGAGGACTGGATGTGAGAGGAGCAGGCATGGCGGAGCTGCAGAGGTGTACGAGGCAGCTTCATGACTAATCGGAGGCCTTCTGTCAGGATCTGATGTCTGTCAGAGACTCAGCTTTACCCTTCTCCAACACAATCCTCCAGGATCACAGTCAGAGAAGAGAGAGAGAGGGGTGGAGAGGAGGAGAGCAAATGGCTTGACAAGGTTGGACGTGTGTGTCTATCATATCTGTAACAGGTCCTCCCTAACACGCCAAGTGTGTGTGTGTGTGTGTGTGTGTGTGTGTCTGTCTGGCTATTACTCTCCACGGTCAGTGTTGGGATGTTGTGTCAAGCTGTGTTGGGAATTTGAGAGGAAGCCTGTGGAAAATAAACAGAAAAATACACAACGGAATATATCCTGTGATGAAGTGGCCCCTCGCATCACTGTAGCGCAAACACCAGTAGCATGGTCATAACACATTAGTTACACATTCGAATACACTGGTTTAAGCATGCACATATGTTGGGCATGCTAGCTCGAAGGTGTGCATCTACTTCTACACCAACACCCACACGGACACAAGGACGCACACACACACACGCACACACACACACGCACGCATGCACACACACACACACGCGCGCACACACACACACAGTGTCACACACACACAACTCTAGGGGTACATCTTTCACTGTCACTAAAACCCCATTCAAGCTTCTCTCAGGCCTCTTTTCCTCTCTGATGATTGCTATTAATTCCCTTCAGAACTGCTTGATGGAAAGGTAACAACATTTTATATTGTTGATACACTTCTGACTCAAGCTACATGCTCTCAATTACAGATGAAAGATAGCTGGTAACCCGGTTACAAATGGGACTCGCTGTTTAGATGATGTCAACCACCTTTATCAAGCCAGGCTGGAGACTGCCTGGAGCCGTCCTCTCCTCCTCCCCTCTGCTCTCCTCCTCCCCTCTGCTCTCCTCTGCTCATCTCTTCTCCTATGCTCCTCTCCACTCTCCTCCTCTCCTCTGATCTCCTCTCCTCCTTTCTCCTCTGCTCTGCTCTGCTCTGCTCTGCTCTCCTCTCCTCTGCTCTCCTCTCCTCTCCTCTCCTCTCCTCTCCTCTCCTCTCCTCTCCTCTCCTCTCCTCTCCTCTCCTCTCCTCTCCTCTCCTCTCCTCTCCTCTCCTCTCCTCTCCTCTCCTCTCCTCTCCTCTCCTCTCCTCTCCTCTCCTCTCCTCTCCAGACAGTGTTATTCTCTCATGTCAGTAAAGAGATGGTTAACTGAGCCTCTATCCTGGCTCCGTGCCATCTCAATCAGCTGGTCAGACGATTAGCCCTGTCTCTCTGAGCTGACTCTGACAGCAGCTAACGCCCATGTCTTCTGGAAGATTCCATTAAAAAACACTGATGTTTCCATTCAATCTGAGGCTACTGAAATTGAAGCCTGTGTTTTTTTTCCTGTTCTGGAAAGACAAGCGAAAACTCTAAGGTTGATGTCGACCAAAGGGCTGGTAAAACACTTGAAAGATGGGGAAAGTATTTTAAGGGCTTCCATTCCTCCTACAATTACACCCCAAGATTGGATTTCAAAATCGAAATTCCTTTTGACACCAAAGGAGGATCTTAGCACACAGCAGCTAGTAATGGATCCTGTTCATTATCAAAGCAAACATTTGATGGGTCCCAGGAACAAAGGAATCCCACTATTAATGTAATCCATTTCTGATGATCATTTTCATTTCTTTCTTTGTGAAGGATGTGTAATAAAGCATTGTTCTCCACAGGTTTTTCCATTAAGGCGTTTTCCATTAGGCTGGGGGGGTCGTTAGAACGAGAGGGGAGCTGTAGAAGTCAAAATAAATGGATATATATTTATAAGTGGATTTCTGAATGTTTCTGCGCCCAGACTCTGTGGCCTGAATACAAAAGCAATCTGTTACATAATGAATGAGGGCTTTACTTAGGGAATGAAGATTAGCAGCTGACCCTCTTATTACCGGAACATCGACCTCTTGGGCATAGCAATATTTCTGCAGGAAAAAAGTGGTCCAGTGCTGTTTTTTTTATTCATTTTTTTAAAGTCCACTTTCAGAGGAGTTTGGCTGCGGAACATAACAGTATATGATTTTGTAGTGTGCCGTTATCAGACAAGTACACAGCTCTTGGTGACACAAATCCACCTGGCAGCGTCCCAAAATGGTTCCAGTAGAAGATAATGGAGAAAGGACGCTGATGGATTGATTGGTATAGATATAGATGTCTCATGCGCTTACTGTCTATAGTCAGCAAACAAGGCCCTGCTGCTGCGTAGCCATCTTAATGAATAAATCATTATGCATGTTGCCCCCCCCACCACCCCTCCACACACACACACACACACACACACACACAGTGACCAATACTAATCTAGTCCCAGTCTTCACCCCCTTTTGCCCCCCTCTGTACCTAAAGAGCCCAGCACATCTGCTACTATTACTACTACACACGCGCGCACACACACACACACACACACACACACACACACACACACACACACACACACACACACACACACACACAACCACCTCCCCTTCCCATTCCCTGGTTCGTTATTGTGTCACGGTGTGCTCTGGGTCCTGCCCAGCAGAAATTAAACTGTTCAGAAAAGATAAACATTATATTACTTCATTACCCTTTTAAAACACATGCAAATTAAAGCCATTACCTCCCCCCCTCCCCCCCAGTTTATGTCGCGCAGCGATGAAGTTCATCTGGCCAGTGTTCAGCAGCTCCTTTTGTTAGGGCTGACCGTGTGTGTGTGTGTGTATGTGTGTGTGTGTGTGTGTGTGTGTGTGTGTGTGTGTGTGTGTGTGCGTCTACCAATGCCCATTTTCCACCGCTGAATTAAACATTAATGCCACTTGACAGCAATAAATAACATTTATCACAATGGGGATCTAATAATGATGCAGCTAGGCTAAGGCTGCTCATCAGAGTCCATCAACTAACTGACAAATGTTGCGATGTGATTAGGCCAGCAGCTGCCAGTGACAACTGTATCTAAATCACTGATAGAAAACACCAGGCTTTGATCTCCCCCGCGCATGAAATGACTTCAGAGCAGGGTTTCTACTCGCCTTCGATCCCTCTCACTATAGCCTGAATCACACGTCCGCTTTAATTTTCGAAATGCGATTCAAGGTCTGGAAAGGCTCTCGTCCAGAGTGATTTCCTGGTTGGAATTCCAACCAGGCCAATCAGCGTCATTTGAATGCGATGATGGAATTAAACTGCAGAGTGTGACTGGTGAGGGGATGATGAACTTATCGCCGAGGCCTCCCACTTCGGCGACGCCCATCTTGGAAAACGGCTGCAATGGAAGCTTGCTCAGACTGAATAATATAATAATTAATAATTAATTGTAAAAATTGCAGGACTTCTAGGCGTCTTTAATTCGCCACACGGCAATGACGCACAATTACACATGTGAGTGGCAGCACATCACAGAACACACATGCAATCAGGGGTCGCCGGTTGGAAATTGTTCCCTGCTCAGTGTGTGGCGAAGTGATGGGGTACCTCAAGCTTTTGGGGCACTCGGCAAAGTGGAGGCAGATGGTTCCCTGCATTTGTCCCGTCCCACGCCGTCCTCCTCCGAGGGCAGCCAGGAGGAGTGGGCAGCCATGAGTCCAAGTGCTCAGTCCAGGTCTTGGTCAGGGACCGTACTGAAGAGCATCGTGTGTTTTTAGTATTGGGTTCTTTTGGGAGGAAACCCTTGCAAACACGGGGAGAACATGCAAACTCCGCACAGAAAGTCCCAGAGGCCTTCTTGCTGTGAGGCGACAGTACTAATGAGGTGAAACAAAATGGCGAGTGTCAGGCTACCCTCTCACTGCCTGGTCATCGTCCCAAATCAATAATATATTCACATTAGCTTTAAAACGACTATTCTGAGGCATTATTTTAGAGTACACTCATATTGTAGCTTTACTCTGCAGAAAACAGCTCCATAGAGTAGTGGAGATGGACAGGACTATATATTAGTGAATATCCCTCTGTGCGTGTGTGTGTGTGTGTGTGCATGCGTGTGTGCACGTGCGTGCACGTGTGCGCATGCGTGCATGCCTGTCTGCGTGCATGCATGTGCGAGTGAGAGGGAGAGTGACGCGTGTGGGAAGTGGGAACTCGTGCATATTTGCGTGCACTCATGCTCATGGACTGTACTGTGTCCAGAGACAGTAGGCTACTCTGGCTGCGGATCCTGGAGACAGATTACGGGCCCAGTCGGATGGAAAATGTGCAAGAAGCAAGGAGAGGAGCTGCCCTCAGAACTCAGTCCAGTGTATGTGTGTGTGTGTGTGTGTGTGTGTGTGTGTGTGTGTGTGTGTGTGTGTGTGTGTGTGTGTGTGTGTGTGTGTGTGTGTGTGTGCGCACGTGCGTGTGTGTGTGTGTGCATATGCGTGTGTGACAGAGAGGGGTTCTGTCCAATACTATTCACCATGGGTCTTATTGCCTTTTAGTTGAAGTGTATCACTCCACACACACACACAGTGCGGTGAGAGGGAATGTAGTCAAGTCAAGCATTATGACAACACTCGCCAGCTCTACCTTTGATCTCACCCTCTCCTCTCTCTGAAATCCACCCCTGCACTCACAAGCTCCTGTTTGATCTCCAAAGGCATAATGAATGTCAGGGCTTGGTGCCATTAAGATTAGATACTCATCAGAACCTCAAGATGAGTAAAAATCTAAGATAATTGGAATTGGGGGGGGGAGGGATAATTAAATTGTATGCTGGGAATATTAACGGCATTTGCTGCTTTTAATACTCAGATTCATTAAACATAACTATCAGTATTCCATTTGTGTTTGATTAATAATGAGCCTGGTCCATTTAATAAGAATAAAACATTAATCATCAATACATATAAACCAGCTAATGATATTTCTTTGGCAAACAGTACAATTGAATCTCATTAGATCGTCTCCATTCAGTATACCCAGCCTGTTAATTGATTGCCTCCAAACCTTGTGAAAACTGTTCAAGTTAATCATGTGGCTTGATTTACAATTAGTTTAATCTTGGGGAGAGGGGAGATTGAAAATCGGGCTCTTGGAGAACATCAATTCAGCCAGGCAGTTGGGTTTGGGTTGGGGTGTCAGGTGATTGGTTGTGAAGTTCCATTGCAGAGGGATCACAGAAGCCCTCACAAAGCCTCAACTCATTAATCTGCCATAAAACCCGAGGAAAATGGGAGTCTAAAATCAAGGATCAATGCTGTCCAATTCCTGTGACCTTGCATAGGTTAGCACTAACATTGAAATGGCCCTGTGATGCCTGGTTAAAGGAAACATTGGGTTACTTGATGATCATCTACTCAAACCTCTGGTTGGTAATGGCAGCTGGTAGGTTGGTGAGCCTGATATATGAATGGTAAACATATAGGTGGACAAACATTTACCATTTGAGTTTTTAGTGTAGCTGGTCCTGACTGTTTATATTTACCATAAGGCTCTTTTAGAATGTATGTTCTAAACATTATATTGACTTGCATCAACCAGACATCACAGCCAAACAATCGCTTCACTCCCAGTTGTGACACAGGCGTTTGCAGACTATTATTACCCACAGCTCTTGCTGCACTTCAGCCAGCACCTCATCTAAACATGTTTAATGTACAGCGCTATCTCAGATGTCATGAAGAAAGCTATCCTTTGTCTGGTGGCATATACCATTCCATTCCAACGGTGGAGCGGCTGTGGATTTGTAAAGCACACATATCTCATGGGGGACGTATGAATTCAGATGAACTGAGCAGCAAGGAGCTTCACCTTAATCTACGCTCCACAACGCTCTCATCGTGGTATGTGCGGGAGTCAATAGCAGCGCTGACTGATGTTTTATGCATCGAGAACAGATGGGAGTCAAACACATAGAAGTTCTCGCCGGTCTCTGCTGCTGAATTCAATCTATTTTCCACTGACACAGTACGCCAACGGAATGAAGAAACACACGAACACTCGAGCAATATTGTTGCCACATGCTTAGCCCACCGTTAGCTGACGCTAATCCAATTCAACTGAAGAATTGGCATATGAGGTAACGCACTGAAAGACACGTGGGAGCCTTTGAAAAGTATAGCACAGAGATGCCTTCAATCACTCGAATGAACACTGCTGTTAGCCAACCAAGCTATTCCAATTTTAGTCACATCTGTTTACTTATGGGTGGTGTTTGGATTGTATCAACAGCAAATCCCCATAGCAAACTGTGGTTAGGTTAACTGTTCTCCTAAACTGGTGTTTACTAATGCATTATGAGTTATATAATCCCTTTTACTGTTTAGTTTCCAACTGTGGGAAATTAGGAACGTGTTATTGGGCTCTGATGACATCTAGGTTTAATTCCCTCCCTTCTCCTCGCCCCTCTTGGAAAACAGACGTTGTGAGCTCCAAACAAACAGCCTCTTACTCACTCCCAGAGTTGGACATGTTCCTGGAGGAGAAGTGCTATCATCCTTTTCCATGTCCACATCACTCTTTACACAGTGGGGATTTGTTACATTTATGTAACAATATGCGAATCTGGCAGGGCTCCTGCTATAAGGAAGGAGTGTGCACCAGCAGCAAGGTGCTGTTAACAGAGAGAGAAATGGAGTGACACCAGAGACTGAATTTAAGAAGTGTGAAGAGTAGAATATCAGAATAGAGAGCTAATCAACACATTCTCTGCTCATCACAGCTTTTACTAAATAGCTCTTTCTTCTGTCAGTGCATGTGTAAAAGACGTACGCAAATCAATCTTAAAATACTGCATCGCGTAGTTAACACAGCTGTCACGGTTACAACGAAAGGGACAACAATATACTGCATACCACTACCACTACATACCAGCACCGGTTCGTGCTGCAAGCTCCACGTTGAACACCCTGTGCCCTGGCCGTCACTCAAATGAAACATGGGCCCAAACATGCAAATGTCAATAGCTGGATAATACGGTCTTAATCTTTACAGATTTGTTTCAACAGTACCATGACAACTCCTGCAGCTATTCAGATGTGGAAGTGCTCTTGAGTATAATGATCAGTATGTAGAGCAGACTAGCGTCCATCAATCAACCATAAATTATATATAATATTGCTAAATCCAGACATTGTGGGGAGGTGCTGAACGACCTGATCTGTGTAAATACTGTACTTCACACCTGTTCTGCCACTGAACAAGCTGAAAGGTAGTAATCCTTGTTAGTCATCAGAATGTTCCAGAAAAAGACACACAAAAACTATGCTTATCTTTCTCACTCTGGGCGTCAACAACCATGGCTTAACTTTGTGTTCTTCCAGAACACTGCAGGGCAATATATATTCTTCCAGACAGTAAATAAAGAGCAGGTTATGTAATCAATCTTTTAGGGGTTCGAAATCATAATATTGAACACAACTGTCAACCATGCCATTAGTATGATTCATTTCTAGTATTTTACATTTACAATTTCCCTACAAGAACAACATTGATTCCTTGTGTGCATGTGTGTGTGGGGGGCATGTGTGTGTGTGTGTGTGTGTGTGTGTGTGTGTGTGTGTGTGTGTGTGTGTGTGTGTGTGTGTGTGTGTGTGTGCGCGCGCGCTCAAGTCTGACACAATTTCCTTCCTATTTTCCTCTATAGTTTGAATGAAAAAGTGTATTAATTTAGCAGGGCTGAGAGAAGTCTACACAGCCCCAGTAAATAAATCTCTCCTATTATTACCCACAATGCCCTGTCAGGCCTATACATCATCTCTGCACATCATAATTAATTGCACGCTAAACTATTCTGTTCAATTAACCATGAGGGAATGGAAAAGAGGGGGGGTGGGGGATGTGTGTGGGGAAGGGGGGGGCGGTGCACAGAACTGCTTAATTTGTCAGTACCACCACCAACACAACTAGCTAACCACAAACAGCTTGCTTTCATGGCATTATCAATCTCCCCATGCATACTGTGTGTTGCTCTCTGTAAGTACCTGGTTTAGATTCACAACCACTTGACCAATTCTGCAAGTACATATTATATATATATGATAGATAGATAGATAGATAGATAGATAGATTAGATGTGTGTGTGTGTGTGTGTGTGTGTGTGTGTGTGTGTGTGTGTGTGTGTGTGTGTGTGTGTGTGTGTGTGTGTGTTTGCGTGTGTATGTGTGTGTGAGTGTGTGTGTGTGTGCGTGTGTGTCTGAGTGCATGTGTGTGTGTGCGTGTGTGTGTGTGTGTGCGTGTGTGTGAGTGTGCCTGCGTGTGTGTGTGTGTGTGTGTGCGCGTGTGTGAGTGTGTGTGCGTGTGTGTAGGCAGGGACCTGCTCAGATTCCACTTGCCCTTCAGTGCTGTACTAATGGGAAAAGTGCTTATGCAAGGCGATCTCCCCCTGGAGGCCTCACATTTTCCACTGGGTCTGAGTCAGGTCAACAATCTCATAAAATGTGGAATAACATTATGAGAAAGGTAATGGGGAAGAAAGTTTGTAAGGAATACATCCCATGCAGGCCCGGGAGCATACTAAGCCAAACAGACTGAACTCAAACTATCTGAAAACCTAAAAAATGCTCTTTAATGCTCTTTGAAATGGTGATTAAATGTTTGGACATAGATGTAAATATATTAACTCATGCTTTTATCAACTACTGTACATCCCAATACTGTATATCACAAAATTATGAAAAAATAAACACTCAATGAGTCAAACAACCGCCAGTAGTCATTGATGGGGAAACGTTACGCTGTTAAGAGTATGCCGTATTAAACATCGCCATCTCATAGAATATATGCAAATTAACAAATCTAACTCCACGGTTTACCTGACAAGACAGGACGAGCATGGTCAAGACTATGTGGCAGATTCATGTATACTTGATCAACATGTGGCCACTCTTTCAGCTGGATTGCAAGGATTTAATTTGGTTGATAGCGACAGGCAGGTTGATTGAACAATGGTAATCGAATACCCGTCCATCTGGAGAGATGGCAGTGGGTTGGAGGTTAAGGAGGAGAATTGAGGGTTTTTCAGAGCACTTACCCAAAGCATTTCAGGGACACAGTACAACGTTTCTCAAAATGAGCAGCTTCCCCCATTAAGGCTCGGCAAAACTGCCGACCTCTCAATCCACTGAACAAAGAGTGGAAATGGACATAACTGTGCCAATGTTTCTATGAACTGTGACAAAGGAACCCTTTCAAATGAACAGGGTTTTATACGCTTAATACTGCTGTTCAGCGTAAAAAAGGTTATGGTTGGCTATGTGGTTAGAGCTAACAAAACATTTTGAATGAGGAAATCATTAAACGCCAGCAATTTTAGCTTCCTAGGACATATGTTTGAATGCAGTGCCAATGCTATCAAACTTGGCTATGTGGTTACGTTCAAGGCTCAGACTCAAGTTGGCATAGTCTGCTGAATGTTACCTTATTTTACTGTTCCATTGCAAACTCTCCCCATATCTGTACACCAGGCATGCCTCTAATAATACTAATGAGACGGATAATACAACTGAAACTTCTTTTGTAGGAATGTACTGGAAGCTCTTTCATCTGAAGTCATGTCATATGAGCCGAAGTTGCAATTCGTGGGTCTATTACCTTTCCCGTAAATCAAATGTACAGTAGCCCAAAGTAGCTTGGTTTACATCTCTGTTAGATTTGAATACATATGTGTACATATGCTGCTGCAATCTGCAATCTGCATCAATAAAGTTCAGCACAGGGTATCACAACTCTATCTATGAGTGAAACTACTTAAGTAAGAACCTTGCCGTGCAATAATGGCACATTGAACTGTGATGTAGACATGTCCCATTCACCTGAGACAAAGGCACCTCTATTGATAACTGTCTGTTGACAATGGTGGTTAAAGATGTGTTATTTCAAATAAAGAGACATTTTTATCCAGAATTCCCCCCTCACATCTACCACTAGAGGCTTGGTTTAAGGTGAGGTGATGCATTGTTTCAATGACCAAGGTTCCCATGAAATGTCAGAAATGTCAGGTCTTTCATTTGAATTCAAATTAATATGGGGTTAGTGTTTGTTGAAAGATGGTTCACTGCACAGATGGTTCACTGATTCTTCCATTCAAATTCCTTAATCAAAGCAGTAGCACCCTATCCTATACACTTTTACAGGATCTGAGAACCTGATCGCATGTTAGACATGTGTGTGACACCTCATATGTGACATCTCATATGTGATCTGATAGCTCACATGTAAAGTCAAGGATGGAAATTTTACTCATGTTGCACCTCAAAGGTATCCTCTCCACACATCAGACACGAACAGCAGAGAAAAGGCCTGATTATGTGTGCCAGAAGATTTATCACATATTTCTTCTATCTGTGACGATACCAGCGCGTACTAGCCTACTGTGTGCTGTACGTAATTTCTGAATGGAGGAGATTTGGCGGTTTAGAGAAGTCAATTGGCAATTCGTCTGATCACAGCACATGGCTGATTTACATTTGAATCACTCTTTGATTGCATCAGATGAATTTCTCCAGAAAAGAGATATGTTAAAAATAAACACAAAAAGGCCAGAATACATTTCAGTCAGTTTTGTGCATTTCTTCCATCTGCCTGTTCTGCAGTTCAATTTACTGTCTTATTATTCAAAGTGAAAATGAAAATTGGAGCCTGAAGCATTTGTATTTGAACAATGGGGGTGGGGGGGATTATGGATGTTCAAAACCTAATTTCTATTACAGTTCCATTATTCTGCTATTAATCACAGATTCATTCTCTCTGTGCTCTTAAAGGAAAACCAGCTCATACAGTATTTATGTCTGTACAGGAGGAGAAAAGGAATTTGGCTGTGTGGATGTATAATTTATAGAGGATACTTTCTACTGATGACTCACATGCAATGTGTCAGAGAAACTTGTTATGTTTTAATCAGTGCATACATACAGTATATGAAGTCACTAGTTATTTTCCAAACATAAGTCATTGTGGCAGTTCGTGGAAGAAAAAAAAAAGCTTCCAGATTAAAATTGGCCCTGTTTCGTTTTTAATCACTGTGATTGTTCAGGGAAACCGGCTATGTCTTTTTGTTCTTCCTCCCTTTTAGCAAGACTAATACTCATAAAAAGAGATGAGATTTAATGCATATTGATTTCTCCAGAGACATACAGCTCAACTGTCAAGGGAGAGGGCGTCAATTAAATAATTTCCATTCTCCATAACTGCACCTTTAAACAGCTGATCAACACTATGCATGCCTACCTCGTGGACTTGCCCTGAGTTTTGTTTAAGTAGAGCAAATTCATCTCCAGAGAGAAACAACCTTACCGTTCATAACTGATAATGATAATTATATTCATAATACACCCTCGCTTCACTCCCTCATGCAATGCTTTCCCCCAGAGAAAAACATGTTCTAATAATAAAAGCTATGTTTAAGATGTAAACTTATGAAGAAACTGAGAAAATGATTATACATGTTATGCATTTACACATTCGTTTAAATAATAGGTTATATTAAATCTACACATAGTTAGAAAATAGTAAAATGTCACTGTATGTGTCTGTAGAGATATATTGAGACTTTGCTTTGGAGCTACAGTATAGATTTCTTTCTGGTGACATTTTGCAAATGTATGTATATATTCACACACAGTGGTGCATGAAGATATTCTCATTCAATGAGGCCTTGACATTGACCTGCTTCTTAGACACTTTCAAATGGACATACAAATTAAATATTGAGCTATGACCATGTTGGACTCCAATTTCTAAATCTACTAGTATTGATCATATTGAAGCAAATAGAATTGCATAAACCGTCTCTCATCATGATCTAGCAGTCATTCGTTTGATTAAGATCCTTGTAACCCACTGGGGCTAACCTTGGCCTATCACAAAAGGAAGGGCTCTCTATGTGATTGACGTTGCTCACTTACAAACACGCACACGCACAGAAACACACACACACACACACACACACACACACACACACACACACACAACCGCATGCATAAAACCACCAACCATACACAACAATAACACAGCATGTTGTGCGGTGCTCATTTTGAACCAGGCCCAATGAAGTGGAAACATGTAAGCCTTTGAACATGACAGAAAAGCAAAATGTTTAAGACACAGATTCACCTCCAGCTCAGCTCTTGTCTAATTATAGCCACGGGAGGCTCCAGTCAAGGCCAAGGTATTTCAAGCCTGAAGAGACAATGTTCTGTTTTAACTATGCTCTGCTCTACATGAATCATATTCCCTGTGTGGCTTGGCAGCCATTAAAACAGAATGAATGCCCTTTCATAGTCAGCAGCTAGTCTACTGCTCCTGTGTGAGAAGAGAAAGGTTAAGGATTGGTCTCAGATCCATGGAACGATCCAGCTTGGACATAGACAAAACTCTCTTTATGCTCCTATATAAAATAGGAACAGCACAGTAGGTTTATGACTGGGAAATGCAATCTGGGCAATCTCAATGCAATTATACACAGTCTTCTAAGGCTGCTTTCACTTAAATCGTGACTTCATGCAGAGGTAAAGTGCAGTAACAGGTGATAACCGCAAAGGTAAATGCGTTGTGACAGTGAGAAAAAGGTGAGGACACATTTCAACCCCTGTCACATTTGGCACCCTATGAAAGCCTTGCCTATGCATATATCAGTCTTCATCAGAGTGGAGGGAGAGGATGGGGGATGGTGTCTTTGTGGAGGCGTGTGTGTGTGTGTGTGTGTGTGTGTGTGTGTGTGTGTGTGTGTGTGTGTGTGTGTGTGTGTGTGTGAGGGGGGGGGGTTGTTCTGTGAAGCACACAACCTCATTATTCAGTCTATAGAACAGCACACATCCTATCCACTCCATCGTTCCGCCAATCAGCGCAAGCTGCCCGGGTTCATCTAAATACCCCCTGAGCAGACTCGCTTTCAGTGGGATCTCCAGGATCAGTCAGGAACCACGAGATGTTATTCGCGTGTCAAGGCTTATCATCTTTATGTGTGTACTGCTAGAAAGAAGAGAATGCAATTTAGTTATCCTTCATGTAGAATGGATGTCTATAGTTAGTGGTATCAGATGTACAGTATCAGATCTACAGTAGGAAAACCAGTTATCTCCAGTTATTTCATGAGCATGGGGGGGGGGGCAAGAAAATGTTTTCCTGATTCCAAATGTATTGTGCTGTGTCCACCACCCCCCCCCCCCCCCCCTCCCCCTGAAGAAGTGTTAAATACTGCCTGGTCTGAGAGGAGTGATAGTGAGGGATATGTAGCATTGAGTGTCTTGCTGCCTTGGCTACGTGGTGAATCATTGTCAGAAAGGTAAACTGATTTCATCACAGGGGGAACTATACAGCACAATAGACGGGACGCCGCGGCCGCTTGGCGAGCCTCCAGCCTCGGCGCGCGCAGAGACGAATAGCGTCCGGCACGGAGAGGTCTGCTGGTGTCGGCCACCCGCCCTCGCCAGGGATGCATGTAAATATGCTCTAACTATTCTCCTGCAGCGGCATCAATCATGGCACGTATGACAGTGCCCTTTGTTCCCAACAGGGAGTGTAAACACAGCTGCAGCAGCTTGGCGGACTCCTCCCCCCCCTCTCCCCCTATCTTGCTACTACACCTGTCGGACACCCTGCATCAAGACCTCATTTAGAGACCCGATCATCCTAATGATCATCCCCTCTCCTCCTCCCTCCCAACATCTATGGGTTAAGTCCGCCCTGCCCTCATTAAAGACGCACAGTCGGCATGGTCAGAGCCACTGGAAAGGACGGAAAACACCCTCGTCACTCGGGAGGGACGTTATTACGCCGTTATTTATCACCGCTATTATTCGATTAGCCTTGATTTACTCTAATGTTGTGAATAGCTGGATACCCGATCAGTGGAACATTTGCGTTGGCATTGAAGGCACAGAGCCATCAATGGAACGTGTGTTATATCCTGTTCCTTTCCTGAAGAATCAGGGACATGAGGAAATGTGCGGTAGCTGCAGGTGTAAAATACTGTAAGTGTCCTGGTGGTCGTGAGATGATGTTATTTTAGGACATAATATGTCACAGATGTTCCTGTATCTATCTTCTTTTCTTCTTTTTTTAAATTACTAAGCATAACCACAGACCTACTGTACACACACTTAAGCATGTGTAGGTCTAAGTATAGTTCCCACTATAACGCGTTGTGTAATGTTTCTCGGGCCATTTTATTAATCTTTAACTTGCTTGACCTTCACATTGAATCGGTGTGCTGACTGACATTCTCTAATGGCTTACATGGACCAATGACTTTGAGATTTAATCTAGACTTATTAAGAGCATCAATTTGGGGCACTATACAGCAAACAGAGGTTGCTGAAACACAATCAGGTCACTTAAGCAAAGAGAAGCTGATGTGGCAAGCACATCGTTGCCTCTTGCCAAATAAATGGTTTACCTGATACTGCAGGGTATGTGTATGATCCTTAGTTTAGGGCAGCAAAATGTACATTCAGCCCAATAAGCCAACAACAAGCGAAGGCAAAAAGTGAGGGACAAGCAGAAATCCCATTAACAAAAGGTCTTAGAGTTTAGTAGCTGCTTGGTCAGCCAGGAGCTCATCACCACTGCCCAATAAAGGCATTGAGAAGGAAATCAATGTGGGACTATGTTAGGCCACATGACCCAGTTGACTTTGAGGGGCTAATGCATTGATGTTGATATGGAGAGTACTATTACTATACAGAGTACCCAGACATGCACACACACACACACACACACACACACATAGAGAGTGAAGAAAATTCAATTGAGATTCAGCAGAGTAGTAGGAAGTGTTGTTGGTCTAATGGAGAGGGAGAGGCACCTGGTAGAGGTCACCCTGAGTTGAGCTGTTTCATCCGCTCCCCGTCTGTCATCCACAGCACAACCTCTGTGATGTGGAGGCTGACCTCCAAACAGGAAGTGGGCACTAGGCAGTGCATATACAAAACGCAACTTTAGTTTCAATATTGTAACATTATAATCAGGCATATGCACAGACAGACATCAACATAATGCCTGAGGATATGCCCCCTACCCCGAGGCAGCAAAGGTCCCCTTTTGGCAGCAGCGCTAGCTGGGTTTGTGTTGATTGCCATCAATTTAATTTTAATATTATAGCTGCTGTCGTTTTGATTCAGGGCATTTTTAGGACACAGCGTTACAGTGTAGGCCTATTCCTATAGTTTAGTACAGGGTCTCCCAAGCAAAGCGTTCAAAACAATTGCCTCCGGCGAAAGTAGGCAATAGTAACCTCAGAAAGTGCTGTGATTAACTGCACAACTGCTGCTAGCAGAGACAACAAGTTCTGCAATGCCTGAACTTTATCCATGTTGAATGAATTAACCGCTAGTATGGCTGATGTTTTGTTTTTGTTTACTTTCTACCGGAAAGGGAAAAGCATCACGGGAAGTAGGCGTCCGTGTCATCGTATTCAAAGCCCTCCGGATCTGCCTATTACACTAGAACACAGCTCCGGATTCCGACCTCCAAAATGTAGCTCCGGCCGTATTGACCCGCCTCCGGGTTCGAGCGTGGTAGTGTAATTGCTAGGCGCAAATGTAGGTCTTTTCCGAAAAAACACTGAAAAACATAGTAGTGTAATCGGGGTCTCATACTCATTGACTAGTCATTACAAGGGTGTCTTTGTACCTGTAAGAGAGTCTGCTCGTGTCCCCAGGTGTTTGGTGTGAACTGATTGCAACTGCTTTTTTTTTTTTTACTCACTCAAGTGCCACTATTCATTCTTTATGAGGAAAGCATGGCCGGCTTCAGATAGTATAAATGTCACAGCTCAGATATTTACACCGTAGGAACATTTTAGTGCATATTATGATGGGAATGAGTTGTGGGACTATGTTACTTTGAAGAAAGAATGACATAGCAACAGCTAGAAATTAGGAACAGGCCTGGTCTAGCTTGAAGCTGCACTAAACATTTTCCAACTACTAGGGTGACAGAAACTTGTGAAACTACCAAACCAAAGTGAAACTACTGGGCTACGGAAGCCCCTAAGGACAAACTGTGCATAAAGGCGTATAGCTAAGCTACTGTAAATGAACTTATGGGGAAGTGTGCATGAGGTAGAAGAAGAGGAGGAATCACAATCAGAATTTGTTTTATTGCCATGCAGTTTTTCAACATACTAGGAAGTTGCTTTTGGTTGAAATGAAAAATATGTCAGCAGAACTGCACGGACCATAATTATTTAAAACTTCTATCATTTTGGCTCTGTACACCACCACAATGGATTTGAAACACCTCAAGATGTGCTTTAAGTGCAAACTTTCAGCTTTAATTTGAGGGTATTTACATCCAAATCAGGTGAATGGTGTAGGAATTATACTTGCCCCCCCCCCCCCTAATGATGTAAACCATTAGTGAGCCTCAAAAACAGGAAGACCATATTAAAGTTTACCAAAACACATCTAAAAAAGCCTGTAAAGGTCTGGAACAACATTAAATGGACAGATGAGACAAAGATCAACTTGTACCAGAATGATGGAAAGAGAAGAGTATGGAGAAGGCAAGGAATTGCTCATGATCCAAAGCATACCACCTCATCAGTGAAGCATGATGGTGGTTATGGCATGGGCATGTATGGTGGCCAATGGAACTGGTTATTTTGCATTTATTGATGATGTGAATGCTGACATTCTATTTGTCCTATTCTATTTGTCCTGCTTTTTGCTTAAAATGTCTATAATGACTTGCTTTTTGTTTTAATGATTTTAATTTGTCCTGCCTTTTGTTTTAAATGTCTATAATGTCTTGCTTTTTGTTTTAATGCTTTTAATGTCTCATGTAAAGCACCTTGAATTGCCCTGTGGCTGAAATGTGCTATATAAATAAACTTGCCTTGCCTTGCCTTGCCTTGACAAAAGCAGCAGGATGAATTCTGAAGTGTTTTGGGCAATATTACAGTATCTGCTCATATTCAGCCAAATGCTTCAGAGCTCATTGGACGGCGCTTCACAGTGCAGATGGACAATGACCTGAAGCATACTGTGAAAGCAACCAAAGAGTTGTTCAAGGCAAAGTAGTGGAATGTTCTGCAAGTGCCAAGTCAATCACCTGACCTGAATCCAATTGATGATGCATTTCACTTGCTGAAGACAAAACTGACGGGAAGCCGCCCAAAGAACAAGCAGGAACTGAAGACATTTGCAGTAGAGGCCTGGCAGAGCATCACCAGGGATGAAACCCGACATCTGGTGATGTCTACCGGTTCCAGACTTCAGGCTGTCATTGACTGAAAAGGATTTGCAACCACATATTAAAAAGGACCATTTGATTTATGATTATGTTAGTTTGTCCAATTACTTTTGATCCCTTAAAAAGGAGGGTTCCACATATAAAATGTGTTGTAATTTATACACAGCATAAACATATAATAGACAGGTTGGTCCACTTGTGGTCTACAGCTCAGTGCACACCTAAGCCTTACTCAAATGTACAATAGGCTACAGCCATTGCTTAAACATACAATACAGCCGTTGTTAACATGGAGGCGCGCGGGCATTGAGCAGGGGTATGATATGAGGAACACGCCCGCTCAGCGCTGGCCGAGTTTCTCCCCTCCTGGGTCCAACCTCGTAGCTATACTGTTTTTGTTAGCTAGTTGCTAGTAAAACTGTGTTGTTGTTAGCTGATATTGCACTCGAAGTTGTTAAAGCATTCTCAAACATATACCGTTCTTTGCACTACTTTTCTTGAATCTCGTGACTACCTCAGTGCGAATCAGTATTTCCAGATGGGAAATGTTAGGTGTAAATGTGTAATAGCCTAAATAAATAAAATATGTAGGCTATTTACTGAGACAAACAACTTTTTGCAACTCCTCATAACTTGCTCCTCATAAAACTTCTCACATGAACTTATCCAGTACTTTGTTTCTCTCTTTGGGCACGTCAGATTTTGACTGCATGAAAACACTTTTGGCCATCAGCTAGGCTAATTAGATAACTGGGTTTACCTTCAAGTTCAAGCTCCACCTCTGAGTCTCTGTCTGTGGCTGTATTCTGCCGCTGTGCCTGCTAATGGCGTAGTCAACATATTTCATGCTGTCCAAGAGTGCAGCATTGTATGCTATTTTTGACATTAGCCCTATTTTCTGCGGTAAGACAAACCTGAAACATAGAGACCATAATTTCACTGATCGCTCAAGTATTGAGCTAGATCGACATTTTCGCCCGACTCAAATTTCTTTACAATGGAAGTGAACAGGGACAGGAAAAAGCAAAAATATGTAGCTTTTTCCGAGACGGGAAGCTCATGGTTTAATCTTATCTCAGTGTGCTGTCCTGTGAAATTTAGGCTGTGCAAAGTAAACCTAATGTTGAAACAGCAGTTATATTTGAACCGGAACTACAGTATTTCACCGACCGCACTACCACTGTAAACTTCCACTCTGTTTACTTTGTAGAGAGGATATAGTCCTCCGTGGGGCAGAAGTTAATGATCTTGTCAGTTCTCGGTAAATTAATAACTAAACTGATTACAAGTGTCACAACATGATCAAATCATACATTATGGGATTTTGCCATTATTGATCGAACATCGCACAGAGGGCAAAATGATCGTACAAATACGATAATTATCGTACATCTCGCAACGCTGGTGCGAATTAAGTGGCCGCTTAATTCGCACCAGTGTTAGCCACTAGATAGAAGCAACATCTGTATTGTACATTTGAACAAGTCTAGAACGTGGCATAGAGACGTAGACCACAAGGGACCAACTTATCTATTATATGTTTATGCCGTGTTAATGGGTTGGTTTAGGGAACTATCGACAATTAGGTGTTTGTGAAGCTAGAGTAATATACCCCAAGTGTTATGCATAGGTTATATACAATTACATATTTTTGATGAATACATTTATGTAAAATCTAAGCCAGCCGTAAGCCTTTGTTGGATGTCATTTTGGTTGCACCATGATCACGTTATAGGACAGATGATGATAGAATATATGCACTGTCCTGTCTTTTCACTGTCCTGTCTTTTCATGCACCCTGTCTATTGGTGTCTATTTATTGTATGCACCAACAGTCCAGAACAAGATTGTAGTAGCCTACTGTATGTGTGAAACCTGGCTAAAATAAATCTCATTCTGACTCTGATATGCACATATGAACAAGACAAAATTAAGAAAATGAAAAATCAGTGCATGAAAGGTGAATTTAACCAACTGTTGAGTTTAACAATTATTAAGACACAATTTTCTATACAAAGAGGTACAGGCAACCCTGTTACATATATATTCTAATTATGTCTCTCCTATAAAGGCTATCTTAACTATAATGACAGAAATGTTGTCTGTGTGCATGTCTGCCTGTCCCACAATCCCACAACTAGCTACAGAGCAGCCAATCAGAATCGAGTATTCAGACCTGCCATACAGGAAAACATACCTGTAGATATTACCTACAGTACGATATGCCTGGGTTGTAGAAATCATGCTCAGACCGATGCTCCTGTATAGCCTAGATGTTATTGCTGTTGATATAACACTAAAACAAGAAGGTAACACCGTTATGAGTTAATATATGCAGAGGAGATTCTGGTGGGGCACAACTGTGACATTGTCTGACAGGGACTGATGTTGAACTGATTCTGATGGCTTGACTTCCCAACAACGGTACACAAAGCCAAAAAACAACAGCAAAACAACATCATTCTACTGTATTTTAGAAAGCCAGTTTTTTTTATTATGTTTTTTCAACAAGACCTCAACCCACTATATTCACATATTCTGTATTAAAGAAGCAATCCTCTACGGTACCATCATGTATTATTTTGAGACTTGACTGGCTGGCAAAAATAAATAAATCTCTAAGTCAGTCAGAGCACAAACTTCAACTTTGTATACTCCATTCTAAATGATGTATGTTCCACAACATCTGAACAAGGCAGAACTTACCTGTAGGAAAGCTACAACCATAACAGTGGTATTTGAGACACAGCTACCGTACAGCTTTTCCAATTATTCCAATTTATAATGACTTGCCCTTTCATTTTACACCAGAAATACACCGAATTAATTTGCATGTCAGCTTAGACAAAATAACCAAAGGTAATCTTTAAATCAGCGTACTGATAAACTGTTCAGGTTTTTTTTTTGTCTTGTGGCATTTATGTTTACTTCTACAGAGAAATACAGAGATTGCTTCCTCGATTCCCATGGATTATTCCAGACACAAAGAAAGTAGTTTATCTAAGGCCTTGTATAAACACAGCCTTATACAGGCTTGTATCTAATAACCTGCACCCATTCCCTTTTGAGTCCACACAAACAAATAAAGTGTAAACACACAGCCGGCACATCCAGCTGTCCACGAGTAATGAAGTGGAACCTTGAGACATTCATATATAAAACCCTCTCTATCCCTTAATAGCCTGGAGGAAGTTGACAATATCCTTATGTGCCTATAAGACAGAGCCTTGTTTTCACATAGGGACGTGGACATGCCGATAGTTATCTTCAACCCCTGCATCTGACTTAGACAGGTAGGTAGTGGCTGAGTTCGCCAGGAAATACCAAGACCTAGGTTGCAACATCTTTTCATCAACCAAAATGTCTGGTAAACCATGTAGGTTTTTATAAATAAATAAAAACATTTTCAGTTCGGTCGACTTCTGACAGAAATAATCTAGCATATGGTGGGAACAGTCTGAGCATTAACCTCAACAGATTACAAACAGTACATGATGATATCAAGCCGTCAGAAAAAATAGATCACATATGGCCCACTACCATCAACTTGATGAAAAAGAGATTCTTTCATCAAGATGGGTTTCCAACCAAATCAGGCTCTATCATGTAATCCACAAGCTCAGTCACTTATTCTAATTCTTTGTGAATAAATAAGCCTTTTACCGGTCTGATGGAATTCTGCAACATGCGCTCTGCTAGCGATACCGATATTATTCAAATGAATGCAACAGACTGCTCACACTGATGGCATATGGCACTTTAGACAACCAACGCCATATGGACACATATGGCCAGCCATTTCACACATAATGACAACACAACCAAATTTAGGGTCATTTCTGACAGCCAGAGTTTATTTGCCTCTGATGGAGAAAACAATTCTGTGAAATCTGGCTGCACATCTTAATGTTTAGGCCTATGCAAGCTGTGCGAGTGAAGAGAAAGAGGATTGTTTTATGGACATTAAACAGTACGATGACAAAACAAATCTGGGAAAGGCTCACTATTCTTCACACACTCCTCCTGCACCAAGCAGTTTATCACAGTATCATGGGAATACACTTCACACACACACGCATGCACACACACACACACACACACACACACACACACACACACACACACACACACACACACTTCACAGCTCTCAACTCCTACATGAAATCACCAACCATCACACACAGCTGCTTGTGAAATCACCAACCATCATTGAATGACTTGGTTTCTACACATACACACACACACACGCACAACACAACACACACACACACAATGAAGGACAGACACTGAGATTGAATCATCGGTCAACTCAAACATGGCCCAATAAAAATATCTGTGATTGCTCATCTTCTAGATACTTTGCACCAATCGGCAGCAGCACAGGCAAGTATGCAATTTTCTCTCTCTTGCTATGTAATTCTGGGGAGCCCAAATTGCCTGTCCACGAATGAGCGGCTCTCGGTGAGAAGGAGAAAAAGAGCATGATTCATAACATGTCCAGTAATGACTGGATAGCATGGAGAGGAATTGAGTGCATAAGGGTTAGCTTATTACCTTAGGATTTAATGACTACACTGGCACTGAACATCTGCTGAAACCAAATTTTTTTTTCATGATCATACCCACATTTCTGAAGTGTAACTTTATGCTTGAAGAACACTGTTGGTCTCCTCTTTGTTTATGAAAATATATAAAGATACTCCATGGCCCATTTTCTTTTGCAGAATTGTGTTTCATTTTCTCTCTCTCTCTCTCTCTCTCTCTCTCTCTCTCTCTCTCTCTCTCTCTCTTTTCGATGAGGCTGGTACTGCTTCAGGCTTGAAACTCAATTTCTCAGCCCTTGAATAGACACCGATTGCACAGAGCTAACTCAATTGTGAAGATAGGGCAGCACAGGCTCTTGAATAGATTGGGGCCTTGGCTTTAATACAACATCAGTCATGTAACGCACAAACACATTGCTTTTCCATCTCATCCACAACACTTACAAATGGGAGATTTAAAAGCAAACCATACTCATCATGTTGTAAAATAAAAAAAATAGCCCATGTATAAGTTTAGAAGGCAATTTATTTATGTACAGTCGCAAGTGAAATCACTGAATGTTGGTCTGGCTGTTTCTATATTATACTGTTGTTGTTGTTGTTGTTGTTATTTGACATGCTTTGTATTACAGTAGCCAAAGTGCTCACTGATAAACAGCTGCTGAAACAGGAACAACCCCTTTCACCAAATTCCAGTGAAAATGGTATTGTTGCCATTTACTTCATTTGAATTACTAGTACAGTGCCCATCCTGGCTGTTCTGCGCGTTGCTATGCGTGCCCGTCGGGACCCGTGGCCGTTCTGCGTGTGCCTGTACAACTCATTACACATTTCTTATGAAGGCTATTTGTATGCATTATTACATTTTTCACAAATGCACTAAATAAAATTCATTTGGATTTGGAACAACTCCCGTTCCTTTAGTCAACACTAATAAGCTAATCCTTAGCAATGGGGTGAGGTGCAAGTATAAATAATGCAATACAACAATTTCCCCCCTGAGATTAATTAGTATATATCCATCCATCCATCCATCCATCCATCCATCCATCCATCCATCCATCCATCCACCAATCCATCCATCCATCCATCTACAGTATCTATCTATCTATTAAATATCAGTGATTAAACCTGTGACCCGTACAGCAAACTCTGTATAGAAAGTATTACTCGCAACACGAAAGGCAGGTAAATCATCTGAATCAGTTCGGTGTACCATTAAATGATCACCTCTGGCACATATCACAAACTAAAACAAGTTCCACCAATGTATTTTTCTTTCATGCCACAAACTGAAACGAATGCACCGGATGGGACATGAACGAAGCAGGGTTTTAATGCTGTCATTTTCATTGACCCATTACTTAATACTTCATATACTGTCAGTTCTCATGATAATCAAACATATTCAGTTTATTAGGTATTTTAACCTTTTTCCTACAGTAATGCTAATGGCAGGATGTCTGTAGCTAGCTGGTAGCATCGTAATGCGCCTCTTCGTATGGGTTTGACAAACAACTTCTGAGCAATACACCTGCCGAATGTTAACTTCATACATCAGCCGGTTCTCAAGATAATCGTGCCACAGAGACAGAGAGACAAAGAGACAGACAGAGAGACACAGTTTGTGTAATATTATAGAGAGACGTATTTGTTTGAATCATGCATTTATCTGTTCTAGTGACATGGTACATTTATTCACAATTAGTGTGAATTGCTTATATTGATGGCAAACACTTTTTGACATCAGCGTGATAACACTTACCAAAACATGAGGAAAGCCCAGGTATAGTGACATATATATACATACATGCTATAGCACACATTAAGTTACAAGTGAAATATGAGCTTGATGTCAATGTTAAGAAACTACTGTGTTCCTAGATTTCCACAGTGTAGTTCTGTTATGATTATTTTTTATTTCTCATGCCAGATATGGGGAGGTGATTTTATTATCCAGCTGTAGGCAATCTATGACCTAAAGAAGTCTTAATCCTTTAAGGCTGTTCCTAGATCAAATAGAATTTACAAGTTGCCGCTCCTGACAGGGAAAAAACTCATAGGAGGCAGCAAACGCAAGATGACAGGCCATAACTTAAAGATTGCTTTTTGTTGTTGTAGCTTGTTACTTTCTGAAAGCGTGGGCTGTGGAGCTCAGGCTACATTTCAAACTTAATTACCTTTCAGGTTGCCTCATCAAGTCGGGACTTCAATGAAGACAGATTGTTCTGCAGCCGGAGAACCTTTAAAGCCACACAACACCACGTGACTCCTCCATCTTAGCACGGCTTGAGAATTACACCCTGCTGCTATCATGGACTTTTAATATGAAAATGTGCTTTATTGAATGGCGTTTCATCTGAAGACGCGATTCCTCAATTTAATATGCAGCCTCTAAGGCCTCTAAACAGGGCTCCAGGCAGCGCCGCCAGGCTGCAATCTAGGTTGCACTGGAGAATGAAACAACTGCATGTTTACCGTGCTCTTTCCATGGTGATCTTTCAGTTTTATGTTGGAAATGCCAGTTGCTCCCCTGCTTTATTGGGTATTACTTTTGTTTTATGGAGCAATTTCCACATCCTGGCCCACTGATAGTGGTCTCTTTCCCTGGTAGCAGCGGCAGAGAGAGAGCTGATGAACACACAGCATGAATGGGGTGATTATGGAGTGCTAACCTAATGATTGCCGATGAGAAGCTGTTCTCACCACTAGAACGGATTCATTTCTCTGTCACTACAGCTTAATGGCTCCTTTTAAGGAAGATGAAATCTAGTCACCAGGGAGCACCTTCCTGGAGGTAGAATACTTAATTTTTTCTCCTATCCTTATTAGAACACGACATCCATGCAGACATAGCGGTATACAATGGATAGCCACCGATACACCGGCCTGGGTTAGACAGAGGGTGCAACACATATAGATCATATCCATCATGTGTAACTATATAGGGATTTATTGAACATGTCAGCTTAAAGTGGGGGGACTGAGGGCACTATTAGGCATGTCACCAGTGAGTGATTATCGGAGCATCACTCCACACTTAAACAAGGTTTCCGGGTGTCTGTCTGGTTGACCAAAGGTCAAATTCGGGTAGGGCTCAACCAGGAGACCAATGTCGTTGGCCCTCAACAGACTCATTTTGAAACCCCCAAAGAGTGGTGTTCAAACACACTCTGTGGTCGCCCCAGTACGGAGGCTCCACATCAGCGTGTCCTCGTCACCATCTGTTTGTAGCATTTCATTATTGATGCAGAGGTGAACTTGGGGCTCACGTTACAGCTGTCGTTCCCATCCCGTGCGCTGATTCTGGGCTCCTAAACGGCAGCGCTGGAACACATTTACTGCAGAGGGTGCTGGGTAAACATTTATAAATGATTCAGAGGGACAGGGTGTATCAGTAAAGCACTGCAGCGGGACTCTGCAGCTCCCAGCTGCTTCAAGGACTCCCCTCCTCCCCCTCCTCCTCCCCCTCCTCCTCCCCCTCCTCCTCCCCCTCCTCCACCTCCTCCTCTCCTCCTCCTCCACCTCCTCCTGTTCTCCTCCTCCACCGCCTCAGTTGTCAGGCTTGTGGGTTTGGTAGTACCTCAACCTCATACAGTGTGTTAGGGTTGAGTGGTGGAGGCAGGACCCAATTGCAGAACAGAGGCAGGTAGCACCCGTTGAAGGTTTAATCCAAAAATACAGGAACACAGGGAGAAACACCAAACACAGACAGTGAACCGACAGGAACAAAGGAAACAGGAGGTCATATACTGTATACTATGGGAGAACAATCAAGGAACAACGTACTGTACAGGTGTACAACAACACATAATGAGACACAGGTGCATACAACACCCAGACAAGGACATGGAGGGATTCCAAACTCAACACACCAACACAAGGACAGAAGGAACTAGGACATAAGGGAAGGAAACAGGGAACGAGGCTAGGACTGGAATGGGACTGGGCTAGAAACTAAAGTGGGAACAGAACTAGGGACTGGGAGCTAGAGAAGACTAAAACTGGGACTGGGACTAGAACTGGACGGCTGGGAACTGAAGGGGTAGGAGCTGGGAGCACAAGGGGCCACAAGCGGGGACTAGAACAGAGGGGTCTAAGCTAGAGGGGACTAAAACCCAATCCCAATAACCCCCTTTAGCCCTAGCCCTTGGCCCTACTCCTACATTTTGTGCGTACACATGTAGGGTAGTGTGTCCCATTCCTTTTAGCTTCTAGGGCTAGGGGGCATATCGAGGGTTAGTGGACATTCAAATAGCCCTCCAAAACGAAGGTTTTCAGATGCTGACTTGAAACCGAGGGGTAGATGAAAACTCACACAATGCTTTGTGAACTGAGACGGTGATATGAAACATAGCTGCCGGTGCCGTGAAAAAACATGGGAAATAAGACAGGAAAAATGAGAAATAAGAAAAAATATCTTCGCAAATAAACATAAAAAAAAAAATCTGGGGAATAGCTTAGTTTAAAATGCAAAGGAACATGTCATTGGATTGTTATGACATGGATTTCAGAAAAAAAACGCTATTCACGATGTCAACTGCATTTCATTGTTAGCCTAACTTAAAGGGCAATGCTCGTTTTTGACAACCTGGACCTTATTTACGACATACTATAAGAAGTTTGACTCACCGAGATCACTTTGGTGTAGTTCGGAGGCCTGTAGAAGAAATTTAAAATCCAGCGCGAGCCAGTATATCCATGTAATGACGGTGATCGGGGCACCGAGAATGCAGTTTCTCAAAATCTATTTTCGGCCGCTAAACGGTTGTTTTCATCAATCAGATTGGATGAATCGACAGTTGAGATTCCTCAACGCGAGGCATTGTAGTGGTTTTCAAATACGGGGTCTTTAGCCTCTGTAATATGATCTTTACACGCCTTTCCCCACTTGCTCCAGCACGCATGCGCACAGGCCAGCGCGCAGACTGGCTATTCTCCGGCTCACATTCTCTGCGCTACGATCGTTGTTGGTGCCGAGAATATTGTCGTCGTCATTCGTCAGCAACAATCCGATCGTAGCGCAGAGAAGAAACTGCATTCCCGTTGCCCCGATCACCGTCATTACATGGATATACTGGCTCGCGCTGGATTTTAAATTTCTTCTACAGGCCTCCGAACTACACCAAAGTGATCTCGGTGAGTCAAACGTCTTATAATATGTCGTAAATAAGGTCCAGGTTGTCAAAAACGAGCATTGCCCTTTAACAGCATTTTGATGTTCCAGTAGACTACGGCGCAATGTTGAATCTAATCTAATCATTAGAACTTTGTGTAAACAACTATTTTTGAGTGACAGCTGATTCCGCCCCCTTCATGAAGTCCAAAAAATAATCCCGTAGCATTTTTTCTGCACTTCTCCACTCATCTGATATCAGTGCATTTCTATGGGCAGGACTAACGTTAACAGCCGATGTGTAAACATGCTTCCTGGCTGTACAATTGATTAATCTGTCTTGTTCTGTCCTGAAATTTGGTCAGATTTGTCACTATAATAATAGTAATCATACTGTAATATCCCAGGGACCCCACAGAAAATCAGGAAAGTAATACAATTCTGATTGAAGACGTAGCGAGTGGTGTCCCATTTCTTAGATAAAGATTTCGACCCCTGTCCCTTGTGGCTCCATTGTGAAGGGCCACTACGCAGTCCAGCGCAAAACTAGGGGCTAGGGCTAAGGGGGAGTATTGAGATTGGGCCTAAGACTAGAGGGACTGGAGTAGGACTAGTGAGGAACTGGTGGCTAGAGGGACAATGTCCTACAGAAGGACATTGTACTTTATGTAAGTGAGTGGAGAGAGAGAAGGTTTCAGTATGTGATAAAGAAAAGAGATTCCTTTTTTGCATTTCGTTTTATATGACCTTTTATGTGTTGCACTTTGTCTTGATGCTTTTAATGTCTCATGTAAAGCACTTTGAATTGCCTTGTTGCTGAAATGTGCTCTACAAATAAACTTGCCTTGCCTTTCCTTGCCTAGAGCTGGGGCTATGAGGACACAAATTAAACACTGAAGACAAGACAACGAACACAAGAACATACACACAAGGAGGCAAAAACACAGTGACAAGTGCATGGCAAAGATACTGTACAAGTGTGCAAGTGTCTCTGAGGGGAGCGATAGGGAGAGACGGGGGAGAGGCACTGTGAGGAGAGGCAGGGGCAGTGAGTAGGGGGTCAGAGGCTCAGAGTCCAGGGACAGGGGTGAGGGACCGGGCCGGGAGCAGGGCATGAGCTGGGGGGCTGGGGGGGGGGGGGGGGGGGGCTTAGAGTCCAGGGGCAGGAATTAGGGTCCGGGGGAACAAGAGCTCAGGGTCTAGGGGCAATGGTCTATAGGCCGTGAGCATGGGGCAAACGGCCAAGACCATAACACAGTGGTTCTGTATATATTTACTAATAATTTATTAACCATTTAAATCTGTGTACAACCCATTTCTTAATAGTTTGTTCATTTTCTACAAATGGTTTATAAATGTTTAGAAAGGATAGTTGTTATTATAAAGTGTTACCAAAGAGTGTGACTAACTGGTCTTTCAACAACATACTGAAGGTATCCATATGGTCAATCACACTGCCTGTTTGCAATTTGTCGGGCTATTTGTTTTGGTATTCATTATTGGTTGAATATGAGACAGTGAATATTGGTAAATTGTATGTGGCACATTTGTAATGTCTTTTGCCATTCATCAGTTACAATCCACTGGCACTGACAAATATCAAATGATCCATCGTCCATCAGACGAATTGCCAATTGACTTCTCTAAACCGCCAAATCTCCTCCATTCAGAAATTACGTACAGCACACAGTAGGCTAGTACGCGCTGGTATCGTCACAGATAGAAGAAATATGTGATAAATCTTCTGGCACACATAATCAGGCCTTTTCTCTGCTGTTCGTGTCTGATGTGTGGAGAGGATACCTTTGAGGTGCAACATGAGTAAAATTTCCATCCTTGACTTTACATGTGAGCTATCAGATCACATATGAGATGTCACATATGAGATGTCACACACATGTCTAACATGCGATCAGGTTCTCAGATCCTGTAAAAGTGTATAGGATAGGGTGCTACTGCTTCGATTAAGGAATTTGAATGGAAGAATCAGTGAACCATCTGTGCAGTGAACCATCTTTCAACAAACACTAACCCCATATTAATTTGAATTCAAATGAAAGACCTGACATTTCTGTGATTGACTTTCATGGGAACCTTGGTCATTGAAACAATGCATCACCTCACCTTAAACCAAGCCTCTAGTGGTAGATGTGAGGGGGAAATTCTGGATAAAAATGTCTCTTCATTTGAAATAACACATCTTTAACCACCATTGTCAACAGACAGTTATCAATAGAGGTGCCTTTGTCTCAGGTGAATGGGACATGTCTACATCACAGTTCAATGTGCCATTATTGCACGGCAAGGTTCTTACTTAAGTAGTTTCACTCATAGATAGAGTTGTGATACCCTGTGCTGAACTTTATTGATGCAGATTGCAGATTGCAGCAGCATATGTACACATATGTATTCAAATCTAACAGAGATGTAAACCAAGCTACTTTGGGCTACTGTACATTTGATTTACGGGAAAGGTAATAGACCCACGAATTGCAACTTCGGCTCATATGACATGACTTCAGATGAAAGAGCTTCCAGTACATTCCTACAAAAGAAGTTTCAGTTGTATTATCCGTCTCATTAGTATTATTAGAGGCATATAAATAAACTTGCCTTGCCTTTCCTTGCCTAGAGCTGGGGCTATGAGGACACAAATTAAACACTGAAGACAAGACAACGAACACAAGAACATACACACAAGGAGGCAAAAACACAGTGACAAGTGCATGGCAAAGATACTGTACAAGTGTGCAAGTGTCTCTGAGGGGAGCGATAGGGAGAGACGGGGGAGAGGCACTGTGAGGAGAGGCAGGGGCAGTGAGTAGGGGGTCAGAGGCTCAGAGTCCAGGGACAGGGGTGAGGGACCGGGCCGGGAGCAGGGCATGAGCTGGGGGGCTGGGGGGGGGGGGGGGGGGGGGCTTAGAGTCCAGGGGCAGGAATTAGGGTCCGGGGGAACAAGAGCTCAGGGTCTAGGGGCAATGGTCTATAGGCCGTGAGCATGGGGCAAACGGCCAAGACCATAACACAGTGGTTCTGTATATATTTACTAATAATTTATTAACCATTTAAATCTGTGTACAACCCATTTCTTAATAGTTTGTTCATTTTCTACAAATGGTTTATAAATGTTTAGAAAGGATAGTTGTTATTATAAAGTGTTACCAAAGAGTGTGACTAACTGGTCTTTCAACAACATACTGAAGGTATCCATATGGTCAATCACACTGCCTGTTTGCAATTTGTCGGGCTATTTGTTTTGGTATTCATTATTGGTTGAATATGAGACAGTGAATATTGGTAAATTGTATGTGGCACATTTGTAATGTCTTTTGCCATTCATCAGTTACAATCCACTGGCACTGACAAATATCAAATGATCCATCGCTCCATCTCCTATTGGTATCATTACCCTGTTGTATGACATGCCTAGAACGCACTGAGCTGTCCCAATGCCTCGTCAGTATGATCTCAATACTTCTACACTGGCAACTACTTTCCATCATGCTCTATAGGAGCCTTTTATAGCTGTGATACATAATGCATGCCCTCCATACTGCGCTGTTGTGAAGGAATCTGTCTACACTCATTACTAGGAATGACTCTTATAGACGCAGATGCTCAGATCCCCTCAAAAAACAGGCACAAGATATGATACATTATTTACTAGTATTGATCTCCCTTATTAAATCAATCACACGGAAGGACAGAAATAGTAGCTTGTTTGAGAGCCTTGCATGGCTGCGTTTGAAGTGCTTGGCTTTCAGGAAAACATCAGGCGATCAAAGACAAAGGGAAAGATAGTGGACTGGGGGATGGGCCGCTATCTGTGGATGGGTGGAGGGGTGAGGGTGAGGGTCTCCCTAAAGGGACTGACCTCGGCTGGAGATGTTGGGGAGCAGCTCTAATGCCGACTCCCTGGTTACTGGGGCTGGACTTTGTATCTCGATTCCTCCGTCATATCTGGGAATGAATGGCAAGTTTACTGTTGCTCTTTACAGTACATGGAGGTTGACCAAAGCATGATATATATTCTCCCTGAAGATGATTGTGTGATATGATATAGAGGTATATATCCCTTGAATGAAGGGTACCTATTAATGGAGACACATGAAGTATATTCTAAAGTAGATGAATATGAAGATCATGTGCACTTTATACATATTTAATCTGTTGCATTAAGGGATTGAGGGCAATCCATCTAATAGGACCTCATTGAAATTGCATGGATAGTTTTTAACCTCCCCCTTGCTGGGTTAGACCAGACAGGATCTGAGCAGAGATATATAGTTTTCATAAAGAATGCATGAGACCAGGGCAGATTAGGGATGAGCTTGGTTGATTGGGCATAGTTATTAGAGTTCTGTCCAACAGAAGTCACTCAGAGTATACAGTGTCTGGATGTACTGTACAGTATGTCTGTCTGTGTGTGTGTGTCTTTGTGTGTGTGTGTGTGTGTGTGTGTGTGTGTGTGTGTGTGTGTGTGTGTGTGTGTGTGTGTGTGTGTGTGTGTGAGAAAGAGAGAGAGAGAGAGAGAGAGAGAGAGAGAGTGAGTTGGTAACCACTCGACCTGACACAGGTCAGTTTATCTGACCCTCCCGGTACCAGGATGACAGCTGGTGGACAGGTTACACTAAGAGCTGCTACCAGTTTCAGAGAAGGCCCTCATCACTCTTGTCTTAACTGCGGTAATCTTGGTTATCCAGGCTTGAAGGCCAGCTTCACAGAGCAAAAGACCAAACCTAGCAGCGCGCCTCCTGAGATTGATGAACGGGAGCTACTAGATAGTTTTGAGATTAATGACGAAAGAAGTCATCGGCAGACACCACCCACTTGATAGAAGAATCGCAAATGATTTGTGTAAGGATCAAAAGTCAAGAGAGCTGCATGTAGGAAACAACTAAATGACCATTCAGTAGAACAGGGTATGAGAACACAAGAGCACAGATTACCCCTTCTAACAGCACATTACCCCACAGTATTCAGACTTCTGAACATGAGAGTTTTAATATCTTATATTTCATAATTTGTTACAAAGGGCAAAATTGGGATTGGATAGCACAAGAAATATTGCATACTTTTATTTCTGTAATATAATGAAGCAGTCATTTCTATGAGAAACAGAAATAATTTATTTCTCCCTCTAATAGCCTATACATCACCAATGGGCATATATTTCATATTCTAAAGGATGAAGAGAAAAGAAATCTTAATGATTTGCCCTTGCAAGCATAATTTCAATTATGGATTTTCCCCCTACATGATCGATTTGAGGAAAGCCATAGTAATACAAGTTGTACATTCTACTGTATTAAATATTTGATATCCATTACATTTTATGATTAATGTCCTGGAAAGAATCAGTTTCTCTAAGCCCTTTGGTTTTATTGCTAACTAAATTAAAGGTTTTATACTCCCTTACCAGGAGATATGACCACATATTGCTCTAAAGCCTTGCATGGTGTGAGGAATGGAGCAATCTTCTATTGATTTTGAGAGAATCTTATTTTGTGAGGAACCATAAAAGAAAGATCTCGAAAATGTTCTGTGTTGTGGGACGTACAGTGCTCGGGTGAGAAAAGTGTGCAAAGATATCTCAAAGATATCTCGTTTAAAAAAAAAAAATATTTTCTTGACTAATGTCTATCAATCCAACTATGTATGTATGTATGTATGTATGTATGTATGTATGTATGTATGTATGTGATGATGATGATGATGATGATGATGATGATATGCATTGCATTATAAGATATGGTATAGCACTGGATATCTTTGCTGGAACTCCCATAGGCCTATCTTTTTATTGGACGCACTATATAAGACAACAAAGAACTGTCCGAACATCCCTAAGAAGATAACAAAATAATAAAAACCGACCTGAATCTCAATAAACACGAAAATCGTATTTCATCCTGTGCGCGGGTGCAGTAGAATAAATCTCAGTGAATTGCCTTGATGCTGAATCTAATCAGAGAGCCTCTTCCACGTCGCTCATATCTCTGTCCAGACTCCCGTTGGAGGGTAAGACTGTGCATGGAGAGATACGGGCAGGGATCGCGCCCGGGAGACCGGCGAGCCACCCAATCCCCAACGCTTTACTGCTGGAAATCCTAATGGTTTTGGCTCCTGTTCAACAGAAGAGACACTTCGGATGCCAACTTTCATTTCCCACGTGCTGAATGGTGTGAGTCTCATCTCCCAGGTATGGCAGGTACAGTGGAATCCCCTAGGTAGATCCTCCATGGCCAATCAGAACGCAGCACGGGCACCCTATCCACTACAACTGATTAGGAGACACAAGGAGGCTACTGTATCTCATAGTGTCTCATAGTGTGTGTAGATTAACGCCACAGGTGTGTGGTAAATACCAAACAGCATTAGTAGTGTTACCTGTTCTGTGCATAATGTTTCTTGTGACATGTCGGAAATGTGATGGTGAAAACTAAAGCTGAGAAAAGTTTTGCTCTACAGTGAGCTCATCTACAGTATGAACTGCTGCCCTTGAAGTACACACACCTAAGGACAATTAAGAAAATGTTCAGGAATGAGGTCCATTGTGACTTCAGAGGTTCTGTAGAGAGAGCTTCTGGTAACTCAATGTTGCATGGTTTGCTTCAAGGCTACAGTATGTAGGCTAACTGTTCTGCTGGGGATACTGTATGTGTGGGAGCTTCTGTTCAGTTGGATAATAGAAGTTTCCTGTGTTCCCAAGAACACAGCGGATGTGGCACGAAAACAGCTAGCTCTTCCTCTCTTTCTTGTCAACCGCCTGTGGTGACATTGGATCATGCTACGGTTCTAGTCTAACCTGGGTCCAGACATTTGAATGTGCCCACTAAAAGTTTGCTGATTCTTGGTCTGGTGTTGCTACAGTATGTGCAACAGCTGGTTCTCCGATTTGAATATAATCGACAAATGAGCGCTGCAGGTTCTAACGATTAGCCAATGAGTGCCATGGACGGGATTAACACCGTTGTCAAGCTGTTGTCCAATGTTGTGGAACTGTGCGTTTGGACAATGGTCCTCACGAAGTTCCCGGGACAATTCTGGCATTCCTGAATGGTTTCTTATCTTGGATTTGTTCTTATTTAAGAACAGGATTTAAGAATGGGGAAATGCAGTCGTAGGTACGCCAGATTGGAGTGTGCCCATGTTCGCAAGGGCTGAATTTATGAGAAATCCAAGGTGATTGCGATCAATTCTACAGACATCCTAGGCTTGAAATAATAATAATAATAATAATAATAATAATATTAGCAGCAGCTGGAGCTGCTGCCTCCGCGACCCGACCCCAGATAAGCGGATGAAGATGGATGGATGGATAATAATAATAATAATAATAATAATAATAATAATAATAATAATAATAAATACAAGAATATTTGTATCATTTCCAATAACGTTTTACATTTATAGTCATGATTCTACGAGGCATCGTGGTATCCTAAAATAAATAAAATCACTACACAATCACTTCAAATGGCAGTGAATAAATACATAAGCACTAAACTCAGCCACTGTACTCAGACTCAGCACAACAGCACCTTATATTCCATAGTCGTCAGAATGGACACATCTACATTCTGTAAATAAACATGTGAATATCCATAACTAAAATATATCATATGGGCCTACATAATATAGATAGGGCCTATGAAGATCCCCAAGTAGCCTATTCATGTATTTACCTAAACTGTACAATTTAATCTGCTCTCAGCACAATGTCATCCCATCCCTTTCATGTACGCTATATATTTTGCATTTTGTATTAAAAGTCCATATACCGTCTTGTTTTTTTTCACCTTGCTTAAGCTTGGTGTGCGGCTGTGGCTCAGTGGTAGAGTGGGTCGTCCAATGACCGTAGGGTCAGCGGTTCGAATCCCGCCTCTTTCTGTCCACATGTCGAAGTGTCCTTGGGCAAGACACTGAACCCCAAATTGCTCCCAATGAGCAGGCTAGTGCCTTGCATGGCAGCTGCCGCCATTGGTATGGGTGAATGAGAGGCCATTGTAAAGTGCTTTGGATAAAAAGCGCTATATAAATGCAGTTAATTTACCATAGTGTGCACATTGTAAACTGCTCATTTTACTGGTATGTTGCGTGTGACTAATACAACGTCAAATTTGCATGTGAACTTGAATCAATTGGGAACCTTTCAACTTTTTCCGCGCTGTGGGATTCTGTGTGCACACGACCCTGTAGTAAGGAGCTGGCGGGGCGTTTATGTATGCAAATTCAGGTGTACGAGAACGCGCATTCAACTTAAGAAGCAGTGGCATTGCTCATTTGGGGGAACACAACGGAGAACACTTTGGCGGTTTAAGAACACATTTACACGCGTTCATGAATCCGGCGGGGATCTTTAGGGTTGGTCTTACGAAGTTCGTAAGAAGACATTAAAAAAGACACTTATGTTCAGGAATGAGGTCCATTGTGACTTCAGGTTCTGTAGAGAGAGCTTCTGGTAACTCACATTACTTGAGAGGAGGATGACTGTTAGTAGTAGAAACAGTAGCGTACTACGATAATAACATTTCAATTCGCTCAGTGTTGTCATTATGTTGTCTATGGTTGTCATGGCTATGCATCAGCAATGACATCATCGGACTGAAGTTATCAAGTGTAACGAGTTGACAATTCTGCCTGACATCAGGCTAGTTCTAGTCATCTTGAGTAGAGAAATGCTAAATCAATAGACCTATGAACATGGATCTACTGTATCTAGAGCTCACTAACTTGAGCTGATACAGCAGCAGAAGGCTAGATCAGAGAATATCTGTAGCTAGAGCACACAAGTGATCTTATCCTGGGTTTATATCGACCAACAATACACAGATGCATACAAATGGGGTATTTTGATGGAAAGATGTCACATCGTCTGGGCTCAGCATCTCTGACAAAACATTTATCTCACCTCTGCACAAGCATCTCTCAGAACTGCCCACACATAAATTGCATTTTTATGTTGTTTTATTGAAAGGATTGGGGGGGCCGGGCTTAAAATGCCATTCCAGAAAATCTTACTCGGCTACATTTACTGCTTGCTACGGATTTCTATCTCAGTTCCCCATTTTAATACAGTGTCACATGACACCCCCCCCCCTCCCCCCTCCCTCGCAACATTCTCTTCTCCGCAAGTTCATTATCATCAATAAGTCAAATATATCCCATCTTTCATCATCACATCATCCATTCCAAAGCACAGCACCTTTTTTGCCATGTAAACCAATTTACTCTCGTTCCTCTATTGCAGATGGTATTAAACAATGCCCTAAGAGTACATGGCTGTCTGAATGATGATTTATTACAAAGAGAGAAGTCTTTGCATCGGTTTGCAGAGCTCTGCAGTGCAAAATAACCTCATTTATATTCCATATTGCTCAGGCTGCCTCACTTAATATTCCTGTCAGCACTCCTATGCCATGCCTTCTGTTGGCTTCAGCTGCAATAACGCCACTGCCTTTGAAAAGTGTGTACAAACAATATTAAACACATTTCATCACATTAGCGCCACATGCTGGGAACACCTCTCAATACAAAGGAAGGGGGTCAAGTGATCCGGCGAGTGAGTTATACCACAGTGGGTTCGCATCCTCTTGCAGGCTCTCAACGGTATCGTGACAATGGCAGCGTGAGAGGACATACGCCTGCCATTGTGCCACCTGTATTTGTCATGGCCTGAGAGTGCCGCAAAGCGCATGGTAAATGGAAACCCAGCTTGTTCAATGCCTGTCTTTCAAATGAGAATGAATGTGGTGTTTACGCCGCATATAAATGATCCCTCATGTGAAGATAGTGGTTTCCATTTCAAAGGCCAGGCCCTCTTATATCTTGTGTCGAATAATAGAGGTCTCGGATCCGTACCTGAACAGACAAGGGTGATGCATGGCGCAGAACCAGCTTGCATAAACACCACATTACAGTACAGTCCAGTACAGGGGGAGGGTGAACACTGTTCTTTAATATTGTCCACCACAGAGGAGATATACTGTAGTACGTCAGTGTTTCCCCTAGATTCACATTCAGATTTTTATTAGTCACATGTAAATGGTACAATGTACAGTACAGTGAAATGTTGCTGCCGGCTCTGTGGTATGCTCTAAAATATTACAAATAATTACAAATTACACAATTCAAGCTATACAAATAAAGGTACTGGCATGGATGTATTATGTATATGCTATAAATATAAATATAGGAGGGAGGGCTCTGTACAAATAAATGCATGGGTGTATTATGTACATGCTATAGCTTTAAATTATCCCGGGGGTGAGATAAACTGTACTGTTATCTGTCATATGCACTGTACATGTAAGGTACTATTATATAGTACACTAGATATACTGACACTATGTACACTAGATGTAACACTGTATTCACTAGCTAGTGCCATTTACTGTAGGTGTTGGATGAACTCTTCTGGAGTCTCTCCGTGCTCGTCATGTGTGTGCGGTACCTTTTCCCTGACCTTAGTAGAGGGAAAAATCTGTTGCCTGGGTGGCTAGGGTCCTTCACGATTCTGTTGACGTTGGTCTTGTATCTCTTGGTGTAGATGTCCTCATGGTGAGGGAGTGGCCCCCCTAAGGTAAGTTCAATTGACTGTACCACTCTCTGTAGGGCCTTGTGATCCTGCTGTTCCCGTACCAGGTGGTGATGTTCCCAGTCAGGATTCTCGCGATCGTGGATGAGTAGAAGCTCCGTCAAATCTGGTGGAACGCTCTGAATTTCCTCAGTTGTCTGAGGTGGTACAGTCCATGACGTGCTTTCTTCACCACAGTGTCTATGTGTGTTGACCATGTCAGGTCCTTGGTGATCTGGACACCAAGGTACTTGTTACCATCCACTGTCTATACAGGGATCCCATGGATGATTAAGGAGGAGATCAGGCCTATCACTGCTATATCATCGGCAAACTTAACGATAGAATTGGTATCAAAGGTGGCTACACAGTCATGTGTGTACAGTGAGTACAGTAGTGGGGACAGGACACAGCTCTGGGGGACTCCCGTGTTGTGGGTGAGGGGGGATGAGGCGTGATGGCTGACCTTCACCAACTGGAGTCTGTCTGACAGGAAGTCCAGGATCCACCTACAGAGGGTGCTGCCTAGCCCCAGGCCCCTGAGCTTGGTGTCAAGTCAGGGGAGAGTTATGGTGTTGAAAGCTGAACTGTAGTCAATGAACAGCAGTCTCACCTAATTTGACACGTTCCCCTGGCTCTTGCCTAGGTGGGATAGGATCAGTGGCGTGCACAGACATTTTTGGGGGCAGGTGCTCTGTGAAAAATGAGGGCACCTTGCGCGGGGGGGTGGTAACAGATAATTTGTATTTTGATTGTCGCGCGAATTGTTGTTGATGGAGGGGGGTTGCTGACAGAGATTTTTGATTGTCGCGCAAGTTGTTGACGGGGGGGGGGGGGGGGTTGGGGGGGCGTGACACTTGGTTAAGATTACTTCATAATACTAAATATTCAGCTTAAGTATACTGATAGCTTCACATGCTGTACCAACAACTAATTCTACCGACATTGGTCGTGTGGTGGTTATCATTACGTTAAATCCATTAATTGATTATGACTAGCGTCTAGCTTTTTAAGCAGGTGGGCAGTCGGCTAATTTAGGCACTCGTTTCGTTTATGTGTTACCTGGCTGGTTAGCTGTCATCACTCGGGCACTCTGGATGGGGAAAGGGCAGGGGAGGAGCAGCGCGCCTCCGTTTGTGTTCGCTTTTCGCATTTACCGTTGACAAAGGAAGAGATGGATGGTAGGGGCACGGGTGTGCCGCGGGCACGTGTGTGTGTGTGGGGGGGGAGGGGGGGGCTGGCAAAATTACAACGCATTTTGGGGCATTATTATTACACACTTTTAATCGGGAATTTATCGATGTCACCATGGGCCACATACAGTAGGCCTACACTGTAAAATAAATATTAAAAAAAATAAAATAAAATAAAAGTAACTTTCAAAAGGGCACTTGGCTTGTCCAGAGGGCAAAGGGCAGGTGCTCTAGCACCACCTCGTGTCTATCTGTGCACGTCCCTGGATAGGATAGTGTGGAAGATCTGAGCAATGGCATGCTCTGTGGATCCGTTGGGTTTGTACGTGGTAGGGGGTCTGGTGTGCTGGGCAGTGAGGAGCAGATGTGATCCTTCTCAAAACACTTCATCACCAGAGAAGTGAGAGCTACCAGAAGGTAGTCATTGAAGCACGCTGGTCTTGGCTTCTTGGGTATGGGGATGATGGAGGACTTCTTGAAGCATGTGGGTACAATGTACTGGGCCAGGGGCAGGTTAAATATCACTGTGAATACAGGTTCCAGTCGGTCAGCGTACACCTTGAGGACCCGTCTTGCGATACCATCTGGTCCAGCGGCCTTCCAGGTGTTCACTTGCTTAAACATCCTTCTGACGTCGTGTTCAGAGAGAATGAGCGGGTCTGGTCTCTCTTCCCCTCAGGTGGGATGGCCTTTCGGCCACCGCTGGTCTCAAAGCATGCATAGAAAGTGTTGAGGCTGTTCCTGTTCACAAGAGCAGCATCAACACCTCCAGAGGGAGTCCTCTGATAGTCAGTCATGATGTTTAATCCCTGCCACATGCTTCTGAGGTAATAGTGTGCCCGAATACAGATATGTTATTTGGAAAGGCACAGATAATGCCTTGGAAATATTTTTTCTATCCTAAGTTACTCATTATTATTCGGAGGGAAAAAAAACATGCGCGTCATCCGTCATCCGCATTATAGTTCTCCATTGAGAACTTAAATTTTGCATTCACAGTCCTCGCGTGGCACAGTCAATGTGTTGGTAGAGATTGGCATCATTTTCTTCAGGTTCGCCTTGCTGAATACGCCAGCTACAATCAGTGCGGCTTGCGGGTTAATATTTTCATAGCTGTTCAGTGCTTTGTGGAGCACTGAGAGAGCAGTTGTCGTACGGGCCTGAGGAGGCTGCTGCGATTATAACCGAGGTGAACTTCATCCATCCATTCATCCATCCTCATCCGCTTATCCAGGGCCGGGTGGTGGAGGCAGCAGTTCCAGCAGGGGGCCCCAGACATCCCTTCCCCTGGCAGCATCAACCAGCTCTGCCTGGGGGATCTTCAGTCGCTCACAAGCCAGTGCGGAGATGTAATCCCACCACCTGGTCCTGAGTCTACCACGCGGCCTCCTCCCAGCTGGACATGCCTGGAACACCTCCCTAGGGAGGTCCTCACTAGATGCCTGAACCACCTCAACTGGCTCCTTTCAACGCAAAGGAGCAGCTGCTCTACTCCGAGTCTCTCACAGATGACTGACCTTCTCACGGTCTCTAAGGGAGACACCAGCCACCCTCCTGAGAAAACTCATCTCAGCCGCTTGTATCCTTGATCTCGTTCTTTCGGTCATGACCCATCCTTCATGACCATAGGTGAGAGTAGGAATGAAGATAGACCTGTAGTTCGAGAACTTTGCCTTTTGGCTCAGCTCTCTTTTCGTCACAAGTTTGGTAAAGCAATTGTAGAACCACTCCTGCTGCTCCGATTCTCCGGCCAAACTCCCGCTCCATAGTCCCCTCACTCGTGAACAAGACCCCCAGATACTTGAACTCCTTCACTTGGGGTAAGGACTCATTCCCTACTTGTGTGGACAATCCACCAGTTTCCTGCTGAGAACCATGGCTTCAGATTTGGAGGTGCTGAGGTAAACTCTTGGGTGAGAAAATGAGGTTGACATTTTACTGTAAGGAATTCCAAGTCGGGTGAGCAGAAAAGTTGCAGGGTCGGGATGTTTTTGCTGTTACACCACCCCCTCGTTCACCATCAAGTAGACACCGACACCTATCTCCTTCTTAGATTCCTCCAATGTTCTATCAGAGCGGTCTACAGATAGTTTCCGCCAGTTTGATGGTGTGGTCCGCTTTGGAGGGACCTAGCCATGTTTCAGTGAGCAATAGGATGTTACAGTACCTGACGTTTCGTTCGTACGTGAAACGCAGGCGAAGGAAATTTCTTGTACCTGTCCATTACTTTTCCATGTTAGGGCAGAACGGTTAGTAGGGCTGTTTTGTGCCGGTTACCATTTTTTTCATCTGTTGGCTGCTAAAACCAGACAGCAAGGGACGCAGTTGTAGATTTGCATATTCATTCAATCTGTTCTACGAACAACGTCATGTACTGTAGGGTGCTAGCTAGCTGCAGTATGTTTGCCGACTAGTGGTAGAATGAGTGTTTCTATATTTCTAGTATCACCATTGCTGAAGATGCATGTTCCAGAACAGTTCAATGATCACACTGTTTGTCTAGTATTATAAGAATAAACCAACTCAACTGAGTTAGAAAACACGGGGGGTCGGTTTCGCCGAAATAGTGTAATGCTAGGTGTAAACACTAGGTTCAACCGCGGCGAAGGTTTTGCAGTTACCAACGACACCATAATAGTGTAAACGTAGCCTTAGTGTATCTGGGTGATAGGTGATAGTAGTCAGGCTTTTCAGCTTCCTGGCTGGGATGTACAGTATTCTCCATACAGAGACAGGCTGGGATGTACAGTATTCTCCATACAGAGACAGGCTGGGATGTACAGTATTCTCCATACTGAGACAGCTGGGATGTACAGTATTCTCCATGCAGAGACAGGCTGGTGCTGCTACTGCCGCTCACGCTTGTACTTCACTGGCTGGGGCGAAATGAGAAGCGTCGTCCGTACACATTTCATAATCTTCTGTTTTTTTTTTCCCCCTGTCATCAATCGTTGTCCTTAATTAGCAGAGTCAGATAGGGCTAATAGCTCTTTATGAACTACAAGGATGCCTCCCTAGCTTGCCAGTCACGGAGCAGTAAGTCATCAATCTTGCCTGTGATACAGAATAGAAAAGATACAATCTTGCGTTAAACTCACAGCACAAGGATGTATTCTCCTAAATCATACTTCACATTTTCATTTACTTTACAAAATAACTCAATTAGGCTACTTGGACCCATTAAACACATTTCCACTACTACATAGCCTTTGCTCTATAGGCACTGTAACCTCTTTTGTTCTTAAATCTGAAATAGCTGTCAAGTCTGTCTCAGAAGCCATGACAAGGATGAGAGACTAATGCCAGGTTGCAAGAGTAACAAAATATATGTATTAACTTAAGTCCAAAATAAAGCTTACAGAAATTAAGTATGAGGTGTGCTCATCGGTAATCAGTGGTGTAGTGAGTGGGGCGCATGTGCATAATGAATGAGAGGTGTTGTAAGGTGTGAAACAAAACTGCCACAAAATTGCCAAATGCCACAACTACTGTATACAAAAGGTTCAGAGTGGAGAGAGATCTCCTAGAGGAAGGGGGAGCGCCTGCTCTTCAAGCCACCTGGCCACGCAGGTGTAGGCTATTGAGGCTGACGAACCCCGCTACCGGCTGGCCAGGTGCATGCATTTAGGCTGACGATCTGCTTGTACACCACTGTCCTGTAGAAGGAGACAAACATAGGACAATAACAACAACAACAACACAAAGACACCAAGCAGACTGTCAAATAGCAGTCTAGTGATTTAAAATGCATTGACATTCCTGAGTGATGAAATCAATGAAAGACAATAGGGGTACAGTGTCTGTTTTTCTCTAGCTTTCTAGTTTGTTTTCAATCCACTACAGATACCCCTTCCCCCAAGCCGAAGCAACGTACTGTTAGGAAGTTTTAAGTTTCTCTCGATTTCAAACAAAAGCCCCTAACAAAACATCAGGCACAAATGCTGTCTAGCAACACAAGTGTTGTTTTTTTTGGAAAGGGAACGCCTTTGGCTGCGCACCTGTGGAGGGTTAGTGCGGTGGTCATTAGCGAGTTTGAGTTGTGCCACCTGCCTGCCAGGTGATGTGTCTGAGAGGGCTGAGGGCCAGCTGTGCCAACTACAGCACAATGGCATCGGCCGGCCTCGCCGAGGAACTCTCATTCATCACAGTCCCCGGCCATGCCACGCCACTCAAGACACATAGGGAGTATGCAGCCATTAATAACTGTTTTGATTTGCAGTCCCCTCCCCAGGTTTGCGTTTGAGTCTTCGAGGAGGCAGGACCAGATGGATGATTTTTGTTGGGAGCAGCCATCACTCAATTAAAAGAGAATTCTCCAATGGATTTGTGAAGGAGACAAAAGCTACAATTCAGTAACTAATCTGCCCCTCCATAGACCTCTCTATACTGTCCTGCGGTTAGCATCTCAATAAAGCTTTTTAATTGACACAAATAAGGGGACAGGGAAAGGAAGGTCCCAGAGGACAGAGGTTTTTGTGTTTGGCTGGGCATGACGCACCTCTCTCTCTCTCTTTCTCTCTCTCTCTCTCTCTCTCTCTCTCTCTCTCTCTCCTGCTAATCAGATGAGAATGCATGGCCGTGGGAGAGGGGGCTCTAATTGGCTGTGTTTGCCTGCCTATGGCTGCGCTCCTTCAAGGACCTCGTAGCCTTCCATTGGTATTCGGTCAGGGCACGACTGGCTGTTCTAATAGTGATGCCGCGCTATTAGGGAGAGGCACCCCGGGAGGGGGGTGGGGGGCTGGCGTCGGGGGGGGATGGGGGGGGGGCTGGCGTCGACCCCTGGAAGGCTGGACAAATGTCCCAGGAGCCCAAGTACTGTACATACGAAAGATACCTTGAAAATGTTTGCTGCTGAACAACATCTTAAATCTTAAATAGGCTATAACCCATAGGGCTATGAGATTTGATCAAAGAAAAGTTCCAGAGTTGTTGTGTGACTGGCTCGCATTGTTTAATGGTGCTTGATGGATCGCTGTCTAATTTATTTAATCCGTTTTCATCTATAATTGGAAACTTAGGGTGCAAGAAGAAGCAGCCTTTTCAAAGCCTTGGCTGCATGTTCAATCTTTTATGAAAAGAAGTCAAATCATCGGATTTCAGTTAATTATTGATATTATCCCTTTTTATCTTATCAGTTTAATTACACTGAAATGTAGTCGACTTTTGATATCGGAAAAGGCTGAAAGTATCACTGATATGGCCCGACATTAGAATCTGATTTGTTTCAGATATATTGCACATGTAGTGCTTAGAGGTCACAGGGGACCCCCCCCCCACACACTATCACCCAATCAGGAGCTGTACACATGAAACAGAATTAAAACACCTCCAATTACACTGCTCAGAAGTCTGAAGAGCAATATTACATATTACATTAGTAGCAGGAAATTGAGTCTTAGGAGAGCTGATATTCACAGTATCCCGGGATCTTGACAGTGCATGGAATCTGTTCTCATGCATATTTCATCCCTACCAAACGAGTGAAAGAATGTGTTCATTGTTCTGCTGCTTAGATAGTCGGCAGCAACCCCGTTCTCCAGTATCCTGCAGCTCAGGGTAAGTGGCTCCGTCCGATGGCGGAACATCTCACAGGGGCACAGTGCAGGAGCAATGCATCAGCTGCCTATTAGGACGAGAGCACTATTGGTGTATAGTCAATGTTTCCCTGCTCTGCAGTAAGAGCAGAGCTGCTCTTCACGGGAGATAAGGTCACTGCACTTGTCTTCCCCACACTTCTGCTTGCCAATTTTCCATATGCTTTCATGGCCTGCAGAAATACAGTATAGCGCTTGGCAACCGGAGAATAAGTGGCTGGGCCTTGTACATGTATTTTGACCTATGGAAACCTGCCAAAAACATATAATTTCCGCATTGCTTGCATTCCACTTGTGATTGACATTGAGTCAACAACTAGTCCCGGTTGGAGTGTGTGTAGTCGATTTCCTATGACATTGTCAAACAGTGTACCATAGAGATACTTACCGTAGCTGAGATGATGTCATATTTGACATTCCAATTCAGAGAGACAGCATTCCATAACCTTTGACCCCCGCATCATCGGAAATCATGTCACCCGAGAGGACGGCGATATCCTGAGAGTTTAATTTAAAGTTCAAGAATGACTTGATGATCAATTCTTGACCTTAAGATTGCTATTAATATGTATATTTTTGAATTGAAAGCTCAGGTTGAAGCCCCTCTTATAAAGGTCAATGCTTGCAAGAAAATGACAGGCACGGTAGCATGGGGTCCAGCAGAGTGCAAACCTAGTACTCAATCATATTGTACCCTTCAAGAGAAATGGTTGTGGCTAGGTTTTGTGTACGGTCTGCTCAAACATAATAGGTGATCAAGTGTTTTCATGACCACACAGGTCATAGGGTCATGCTCCCTGTGTTCTGTTACTCACCCCCACGTGTCTCCGAGACCTCATTCTATCATATTGTATCACAGCTGTCATGGTGGACCAGCCACACTGGGCTGTCCAGGGAACTGCAGACTATCAGCGGTGGGTTGTACGATCCGACTGGTGATGTCGGCTGGCGGTCCATAGATGGGTGCTGACCCGGTCCTGCAGCTCCCTGGCCTCCCAAGAACACAGAACACACACTGTTCTATCTAACTCTGCATGTAAATCCATTTAAGGAGCCATGTTTGGTTAATAAAAAGACAGGGCAACAGAGGGAACATGAGCATCGCTGGTAGGAAATGCTCTCCTCGTCCTGCTGCCGGCCTGGGCTTGTGGGAAGCAAGGAAGTCTTAGATGTTAATTCAATAGATCAAGGCCAATAGAGTTGTTTTCATATCTGCAATGTGCATAGAGAGAGGGAAAGATAATTATGATCTCTGTGTCAAATGGTTTTTCCATCCCCGGGAGCAGTAATGTATGCAGACCTTCTCATCAGTAGCAATCTCTGAGATGTGTCGGAGACGCTAGCAAGGTGTGTAATGACACTGTATTCACACATCTCACTGTCTTCTGACCGAGCGCTTATTTTGTTTCAAGTAGCACCTGCAATTTAGTTAATCTCAATGTGTGTATCTCCACTGATTCTATTCTCCTCTGTCTCTCTCTCTCTCTCTGTCTGTCTCTCTCTCTCTCTCTCTCTCTCTCCCTCTCACTCTCTGAATCCCTCTATCCACCTCTCTCTCTCTCTCGTTCTTTCCATGGGTCTTTTAATTCAAAGCCCAGCAGACATCAAGGGGATGTGGTAACCTGGCCCATGCAGTTGGGGGAGCGTCTCAAAGGAACACAAGATATCTTATATTTAAAACATTATTATACATTATGCACACGGATCATACATTTTTAAAGCAGCGCTGTTGATAGGCAGTGATGTTGAGATGGCTGGGATGTACAGTATTCTCCATGCTGAGACATGCTGGGATGTACAATATTCTCCATGCTGAGACAGGCTGGGATGTACAGTATTCTCCATACTGAGACAGACTGGGATATACAGTATTCTCCATGCTGAGACAGGCTGGGATGTACAGTATTCTCCATACTGAGACAGACTGGGATATACAGTATTCTCCATGCTGAGACAGGCTGGTGCTGCTACTACCGCTCGCGCTTGCGCTTCACACGCTGAGGCGGAATGAGAAGCGTCGTGTACACAAAGAGAAAGGAAAGAGATAAAGGAAAGACGATCAACAATTTGACATGTCGTCGGTGCTACCGGGCGCGCCGCCTCACGCTGTTTCTGGGTGCATCGCCCGTCCTATTACGATTGGGGTGGAAGAAGAAAAAGTCTCAGTCTCTCAGATTCGGAGGGTAGATGTTGACTTGAAGGGAGAAAATAAGAAATAATGACAGCCTTTGATGTGTGGGGGGGAATAAAAGCAAGCGCTTCTCGGCTTTGATGGGCAAATGTCAGGAAACAGTAGACTAATTGGTTTTGTAATCTCTGAGGAAACCTTTATACATACATCTATCGGTTCGAGGGCTGATGGTATTGACTTCACATGCACGCACACACACACACATGCATGTGTGCATGCCCTGTTCTTAGTAGTACACACACATGTGCATGTGTGCATGCCCAGTTCTTAGTAGTACACACACATGTGCATGTGTGCATGCCCTGTTCTTAGTAGTACACACACATGTGCATGTGTGCATGCCCAGTTCTTCGTCAAGACGTACTACCCTAGCCACAGCTGAGGACAGAGTACAACCCCACATTTGTAAGGTACAGTAAGGATACAGAACACTCACTACAACTACAGTTGTCCATGGAGCCATTGTTCCATATCTATCAAAGGTCAAGAGAATTGTTTATTGCCGTGCTTTGGGGCACTGGGTTAAATGTGTTGTATTGAGCAATTACTTGAAGTGAAACAGACAGTCTTGCAGAGCATGATAGAGAGTCTCTAGAAGGTTTTTGCCACAGCAATATCCAAGAAATACTGGAGCTGGAGTCATGATGATGTTGAAAAAGTCTTCTCTGTTGGATGAATGATTTGACTTGAAAATATTGAATTTTAAACATAGATGCTCCACAGCAGGCAAGCTTGTGTTTACTTTTTCCAGTCAAACCTGTGATCAAATCAATTATTTACCATCACATCGTGTTATAAATGCAACTCCGCAACACACTCACTGGCTGCTGAAATATTGATTTCAACTCTTGCAAACAGCAATTTGAAACGACAGCATCACAGCTTAACTCAGCATTAAATCTCCACAAGCAGGGGGAGACAGTATGACTGGCTCTCAGGTTGAGAGGTTTTTTTTCTGGGCAGCAATGGAGATATCCATGGTAATTAAGAGTCTCCCCTAAAAAAATAAAAAAATAAAAAAAACATTGATAGTATTGTAATGAAATAAGCCGAATTACCAGTGAGGCCTTGGGCTCTGGGAGCTGAGAGAGTCATTGTAAATGAGGAGCAGTTGTTGTCCCAAGCTCCATTAAAATTTCATCACCCCCGCATATTTCCATGAATGGCATTATTCAAATTATGCAAAATCCTATCAGCTAGCCTGCTTGGTAATGCAAAGTTTCAAGTGACAACGAGATTCCCAAAGTCTAGAACGGAGGCTGCATGCCATTTACCGGGACACTTTCGTATTCCGAGCAGAAGCTGGAATGCGACTGAATCTTGGCCCTAGGCCTTCATGTATGTGTAACAGTGAGAAGAAATAAGGACAGAGAAATTCACACCATCTCTCAGACAAAACCTCTCAGTTATTCACAAAGGCAGAGGAGCTGGGCCATAACGAGACTTGGATCACATTGACAAGCTAGGTGATAGGTCGCAATGTCAGAGCCAGCTGATTGGATCTGCATCAATGAAGCCCTTACCCAATGGGATTCGGCCGTGCTGAGAGGCACACACCACTATACTGTACATCATTTGTCCCAGGTCCATATCATACATAGTCTTAAAACATAACCTGATGCGACAGATGGTTTGCTTCGCATAATCTGGGAACTATACGTTGGAAACTGATTGGAAAGGGGCAGGCACTTTCAGAAATACTTGGCAGGTGATTGTCTCTGTCTGTCTATCACCGTCTATCACGGGTTGACTTCAACCACTCCTCGCTGTCGTCACACCTAAACCCGCCCAGCGTAGCCGTTTGTATTTCCTCTTAGAACGCTGATTGGCTAGATCGTTTTTCGATCTGACACAAACGGGTTTCTATGAAGAGTTTCTGGACTGATTTGCGAGAGAAACAGAATGTGAACTCACAAGATCAGTGTGGTCTCACGAGGCTGGATACATCCGCAATACAAACGGCCATTAATCCAGTCAGACTGTAAATGGGCTCTGGTTTGTTATACAGTATCTAGATCCGATGGCAGTAGTCTACTGGACCAGTAGACTCCCAACCCTCCCCCATTGGTCCGTTCCAGTGCCCATAAGTCACCCTAACACAGCGAACGCTGCTTCACCTTAACCCCGGCAGAGGGAACATCATAATGATTACGGGGGTGTGATTCCACGATACCTCGCCGTTAATAATGTATGATAAATAGCAGGGCGGAGAGAACAAAGCTGTGTGTAATATTAGGTGACCTGGTGTTATTAGCACTGAGAGAAACCATTAGTTAGTTGCCTTAACCCGTTTTAATGAGGTCTCCCAGCTCTGGGAAGGATAATGGGAGGGGGGGGGGGGGGGAGCGATTCGTGCATGTGATATGTGAGGAAATGGTGTAGACCAGCCATAGAGGTATGGAGTATATGTCTATGTATATGACCTATATGGAGTATGTCTATGTATATGACCTATACGGAGGTACATACAGACCCATGAGAGTTTTTTCGTTGATACACTACGTAAGCTATGCTAACTACGTTACTGCATGCTGCAGATCTCTCTATGGGTCTGGGACATTTCATGCAAAAATCTGGTGCTCAAATCCTGGCAATTCATTGGTAGCACCGGAATCCCGACAACACCAATCCGTAACGATTTTCGCGATCAGGTCGTTCCCACCCATAGATATGCCCCGCCCATCTAACCTGGGCTAGCGTCTCTCATTTGCTGCTACGACCTGTCACTCTTTCAATTTTGACGCGTCGATACGTCCTCAGAACACCAGCTTGGGTGGTGAAGTGGCACATACTCTATTATGTAGTAATATTTGAGTGAGAGAGACTATGTATGACCTATATCACTGCTTTTCTACTGTTGTTTCCACCTGCATCTAAGGGAACACTTTGCCTATCTTTGCCAAAAAGGTTTCTCCAGTTGAATATAGAACTAGAGGGGCAGACCTTCGCCCCTGTCCCCCCCTCTACCTTTCCTCCCACCACCACCTCTCATGTGCTGTGCTCTCCTACTGGCTTTTTGAATTGGTTACTGTAGCACCACCTGTAGTTTCCTCTTTCTGCTTGACATCTTTCCTCTCCAATTTCCAAAACGTTGCTAGTTTTGTGAAGACTTCCCATTCACATTCATTAACAGCCAAGCAGAGCAGTAGTGGAGGGAGGAGTGGGCTGGTTCAGAGTCTGCAGACAGTAGTTTACAAGATGTACATTTGAGATGGGAGTTATACAGCCAATGACATGTTAAATCTATAGTCTATGTTATGGAACTCTGTGTAGTCCATCACATGATGCGGCTGACGACACTTGCGCCTCAATTAGGTGATCAGGCTGATGGGGAACAGGTGTGAACGCTGCCAGCTAGTGGCTCAAGCTCTGATATGGACTCTTGATAAGCAGTAGAGCCGGGAGCGTGGGGCGCGCTGGGCTGGGAGGCTACTGGGGTGTACCCATATGTCCTTTTGGATCTGGCGGTACTTGCTGTGGGCACTCGTGTCTTTTGGTGGGGGGTGTGCCCACGGCTGGTTAGGGCTCTGGGCACCGAAGATAGGTAGCCAGGGGGCAGGGGCATTTAGGGTAGCCAGGGGGGATACATCATAGGAGTGCCTTGTTCTCCCTCGACTAAGCTCGAGGCGCTGTTTTGTCTTGGCCGACCCCGACTGACGCTGCTGCACTGGAGCCAACCAGAACGGACCTCGCCACGATCCGCAGCCAGGTCGAGCCGAACGTACCCCAGCGAAGGCGCACAACTTCCCCCCCCCGAGGGGAGGGTGTCGACACTCGTTAGGAGGGAAGTGTTGTTTTAATCTTGATATCTTCTTGTCTTTGTATTGTATGTTATTACACGTGTATTTTAAGTATAGCAATCGGGTCTTCCGTGCCCAGGAGAGGGGGAGGCCTGTCGGGTTGCGAGGGGGGTGGTAGCCTACCGGGTTCCCTAAAGTGTGTGTGCGCACCTATGCCAGTGAGCCTTTATTTTAGGGAGTTCTTCCCCCTTGTTGTTTGCTGTGGTTGTTGAACCAGTGAGGGGTGTTGGAACCAGTGATGCTGTGTTGTGCTGTGTGGGTTTGTCCAGTGGAGCACGAGTAACAGACCACTGTACCGTTGTTGCCTACCTGGTTACTCCCCGGTGACCGGACAGCCTGCCGCCTCCAGGGGGCGCTTAGACCATGTTTTGCTGTTTTAGATGAATTACGAATAAAGCTGTTATCCTTCCATGAGTGTGTCTGCTGTCATCTTCTGCCTGACATCTGACCACTACCCCCTTTTTGAGGGTGACCCACACGGTTTATTACAGTCTATAGGCGAGATATAGTTTTCTATGAAGTCAATCATTTTAATGTGCAGACACTTTATTTTCAATAAAAATAGGTTCAATCGCGCTTCACTTTAGATTTTGAATCCTGGGGGCCTGGTCTGGGGCCTGTCTCGTTCGCAGTTGTTTCGCCGGTCTAGAGCGGAAGCGCGATGCACCCATCGCATAATCTTCCGGTCTGGACCGGAAGAAGAACAGTTGTTGTAATGTTTTTACTGTAGGCTGCACATGGTGAAGTTTCGAGTAGATAACCTTCGCGATGGCATCACCAGGCATAGGCTTACACCGACGAAAATTGTAAAAGAGGATGCGAGGAGAACTACCGGTTAAGGAAAAATAAAGCAAGTGGAAGTAGGAGGCGGGCTCTACAGGCTCGAGCCGGAAGAAGGGGCGGGCTTAAGGCAGTGAAGTAAATAGACACCAGGCTCTTCTCCCCGAGGAGAGACTGGTGACGTGAGGCTACTTCTGGATCGAGCTGAAAAAGTAAATAGACATCAGCCTGTTGACGCGAGCATAACTGATCATGGCTGGATCATGGATGTATTATAAGAAGTGGATAAGGCATGCAAAGATGGCGGCCCATTCAATCCAATGAAAGTTGCTCAGTGGGGCATGAAGCAAGCCCCAGTTTTTGGCATAATGGCCAAGCTTGGTATTGCAAGTGGCGCCAAGAACCTGAAACCTATGAGGAAACTGAATTTGACCTAAATCCCCCACTACACTGAAGTTACAGTAATATGGGTACTGTAGAGCCACCTATGAATGAATCATAGTCAAAATTTAATGAGTTCCTTGGCCCATGCTGCACCCCTCCACCAAGTTTCATGCATATCGGGCCGGTAGTTTTAGTTTAATCCTGTCCGCATGCAGACAGACACACAGACGGACAGACAGACAGACAGGGCCGAAAACATTACCTTCCACCCTGCGGGGCTTTGCCCCTGGGGCGGAGGCAATAAACCCACCCCTGTCTTCATGCTTGCACATCACACACCGTAGATTCCCACTGTAGCACAATGCTAACGCTAGTTAGTTTTGGATGGTGGGCGGTCACTGTTTGCTGTTTTAACAGAGCAGTTTGTGTCAACTAAATGCTGAACACTTGAATGTACAGAGCCATCAAGCTAATAAAGTGTGCAGAGTTAATTAGCATTGTGGCCCCTCGTTAAGGCCCCGTGTAAAGTGAGTGACAGGGATGGGGAGGGGACCGGTGGGGGGTCCCCGGGCTGAGTGATGGGCTAACAGCGTCCCCAGCCGTGGGCCAGGTGTTCCATGTGACAGCCCACATGAGAGATGTGTGGTGAGTGTGTGCATTGGATGTTTCCATACAGCATGTGCATGCATGTGCATTTAAGCAAGTGTGTGTGTGTGTGTTGGGGGGGGGGGGGGGGGGGTGATGATTGGCATAATAGGCATGGGTTAAAGGGTAAAGGGGTTTATACATAGGGTGTGTGTTTTGAGTGTTTGCGTGTGTGTGTACGCGTGTGTGTGTTTTGAGTGTTTGCGTGTGTGTGTGTGTACAATGTGTGTGTGTGTACATGTGTATACAGTACATGAGCGGTTGTGCTGTTGCTGTAATGATAGACATGTGGAGGAGGCTGGCGTGAGGAGTGTGGACATGGCTTCTACAGGGGATTGTGCTGGCTTGACAGGATGAGAAGATGCCTGGCCAATGCTCTGCAGAAACTGGAAACTCATTACCCACACACACACACACGCACACGCTACACCACTTTCTCAAGAGTGTTTATTACACTGGGCTGTGAGGGTAAATCGATATGAAATGACAGCTGTTTAGCCCATTCTTGTTGGGTTGACTAGTACACGATGGGAACCAGTCACCCAAACGATGGTCTACAAAAAAAAAAGTTAAAGGCCTTGTCTTTTATTCACTCTTACCCATGAGGAGTGGGAGGATCCACTGCGCATGACAAACATATAAGGCTACTCTGTGTTGGTAAATGGACTGCACTTATATAGCGCTTTTATCCAAAGCGCTTTACAAAGAAGGCCTCTCATTTACTGATTCACACACACATTCATGTGTTGAGTGAGTCGGAGCAGAACATCAGTCTCTAAAGAGCTACGATACTTTATTACCAAGGCCTGCAGTTGCTTTCTTTGGTTGGAGTTGCTCTCATTTATCTTGCAACTGAAAGAGAGAGATAGACAGAGCGAAAGAGAGAGAGAGAGGGATGATTTCCCCAGCCGACGAGCGAGCTGACAGCAAAGCACACTCGAGCCTCACTCAACAGTGCAAGGTATCCTGATATGTCCGATATAGTACTACTGCACTCCACTACTAGCGCATTAAAAACACACACAGCCCGGCCACTATCCCCCCTGCCTGTCGTCTGTCCCCGGCGAGCACGGCCGATGGCACAGCTGTTTGGTACTTTTAATACAGCCATTGTTCCCTGAAACAAAAAAGCCCATTCAGCCTGGCCAGTTTCCAGAGCCCTCCTATAGGAAGCCAAATGTTTATCATTGTTTTGACATCACATAGGATAAAACAGCATGGGGTTTGCCTATAGATACTAGGGAAGGGTGTGGGAGAGGGGGCCTCTGAAACAGAGTAATTCACCAGCACCATTGTATATGCCACAGTCTTGTGGATGTATAAACAAGAGCCATGTTTTTGTAAAAAGCTATTTCTGTTAGCCTAGCAACGTCTCCGCGGCTGCCTATGGCGATGGTCATTACCTCAGCCCTCAAAAGGGCAAAATGGAGTCAGTTTAGAGCCGGTCGGTCACTTTGGCTGAGCAGCATCATAATGTAGGACAGATATGAGAGGCGATATGAGAGAATCTATTCTGCTGTAAACAGCTTTAGTTTTCTCTCTTTTTTATTTATTCCACCTCTCTCTCCTCCTCTCCTCTCTTTACCCAGTCAGTGTCTTCTCTCTGCCTTGCAGCCTAGGACAGTTCTGCTTTATTCTAATTGCATACTTTCGATTAAAAAAGCTTGTTTTCCTTGATTACTTTGATGTTGAAATGGGAGGAAGGGAGCAATTCACACTCATTCGGCAGTATGTTTTTCCCCCGTTCTTTTGTGCTAACAGCAGAATTCCTATTTATATATTGGCACTGGAACTAAATTACTGCAAACATCTCTGTGCACCAGCCAAGTAGAAGGGATCAGCCCGGGTCCTGTAAAGTGTCAGTGCCCCCTACTGGTGCCTGCTGGAAGCACACATTGCTGATCCTGAGCACGCATGGTACTGGGGCCGGAAAGGAAGACATCGGAATTGGTTACTGGAATCTTTGCCAAACAAATTCCTCATATCCACATTGCTGCAAGAGAGAAGAGTGTTGGTGTCAAAGCAGTCCCAGTCAGAATAAGAATACTTTTTGGGGCAGGGGGTGGGGGATCAAGATGGAGGAAGATGCATTGTGTTCATCTTAGTGTGATTCCAAAGCCACGGCCGCAGATACGGCCACAGAGGACCATCTGCTGAGATGGCAGGACTCAGACCCTCGCGGGGCATCGTTGAGTGCTACTGGAGAAGGGCTGAAGGACAAAGCATTGCATGAACGTCCTTCCTCTGAGTTCTATCAGGGAGGAGAGGCAGCGCAGCCCTCGGATCACACGCTGTGCTGCCTGGTGGGATGTGAGTGGCGCTCCCCAGAGTCCTATCACACACCGCTACACACAACACTGACAAACATCAAGGGGATTCTGGTTTATCTCACCAGGGTCCCCTTTCTGAGTATTTGTTCCTTCCCTTATATCAATGCCCGCGGAGAGTTATATAAGGGTACACAAAACGCAGAAAACACTTTACCTAATTAGGCTTTTAGCAGTCAGATATGGGTCAATTAAAGGTTTGATTCAGCAGCGGAGAGCTCAGCTGGAGACAAAGCCCAGAGATAAAAGCTCCTTTTTTTCCCATGTATCTGAGCTCCGGCAAGAAAATAGACACAGAGAAAACACCATGTGGAAAATACAACCGTTGAGCCCCTATCGCCACAGAGATGAACATGGCGCAATTCAACCTCAACAAACAAACTGGCTCATTTGCCACATTGACAGAGTCTTTCTGTAGAAAACGACCTATAGTACAGATACCCTATACTACAGTATACTATACTATACCATTTATATTCCAAATGTATCTGGAGTAAAGTAAAATTCACCCTCTATTCTATAAGAGGAACTATATAGAATAGAGAGAGCTTGGAGAGCACAGACCTCTGCCCACGAATGCCTCTCGTCGCTCTGTGCGCGCGCATGTGCGTGCGAGCAGGACATGGTATTGCTGCATTCATTAGGCCAATAGCTTTATGGCAGTCCACGAATGGGGAGAAAGGGTGGATCCGCTCCAAAATTGTATGGGTTCTACGTTGGCCTGCTCCGAAAAATTGGTAGCCTTTGCATAATCCTGCAAACAAATAAATAAACCAGCCAATAAATATAACAACCCATACACACCCCACCGAAAACATTACCTCTCACCCCGCGTTGTCGCTTGGGCGGAGGTAAAAAGTTAACCGTTGGTGTTTGTACGGCAGATTATTTCTCCATACATCAGCAAAACATGATTAGATGTAGTTGTAGAATGTTTGATACTGTTGTTGGGTGCAGATGAACGCCTCCCTCCTACACTACCCAGCAGCACCTGTGAGACCACTTGTTTGTCATCATTAGCGTTCCGTGTTTCCTGGTTGTTTTCATTAGAGAGGTCCCCAACTGTATTTGTCAACCATGGAGAAAAGCCTGAAGACACAACAGAATGCGCAGAGTCACGCTTTAATCGTTTTCACGCTATCTCTGCCCCTGGTGTTTGATTTCTCTCACAGAGCGAGGGAGAGTTTTCCCACACTGGAGGGCAGGCGAGAGGAGAGGAGAGCAGGCAGCTGGCGAGGCCAGACCCTGCCAGGCTGGAGGATGGCAGAGCAAGTTTCCCAGGGGCCTTCTATGCCCACCTGAATGGGAAAGCACACACTGATGGCTGGAACACAAGACGCTCTGCATTCATACCGAAACGTGCTCTAGAACCCCCCTCCCCTCCCCTGCGGACAGACAGGGATATTTTCCCTTTAATCTCATGTGATTTGCTTTCATTGTCCATGTAAAGGTCACTTTGCCATAATACTAAACATGTCATATCAGGTTGTGTTGGTCCCTCACCTGCCGCAAGCAAGAAACGGGAGGATGTTCAGACACATGCACCTCCGTGGACGTACACGCACGCACACACACAAACACACACACACACATACAGCTTTGGCTTTCCTATCTTTGTGGGGACCGTGTAAACTTAGGTAAGGCAAGGCAAGTTTAGTTGTATAGCACATTTCAGCAACAAGGCAATTCAAAGTGCTTTACATGAGACATTAAAAGCATCAAGACAAAGTGCAACACATAAAAGGTTGTATAAAAACGAAATGCAAAAAAGGAATCTCTTGTCTTTATCACAAACTGAAACTTCTCTCTCCACTCACTTACGTACAATGTCCTTCTGTATAGTTGCTCGCTGGCTTTTCACCAGTGCATTAAACATCCTTTCTGAGCAAGGGGCCTCATCAACGGTCAGTGGCCTACTGTTTTGTCACATGGCACCCTTGGCACACATTGCACCCTAGCCCTAAACACTAACCCCTAAACATAACCTTTTAACCCTCACCCTAAACATAACCATAACCATAATTGTAACCCAAACCTAAACCCAAACATTTGACCCTAAAATCAACCCTATACTTGTGAGGACCATCATTTAAAGATTTTTCATTACATAAATTATCATTACATAAATCGTTCTATCTTTCTTTCTCTCTCTCAACCTCTCTGTCTGCATCACCATGCTTGCCTTCGGTAGATCTACAGTAGATCCAATATTGCATCATCATCAAAAAAATATGTTATAATGGCTCTCAAAGTATTTTACTGTACTGTATATACAGTATAAACTGATTCTCTCTATTTAAGGCCCACATAATGCTTAAAGCCTAAAGTGTCCTGTCAGAATCCCTTTCTCTATGCATTACAATTATGTAGGTGACCATAGGTTACACACAATATGACCATGAGACAGCTCCCTCCTACCTCCAGGCCATGGTCAAAACTAGTACTACCAGGATCCTCCCTCTTTGTATTTATATGTTGCTACTCTTGCAGTTTGTCTTTAGCACTAGATTATGCTCTTAGTCACTTGTTTAGAAATGGGATGCACTTGTGAGCTCTGGCAAGTGGTAGTACCCTGACTTTTCCTACATTAAATGCAATTATTGTAAGCTGCTTTGGATAAACGTTTCTGCGAAATGACTGTAATGTAATGTAAACGATTAAAGGAACTGAATATAATATTTCTAAAAGCATTTTACCCTTTAAAATACATTTTACAACCAATTTTTATTCCAATGTAAATGCAAATACTTCTTTATAAGGACTCGTACACATCTATCATCACTTTGATGGATCAAAATATTGGTTCCTAGCTTCCCTGAAATTGATTCACACACCTAGACAGACTAATGTTGGCCCAACTGTACAGTATATTACCAAAAGATTCCCAAGCCAAATTGTATTCCCAGTCTGTCCCTGCTTCTTATTAAACTGTGGAGTAACTCTGAGGAATAATTATTTCATGGACATCATTTACATGCTTTACAAGGTATTGATAAAATAATTCAGGTACTGTCAGCTGTTTAACTTTTGTCTTAAGCTCTTTTCTCTGCATCTCCATGCCGCCTACTTTTCTCTCATTAGAGCTGATTGTAGATATGGCACCTCACATGTAAGTCGCAGTGATTAGCGTTTGAGATTTAAGCTCATTCTTAATTAACCTTGCTCTTAATTTCCTCTCCTGCTAATTTCCCGAGGAGACAATAGAGATAGTAGACGAGGGCTCGTGGGAATGGCCGTTCCTACTGCTGGGTGATGAAAACACGCCTTCATTCAGGTTCGTTCTGCATGCCAGTGTACCACTGAACCTGCATTATCTGCATCCATCTCAACACGTGTACCGGTAGCTTAGATGTTAGGATGTACCTGTAGGGCTAAAAGTGTGGAGTCAGTCGTTTGTATACTGTCCACAAGGACACATGGACCCCTTATCAGGAGGGATACAGCACATTCAAGTGGCTGTCATCTTAGCCTGTGAGCTACAGTATGCTCCAGTTGCATATACGTCTTTCATGCCTTCTTTATTATGATTATATTTAATATAACTACTGAGGTCCCACATTGATCTGCATTGTGTGCTGAGCAACACACATACCTGTACATAAAACTAAATGCATTTTTAATTTTGTATCACTCTGATACATGAGAATATATTTGGAAAACATTGAGAAAAGCTATGGATGCTGAATGAATTCCTACTGTATGTTTTTCTCCTCAGATTGCCAGTGGGTTCTTTGGATCCCTGCATGTTTTGTTAGATGCATGTCCACTCTTCTTTTTCCTCAGCAGAGTCAATCAATCCTATCGATTTTCACTGAACCAGCGTGTGATCTATACCCTACATCATTTACATCAACTGGCAGGCTCTGCTCTGAGCAAACATTTGTATTTACTTAGGCAGTTGGTTTGGACAGGTGAAAAATAGGAGAGGCGGGGTCCAGATAAATGTCCGCCATGCAGTGAGTATTGGTTCAGCAGGTTGGCTCTGGCTGCAGAAACAGTCCAGGCAGGGGCCTCAGAATGAGCTCAGCTTGTTTACTGAGCAGTCTCCTGCCCCCGGAGATCCACAGAGCTAATATTGTTGTTCAGTTTGGGACTGAGGGGAGTGTTCCCACCATCCTACCAGGAGGATCACAACACAGATGACTCAACACCACAGATACAACCACGGGGATACGAGGGGTGTCAATAAACACATTATCCTGCTAGAATGAGAGTTAAGACAGCGGAATTTTCAATATATTTAATACGCATTTTCAATATTTTATTTATTAGTGACTCATTTGAATAGAGCTAACTTATCTCCCTTTAAAGAGTGTTCATTTAGACTTGATTTCTATTGTGTTTCAGAAATGTTTTTGCTTGAGTCTAATCAAGAGGAAATTAATTTACAAATTGCCCTGGCAGAATTGAAAGCATGCTCATGACATACGAGACAAGGAAAACAATCAGCCTCCTAATCACTCAACAAATTGAAAAGAAATCACTAATTTTAGCTGGAAATGAATTAAAATCACACATTTCCCATGGCACGTTTAGGATTTCGGTACCATAGCGGGCATATTTGGCCGAGCAGTTTGTGTTTATTGATTTCTTAGAAGTAGTGTGTGTTTTTTTGTCACAGTAAAGGTGCTGATTATTTGTGTTATTACTTGTGAGTTGTGTTCCAGCCACAGTAGCAGCACAACAGGCAATGTCATCTGCCAATGTCATTTCATGCTCGGTTGGGTGTAAATCAATTTCATTCCGAGGAACAATTACTCAAGATTGCAGAATTTTTCTTCAACCCCCCGCCCCCTTCCCACCACCACCAAACCAGCCCCCAATCATAATACTTTAATCAAATCATTGTGCTGCCCAGCTCAACATACAGAATCTGCAGACATGCTGCTCACTGCTTTGATAGTGTGACATTGTGAACCATGACATGTCATTTCCAGAGAGAGACAGCTATTTCTTCCCTCATGTTTTTTTTTCTTCTTTTTTGCATCATTTAAAGCTGCAGTGAAATATTCTGCTGTTGTCTCTTCTTTCCTGGGTAAATAAATACCTCTGTTGACCCCTGTGACCTTTCTGAGTGCACGTGTTGATTTCTCTGGGGCGGGGTGGTCGAATATTATATACGGGTAAGCCTTCTGGCAGATAAAGCCTCATACATTCTCTCCTGGACTCCACACACCTAGACTGAGGACTGACACTGACAGTTATTTCTGGCCTCTGAATGGGGAATGGGGCGAGATAACACCACAAGGAGCCATGCTTGGACAGCTAAAGAGGTTGAGCGTTTTGTGGTTCCCAGTCCGTTAGCTAACCTGGAGGTGTCAGTCAGCCGTAGATCCCGACTGGAGGTCCGTCCACGGGTCAGTGCACACCTCAGCCAGACTCTCTCCAATTAGGCCAGGCTCCGGCCAATGCCTGTCTTATCCTCAGCCATTTAGTCAGACATGGATGGATATCTATACAGGAATAGTTGGAATGTCTGAATGTCATCAGTGTAGCATTTGGATCTGAAGTACATCCAACTATAAAGGCAGGAATCTCTGTATTGTCCATTCTTCCTTCTAGTCATTCCCTCAGGGACCCTGCGCTGTATTAAGTTGATATGTGGCAGGTGTATTGCTCAGGACCCTAGGACGTGTAGTGTCGCGTGCAGTGAAATGGTTTGGATCAGCAGTTCTGCGAACAAACACGACGCCCATTTCGGCCTGTTCCTAACAGACCTGATACCCAACAGCAACTAGGACCCAGTGTGGAGCTCCGTTCTCTAGCCAAGCTGGGGCAGGACACACTCAAGACCTCTGTTACATGCTCTTGCAGAATCCTGCTCTACAACATCAGGAGGATTCACCATTTCCTCACTGACAAAACGGCACAGGTGCTCATCCAGGCCCTGGTCATCTCCCGCCTGGACTACTGCAACGTCCTCCTTGCTGGGGCCCCGGCTTCAGCCATTAAACTCCTGGAACTTTTCCAGAAAGCTGCTGCTCGCCTTGTGTTCAACCACCCCAAGTTCTCCCACACAACTTCCCTTCTCTGTTCTCAACATTGGCTCGCATCCAGTTTAAAACTGGTGCTGGCCTACAGTGCTATGAAAGGAACAGCTCCCTCCTACCTCAAGGCCATGGTCAAGCCCTACACCCCCTCCCGACCACTACTACCTCTGCTACCTCAGAGCGACTGGTTGCCCTGTCACTCCGAGGCCCCTGCGGTCGATCGACGCGGTCACGGCTCTTCTCTTTTCCTGGCCCCGCAGTGGTGGAATGAACTGCCCACTGATGTCAGTACAGCAGAATCGCTGCCCATATTTTGCTGCAGGCTCAAAACTCACCTCTTCAAGAAGTACTCTTAAACACCTACTGTATTTTTAATTTGCTATTCTTCACTTTGCCTTCAGCAATATATTATGCTCTTAGTCACCTGTTTAGAAATGAGATGCACTTGTGAGTGTTGGCAAGTAGTAGTACACTGACTTTTCCTACATTAAATGCAATTGTTATAAGTTGCTTTGGATAAAAGTGTCAGCTAAATGACTGTAATGTAATGTAAAGATTTGGAGTCACTGGAATGGAACTCACTTCTCCAGCATCACTATAGGACTGTGGGTAGAATGCAGTCACTACTTCGGTTATCGCTAAATCTGAGTTTATTTGGTCAAAAGACTATTAAGGAAGCAGAGTTGTTTCAAGTAGCCGGAGCTATTGTATGAGCAAATACATTTTATTTAGGGCATTTAAGAAAAAATGTAATTATGTGTAGCAATAGCCTTAATAAGAAATGTGTAATGAGTTGTACACGGGCCCCGACGGGTATGTACAGTAATAGCACTATGCAGAATGGCCAAGGCAGGCACTGTACTAGTGTACTAGTGGAGCTAATTGTTGGAGAAATTCAAAATGAAAGATAAATGATATGATACCAGAGCGTTGAACGCCATCCTGAACTGTGATAACATATCTTCTTCTTAGGAATGGCCCACAGCCAACCATGAGCCTTCTATGGTGTTGCAAGAGCTCCTAAATGTTCTTGTTGTTTGGAGAAACAGAGCAAGCAAGTGGGCATCCACGTGTCAAATTACACTTGCTTATCTTACGCTTGTACTGTAATTCATTCATCTTCACAGGGGAAGCAGATAGAGCATGTTTCTGTTATCCAATTAGCAAAATGTCACACTTTGTTGGGACCATATACCTGTAGTAAAAAATTCTTTTTTTCCCTCAATGTATTCTTTATTCACCAAACACTTAGCAAAATAATTAATGTACATTAGCAGTTTTACTTTAACGCCTTAGAAGACTTAGGAAATCTTCACAGACATGTGAGACGGTCTCACAGTCTCACTTCAAGTAATTTAATCTAAAAAGATTGTGATTCAATTATATTCAGTCAGACATGACTTCCACAGGAAAAGGAGCAACACCACCCAGGTACTACGCAAGACAACGTGATTGTCTAAGATCTACAATCAGCAAAATAAATCATTTTCCACCAATCAGCTGAAGGCTTAAGCTACCAAAGTTGCAGTTTTTCCAGAGAGAAAACGCAGGAGAATGACACTCAAATTGCATGAACAAACATTCATAGATCACATTCCCATAAGCCCTATATTTAAGATGGGGGGGAGGGTATGCTTACACCCCACACTTTGAAGATCACTGCTGGAGCAATGTCAGAAAAGACACTCCATAACCTACTTGCTGTTCATTGGGTTGCCAGAGCAATATTTCTATTCATCCAGCCAGACAGCTATACAAATAGATGAAGTACAACAACATGACATTCTCTGTACTTCAATTACTTTGCCGGGCTGGGCCACGTGGGTTAAAAGCCAACAAACCATAACTTTCCCTGACGTTTCCTCCCCCCGCAGTGACCGTTGATGGATTCTTCCTGACAAAGCATTCATTATCGCAGAGAACAGAGAGTGCACTAAAAATCTCTCCTCTTTTCTCCTCTCCCTCCATCTCCTCTATGCCTCTCTGTCCAAATCAAGATGAACTCAGCTGCGAAATGGAATGGGTCTCGCAGACCATCAGGGAAAATGGTTCTGAAGCTACAGGATATTCCCTGGCAATCAGAAAGCCTTTCTTTTATTGCAGAGCACTGCCATGGTGTACAGAAGCACGGGCAGACGCACATATCACATGGAAACAACTGGTCTGCGCCCGTTAGGATTTGATCCCGTTACAATGGAAGAGGGCTGCTATGGAAATGAGCTATGATCCTGTGCTATTACAGATTAGACAGCCTTTTTATCTTTTATCTTGGAGCTCAATGCCGTCGAGCTCAATAGTGTCCACATGAACGCGCTCACACACACACATACATACAAGCACACACACACACGCGCACACACACACGCACGCGCCTGCATACACACAAGCATGTGCGCACACACATGCACAGTCCCCAGCCACAGCAGTCTACACCCCATCAAAAGATCACGCCCTTTGTGGGATATAATGAGAATTTCAAGAAATAGCGACATTTCTTTTGAAATCTTAATCAATTCTTATTGGTCACACAGGTTTTATTCAATGATTAGCAGAAGGGTAGCTTGGGACCAGTATATTTTTGAAAATTTGAAATTGGGTCTGATGATGTGAATTCAGGGCAGTATGTAATTTATGTTCAAGCTGTTGCAGATACACACACACACACACACACACACACACACTTGAACATAGATAACATATTTCCCTGAATTCACACAATTACACACACACACACACACACACACACACAGCAACTCAGACTGCAGTAGGTCATTTTAATTTATCTACAGGCAGTGAAAGCACCTCAGAGCTGATTGTCTGTTAGCATTAGCATTCCTGTCAAACCCTGCCGGACCCAGCATAGAAATAAGGCTCTCTTCAAGAGGCTCGCATTGCAGACAGAGAAACCTATCCTTTTACTGAAGACAGCTAATAAATAAAAGAGTAAGTCTGTGGCAGTAACAAGCCTGTAAAGTATGGGTCGGTTTTACAGGTTAGAGTGAGACAATGGAGCAAAAAGCATGGTTGCACTATGAGTTCTTTATAAGGCTTGAGAGAGACTGTCCAGAACAGCACTCTGTGATATGAAGGAAAAATAGAACCTTCCTGGACTTGTACTAATCAGGGGAGGGACTGAGATAAGTGCTGCTAACATGACCGAATTATGATAGAATCAATAGAATACAACTTTATTGTTCAGCTCTGACATAGGAGGGAGGGAAAGGGAAGAAAGGAAGGATGGATGGAAGGAAGGAAAGAAGGATGGAAGGAAGGAAGGAAGGAAGGAAGGAAGGAAGGAAGGAAGGAAGGAAGGAAGGAAGGAAGGAAGGAAGGAAGGAAGGAAGGAAGGAAGGAAGGAAAGATGGATGGAAGGAAGGAAGGATGGAAGGATGGATGGAAGGAAGGAAAGGAAGGAAGGAAGGAAGGAAGGAAGGAAGGAAGGAAGGAAGGAAGGAAGGAAGGAAGGAAGGAAGGATGGAAGGAAGGATGGATGGAAGGAAGGAAGGAAGGAAGGAAGGAAGGAAGGAAGGAAGGAAGGAAGGAAGGAAGGAAGGAAGGAAGGAAGGAAGGAAGGAAGGGAAGAAAGGAAGGATGGATGGAAGGAAGGAAGGAAGGAAGGAAGGAAGGAAGGAAGGAAAGACTTTTCCCATAACGAGGATGCACCGTTGTCGTATTAGAGCTTTATTAAAGTGTATTGTTTTATACAGTTTTCCTCACTTGTATACCATATCTCCGCGTTTAAAACTGCGCACTAACATTGGTGGTACACAATAATTCGATTTTTGGATCCGACGCCTGGACATCGAGCCCCAAGTCTAGATCAAACAGCTACGCTGCCGCAGCTAGCCGCGGCTCGCCAGCCCTAACCAGCTCCTGACTGGGATAGCCCATTAGCCCACAGGGGACAGCCGTCCCCTGCCTCTCCAGTACCAACCCAACACACCGGAGGCCGTGCCTTGCTCCCAGTAGATCGCGTGAGTATTACCAGCACTACTAGGTAAGTAGCCCCACTCTCCCTGCTAGCACTGCTAGTTAGCAGCCCCACTCCCCCTGCTAGCACGGCTAAGTAAATAGCCCTACCTCCCCGTTAGCATTACTACATAAATAGCACTCCCTCTCCCCGCTAGCAATTGAGTTTTATCCACCTGCATACTATACCTCCGTTCTCAAAGTCGCGCATTAATATTGGTGGTACCTGAGAGTCTGACGTCCGGATCTCGAGGTCTGTTGTCCTCTGGTTTTCGTTCGTTCCACAGTTTGCTGAGCGGGATTTACAAGCCAGCAGCTGAGCCTTGCTTTTAGCAAGTAGATTTAGTTTGTAGTCTTCTGGTTTTGTTTGTTTACAGTTTGCTGAGCGGGATTTACAAGCCAGCAGCTGAGCCTTGCTTTTAGCAAGTAGATTTAGTTTGTAGTCTTCTGGTTTTGTTTGTTTACAGTTTGCTGAGCGGGATTTACAAGCCAGCAGCTGAGCCTTGCTTTTAGCAAGTAAATTTAGTTTGTAGTCTTCTGGTTTTGTTTGTTTACAGTTTGCTGAGCGGGATTTACAAGCCAGCAGCTGAGCCTTGCTTTTAGCAAGTAGATTTAGTTTGTAGTCTTCTGGTTTTGTCTGTTTACAGTTTGCTGAGCGGGATTTACAAGCCAGCAGCTGAGCCTTGCTTTTAGCAAGTAGATTTAGTTTGTAGTCTTCTGGTTTTGTTTGTTTACAGTTTGCTGAGCGGGATTTACAAGCCAGCAGCTGAACCTTGCTTTTAGCAAGTAGATTGGGTTGGTTGTCCTCTGGTTTTCGTCGGTCTTACAGCTTGCTGAGCGTTGTTTTGCTCAAGCCAGCAGCTGAGCCCTGCTCTTAGCAAATAGATTGGCGGTTTTATCCTCTTATTTTAATTCCGCAATTATTTTAACGAGTCTTGCGATGGCTCTACACCCTCCCGCCCCTAACTGCTCGGGTTGCCTCCAGCGTAGCCAAATAATCTCAGAGTTGGAAGGTAGGATCTCTACTCTACACTCTGTAAATCATGTCGAACATTACCTGAACTCAGTGCTACCCGACCCAGATGTCGACGTCCAGCCTCCCACTGTTCCACCGTCGGCGACATCCGGGGGTGGAGATGTGGATTTTAGTTTCCTCCTGAGTGAGAAATCCTGGCCCAGACTCGGAGCCAGACCCAAGCATTCAAGCCCCACCCCTTGGACCGTTGCTAGGCGGAAACGAGGAAGGGAAACCTCCAGGGTCCCCTCCCAACCCTCTGACAACGACACCCTCCTACTGAGGAATAGCTTTACTTTACTGGCCGAGCCTGAATCCAAGAGGTCCAAGGATACTAGCATCAGCTCCTCGTTCAGGCTCTCTGCTACTGGGGCCCATCTCACACCCCGCCCTACTCAGTACCGTACCCATACTCCGCAGCCCACCCACACCTCTCTGGTTGGTGAGCGGCAAAATAGCCAGGCTTATAAGCCTGCTCCCCGGCCTAAGCATAGCCCAGTCCACCGTGGGGACCCACGGCCCCCACCCTCTACCACTTGGCCTTCAGGTGTGAGGCAGCAAAGGAAGTCCCCTAAGCCCAGTGGGCCCGCCACTGATCCCGCCCCACCATCTGTGCTCGTCATCGGATCCTCCATGGTGCGCCATGTAGTGGTCCTGAAAGCCCGGACCTGCTGCTTCCCAGGAGCTAAGGTCTCGGACATCAGGACTGTTGTCCCATCACTCCTCGCAGAAAATCCCCTGGCCTCATCCATTATCATCCATGTCGGAACAAATGACATCAAGCTCCAGCATTCTGAGCGGCTGAAGGAGGATTTCAAGGACCTGATCTCCACTGCTCAGGCGTCAGGAAAGACCTGCATCATCTCTGGCCCGTTCTCCTCCCCCCGATATGGTGATGCCAAATATAGTAGGATCCGTCAGCTCCACATCTGGCTGAAAGGCTACTGCTGCCAGTTGAAGCTCCCCTTCATAGATAATTTCACCACTTTCTTAAACCGCTCGGACCTCTTCGCCAGGGACGGCCTTCATCCTAGTAGGTCAGGTGCCCATCTGCTCAGTATGAATATGGACCTGACGCTGAGATCTTCCAGCGTCTGATGTGGGGTTAGCCCGACCCGTCTCAACCACCCTACTGCCAAACATAAACCTCCTGTACCCGCGGGTCGGGCTACACCAGCTCCATCTCACCAGCGCCCCATCACCATAGACCTTGATTCCCTGCCCCTCACTGAGACCTGGCATAGTGACGTCTATATTTTTATAAACAAATTCTGCCCACCTGAATATGCCATTCAGCGAATTATCTCCCACCGCACCTCTAGTACCATAATGAAACAGTCAGGTGGATCTAATATAAAAAACCTGATATCAGTTCCAGTGAATATACCATCCAGGCCTACTAGTCAGGCGAGCCAGCCATTTTTTCCGGAAGCTATTTCAATGGCGATTCTAAATGTCAGGTCCCTACCAAGCAAAACTTTTCTCATTAATGATCTTATATGTGAACGCAAACTAGACTGTATGTTCCTAACTGAAACCTGGCTAAATATAAATGGATCAGCAGCCCTCATTGAAGCCTCTCCCCCTAACTACAGCTTTTTTCAATCTATCAGAAGTGGGAAAAAAGGTGGAGGAACAGCCACCATAGCTAAAGATGCCCTCAGCTGCAGGACCATCTCCTTTGATGATTTCGCCTCTTTTGAATACCACGCTATTGTCCTAAAAAGCCAGCCCCCAGTTCTGGCAGTAACCGTGTATAGGCCTCCCAAACAATGCTCTGCCTTCTCTACAGAATTTTCAGAACTCCTGTCCATCATCCATACAAATTATGATAAGATTATCATCATTGGAGATTTCAACATACACGTAGACACTGAGGCGGACTCGAAAGCTAGGGACTTTATCAACCTCCTAAACTCCATGGATTTTACCCAACATATCTCTGAGCCAACTCACAACCGTGGCCACACCCTTGATCTAGTGATTACTAAGGGCCTGACTATCACTGTTTCCTCTATTAGCGACCTCGCCCTGTCCGACCATTTCTGTATCTTCTTCACTGCATTAGTTCCTAAAGTCAAAAATAATACTGAGCGCTTTATAAAGAAACGTTATCTTACCTCCGCAGTAGCCGATAGTTTTAGAGAAATAATGACCACAAACTATTTATCAACTCCAGAAGTGGGGCCATTAGGAACTATTGAAGACCTGGCAACCACCTTTAACACCAGAGTAAGGGCAGCCTTGGATTCTGTAGCACCTATTAAACTGAAAAGGATCACAACCAATAATAAAGCCCCATGGCGAAATGAGGAAACATATCAACTAAAGAGAACCTGCAGAAGTTCTGAGCGTATATGGCGAAAAACCAAGTTACAGGTCCACCATGATATTCTCAAAGATCATCTCTCTGCTTTTAATAAAGCAATAAGAAATGCAAGGAAAGACCACTTCTCAAAATTGATATCTATCAACCGAAATAATTCAAGAGTGCTCTTCTCAACAATCGATAGCCTAATAAACCCTGCCGTAAAAACACCTGATAACCTGCTCTCTACCTCCAAATGTGAGGAATTTGCAGCTTACTTCAGAGATAAGATTATGAATATTAGAAGGAATATCACTCAGGAAAGGCCATGCATCCCGTTCACAGATCCTCTCCCTCCATGTAATGGACATATGAGCCTGTTTACACTGATGGACACAGAAATGTTGAGAAAAGTAGTATCCAAACTCAAAACCTCCACATGCCTGCTGGATCCCATCCCCACCGATTTTTTCAAAACTATTTTTGACTCTGTATCCTATGACATTTTATCCATTGTTAATGACTCCCTATCTACAGGTGTCTTCCCACCAATACTTAAAACTGCTCTGGTGAGACCCGTACTAAAGAAAAACAACTTAGACACTTCAGTTTTTAGCAATTTTAGACCAATCTCCAACCTTCCATTTTTGAGTAAAATTCTGGAAAAAATTGTTTTCGCACAGATTAATGATTTCCTAGCTACAAGTTGTATCCTTGACCTTTTCCAGTCCGGCTTCCGTGCCCACCATAGCACAGAGACGGCATTAGTCAAAGTTGTAAATGACCTCAGAATTAATGCTGACTCCAAAGAGCTCTCTGTTCTCGTCCTCCTGGACCTGAGTGCAGCCTTTGATACTATAGATCATGCAATCCTCATCGAAAGACTGGAAAAGTGGGTTGGCCTCTCTGGTCCAGTCCTAAATTGGCTTAAGACCTATCTAACCGGTCGTGATTTCTTCGTTGCCCTCGGTGAATATAGCTCAAGAAAGATCCCTATGACCTGTGGGGTGCCCCAAGGATCGATCCTAGGACCTCTACTCTTCAGCCTGTACATGCTGCCCCTTGGCAGTGTCATCAGGAGGCACAATATTAGCTACCATAGCTATGCAGATGATACTCAACTTTATATTTCCGTAACACCCAGTAACTACAGTTTGGTTGACTGCCTTGTCAAGTGTATTATAGATATAAATGTATGGATGTCACATAATTTCCTCCAACTAAACCAGGACAAAACAGAAGTACTGATCATTGGAGAAAAAGCTGAAAGAGAGAAACTAGCTGCACACCTAAAAACTCTGGAAATTGACACCAATTGCCAGGCTAAAAACTTAGGTGTCATACTTGACTCAGATCTTAACTTCGAAAACCACATCAAGAATATTACAAAGACATCCTTTTACCACCTAAGGAACATTGCCAAGGTGCAACCCTTTCTCTCTCAGGCTGACACCGAAAGATTAATGCATGCTTTCATCACAAGCAGGCTGGACTACTGCAATGCTCTACTATCAGGCCTACCAAAGAAAGCAATCTCTAAGCTACAAATAATACAGAATGCTGCAGCAAGAGTCCTCACTAAGACTAGACGAAGGGCACACATCACACCAGCGCTAAAATCACTACACTGGTTACCAGTCAACTCTAGAATAGACTTTAAAATACTATTACTAGTCTATAAATCTCTCCACAGTCACTCACCAGAATATATTTCAGACATGCTTGTTAAGTACACGCCAAACAGACCACTTAGATCCTCAGGCACTGAACTTTTAACAGTTCCAAAAGCCAGGACCAAGAAACATGGAGAGGCAGCTTTTAGTTTCTATGCCCCCAACCTCTGGAACACCCTACCGGAGTGCCTAAGAAGGGCTGAAACAACGGAGGTCTTCAAGCGAGACCTCAAGACGTACCTTTTCGACCTAGCCTACAATCACTAGCTAAGACCCTGAGATTCAGAAAGGCAGCCTCAAACCTACCTGTGAACCCTCTGTATACATTGATACTTGTCCTGCTATGCAATGTATGTATATCATGTAGCGTACAGAAGCTGGTTATCCTGAAACAGGCTTGTTCTGACTGTTGTGTTGCTTCAATGGCTCAGTGTGCTACTAACCGTTTTTCTGTCTCCCCTAGTGTCTCTCTCTCTCCCTCCTATCCTCTAACCAGGTCCAGTGTCAGCTGCGGAGCTGTGGATATCGTAGTATTTAGTACACACACACACATGTACACACAAGACACACATCAGTCCACATCCGGCTTTGGCCTGGACCTGATGCTCTTAGCCTTTCTTGCTCTTAGCCTTTCTTGCTCCGAAAACTTAATTTAAACTTAATTTACTATTATTTATTGTTCTTTAAATGTTCTTAGCCATTAGACAAATATATTCCAGGAGCCTGCCCCAGGTCGCCTGTTTCAATATCTGTGTGGTCTGAATGACTCTATGTGCTACTAACCCTGCTCTGCCTTCCCTCTCCCTGGTGCCTCTCTCTCTCCCTCCTATCTTCTAACCAGGTTCAGTGGATGCCCCACTGTCACCAGCAGACCTCACGAAGTCCGATAGATACCCTCTGTGTCTATTGTGGATGATGTAGCATGTCCGTAGAATATTCTCTCCCCTATGATGTTTTTAGCCTCTCTCACTCTGAAATGTAATTCAATGCAATGTATTGCTTCATAAATGTTCTTAGCCGGTAGACAAACATACTCCTGGAGCTTGCTCGATCGCCTTGTTGAGAGGGGTCAGGGAAGAATTTTTACAGCTCACTTATCTGGCCCCCGGGTGATTACTGTTTTTTTGCTTCCCTCTGGAATATGTAGAGAGTGGGTCGTATGCCCACCTCCCTTGTTCTCTGTAAAGCGCATTGTGTTGCCTCTGGGTATGAAATGCGCTATATAAATAAAGCTTTGATTGATTGATTGATTGAAAGATGGATGGATGGAAGGAAGGAAGGAATGAATGAATATGAATGCTACCACAATAGTCATAAAAGGGTGCCTGTACAGAGAGCCTGCACGTGTCCCCAAATTCAAATCCCAACTGACACTGTGAGTAGGGATGCACCGATCCACATTTTTTCACTTCCGATCCGATCCCGATACCTGAATTTGGATGTCGGCCGATACCGATACTATTCCGATACCAGAGCTCTTTTTGCTTGAATATTATTATTATTATTGTTTATTTTATGAGGCTGTAATAAACTCCTCTCTACAGGCAAGTATGACATGTACTTGAGGGAAGTATAAGCTCAGAAAAGCAGGTCAGAAAAGCTTAAAATTGATTATCAATATTTATTAAATTCCATAAAAGTGCAACAAATACACTCTCCAGCAGCCACAAGGGTTTGCTTGTCTGACTTGAAATAAAATGTGTAACAAGGCAGCGTTTACTAGTGCAAATATATACACTATCAAAAAGCAAAGAATAGCCTACCTGTCATATAAATGTGAACAGCACAAACACAAATCAAATAGAGACTACTATGCAGCAATGTGGTTTTCAAGTGTCAAATATGAAATAAAGTGTAAACATCTCTACACTGCTCTCCCTCCCAATAAAAGAAAATGCATACAATGGGCTGCTTCATCTGATCAGCACAAAGTACACTGGCTCAAGTAGCAGCAACAAATCAAGGTTTTCAAATGTCAAATATTTGAAATAAAATAAAGTGCAGAATCAGTGTAAACATCCACACTATCAATACAACAATGTGCATTTGAACAGCACAAATCAAGTACAGTATAGGAGGTTTGGCATTGGTAAAAGGCGACCTGGATTAAACTAAACACCAGTCTGTGCAACTGTTCTTCCAAACAAAACAAGTAAATGATCCCTCCAAAACACTGAGGGAGTGATCTGGTGTTTTATATCTCACTTAAACATTGGTAGGTTCTTTTTGAGGAATATGAGCATTTCGGCTCTCTCTGCTGTCAGACGATTCCTCTTTTCATCCACAATATTGGATGTTGTGCTAAACAGTCTTTCACTTTCGACAGTGGTTGAAGGGGCACTGAGGAACTTTACTGCAACAGCAGCAAGGAGAGGAAAGCGAGCATGGTTGTTTGCCCAGTACTGGAAAGGGCTGTCTTTCTCACCAATCGTTGGTTCTTTCAAATACATTTGCATTTGGATAACCGCTGCCTGGGTACCCCCTGATGCAGCAGGTTCATCATGCTCCTCCAGAATTCTGTCGTACAGGCTGCTGAAGCTGCTCTTACTTGTGCTTGGAGGAGAACCAGTGCTTGGACCAGCTTCCATGCGAGCGACCTTTTGTGCTGGCTCTGCCTTGGTTGCCTCTGATTCATCAGCTGATGGCCTGTGCAGTGCTTCCTCCATCTTCTGAAGCTCTTGTGTCAGGAGAGCCTTGGCACTCCTGGCAGTGTCTCCACCTGTAAAGAATCTAACACAAAAATGAAATAGGTTGAGTACAACTCAAAGCACGCACACACACACACACACACACACCCTTTAAAGCTAGGACTTAATCAACATGTAGTTTTTGTTTGGCAGGATTTAACTTTTTCAGTTTAAAACTTAGCCATCATAAATAAATAGGGCATTATTAAAAATGTGTCTCACCTGTCCTTGTATCGAGCGTCCACTAAAGTGGCAACAGCGTAGAGGGGTTCACCTTCCATGCTGCTGAATCGTCTATTGACCGCTTGGAGAAGCGTGCTTTTCATTGTTTTGATGCCGCTGTCAGTACTGTTCTCCTCGGCGAGCAGGCGTTTTAAAACGGTGACGGCTGGGATTACGTCGGCTGCAGAGGAGGTCGCTGAACTGATTTTCCTGGTCAACTCCTCGAAGGGTTCCAGCACCGTCACTGTTTTGTCTAGTAAAGCCCACTCGTTGGCTGACAGTGTTGCAGGCAGGTTGTGGTCAGCAGCATATGCACAGAGGGGTCGCTTCTCTTGAAGAAGGCTCTTGATCATATAAAAGGAGCTGTTCCATCTTGTTTGGACGTCTTGAACAAGACGATTTGGGGTAGTCGTTGTCCCTTGCATTTCACGCTGTAGGTCTTCCAAGCGAGACTGTGCGAGTTGGGAGTGCTTGAAATGTGCCACGATCTTCCTGCCATTTGCTAATGCATCGCTAACGCTGCGTTGTGATATTAGCCCCTCGTGCACAACGAGCTGCAGAGAATGAGCAAAACAGCCTAGGCTAGGGACTGCCATGTCTTCCATCGCTGCCTTCATGTTACTTGCATTGTCCCGTAGTATGACATGCACTTTATCCAGTGGGATCTCCCAGTGATTTAACATCTCTGTAATGGAGGCTGCGATTGTAGCTCTGTTGTGTGAACCCCTGCACTTTTTTACCTGAAGCACCGCACTCTGTAGGCTGTGTGCGCCAGAGTCAACCCAGTGCACTGTGAGGCTGATTAGTGACATTGGGCACACATCCGAGGTCCAAATATCTGTGGTAAAGCTCAGGGCTGGAACTCCTTTTAACTTGTCAGCTAACTTGGACGACACTCGGTTGTATAGTTTGGGTAGCGCAGTCTCTGATATATATTTTCTGGATGGTAGACTATACCTTGGCTGCAAGTGCTCCATCAGGCTGCGAAACCCCTCGTTTTCCACCACACTTAATGGTTGGTCGTCGACTATGATAAAGTTGAGCAACTTCTCTGTAATCATTTTGGCTTTTACGTTGTCTGCTGGAAGTTTAGCCTGCTTTTGGAATGACTCCAGGAGTGATTCTTGACGTTTCGTTTCATCTTTCTGCCCCCTGGCTAAATATTCGCTGTGCTCTTTTGGGTGGTGCTTTTTCAAATGTTTGATTAGATTAGTAGTATTGTACGTTGCGACAGAGCTTCCACCTCTCGGAACGACGGCTTTGCAAACATTACATGTTGCTGTCTTGCTTTGCGGTGTTTCAAGAGTAAAATAACTCCATACAGCGGACATGTTGTGAAGTTTAGCCTACAGGCTAGCTCGCTGCAAACTGTGGAATGGACATTCCTGAATGGAGGTGTGTCTCATAACTCCCATTGTTTTTCATTGAGACACGCCTCCGTTCTAGGAAGTCCCATTCCACAGTTTGCAGCCAGCCAGCAGGCTAGCGTGTAGCAGCAAAATTAAGCCGGCAGGAATCCCTTGTGGAATCATTCCAGCAGACAACGTGAAAGCGCGCACACAGCAGGCGGATCGGAAATCTCCGCACGTGGATCGGAAATTTCCGATCCATGAATTACATGAGTATCGGCACCCGATACCGATATTGGATCGGATCGGTCCCATCCCTAACTGTGAGCATCCTCTCATTCACTTCAATGGAAAGACATGTCCGATTCAGACAGCTCTCTCTCAAAAAGTATACATTTCACAGCCTAGATATTGACACCGTAGGAATCCTGAGAAAATGCTGAACATTTTAGGATATGATATGTCCGTGTAGCTTAAAAACTGTAGGCATGGCGAAGAGTTAGAAAAAGGGTAAAAATGCAAAATTAGAAGCTCAAAAGGTAGAGTGTGGGCCCATACGTTTCAATGGAGAGCGCAGTTGCCGAACAAATCGTCATACAGCGAAAACTATAAGTCACACGGCTTAGATATTTACATTGTACGAATCAGCACAGTTATGGGAACGTTTCGATATATAATATGTGTATGAGCTGTTAAAACTGTAGGCATAGCGACAAGTTAGAAAAAGAGAAAAAATGCAAAATTAGCAGCTCAAAAGCTAGTGTGCGTTGCCATACGTTTCAATGAGGAGCGCAGTTGCCGAACAAATCGTCATACAGCGAAAACTATAAGTCACACTGCTTAGATACTTACATTGTACGAATCAGCACAGTTGTGTGAATGTTTTGATGTATAATATGTGTGTGAGCTTTCAAAACTGTAGGAGTGCCAGCAGTTTACAAAATGTGTGAATATTTTCAAAGCAACTGCTGCCACCACTCTAAAAACATAAAGTTTCTGAACATTCCAAAAGTAGTTTCAAGCAGTTTCAATGGGATAAAAAATAGTTTTAAAAGTTTAATTTCTAAAAAACTATAAAAAATATCAAAAATCTGAATGGATCCGTTCAAGAGCTAAACATTATGAACATTTTAAAGTTTGAATGAAGTTTCTAGGACAAAGTATGAAGAACTAGTTAAGGTTCAAAAAAGTGGGGGGAATAATAATAAAGAAAGATAGAAAGAAAGAAAGAAATAGTGGGAATATCACAAGTTGGGCTAGCTTCTGCAAGCTAGCCCACCTAATTACCAGTAGAGCACTGAGGAAATGACCAAAGTGAAGCACTGAAGATTCCACCATGGCGAGCATGATTTTTAAACAACACTGAATATTTCAAAAACTATAAATGGCATTGCTTAGATATTTTAATGTGAGTGAAAGCATGAAAATCTGAACATTTTGATGTACAGTATGGCATTTGAAAGTATAGTGATACTTGAAGAAGCAGCGGCAGTTTGCAAAATGTGTGCATACAGTACCTATTTTCAAATCACCCACATTCCATTATTAATTTCAATGGGACAAAAATGGAATAAAAGTGCAGCCGCTTCTATAGACTGTTTCATGGGACATTCATATTCAAAACAATAACACCACTTTGGTCCACCTCAACATCCAGTTTACCGCAATGATAACACTGTCAAGTTAGCTAACGTTAGCGGTGGTAGCTAGTTAGCTAATGTTAAAAATGACAAGGAAGTAATACTTGAGCCTCCCAAAGGCAGAAAAGTCGAGATACATAATAACCCCACCACTGAACAACAAGGTCCCGAAGTTAATTTGGACATTTTGTAAAGGTTTTCAACTTGTGAGTGTTTGACTATTATCACAGATTGACACACCAAGTTGTTGCCCTAGTGACCAAAGATTCCATTGAAAAGGTGTATATGTGACATGTGTGTCTGTGTGTGTCCATTCGTAGCATGAGATTTAGACCAACAGTACCGTTGCACACCAGCACTAGAGGGTAGTAGAGATTGCTCATAGATCTGCACGGCTTTTTCACCACCTGGGTGTGATTTTTCTCTAATACGACACCGATTTAACTAATGTGTCACAGGTGTTTTATGATTCCAAAACAGAGAGCAAAATAATCAGAGGATGAATTCTCAGTTAAAAGCGAACCTGATGAGAACCAAAATGCGGGCATGCTAGCACGCCTCTGGCAGCAGTGTTTTACACATCTAGTTTCAGCAAATGAATACCCCAAAAGCAGAGAGAAATCACGGTGAACAAACTCACTGCCCTCAATTACAAGTAGCCGCTGAGCATCCAAAACACTGGCCCCATCATGTCGGCATTAGCCTCCACCCCGGTCCACCGAGACTGCAATCACTGGCACACAACACAAATACAAACACATTAGCTTTAATTGGATCACGGCCGGTACTTTGACTCAATCAAATCTGATATGTATTACGCTGGATCTAATCCAGTTGGTTGCTATGCCGTTGTTGCGGCGTTGTTTGCAGCTGCTGTGGGGATGAGAGGAGTGTGTATGTGTGTGTGTGTGTGTGTGTGTGTGTGTGTGTGTGTGTGTGTCTGTGCTCGGGTCCCTACTACATGCTTCATTTGTGTCCAGCATGAAACAATATGTCACCCGGTCCGTATAGTGACCCATCATTGTAGCGCCCTGTGAGCTGGACCACACGCTACACCTCCGTGGCTGAGCTGATCCAGGGGGACATCGCTGGGGTGAGTCCCCAGGGCCGGGAGCTGGGGGATGGGAAGGGGAGGGTGGGGTATGGTAGGGGGGTCCGTTAAGTGGCTGCAGGGGATGTCACAGGCCTGTCCATCTCCTTGCTTACACAGGCGGATGGTCTGTACTAATCAGCGCTCTGGACCTCCGACATACACACACACACACACACACACACAGAGGGTGGATTGCGAGGGGTCAGAGTGGGGGAATGCAAAGCAGGTTGGAGCGACTAGAGTGGAGTGGACAGTGGCCACCGCCCATGACGACTGGCGGTAAAGTTAGCCCCTACGTTGGCCCACGGCCCCGCGTGTCTGCCAGTGTTAACGCCACATGACACCAGGGCCCACGGACCCTGGCACTACAGGACGGCACAGCTGCTCTCTGTCACTGTCTCCCATTAGAACACACGCGCCCTGAAGACATCTCTGGATCTGGATTATGTATTTTGTTAGACACCCCAGTCCAGCCAGGTCTAGGGCAGCTGGGGCTCAGGAGGTAGAGCGGGTCGTCCAATGGCCGCAGGGTCGACGGTTCGATTCCCGACTCCTCCTGTCCACACGTCGAAGTGTCCTTGAGCAAGACACTGAACCCCAAATTGCTCCCAATGAGCAGGTTAGCACCTTGCATGGCAGTTGGTGTGAGAATGTGTGTGTGAATGTCTGTTAAGGTAGGAAGGCGTCACATAAGTTCAGATCCAAACCACCGGTGTTCCCTGTTCATTCGCGGGGTTAGAGGGCAGAGCTCGTCTTAGCTGAAGAGAGCTAGAACACAACGATGATCGATGTGGCCACAAATTCACCGGTCAGACAGCGAAGCCACGGACCATCCGACTCTATCCCACACTGGTCAGATGATCAACCACCTACTGTATAGCTCTGGACAGAGAATCGGCGTGTGTCTCACCTCCCTGGAGCTTCCCCGGAGTGCCTCTCTGCAGTAACCTGAGCGGGCGTAGCAGCCTGCCGGCCGTCCCCGAGTGGTGAGAACCCTCAAATGTCATGGCCGCTGTCTCAGCAGCTACCCCGGCCAACCGACACAATGAGTGACGCTAAGAGGCCCCACTGCAGCGATGTGTAAACATTACTGGGTGAGCTCTTTGGCTTGGCCACAGCCACTTTCTCTCTCCCTCCATCCCTCCCTGTCTCTCTCTCTCTCTCTCTCTCTCCCTCCCTCTCTCTTCTCTCCCTCTCTTTCTCTCACTAAAGCTGTGTGCAGTTACACGTCTCTAATCCTGTAATTACTGGCCCATCAGCGCCTAGTAAAACCATAATTGGAACCAGCTGTCTGTTTGTTTTGCCTTTTCCTCTCCTGATCTGCAGCATAACCAGTCTGACATTTGCTAAGGCATCCCTGGACCTCCAATAAAGAGGGTTTTAGGGGGTTGGGGAGGTGGGGCATCAAGATCCGCTCCAAATTACACTTGGCCAGTGCTGTGAGGGGGAAGAGCAGCCCCAAGTACGGCAGCTCTTAGTCAAACATCCCGTGAATCCAAAGAGCGCAGTGTTGGCCTGGATGAGAGTGAACAACACAGATCTGACTCAGTCACGGAATGGACGTAGTATGGAACGGACGGACAGACAGCCAGACAGTGAGGCAGGCAGACAGACAGACAGACAGACAGACAGACAGACAGACAGACAGACAGACAGAGAAAAGGGCTGATAGTGTCTGACAAACAGACAGAAACAAAGTGCTTGACAGACAGACAGACAGTGTGTGGCAAACAGACAGATAGACAGACACAGACAGACAGACAGACAGACAGACAGACAGACAGACAGACAGACAGACAGACAGACAGACAGACAGACAGACAGACACACAGACATACAGACAGACAGACAGGCACACAGACAGACAGACAGACAGACAGACAGACAGACAGACAGACAGACAGACTACCCCAGGTAACAGCACTAGACTCGGCTGATCTGCAGCCACGTCAAACTTGACTGTCATTCTGTTTTCATTGTGAAGGTCATTGTTTGCTTTCTTCCCTTTGTATGTTACATTTCACAGTCTACTGCCTCATTGTCATCTAACGACTCGCAGGCTTTTCCATCTGATTTGCAAGTAATGAGAGCAGACGTGACATACGGAATGACTTCAGTTCTGCCTGGCAGTACAAGATACATCACACCCCATGCAAAGCACATACGATAACTAACAAAGGAAAAACACAGACAACACTATCAAGAAATACAATCAAAAAGCAATAAACCCCAGCAACACTACCTGACTGGAGAGAAATGGCATGATTTAAGTTGTTTATGACGCTGGAATAGACATGATTGCACAGAGATGTATTTTTCGAATAGGGCTTCATACTGTACTGTATGTGGTTTGGGGTGCAAGTTGTAACACTGTCTCTAACTGATGTATACAAGCTGTTTAACAAACGCATATAACAATGTAGTCAAATGCCAATGACTTAATATCAATCAACAGTATGACATGCAGTACAAAACATAACACACATATAATAGGTAGATTTCTCATGCTCTTGTTTTTCTCTTACACCTTCTCCAGCATCGCCTCAGGGTTCTCAAATACGACCAATGCTCTGGCAACAGTGGATAATTTAATGGGTTTCAGACTGCCAATCCCCCAGGAGCACACATGAGACAGAGAGGAGACAGGTATTCTAATGTGCGCTTGGCTCTGTTCCTTGACTCTGCCGTAGCGTTGATGGAAATGATGGTTTTTATACGTATCTCTCTGAGTGGCAGCAGATGTTCCGGCATTCTCCGGCAACGCACCCGTTCCGGGGGGAAATCAGGGGGAAACTACACACTATAAAATTAAACCACTGACACTTCAGCAGCCCTGAAAGCAAATGGGCCTGCAGCATCCAGCAAGCTGGAGAGAATCCATCATTTCTCCTTTTTAAAGCTTTCCATCTGTGCTAACTTTCATTAGCGCTGTCAGGATCAACACTGGACTTTTCTTAATGTTTAAACAGAGCGGCTTTTTTTCCCCAACCCCCTGTATACGATATCACACAGAAACACACCGTGGAACAAAGAGATCCCAGATGGAGATTGCTGGCAAAGCGAAGCCCATTGTACACACACAACAGTGACTATTTACATTACATGGTGCCACAGTTGGTTTGCGTCCCTCTGCCAAAAAGACACTGGGTTTTTAACATCATCCTGTTCCAGTTCAAATCCCATCTCTTCTCTGCTGTGGAGAAGTTGAGATGAGGCGATCGCTGGAGGACTTGTAGTCAACAGGCCGACAGGACGCACAGAAGAAACACGAAGTCACGTGTTCCAACATTCGCCCATCAGAGCCATGGAAACACATATAGATATACATATTAATAAAGACTTCGGCTACGATGAATATACTGACAGGGGTGTTAGTGTATACAGTATCTGTGTGTATTTCTCAGACCTAGGTCAGCTGACCCTCTCTGTCCAACCAGGTTACTATTCCCTTCACCAGCAGTCATCTGGACCTCAACAAGAGGATTAGACTTCAGGCAATATGTAAAACCCTCCAGATCAAAAGGGGACTGTGGTCACACTGCTCGTACAGGTAGACTGGTGGAACAAAGCATTTTTAATTACCCTTTTAATTGGCCTTTTAGCTCTGTGAATTAGCATTTTAATGACGACTATGTAATTAGGGTGGAAATGGCTGTGAGAGCTGCAGGCTGCTATTCAAACCCCCCCCCCACACACACACACACACGCACGCACACACACACACAAACACACACACCCTCAGCACTACTTAACAGTCAGATCGTACACACACCTAAAATATGACACACACGCACTGATGAACAATGGACAGTTCACACAAGGAACAGCTCACACAGAACAGCTCGAGCACGAGAACACACTGGTTTACTGTGCTGTTAGTAGATGCTGTGCGTATCGATTTAAAGCCCGTCTTTGTTGATGTTGGAGAAACCAAAGCTAGTGTGATAAGCACACAGTCATTGTAGTACTAGTCCTCAGAGAATGGTATTTAAGGCTATAACAACAAGCTCTCCTCACAGCACTGCAGGATACAGTGCAAACTGCAAAGTAAAGGATGAGAGTAGTTTGGCTAAAGGCTTTCCAGATAATTAAAACACTAACGGACCTTCCAAATCGCCATTAGGAATCATTTTGCAGCTGCAAAACAGGCAAAGATGTAGCTAACTCAGGACTGTGCACTGGGCAAAGAAGAAGTATTATCAAATATTCATGGAGTCCATTTCTGTGTGCCAATCGTTTTTGAGAAGAACATAAATCCTTTTCTTGAGTGCATATGAGGCAAGATTGCCTTAGCTCTACTTCAAAGATTTGTATGTAACGTTCGTGATGAAATACAGTTCCTACTCATTTAAACGTAACAATTGTGCTTCAGCCCGGCCCCTAGTAATTTAAAACATAATAAACCTTAATAGGTAATAATACAATATGACATTACAGCATAAAAACATCAGAGGCATAAGGTATCCATTTTTCCACATTACACCATCTAAATCGATTGTGGTTCATGGAAAATTCCGTTGAAGTTGCTATTCAATAGCACACCAGTTTACCAGACATGCCTCCATGTCAGCACTCGCCTTAGTCCTGCGGTCTGGTGTGAGCTGAGGACTGGGAGACAGGCTGTGCTATTTACGACGGGACACTAATAGCATTCTTCTGCAGTGGTCCAGATCTTTATGAGCTGAAAAGAGCTAAAAAAACGGACATGTGTTCTGTTGGATCATGTGACCTAGCACTGCAGAGCAATCAGGAGTCAGGACTCCTCTTATGACTAATCTCTCTGAAACTAATTACTGGAGTACTGGCTGCAAACATATCTCTTTTTAGCTCTTTCATTAATATTATTTTCCTCAAGCACAAACACAAATACTGAAGGCGGGCATGGTCACTGTTGAGGACAGGACAGTAATGTATCTGTATGACAGATATAACATTACATTTACATTACATTACATAATTATTGTTAGTCGCTTTGGATAAAAGCGTCTGCTAAATGACTGTAATGTAATGTAATGTAATGACAGATATAACAAAGTTACTGAACAGAAGCTCACTATTATTATAATTATTTGATGTGTGTGAGGAAACCATGACAGTTTCAATAATGCTACTGTACAAATTGGTTGGCCACTTTTCTTGGTGAGAGCTATGAATTCTGTGATCTCAAGGACTGTATGTTCTCCAGCAGTAAGTAGATCATCGTTGTGCTATTTGGGAAGTTGTTAGGCAGCATGCAGTATGGATTTCCACCTACACAATATGTAGGTGGAATAGGCTATATAGACTCACACACTATTGATGTGTATTGAGTGTTGAGTGTGTATTAAGGCAACTGAACTCATCCTGATCACCTTGTCAAGACTGAAAGATCAGAAAACAAGGCTTCAGTTCAAACAACATTAAAACACAACTGAACCGCATGGCACATTTGACACTACAAAACTGTCAGTAATTCACTCTATGAATGTATTCAGACATTCAGCACATTGTACATTCAATACATCCGTTCTATAAATGTGTAATGTGTGGCAGAGTGGAATGAGTTAGAGCGTCTGAAAAGCTATTTGCTATAAACACAGAGCGATACCTGTTACTAAGAGTGACAGTAGCACTAGGCCTATACTGTTACGGTAGCTACAGTACACCTGGCATTACTACCAAATTGGCCTCTTAGGGCCTCTTGGGACCTTGGGTGCAACAAATCCCACTTTCTACACATGAAGACAAAGAACATAGGGAAGAACACTATTGTCCATCTTTTAAGAAGCCCAGGAAGCCTGCAGCTCATGTCAACCACGCTGTACACCATTCACCATCACGAGGCACACACACCTGCTCTCATTTCTTATCAAATTTGATATTTTGCAGGACCCACTTTTGTCCTCATTTGTGAAAGAGAGAGATGATTCTCTTTAAGGTCATCCAGACACCGCCGTCGAATGAATGACATTTCCACCACATTTTCCGATTTTTTTCCATTTGCTTTGGAAGGATTCTCTTTTTTCCTCCTCTCTCCCCCCCCCCCCACCACCACTAATGCACACTAGCAAAACAAATGGCCGAGATGAATAGCTCCACCTGCCACATTAAGCTTTTGTGTTGTACTGCCTAGTGGTTCACATGATTACACTGCAGCTGCCGGGATCCCTTCGCTCCCAGTCCCCTCACCTTGAAGCACATCAGGAACAAGAACCAGCTTCTCAGAAACAGACCAGCCTCAGTACCACTCTGTCCCCATAACAGAGAAGGAAGGTTGGAAGAAAGAGAGTGCTAAACTAAAAAGTCAGCTCCCGGTTTCCATCTGTAGTGAGATATAACTCACTATCGCAACCGTGCCTAGTTTGACCGCTGAACACGTACAGAGTAGGTGATGTTATCCTGATAGCTCGGTTTAGATACAACAAGGATAGTACCGTGGGCTACATAATCTCTACACCGGGCGCCTTGGGATCACACAGCACCCTGTTGAAGAAGGACGTGTTTTAGTGCTCTTCCCTATCAGGGATAATCAAGTCATCCTGGTCCTTGTGCCTCCCTACTGCCCTCCTCCGCCATCATGACCTTTATCTCTGGATAAATCTGATTTGCCTTCAGGACTTTATGGGGATTTCAACCCATTCATAATCTATTTGCAGTGTCCTACAGACTTTTCTTTGCATTGGTATGACATTTAACAAAAAAACACAAAAAAACAACCTTAATGGTCAGATATTTCAGTCATTGTGTTCATTTGCGATTGACTTTGACTGGATTTCTCCTGAACGAGGAAGACACAGCAGCAGGGTGGATTGTGTTGGCGCAGGTTCTCAGAGACATTACCTCGGGGTACTGTAGTTCAAGGAGACAATCTTATGAATGTATGCTCCATTAGGCTGCACCAACTTGCTTCTCAGAAACATAAAATGTTCCCAGCAAACAATCTTCAGCTAGTTCCCCATTGAAAGGTATATCGTGTCTAATGGACTGCATTGAAGCCGATGAATCGCCTTGTATAAGTGTTCCCTGTTGCAGTGATTGTATTTGTCCTCTCTAAAGCAGGCTCTCCTACTACAGTAGCACTTCTACAGGAGAGGGAGAGAGGGAGAAAAGCGACATGATGTGGAACAAAGGAGAAGCAGTGATTAACCAGAGAGGTATAGAGTATCTGAGGTTTTCAGAGAGAGAGAGAGAGAGAAAGAGAGAGAGAGAGAGAGAGAGAGAGAGAGAGAGAAAGAGTATGATACTAACACCAAGAACCTATCCATTTGGATCGGCTGACGGCTGTGTACTTAGAAGTGAGATGAAAAGCAGTCTGAGCCCCTGTTATGCACAGACACAATACTGATCAGACTCGGTAAATGACCGTTTTCTAAAATGCCCTTGTTCCAGAACAAGGATTGAAATGGCTGTTTCATTCTCCCCTCACACGAATAATACATGACAGCGTGTTGTGGCAACGGACGCTCAGAGAATCTCGATGGAGGGAGAACAGGCAGTGTCTGACTTGTCTTCAAATGAAAGCTGACCTCTGCCTCGCCTCGCATTTTTTATCGTCTGGCCATTTGTGTAAGGGGGTGGGGGGGGGGGGGGGGCGACATTGAAAGAGCTTTCTTTTTTTTATTTGCACTCAATCAACTGACTATGAACAGGCACTCCAAAGGCCACGGTGACACTTCAGTCCAGATGGCTTCGACAAGCAATTATGAGTATTTGGTGGTTTTATACTGGAATAAATAAGCTACTATAAACAGTCAAAGTACATGATCCTGCTCCACATGTGGATGCGATCAGCCGCATGTATACAGTTCTACGCAGTTCTGGGGAAATCACAGACACTCTTCAAGGCCGGTGGAAGATTAAAGCCTCATTGTCACGCTCCTGATTATATATTCACAAAAGGGGTCCTGTGAAGAAATAAAATAATATTAATATTTTGTGACAGACCACATAGGGCCTTTCAGAGAAAATGGCCCATAACTGGCATGCAGATTACACCCCAGACTCGTATTTAACTGCCCTTTGTCTTTGGCACATGATTGTTTGTAATGTAAAGCTATTCTCTCTATTCCCTTATGAACCCTTAGGCCCCGGCCACACTAGTCAGTCAGAAAACGAAAATGAGCAGAATGCCTTCACTGTCTGTTTGAATATGTGGGGAATGTAAAATAATAATGGAATGTGGAATGTTAAATATAATGTGTAGAAGGTGAGCACGAGATTTCTGGCAGCTAACAGACTTTGTCGACCTCATTGGCTAAAATTAAAAGTTAAAGTTAAGTAAAGTTTTTATTAATCTAAATTAAAGTTTTTATTAAGCTAAATTAAAGTAAAGTTAAGTTTTTATTAATCGTCAGCAATGACACAGTGCGTTTCATTGGGGCGGCATGTACTATAGCTCGGGAGGTAGAGCGGCCGGCTGGGGATCGGAAGATTCCTGGTTTGATCCTAGATCCCGGCAGCGTGTCGAAGTGTCCTTGAGTAAGACACTGAACTCCAAATTGTTTGTGAGTTGCACTGTGGCTCAGTACGTTACACCGTTGCCTCTCAGCTATGGGCTATCTCACTGACCAGGACCTGGACTGACCACTTGTACTTGGTCCCCGGGCGCCACTGACGAGGCTGCCCGCTGCCCCTGGAAGAGGACGGCTTGGACGGGAGAAATGCAGAGAACGAATTCCTCTTCAGCATGTGTTCTGTGTTACCGCCCACTGCACATGTGCTGTGTGTCACTGTATGACGGAAATAAACAGCTCTGAAAAGTCACCATGTTTGTTTTGTTGCAACAAGCTGCAATACCAAGAACACACACACTTGTATGCAGGAGCGGTCGCCAAAGATATTTGTCAAATTTTCCCGTCCAAGCTGTCCTCCTCAGGGGCAGCCAGGAGCAGCGGGCAGACTCATCAGTAGCGCCCGGGGACCAGGTCCTGGTCAGGGCCAGCTCACTAAATACGTTTAAAAGAAAGCTATAAAAAATGTATCTCTTCACTTTAGCCTATTACTAGCTCCTTTTGCGCTTGCTTGCTTGCTTGCTTGCTACTGAACTTCTTTTGAAACAGGGGGGGTCAGGGGCCCCCTTAGGGGACCACCAAGGATAGCAGGGCCTCAGACATTTGAGGCCTTAGTATTAGCTAGACATATATTTGTCAAAGAATCATGTTATTGATATGTCACACAGCAATTTTAACAAAATACATGATTATATCTGATGAAGGGCCAAGTATGGTTTCAGCTGGAGTGGTAATGCTACATTCCCCACACCGGTATCCTTGATCTGCAGGGAGAAGCTAACGCAGTGTTGGTACCAAGACACTTAGAAACAAAGCATCCGGCATACAGTTCCAAAGACATATTTTAAGAGACTGAAATCCCAAAATGAATGTATCATCAGGTCGTCCACAGACGGGCCTCCCATCTTTGTCTTCAGTGATCCCGGTCCTCCATACACCTGGCCATCTCATCGGTGGTCTCCACTTCCGCATCTTGATTATGTCCACAAATGTTTTAGTAGGACATCCTTGTGACTTGTGTCCGCACCATGGATATGGCTCCAATAACATGAGCTTGGAAGCTTACGGTGTCTGTAGCAGTGCCCAGCCAGCCTCATTCTCCTTGCTGTTAATCTTCCCACTCACCCTTGGCCTCTCTCGGTATAGATCTTCAATACTGATGTGCACGTTATGACTTATGTCCAGTGCTGCACGTAGCATCCTGGTGTAGCATCCGTCCAGCGACCTCTGCAGTGAGTGGCTCAGGGCCCAGCACTCATAGCCATACAGGAGAACAGCCTCCACAGTGGTGTTGAAGAAGTGGAGCTTGGTTTCACGGGGAAGGTTGGATTTCTCCACATTGCTCATGCCATTTAGAGCTCTCCACGTGAGCACCTTCCTCACTCTGAGGTCCTGCTCCGTTGAGTTGACCCAATAGCCCAGGTATTTGAAGTCCTCAACCTCCTTCAGAGCAGTACCTTCATCTGTCATTAGAGAGGCAGATGTTCCGGGGTGTTATAGGTGATGACTTGGCACATTCCTTTTCCACTCTGGTCAGGAGCTCTTGTGCTTGCCTCACGTGGTTAGACAGGCCCGTAGCCAGGGGGGGGATCGGGTGTATCGAACAAACCCCCCTCACGACCAAAGGTCCAGAATTTAAGACCAAAAGTCCAGAATTGAACTCCCCCCCCTCCTCTGTCAACAAATTGACCGACAATCAAAATAACTCCCCCCCCCCTCCACAAGGCTGGCTACGGGCCTGTTAGATATCAGGCTGATGTCGTTGCCGTAGTCCAGGTCTGTTAGGACTACAGCAGGATACCTTCTCGACCTCCTAGGTGTTATAGTGAAGCCGAGATCCTCTCTTCCCTGGATTGCCTGCCTCAGTGCGTAGTCCAAGCCTATTATAAAGAGGAAGGGTGCGAGGGTGTCCCCTTGTAACACTCCTGCCATGATGTCAAAATCCTTGCTGTTGCTGTCCAGCGTCACAACCCTGACGACAAATATTTTCCCTCTACACTACATCTCTGGGCTCTGTCATTCGCACACATGGCTTCTCCTATCACTGCTATCCCGATGACACCCAACTGGTCCTGTCATTTCCCTCTTCTGATAAACAAGTGGAGACACGCATAGCTGGGTGCTTGGCTGACATCTCGGAGTGGATGACGACACATCACCTCAAGCTCAATCTGGACAAGACTGAGCTGCTGTTCCTCCCGGGGAAGAGCTGCCCGCACCGGGACCTGGCCATCACCTTTGAAGACACAGTGGTGACGAAGATTCGGACTGAGAGGATTCTGGGTGTGACCCTGGATGACCAACTGTCGTTCTCCGCATGCATCACATCAGTCACATGCTCCTCCTCCTCTACAAGGAGGATTTGCCCTTTCCTCACTGGTGAAATGGAGCAGGTACTCATCCAGGCCCTGGGTCCTCATTTATAAAGCTTGCATATGCACAAAAGAATGCGTACGCCACTCCTGAGCAAACTTCGGGATTTATAAAAAACAAACTTGACGGGAGAATGGCGGAGAATGTGCTCACCTCCAAGCACACTCTGACCCATGCGTACGCACATTTCTGTTCAAATGAGAAACTGCGATCCTAACGGCAGAAAGGTGAAACCCGAGAAACGCTTTGAAATTGACACTATTGTGAACAATAAATATATCCGATATTGCAAAATAACCCCTCATATATGTGGCACAGTCCAAATGGGAATCATAATCAATTGGATCTGTCATCCTAAACAATTGATTCATCTATTTATTCTCATAAATAATTCCTGTATTTATTTATTCGCATAAATAATTCCTTTATTTATTTATTCTCATAAATAATTCCTTAATTTGTTTATTCTCATAAATAATCATGTGGACAGCATAGGCTATGTGCTCAAAGCAATCACTATAATTCAAATACTGTTGTGAATTACTTGTGAACAGCCTTCATATTTACACTGCTATGTGAATCCCAATTTTGGTAGAACAACAATCACTCTAGTCGTAGAGAAGCCCCTCTCACCGCGGGGAAAATGACAGTGCCAACATGCAGCCTAGCCTTCCACAACAAGAAATCTATATATTTACTCAGGCAATGTGTAGGCTAATATATTATAAGGATAATATGATTCACTGTAAGCAATGTTACACAGAAATAGGCTGTGTTTGTTGGTGGTGTTTCATTGCCTCATTGTTTGACTCAGGAATCCAGATAGGGTGCTCATTATTATAAGCTATTTAGTCTATTTAGAAATCGCCATGCATATTTGATAAATGAAATAGGCTAAACTGATCCCGTGTTCGATGCCTCAGTCAGGAAGATAAGAGTGCTGTTAATTGTCTTAGATGTTATGTGTCATCTGCTGTCCAGTTTTCATGACATCCAGCATTGTCGGAAATAAGTGCCCTCACCTCTACATATCATCCCTCAGATCCATCGTCTCCTATACCCAGAAATTAAATGTCCATACTAGGTGGCTGTAAGCCAACACATCTAGTATAGCGTTTGTCCGGTTATCACTCCCTCCCTCCGTCACTTCAGATAATGTTGGCCTGCATCTCTCTGTTGGTGCCACAAGAAGCAGTAGTCCCAGCACACCAAAATAGAGAAGGACACCAAAATCAACCCACCGATCTCCACTGCACAAGTAGAGCGGTGAAAGTATTGGACTCCCACCCGGGAGATCAGGGTTTAAGACCCAGTGGGGATGACTTTATAGGACTATACCCCAAACCTCCACATGTTCATCCTTTTACTCCGACCTTTACCCGTTGCCTTATAGGTCAGATCCTGTCCCAATCCCAGCCCTTATTATAATCCCAACCCACACTAGGGACTGGAAGAAGGACACCAAAACCAACCTGCCGATTTCCACTGCACAAGTACAGTAGTGGTGAGAGCATTGGACTCCTATACCCCAAACCTCCACATGTTCATCCTTTCACTCCGACCTTTGCCCCTTGCCTTATAGGTCAGATCCTGTCCCAACCCCAACCCTTATTCTAACCCCAACCCTTACAAGGGACTGGAAGAAAGACACCAAAATCAACCCGCCAATCTCCACTGCACAGGTAGAGTAGTGGTGAGAGCATTGGACTCCCACCTGGGTTCAAGACCCGGTGGGGGTGACTTTATGTTAACATCAGTTTAACTGCCACTGACCTCGACCATTAATGTTATGGAAGCTGCTGCTAGTTGTTGTGAGCTCATGAGCTAACTGGCTATCTCGCTCTTATTGTGCTGGATTAGCATTGGAAGCATTGGAACTGATGTGTCCAGGTGACAAGACCTACAGTATCTTAATTTATCAGACATTATTTCATGTCATTTCAATTCACAGCTATTTCAGTGGTATGACTAACTCAGACAGTCCTGAACAGAAACAAGCCAGCCACGCACATAAGCCAGGCTGGACCGGCCCTGATTTATGTCCGCCACAGACCGCTCCTCTAGCGCACTAGCGCAATTTACCGCATCTGTAATGTGCTGCCACTCAGACGCCTTTCTGGCATTAGTGATGCCCATACTGTGTCCACCAAACACAACTTTCTGTCTGGTTTCCACCTCCTCTGTTAGTACCTGTATTTCACACTCCGTGAAATTCCTCTTTTTTCTCTTCTTTGCTGCCACGTTTGCCATCATGTTGTTAGATTGGGGCTGCATCGATTTCTGTGAATTGGAGGCGTTTCGCTGGCCGTTTATGGAAACGCACGCTAACGTGCGCTAAGTTTTGAGTTGATTGAGATTTAGAATGGGGAACCGGCGTGGGACATGCATGCGCACTTCGTTATAAATCGGAAAATCTTGCGTTTACCTTTTGGAACTTCAAAGTCAAACACCTACACTGGCTTCCAGTCAAATTCCGCATCATCTATAAGCTACTCCTTCTCGCCTATAAAGCTCACCACGACCTCGCCCCACAATACCTTTGTGACCTCCTCCATCATTACACTCCCTCACGGAATCTGCGGTCCACCGACTTGGGTCTCCTCACCGTCCCTCACACCAGCAGGCGAACCTTCGGGGACAGAGCCTTTAGTGTAGCAGCCCCTACCCTGTGGAACTCTCTCCCCATGGAGGTTCACCAGACGCCAACACTGGACAGCTTCAAGTCTGCACTGAAAAGACACTTGTTTACCCAGGCCTTTGGCAGCTAGATTGGTTGTTCTTGTTGTTCTTGTTGTTGTTGTTGGTTGTTGTTGTTGTTGTTGTTGTTGTTGGTGTTTGTTCTTGTTTGTTCTTCTTGATGTCTCTTGTTTGTTTATTGCTCTGATGTAAAGCGACCTTGGGTTTCATGAAAGGCGCTATATAAATTAAAGTTGTTGTTATTATTATTATTATTATTAAAGGACAATGCTCGTTTTTGACAACCTGGACCTTATTTACGACATATTATAAGACGTTTGACTCACCGAGTTCACTTTGGTGTAGTTCGGAGGCATGTAGAAGACATTTAAAATCCAGCGCGAGCCAGTATATCCATGTAATGGCGGTGGTCGGGGCACTTAGAATGCAGTTTCTAAAAATCTATTTTCTGCTGCGAAACGGTTGTTTTCATCAATCTGTCTTGATGAATCGCTAGTTGTGCTTACATAGAGAGCATAGGCCTGTCGTGGTTTTCACATGCCATGATCTTTAGAAACGTCTTTCGAAACGAAATAGCTTCCTCACTTGCTCCAGCACTAATGCGCACAGTGCGCAATCGTTGCTCCAGCACGCTGTGCGCATGCGTGCTGGAGCAAGTGAGGAAGCTATTTCGTGTCTAAAGACGTTTCTAAAGATCATATTACAGAGGCATGTGAAATACCACAACAGGCCTATGCTGTCTATGTAAGCACAACTAGTGATTCATCAAGACAGATTGATGAAAACAACCGTTTCGCGGCAGAAAATAGATTTTTAGAAACTGCATTCTAAGTGCCCCAACCACCGCCATTACATGTATATACTGGCTCGCGCTGGATTTTAAATTTCTTCTACATGCCTCCGAACTACACCAAAGTGATCTCGGTGAGTCAAACGTCTTATAATATGTCGTAAATAAGGTCCAGGTTGTCAAAAACGAGCATTGTCCTTTAACTTGCGGATGTCCGCAACCCTTAGTACGCGAATCCTGAGCAAGGTTTTATAATTTAAGTATGCCATCTTGTCATCTCCCACCTGGACTACAGCAACTCCCTCCTTGCTGGGGCCCCGGCGTCAGCCATTAACCCCCTGGAACTTGTCCACAAAGCTGCCAAGTTCTCCCACACAACTTCCCTTCTCCGTTCCCTACACTGGTTCCCTGTAGCGGCTCGCATCCAGTTTAAAACTCTCGCCTACAGGGCAATGAAAGGAACAGCCCCCTCCTACCTCCAGACCATGGTCAAGCCCTACACCTCCTTCTGACCACTACGCTCTGCTACCTCGGGGCGACTGGTTGCCCCGTCAGTCTGAGGCCCCTGCAGTCGATCGACATGGTCACGGCTTTGTAGTGGTAGAGCGAACTGCCCACTGATGTCAAGACAGCAGAGTCGCTGCCCATCTTTCATCGCAGGCTCAAAACTCATCTCTTCAAGAAGTACTAGAACGATCCTCCCTCTTAAGCACCTATTGTATTTGAGATTGCTATTCTTGCACTTTACGTTCAGCACTAGATTATGCTCTTAGTCACTTGTTTTAGAAAGGAGATGCACTTGTGAGTTCTGGCAAGTAGTAGTATATTGGCTTTTCCTATGCAATTATTGTTAGTCGCTTAGACGCAAGCGTCTGCTAAATGACTGTAATGTAATAGACAGACAGACAGACAGACAGACAGACAGACAGACAGACAGACAGACAGAAAGATAG
>NC_140237.1:29244872-29387372 GCF_949987555.1 Borostomias antarcticus
GAATGCAGTGAAGTTATAGAGGTGGCCGTATCAAAGTGACCCAAGGTGAGAGTCATGAATCTGTTTGTCATTACAAAACATCCTTGTTTCATTGACAGAAGAATAAATAATTTACTTTTTTCTGAAGCAATTCCTACAATAAAATCCATAATTCATTTGGAGTTTTTCAGAAAAAAAACCAAGTAATGTGTTTTTGCCCAAAACTTACTTTGAGGAACTTTTGGGAGGGAGTGGAAATGGACATTGTTCTCAGCTTGATTCTTCCTCTGCCTCTTTCTTGCCTTGTTCTGCTTTCCCGTTGGCGTCTTCGGAGCTGGCCTCCTTGGTGGAGGCGGCCGCCGACCGCGGCCTCTCCTCCGGCCGTTTGGACGGCTCCACTACTTTCGCACCCCTGCTCGTGCTGCACCCCATGGCTCGGCCCGGCGTGACACAGACGAAGAGTCGGGAGTCCCGGTGAGGTGGCTGCAGGGCTGATGAAGTCTCAAAGCGTATGGAGAATCTCCAGGCCAGTCTTAACCTTAAATCCCCCGTGGATTGTTAGGGAAGTGGAGCGCCCTGGTCTCCATGGCAACACCGGGACTTCCTGTTGAGCCCAGCCCAGGCACCTGTGTGTACTGGTCTCTCAGGTTCTTGGTTTACAGGCCTCTGGCCATTGGCTCCAGGAGGCTTATTGTGATTTTGCTTGCCAAGCAACATTGGTTGGGAATTAACCCCGTAGCGCGGTTACATGGTTACTGAGAAACACTGAGGGGATTGTTTGTCAATCACTGGGCTGTCATAGCAACAGCATTTCCCCACTGTTAAGGAGAATGGCCATTTTGTTTTGATATCTTTTTAACTTCCTCCTAATTGTGCCATTTTGGAGATATGTAAAGGTCTATTTCACTATCTTATGACAGTAATAGGCCAGACTGGCCAACGCAGCACATGCTTGACATCTATTTCACTTAACAAATGATTTCATTTATATTACCAAATGTTTCTCGACAAGGTAGAAGAATAACCATTTATATTTCACATTCATACTGTTTTTTATAAACTGGTTACATTTAATAAGATGATATACAGTCAAGAAAACAAAGAGATACATAGATCTATGAGAAAAAGGAAAGGGAATTATCGTAAGCGCTTCCAAAAGTCAAAATATACAATAAAAGTGAAGGACAGAAGTTGAAAAGTAATGCCAATATTTCCAACAGTAACAGCTCTGAACAGGTATAGTACAGTACATTACAGCACAGTCATTGAATGAGCATACCTGCGCTTGGTTTCATCCGCTGTACTTCCACTATGGCGAAGAGCAGCGCTGCACATACTGTAGGGTACTCTCTCCTCCCCCCACCACCTCTCACTAAAAAGAACAAGGTGTTCCTAATGAATCCTTCAAGGTGACCTTGAGCAAAGAGCTGAAGTTACCATTGCAAGCGAATAAAGGGAGAGAACAGATAAAAACAGGTTGGAGATGGTCTCATGCTGATAAAAGACATGATTACTATCGGGTCCGTTAGCCGATAATGGAGATAATGTGATCCCCCGAGACAGAGCACGGCGGGAGTACAGCGCAAAATATCAACCCATTGTTTGTTGAATAAGCTTTTGAATTTGTTCATGATAATGATTCAATACTATTTCGGTATAATTGCGCCTATTCTCCAATGGGAACTTGTACACAAAACCCAGTGGGTAATTCTGATTCACTATTAACCTAAAAGACTGACTAAAAATAGCAAATGGCTTATGTCTCACTATATAGTTCACAGGTGAGGTCTGGTGAGTGGAGACCCCTGGTGTTGAGGTCTGGTGAGTGGAGACCCCTGGTGTTGAGGTTCTGGTGAGTGGAGACCCCTGGTGTTGAGGTTCTGGTGAGTGGAGACACCTGGTGTTGAGGTTCTGGTGAGTGGAGACACCTGGTGTTAAGGTCTGGTGAGTGGAGATGCCCGGTGTTGAGGTCTGGTGGGTGGACAGGCCTGGTGTTGAGCTCTGGTGGGTGGACGGGCCTGGTGTTGAGGTCTGGTGGGTGGACAGGCCTGGTGTTGAGGTCTGGAGGGTGGACAGGCCTGGTGTTGAGCTCTGCTCTGAGCCTGCTCATTGGCCATCTCCCTCAGCCTCCTCTGCAGGGAAGACTGGCCCTCATGTCGCGGCCTCCTGATGAGTGGAGACCCCTGGTGTTGAGGTCTGGTGAGTGGAGACCCCTGGTGTTGAGGTCTGGAGGGTGGATAGGCCTGGTGTTGAGGTCTGGAGGGTGGACAGGCCTGGTGTTGAGGTCTGGTGGGTGGACAGGCCTGGTGTTGAGGTCTGCTCTGAGCCTGCTCATTGGCCACCTCCCTCAGCCTCCTCTGCAGGGCAGACTGGCCCTCGTGTCGCGGCCTCCTGATCGGGGGTCCGTCCTCCTCCTCGTAGTCCCCGGCCTCCAGGTGGGCTCTAGAGCGCCGCCTGGTGGCCGTCTGATTCGCCGTAACGCTCCGGATCATGTTGTTGATCTCACGCAGAAACTGTGGGACGACCGGGGGAACGTGGTTATTATTAATAACTATCTTTGAGAATTTCAGCTTTGTATGTAAATACTGTAAGAAGAGGTAAGTTAGGGCTCTGGTTTCGTGGTAGACACTGGGTCAGGAGCATGCATGAAGCTCCACCCAACACTGCCCTGCTACTTAAACAGAAGCATCAGTCACCGACTGTGCCTTTAAAAGTCGATTGAAAGGCTAGGAAGGCGTCAATCAGAGCAATGCTAGCAATAGTATAGTAAGTGTGAACTCTGACCCTGGAAGAGCTCCTGTTGATGTAGTAGAGGACCCCGGAGTTGGGCAGGCAGGGGGGCGTGTCCAGGCGCGAGACATAGACAGAGTGACGGTTGGAGAGGCGGAGCCTACGCGGAGCTCCTGTTCGCAAGATAGGGTATGGAGAAAAGGGAGGGGTTTCGACCTGGACAAGGAACAGAACAGAACAGAACAGGAACTCGTCAGAACATCTGCTGATAAGAAGTGAATCTGCAGAGTCAGATCGGAAGGTGTAAAGACTCGTTGGACAGGATAAGTGCCTTTCTTTTACAAACATGGCATATTTACCTACAGTACTTGACTGACACGTGAACCTTGCACACCTTAGGCATGTTTACTCAATCTAGGCATGCTAAGGAACCTACAGTACCTACTGTACTTACATGTACATGTGTTCATTTGCACTCTTGTATATTTGGATTTATGTATATTGTGTATCTATTATAAATGTGTATTTAGTCTGGATTGTGATACTTTGTTGTCTTTTGATGCTGTAACAGTGAAAGCCCCCCCAGGGATCAATAAAGTATAAAGTACTACTGCTATTACCTACTGTACTATCCATGCTTAGATTATCATCCAATATTACAGAGTGAATATCGTTGGCCCAATGGCCCTATCTTCTCAGTGCAGACTGAATATATATATATATATATATATATATATATATATATATATATATATATATATATATATATATATATATATATATATATCAATGTTAGCACATGCTGTAGTGCATACAGCTAACAGTAAATGGGGAAAAACAACTCCACCAACCCCAGCCTTGGCTAGAGAACGTAGGGAATAGTTCTGAGAAAAGATGCGCATAGGTTTTTCGTAGACAGAATTGTAGAAGTGGATGAGGGCCCTTCTCTCCTGCTGGTCCTGTCTGGAGGAGGCCCTGGACCCGCCCCCGGCAGAGGTAGAGGGCGGAGTAGGAGGAGGGGTCACAAAGCTACTGCTGGACCCTCCGTTTGCTGTGGGAGACAGGGACATCGTCATTACAACCATGCAATCACTGTAGTCCTTTGTGTGTGTGTGTGTGTGTGTGTGTGTGTATGTGTGTGTGCGCGCGTGTGTGTGCGCATGTGTGTGCGCATGTGTGTTTTGTGGGTCTAGATGAACAGGTGCCTCACTAGACTGTCTGTCGGCTCCAATAGGAGAGTTCTCTGAGGTCTGAGTTTGTCTCCCTGACGCCAGAACATCTCTGGACACCTAAGAGAAGGAGACAGCATAGCCAATCACGGCATGGGTACTAATTCACTGGGAGTGGAGAACATAGTACATTGGACTGGAGAACATAGCACACTGGAGACTGTACACACACTCCACGACAACAATACTGGTACCAGAACGTACACTGTCACTGGTGTGAGGCAGGGTTCTGAAGCCATCCATTATATGCTTGAAGGTCATTTCTTTCCCAGAGACCTGCAAGATGATTCAATTTATATTATCTCTCATCAGACTAAAACATAAGAATGCTGGCACTGTACAATTCACTTTTAGCCTGGTTCATCATAACACGATCAGCGATAAGCACCACATGTGTTCAAGTCTGTCAACGACTGGTGCAGACTGCAGACAAACAAGAGCACCAGTAACTAGCAAGGATAAGAACCAAAGCATTGGAACCAGTCAAACTGCAGTACCTTGGCCATGATGAAGATGGCGCACATGAGCAGAGTGTTCAGGTGCCGGTCTGTCATCAGGTCAGAGCAGTGGTGGACCAGAGAGTGTTCGAAGCACGTCCAGATCTTCAGGCGCATCTCGCCTGAGATGTCCAGCTTGGCACAGACGGCCATCAGACGCCTGCTACACAACTGGTAGACCTGAGAGAAACCAAGGAATGAATACTGGTAGACCTGAGAGATACCAAGGCATTAATACTGGTAGACCTGAGAGATACCAAGGCATTAATACTGGTAGATCTGAGAGATACCAAGGAATGAATACTGGTAGACCTGAGAGATACCAAGGCATTAATACTGGTAGACCTGAGAGATACCAAGGAATGAATACTGGTAGACCTGAGAGATACCAAGGAATGAATACTGGTAGACCTGAGAGATACCAAGGAATGAATACTGGTAGACCTGAGAGATACCAAGGAATGAATACTGGTAGACCTGAGAGATACCAAGGAATGAATACTGGTAGACCTGAGAGATACCAAGGAATGAATACTGGTAGACCTGAGAGATACCAAGGCATTAATACTGGTAGACCTGAGAGATACCAAGGCATTAATACTGGTAGACCTGAGAGATACCAAGGAATGAATACTGGTAGACCTGAGAGATACCAAGGAATGAATACTGGTAGACCTGAGAGATTTGGCGGAATGAACAGAGCATGTCTGGTTAGATGAGCAGCACAGTTGTGAAGTAAAGAGAGGAGACAACAGTTATTTAGAATCGTGTTGAACTGTTCAACACAAATGACTGTATATGAAACATTCACATATTTTGAGGGGCTACCTTGCGCAGGAACAGCGAGAGGGAGCCCACTTTTTGAGGTCTGGTTGTGGCTGGGACTGGTTCTGGGGCTGGTTCTGGGGCTGGAGCAGGGGCTGGTTCTGGGGCTGGTGCTGGGGCTGGTTCTGGGGCTGGTTCTGGGGCTGGAGCAGGGGCTGGTTCTGGGGCTGGTGCTGGGGCTGGTTCTGGGGCTGGGCCCTGGCACCGGAGCTGGGTATTACTGCTGGGTGGCTGCTCTGTGGGACTGGGCAGGTCCATCAGATACAGCCCGCTGAGATGCACTGTCCCAGTCAAGACACCAAAGACAGCAGCACAAACATGAACATGATTCAACCGGGTACCATACATTCTATTCACTCAACAATATAAATGATACATATTCATTCATATATATCAGTCTATCTATAAAGCACATTTATTTTACAAGAGGGCGTTGGTAACGTACAGAGGATAGGTATGGTGACAGTCTGTCCACTGTTGGTGGTGACAGTCGCTGATGCCACCATCTGACCAGTAAGGAGGACAGAGGAGGGTTGGGTCTGTCTGAGTGGAGTGGCGGGGTCAGGGTGTTGGGTCCGTCTAGCTGGAGTGGCGGGGTCAGGGGTTCCCAGAGAGCCAGCTGGCGGGGAGGCGTGCCGGTCAGAGAGACTGGCGGAGGAGACGGACACGCCTTGGAGAATGGAGGAAACAAACATGGAGGAATGGAGGAAAGAAAAAGATCATAACTTCCTCTCCCAAACTATCTCAGATCTGCAGGATCACATGAAGAATTGTACTGGTAAATGGACTGCACTTATATAGCGCTTTTATCCAAAGTGCTTTACAATGAAGGCCTCTCATTCACCCATTCACATACACATTCACACTCAAATGGCGGCAGCTGCCATGCAAGGTGCTAGCCTGCTCATTGGGAGCAATTTGAGTTTCAGTGTCTTGCCCAAGGACACTTCGACATGTGGACAGGAGTCGTCGGGCTTCAAACCGTCAACCCTAGGATCATTGGACGACCTGCTCTACCTCCTGAGCTACAGCTGCCCGCCATGACACATAATATTTGCATAGGTGTGTGTTTGGGGGGTGGGGACGGGGGGTTGGTGTGTGTGTGTGTGTGTGTGTGTGTACAGTTGTCTACCTGGGGTCTGGTGGGGGAGGTCAGGGGGGGTCGTGCTCCTCAGACCCTCTAGGTGTTGGGGAGGCGTCACCTACAGTAGAACACACACTCACATACACACACACACACACACACGCACACACACACACACACACACACACACACACACACACACACACACACACACACATACATACACACACACACACTGGATATTTAACAGACATATAACAAGTTTGTATTCACACAGTCATAGAGTGTATGGCTTGAGGATCTGAATATTTCCTGGAAATGGGTATCTATCACACTTCCTTTCCAGGAGTCAGAGTAAGCACTGGGCTCCATATGTCTTATGGAAATGGGCAAGTGAAAGTGGTAACATTTATATCAAAACGGCAAACATACAAGTGCTTACTTGTAACAACATAGGGGATATAATGATGATTAATTCCAATTGTATCTTTGTAAATACTAATTACTAGAATGGAATATATGGATATGGACCCAAAACTCGGGAGACCGGAGAAAAATACAAAATCACTAGAATATGGACCCAAATGACTTGTAGGAACATAGGGGATATGATGACAATAAATGCCAATTTCCAAGATTATCTTTATCTTCCGACCCATTACTTGAATTGCATTCCTTCGCGAGTGTGTCCTGGAGATCATCCGCATGCGGATATCAGTGTGTCGTGGAGATCATCCGCATGCGGATATCAGCGCGCCCTGGAGGTCACACGCCCCTGCGAAGCTCCGCCCTGCTGAGTCTTGCACCCTACAAGCATGGAATCACGTCCACATTTTTTTTACATCCCCGTTATCTGTGTGGTGTCAGACCTGAAGGCATGTGGGCAGAGGGCCCTGGACGGCTCTGACGCTGTCCCACAGGGAGGACTCCCTGCTCCAGGCCAGGCTCTCCAGCACACGGACCTCCACGTCCGTCAAGTGCCTGACCACGGCGGGCGGCCAGCCCTGCTCCGGCCCCGCCCACAGCACCGGCTCGATCACCTGCGGGCACGAGGGCATGGCGTACAGACGGGCTGAACAACACTGATACTATATATCAGTCACTATCTCTCTCTCTCTCTGTCGATCGCTCTCTATCCTCTCTCTCCCTGCCTAAGACACACAAACACACTCACAAACTCTCTCTCTCACACACATTTTAACAAGGTATTTATGTCCACATAGAGAAAATCACATACAGGGACACAAATACTAAAGGTGCAATCAGTATACAATCACAATTCATGGACCAACGGTATAACTTTCATAATCTTTCAAGGGCACAAGTACAGTAGCAGCATCTCTGTATATATGGTGGCTGCCTATGACTGCAGAGACAGAGCATAATAACTCTTTTTGGGCATCCCCAGTTGTTGTAACCCTCACACACACTCTCACACACACACACACACACACACACACACACACACACACACACACGCACACACACCACGGTGTTGTGTGCGTACTCTACCTTGAAGAAGTGGTATGGTGCGATGTTGAAGATCTTGAGGACCAGAGGGAAGCTGCCGGCTGTGTGATGGGAGAACATGACCATCTCCACACAGCAGGCCACCAGAGACCTCTGGATCAGGTCGTGCTCCAGGATGCCCTGAAACAAGACCCTACACTGTACACACCAACACTATATCAAACACAGCCAAGCCTTGCATTTGTTTAATGATCAAATGGTGCCCCCCAGTGGGAATTTGGAGTCAGTTGATTTTTCTGTACTTCCGGTGGATTTTCCTGTAATTTCAGTTGTGTACAGCAGAGGGCAGCAGACTCACAGAGGGGTTCTTGGCTTTCTGCCTCCTCCCCTCTTCAGTGACAATGGCCTCCAGGACTTGGTAGTACAGGGCCTCTGCCTTCCTGAAGTACTGCACTGCTGTCTCTACAAACAAACAAACAAACAAACAAACAACAACAACAGGATGTCATTTAACGTACAAATACCCTACCACACACACACACACTCACACACTCACACACACACGCAACTGTATCATTGTCATACACAATGGCTGATTTGGACCATAGTTTCTGGTGGACGTCCATACCTCTGGTCAGACAGCTCCCCTCCTGAGGTCCCTCACAGTACTGGAGGAAGACGTCCAGCATGTCTCTCAGTCTGGCTGCTATGGCCTCAGTGGGATCTCTGGCACAGGCCCTGAGTGAAAGACCCACACAGGAACCATAAGGAACCCACCTAAGGAACCTCCCACCCTGTAACAGACACTATAGTCTGCAGTATGAGGTGTTGATCCAGTTCTGTGTTCTGACCTGAAAATGCTGGTCAGACCGACACTGCGGCTACTCTCCCCCAGCATGCTTTGCGGTCGTGTCGCCATAGTGACCACGCGCACGCAGCCGTCGCTGAACACTGTTTGAGTTGATGAGCGCACCTGCAAATAAATATACACAACAGACATAAAACAATGACAATCTGGGAGCTGATTGAATGAGTGTGTGTGTGTGTGTGTGTGTGTTTGGTTTATCCCAGACCCATGCCTGAGTGTCCTGTCCCCTGATTTCCGGTGTTCCCATGGTGCGACTCTCATGGACTGCACGTATCCTCCCAGCACCCCCCCCCCCCCCCACTACACACACACACACACACACACACACACACACACACACTCTAAACATAGTCACACAAACACACAGCTAGTGTTCATCTAGGGGGTTAACGTTTCCTGCCCGGTCAGCGATGTTCTGTTTAATACGCACATACTGACTATCAGTGTGCATGTACAGTATGAACATAATAGAGCTGAGTTCATTTGACAATAAAGAATTAAGAAATCCGATGATTACATCACAGCTTAGAAATCATTGTCAAGGATAACACAATACACTCTCAGACTTATTTCCAAGAGAGAGAGAACAAGAAAGCATTGGCGTCTCTCGCTCTCTCTCTTTATCCCTCTCCCTGTGTGTGTGTGTGTGTGAGAGAGAGAGAGAGAGAGAGAGAGAGAGAGATAAACTCCTGTTATATCAGTTGCTCCGACAGACAGGCCACAGACACTCCCCAAGGTCAACCATCTGTGTGCGTGCGTGCGTGCGTGCGTGTGCGTGGGTGTCTTTTGTGTTTGTGTGTGTGCACATATGCACGTGTGTAGGCAAAACCTTTAAGGGGAAGTGGTCAAAAACTGGTTCTGCACCTGTCTAGCATATCAGGTAATGGGTAGTTTGCTAGTGATTATAGTAGTTGGGAGGAAATTACAGGCGATAGCTCAAGTCAACGACAGCGTCACTATAGTGTGTCCTTCATTACTTCTTTCCTGTAGAAGTACAACATATATTTACGTATCAAAAGTTTTCCTGGCGGTCGTGTTTCTCTCATGACTCACAGAGACACCAGTCATTTGAGGTCAGGAAGCTTCATTCAACCGGATTCATCTCTTCGCATCATCTCCTCTGAAGGAGAACCTGTATGCCATACCCCTGAGGGCTAATTATAACCTCCATTCAGGAGCTCTGGGGCGGCACGTAGCTCAGTAGGTAGAGCAGCAGGTATCCCTGGTTCGATCCCAGCTCCCGGAGTGTGCCGAAGTGTCCTTGAGTAAGACACTGAACCCGAAAATCACTCATGTGCGGCACGGTACCTAGTGCTGTCGCCTCACAGCAAGAAGTTCAAGCCTTTTTGTGTTTGAGTTTGCATGTTCTCCCCGTGTTCGCAGGGGTTTCTCCCATAAGGAACCCAATACAAAAAACATGCAGAAGAACAGATCACTAACGCTGTCCGTCCCTGGCGAAGAGGGACAGGAGCACTTGGGTGTCCCCCGGGCGCGTCTCATGCACGCTGCCTACTGTCTGCTCCCAGCTGCCCTTGGGAACAGCTGGGGAACAGAGTTAGGTGGGCGTTGGGATGGGTTAAGAGCAGAGATAAATTTCATCGGTGGATGCTCCAGCCATTCATGTGTGTGTTTCACCTCCTACACTGTGTGATAAATAAAGATGTTTGTTGTTGTTTTGTCCGTCTGCTGTTATGACTTAACTGCAAGCTGTGGTACGCCTCAACGTTCAGTCTCGCCAGGGAGGAAGTCGAGCATGTCACTTCCTGTAGACACGTGGTGTACATTATGCACACGCATTCACATTTACAGCATCACTCGCCAGATATGAACGCAAATACATGTGTAACACAAGCACGCACACCTCCAGAGAGCAGGCTGGTGAAGGTGTATGGTCAAACCCTAGCCAGCAGCACGGCGAAATGAACAACACCATAACGGGGAAGCCCTTGGTTTGGCAGGCTTTCAGTGACAACGTCATCGCGTGTCCTGGAGTTATACTGTAAGCCACATTTACTTTTGCTTTCTGTTCACTCTCTCAAAAGGTTACACATGTGCCGTGGTGTAGAATGTTTTGAATGACTGGGGTGTGCTTAGAGTTGGCAAAGTTAAAGGAGTTGGCTACACCTCCCAACCATGCTGTTTCACTTTGATCCTCACAGACCAGTTCATCCACGAGTCATACAGTACCATGTCTACCGTACTGTCTGCTACTGTACGGAAAGCATACAGTTTCACACTACGAGTCCAACATCAAGAGGGGAGGTTCAACATCCTGTATCATGTTATTTCCTGTTGTTTTAACAGACAGAGGAGAGAGTGAGAGATTGAGAAAGAGAGAGAGAGAGAGAGAGAGAGAGAGAGAGTTTGAATGAAGCAAGCTACTTACAAGTGCCAGTCTTGAGAGCGATCGCCGGGGTGGTGGGTTCTTAGAGACCGTCTGTTCAGACCTTAGAGACACTCTTAGAGACCGTCTGTTCAGAGACCTTAGAGACCCTCTTAGAGACCCTCTTAGAGACCCTCTTAGAGACCCTCTTGTTCAGGCCGGTCTGTGCGGGCTGCCGAGGAGCTCTCCCAGGAGTGAGTGGGGCGTGTGTGGAGGCAGGCAGGCAGGCAGGCAGGCAGGCAGGCAGGCTAGGCTGCAGAGGAAGTTCAGCCCATTGGCCTCGCACAGACAAGCCCCAACATGTCATCTGCGACTTGTTGCTATGATAAAAGAAGCCATGCGGGGCGGAGCAGCCTCACAGAAAGGCCTATAGCGCCACCACTGGGTGACGTGAGGACACTGCATATAGCTTACAGGAAGTTAGAGACATGAATGCAGCATGTTTTCTATGGGGAAAAGATCCTGTGAGATACTTATATTTCTTATGTGGCCTAGAACACTGAACATCCTTCAGGATATTTTTAAGACTTATTCACGGTGCAGTCAACGATAGAATGGACAAAGACAAGCTTCATGGATAGTCAGAATATGTTTAATAAAAATAATTAAACCTCAATTTCCTCTATATAACTTCATAGAAAGTAATCCAATAAATTACAAATGACTTCTTAAGACGCTTTCCTCCACTACATAAAGCATTGTTTGACTACACAGACCACAACTTGCAAATATTGCAACTGTCCAAATAACAAAACAAAATAACAAGAAATTGACTTCAAGATGACATGTAGGATATTATCAAGCTTGAAACAAACAATACAAGGCAATAATCTAGGCGTGTCATTTCAGCAACTACTTTACACAAATGAGAATTGAACTCAATGTAGTAGTGTATGGTGTCTCATTCGGTTTGCATATTGGTCATCATTTCCGGGTCTAGTCAGCCTCCAGTCAGTCAAGCACTTTCAAAGTGTGTCACCTTGGGAGACCTAATTACAAACTGCCCCCCCAAAATATCAAATCAGAACACGCGATATAAACAAAATGTTCAGTCCAACCTTTTAAGTCTCATAGAAGCTGTCGTTTTCAGTCATTTTTACAGACTCCACAATTTTGTCTTCTGCCAACTGAGCAGGGTCATCACACAGTAAGCTACTGACCAACGTCTTGCGTGTAGCTAAACAAACCAAAGCCAGCTAGAAGATTCCTAGCAGGGTGAGTATTATTAGTGTCCTGCCAGCAGTGTTGGCTGAGCCTCGGTCTAAGGGCACTGCTAGTTTCAGTTTAAGGGTCTGGGGAGGTTGGGATGTGGGTATAGGGATGAGTGAAATCTTTGCTACATAACTTTTTTGTATTCCTTCTATGTATGTAACTTTTCTACTGTGTACTATTTGCCCCACAATTTTAAGATTGTATATTTATTTGCCCAGGGACTGCGGGTGGAAATTAGCTGTTTAGCTATAACCTTGTACAGTGCATCTCTCCCTATTCTATAGGGTAAATGTCTACTGTACCTTGTCCCTGTCTTAAAAATAAATAAAATCAATCAATCAATCAGTCAACGTAGCAGTTGTATAGAAGGACAGCAGAGGGGGGTGTTCTTTGAATTCGCTTGCTCTGGAGTAAAAGCATGTCTAACAGAGATGGGCACTGCTCTGTGATCACACATACGAATCATGATTTAAAGGACATTGCACTACAAGTGGCCGGGGAAGAACACCTTCAAGTTCAAGGTTATTTCAGTGGCATGTCTTCATCAGTCTTGGTTTAGACGACGGGAGCTCTTTCAGGGCATGGGCAGTGATGAATGGGTTTCAAAACGACAACACTAACATCTGCACAAAGGCTGACAGTGAATCGATGAGCCTGTTTGCCAGAGACGGGCCTGTCGTGGCTGTTTCATTGTCAGCACTGTAAAATAAAACTCCAGATTTTTGAAATGCGTGTCTAGCGGTCCAATGTGTGCCAACAAACAGTTCTAGGTGCTGCTTTAGGGAAAGCGATGTTCTGCTAAACAATTTACAAAAGGTACGAAGCCCTAATGAACTCCAGTCTCAAGTGGAGATGATCCCAGACACACCGAGTCATGATAATGAGCAAACACAGTGCCATATGTCGGGACAGAGACGCCATCTGTTAAAGCAGATACTAGAGAGAGAGAGGTGAGGAGGAGAGATCAACAGAAGACCGGCGTAAGGTCACTTCTAACTGTACTGTATCTGTAAGACTCGCTGACTGGGAAAAGAAACCTGAAGAGAAGTCCCTTGGAATACGGAGACCAAGGTCAGCAGAGGCAGCTCTTATCACACACTCAGAGACCCAGCCTAAACAATACCCAGCCCAAGACTTACTGAAGGCTGGTACCTGTACATATTCAGCGTCATGGCAAATTACAGCCGTACTCGACGCAGCAGTGTGTTGTGAATGTGAATTAGACTGCGCAGAGACCTAGAACAGACAATACCAAACTGTGGTTAACACATCAACACTATGAAACATCTCCACACCACCGCCTTCAGGGCCAACACTCGTTTGAACACCAGATACACACTCGGATCCGTATGGAAGGCAATCTCATGGAGGAAGGGGCAGAGCAGAAGGGGGTTTAGTCCTCGCCCGCTGAAGGCAGATGAAGGTGCTCCACTATTGTTAGGAGACAAATACAGATAATACTAAAGGACTCTGGAGGTTTTCTGTCACACCATTTCTCAGACCTTGAACCCAACACGCAGGTTGTGATCAGGCAGACACAGTCTCTGAACATGCTATTATTCAGTGTGTGGGGCTCTGTAAGAAAGCTGTCTGTTTCCTACCAGTCATGGGGTGTACAGTACCATCGGGTCAGGGTCACTGCAGTAACAGACACGTCATTCGCTTAGAACAGCCTTATGGTGCGTCTTTTTCCCAAACACACACATACGACACACTACTGGTTAAATCCAGTAAGAGTTGAGCTCACTCAGTTGAATGGGTAAAGACAATCAAACCAACAAAAATCCAGAGCCCAGTGAGTGGAGCTCTGAAGAGTCCCCATTGGGTTCCAACAGGGGCAGGTAAGTGGGTTTTATATAACGCGCGCACACACACACACACACACACACACACACACACACACAGTGATCTCAATCCCTTTAAAGAAGTTGGGGTAAGATGCAGTCAAATATGCCAGGATGAAATATGTGTGTACAATACCAGTTTAGCAGGACACTCTCCCTGAATATGATCAACAGCACAGACACGCTCCCTCAGTCTCTCTTAGCGAGAGCAGCTTTTGGCACACTGTCCTCACAGTCTTCCCTGGGATAAACCCTTACATCATGGTCCAACAGCAACCGGAGATGTGCAAGGGATTGCACCGAGACGAACCAAAGTGCATCTCGGTGTAAGGTCAACCACGCCTGACGGATGTGTGTGTGTGATATAGAATTAGTGGTGAGTGAAGTCCTGTCTCCTCCCTCAGGTGATGTTTCTATTGGGTGCTGGGAGGTGAGACTGGGGGAGGGGGGGGCGTTGGCCGGCCCAAACCAATCTACAGCTTCAGTGACATTCATTAGCTGCCCGAGTTATTGCTGACGTTTCCAAAGTTGTGATCTGCAAAGTATAAGTGTAAGGGAACCTGTAAAAGTATTTACAAAGGAAACCAAACTAAATAATTGTCAAGTCCCCCCTACCCCCCCTCTACCCCCGCCCCTCCAGTCAAAATATATTAATGGTACAGGTCTGCAGGAGCGTCCACACCTCTCCTCTTCTTTAATAAAATTAAATCCCAACATGATAATTACAATAATGCCATTCTGATTTCTTTTTCTGTTTGTTGCATTTGTACATCATTGTGTAATACAAGTTCACAAAGTCCAGAAATCTACTAAAGTCTGACATGCAAAATGTCTCTCAAAACAAGATTGTACCTTTGAACAAACACTGAAATTTCATTTCAGTTTCTCTAGGTCATGGTTCTTTTTTCATTTTTTTGTGTGGTTTTTTTTGTTCTCTTTATTACACAACATTTGCGTTAGTTTTTGTATTTACATGAAATAAATCACAATGTAAGTGCAGGAAAATCCATATATATGTATATATGTGTACATTTCTAGAAGATACATAAATATATTTATATTTATATATTTGTGGGCTCAGTCTTCATCGCTGGAGTCCGAGTCGCCGGACGACGAAGAGGAGCTCCCCGACTCCGACGAGGACGAGTCGGCCTTCCCCGAGCCCTCAGCGCCGCTGTCCTTCTGCTCCGCCGACTCCTCCCCGTCCTCCTCGTCCTCATCGTCCTCGATGTCCCCGCCCCTCTCCCTGGGCCGCTGCGTCTCCCGGGGCGCCGGCGGCGGCGTCGTCTGCGAGGGGGCGGGCGGAGGGGCGGGGTCAGTGTTTGAGCTCTGTGGTGGCGTGGTGGTGGCGGTGGGGGACTCTGGTTGGTTAAGGCTTGGCGTGAGAAGCATCCCTGGGTACAGCATACTGGAGAGTAATAAGGGGTTGAGGGACAGAGGAGGACCGGGGGCTGCCGCGGCAGCAGAAGCACTTAGTGGGGGGGCGGCGGCGGCAGAGGAGGAAGTGGCGGCGTCGCAGGCGGCGTGCTCCCCGCTCGGGCCCTCTGTCCTGTCGCCCTTGGCGTCGGAGGTGTGGGCGGCGGGGGGGTGTGAGGAGGAGGAGGATGAGGAGGAGGCGGCTTTGGAGGCGGACGACTCTCCTCCCCCTCCTCCTCCTCCTCCGCTGGCGGAGGTCGTCCCCTTCCTCTTGTTCTCTGACCCCGCCGGCCCGTCCGCGGGGGGCTTCCCCAGCAGGCCGCTCATGCCCAGCAGGTTGGGGAGTCCGGCCATGCCTGAGAGCATCATGGGGAACATGGCGGCAAGGTTGCTGGCGGCCAGGTTGCTGGCGTCCGGGGGCAGGCCCATGAGGCCGGCGGACAGCTGCAGCGACTGCAGGCTCTGGAGGTTCTGCTGGAAGGCCTGCAGGCTGGAGAGGTCCATGCCGGACAGAAGCCCGTTGGCCAGCAGGGGGTTGAGGCCCAGGGAGGAGGCCCCGCTGTTGGAGGTGGCGGCGGCGGCGGCGGCCTTGGCCAGGGCGCTCTTGGGCCGCCGGCCGCGCCGACTCACTTCCTCCGGAACGATGGGTCCGGTGAGGATCCGGTCGAACATGCTCTCCGGGAGGTAGCCCTGGGAGACGGAGAGAGAGAGACGGGGTTCCGATTAGGGTTGCGAAAATTCCGGGAATATTCACAAACTTCCCAAAATTCCCAACGGGAATTAACAGGAATAAAGTAGAAATTTATGGGAATTAGCGGGAATCAATTCTGTTCTTTTTCAAGTATTTGTTCAGTGTCTCACCTATGGGATGACTGGAGTTATGGCAGCAACCTAAAGTTTTCCAGTTTATTCCCATAAATTCCCATTAATTCCCATTTGAAGTTTGTGAAAATTCCCGGCAATTTTGCAACCACGGGGTCCACGGCGTTGTACAGGCTAGCGCACTCACCGACTGCTTGACCACGTCGGCCCACTCGGGGGGAACCCCGTACTCCGGGTTCTCCTGGAGGAACCGGCACAGGTCCTTCAGAGGAGGGGCGAAGGCGCCGCCCACCTGGAGGAGGAGATGGCGGCGTTAGCCTCGCCGCAGAAAAACGGAAACAAGGACCGCCCAGAAAACCCACGTGGCGGTCATGGCGGGAGGCCTCACCTTGCGGGCGTTCCTCCTGTTGATGATCTGCACGCGCTCCTCGCCCGTCAGGCTGTTGACGTCGATCTTGTTGGGGTTCCGGCAGCGGTGCCTCTTCTGCTTGGGCCGGCCGTCCTGGAACTGCATCTGCATCTGCATCTTATTCACCCCCTGGGAAGACATCCTAACGTCAGTACGTCATCATATCTCATAGAAGATACGGTAACAGAGGAAAGTATGTTTTTGCGATGCTATGTTTGACTCCAGACTGAATAGCTGTGTCTGTGTGTTGTTTTATGCATTGCTGACTGTTTGTCTGTAACTATTGTATATACTGCTGCTACCCTGACCGGGTCTCTCTTGCAAAAGAGATTTTAATCTCAACGAGTACTTCCTGGATAAATAAAGGTTGATTGGAAAAAGAAAATCCTAATCAGATCACATCATCATCATCATGGCTGGAGAGGCACTTCAAGAGTCACTCCCAGGTCATCATGAAGGTGGGGGGGGGGGGGGGGGGAGAGACTCACAGGGATGAAGGCGCCGGTGTCGGCCACGAAGCCCGGGTGCTCTCTCAGCCACTGGTCCAGGTCTTTCCTCTTGGGGGCGTCGTCTCCGGCCAGCCGCGTCCCGTCTTTGAGGTTGATGACGGGGACCCTGCTCTCCGTGTCCATGGGGCCCCCCTGGACCCCCCCGCCCTGCCCGTAGCCCGGCAGGACAGGGGCCCCCGGGGGGGCGGCCTGGGCCATGCCGCCCCACGCTGGGGGCACCTGGAGACGCACGGACACACACACACACACACACACACGCACACACACACACAGACAGACGGACACACACACACACACACACACACACACACACAGACAGACAGACAGACACACACACACATACACACAGACACACACCAGCCATCAGTCAGCAGCTACAGAGTGTGAGAGCTAGTGCATATGGCGCTGTATAGTTGGCTTTAGTCACTTAAAAAAAAGAAAAAAGATTTGGGAATATATGTGTATGTTTAGATAATGCTGTCGTATTTAATTGTGTAAATGTATGACTGTGATTGTTTTTTGTTATATTGCTTTTGTGTTGTTTTATACTGTTTATGGTGTTTGCCATGTAACCAGGGCACCTGCTTCAAAATAAATGAGACCTTGGTCTCAGCAGGCTTCCCTGGATAAACAAAGGTTAAATAAATAAAATAGTCATACTGTGTGATTTTATGAGTCTTATATCCAGACAAGCACGGGTTTGTATGAACAGCATTGATGGGAGTCAGCGTGAGAGAGCTAGAGAGAGAGAGCATTGACTGGTGGAGAAGAAGGGGATAGGAGGGGTCATAGGTCAGTCCTTACGCGTTCAGCCATGGCCGGGACTCTGTTCTTGTTCATGAAGAGCAGGTCGACGCCCTCCACGTTCTTCCTCCGGCCTCTCCTCCTCTTCACCACCGGCTGGCCGTCCATCGCTCCGTTCAGCCTCATCTGCCCGGCCAGACCTGGGGGCACTGAGGACAACCAGCGCATCAGCCTCTGACCACAACCCTCACATCAGCCTCTGACCACAACCCTCTGACCACAACCCTCACATCAGCCTCTGACCACAACCCTCACATCAGCCTCTGACCACAACCATCACATCAGCCTCTGACCACAACCCTCACATCAGCCTCTGACCACAACCCTCACATCAGCCTCTGACCACAACCCTCACATCAGCCTCTGACCACAACCCTCACATCAGCCTCTGACCACAACCCTCACATCAGCCTCTGACCACAACCATCACATCAGCCTCTGACCACAACCCTCACATCAGCCTCTGACCACAACCCTCACATCAGCCTCTGACCACAACCCTCACATCAGCCTCTGACCACAACCCTCACATCAGCCTCTGGACACAACCAGCACACTGCAATCCTCTTATATGGAGGACGGTTTCTAAATAACTATTCTGAGTACCCAGAATATCTCGCTATGGCAAGAACAACAACAAAACAAAAAAACTATGATATTTGCGGACACCGATGAGAATCCGATCGGATATTGAACCGGATGCTGATTGGCCCGTGCAGAAAGTGGGGCTGAGAGGAGAGGCTGATTTGGCCTCTGATTGGTTACTGACCGCAGATTTCCACATTTCAAGTATTGCTAACGAGTCCTGAACTCTAGCGAGCTGTTGGGAGCGTATCCGGCCCACAAGGTGCGATTTACTAGGACTTTCTTCCACGTTAACTCCCACTTCACAGAGGTTTTTATTACACAAACGGCAAAGTGTACTACATGAACGAGCTGAAATAATGTTCAAATGTAGCTGGATTTGAAAGAGTACAGTAGGCTAATGCGCTGGCTCCGCTCCTCTACCCATGTTTATTAGTGCTTGACTCCAGACTACTGAATAACAGAGGCCTACATTGTGAAAGAATGGCTGTGCTGCCATCTAGTGGTCACAAAAAAGATAATGTATGAAAACATAAATAGTAAAGGGTCATCATGGAGGGTAACCTTATTCAGATCTGATATGTGACATGTGAGGAGGATTGCATGCTGGGGCTCTGTGTGTGTGGCCGGGGCGCGTACCGTGCGGGTAGCTGGCCTGGGGCTTGGTGAAGTCGGCCAGGCCAGTGTCGGACGCGCTCTGGAGCTCGTGCAGCCGGGCCAGGTACTGCTGCTGGCCCAGGGGGGCCTCTTCTGGCTCCAGGGGCCTCTTCAGGGGTAGACCCTGCTTCTGGAAGGTCAGCTTCAGACCCCCCTCCTGCTGCACGGAAAGAGAGGGACAGAGAGAGAGAGAGAGAGAGAGAGAGAGAGAAACAGACAGAGAGAGAGACGGAGAGAGAGAGCGACAGAGAGAGAGACGGAGAGACAGTCAGACAGAGGGAGTCACACACATGGTGACGGAGCGACAACCAGAGGGAAGATCACCCGCCCACCCCCACCGGCCCGGACGAGAAGCCCGGCCTGGCCAAGGGCGAGAGCGAGCGGCGGATGGTGGCGGCGCGGACCAAGCCAACCAAGTCACAGTGGCTCGGTTCTGAACAGGCTTCAGATCGACTCCAGCTCTACTGTGACGGACCACACACAGCCAGCGGTATCAGGAAGGGGGACCACACAGCGTTCAGCGGCTACTGTAGAAGCACGGGCGCACGGCAGCAGAGGGGTTTACCAGGGAACTAGGCCGACCGTACGCCAGGGACCGGCCGCAGCTTTCAGCAAATTCAATCAGGTCAAACGTGACCGTCTCGGGTCAGGACAGCCTGGAGTATCGGGGGCAGGGGATGCCGGAGGAGCCATTTTAGGGAAATCTTATCAAAAATGTTGTGATGTTGATGCAGAGTCCGACTGTGTGAGAGCAAGCGGTAAGCAGGCGGTGTTAATAGCCCAGCTTCTTAGAAGCCCCGTCTGGGCTGGGACACCCACAGACGGTCACACAGCCCTGGCAATCAGGACTGTGAGGAGGAGCCTCTCAAATCAGCGATACCCCACCTCCCTATTAGCCTCCCAACATGATTTCAGATCAGTGTGATTACAGCCCGGTCCCAGATCTGATTGGTTCTGAGTGGGTTAGAATTGAAGGGGGGGGGGGGGGGGTATCAGATCAATCAAGTGCTGTCGACAGCAAAAAAACAAACAAATCAGAAACCCAAAACGAAAACATGCTGAACACCGCAATTAGCATTCGGATTCGGGGAGGGGTGGGGGTGGTTGTGGAGGAGGTGTCGGTGTCCAACGAGGGGAGTAACGGAAATCAACATACGTCATTGAGTTTGACTGAGAACTCCTTGTTTTCTGCAACATGCTTCTTCACCTTTGACCCCTGCGGCGAGGCAGAGGGGTCCTCGCACAGGCCGCCGCTGGCGTTGTCAAGGAGCTTGGTGGTGTAGAAGGAGGCCACCGGCCCGCCGGCCTCGTAGGCCCGCCTCGCCCCTGGCCACTTCCCCTTCAGCACGGCCTGGCAGATGCTGTCCAGACGGTTGATCATCACGCGGTCCTGCAGGGGAGGGAGGGAGAGAGAGAGAGAGAGAGAGAGAGAGAGAGAGAGAGAGAGAAAAAGACAGAGAGAGAGAAAAAGACAGAGAGAGAGAAAAAGACAGAGAGAGAGAGAGAGAGAGAGAGAGAGAGAGAGAGAGGGGGGACAGGAGCAGGGTCACTTTTGATCTGGGAGGAGGTGCACTTTTCCCTAGGAGAGCCAAATCAAACGGATGCCCGAGATAATTTGTTCCCTCGGCTGTTGGGTCTTTAAACAGGCCTGGATGCGACTGCACTTAAACAAAAGACTGATGGACTCTTAAGAGTGTGTGTCCACCGGCCAGCTTGTATTTTAGAGCTGCCGCTGTTTTTCTCATTGTTTATGGGTAATGGGCTCTGGGGCGCTATAGAGACGAGAACTGTGTTCCAAGCGCTTTTTAGCGCTATAGCGCCATGAGCAATAGGCTTTTTTTTCCTGTGGAAAAAAGTTGCACTTCGACGGCTAAGACGAGGGGCTGTGGTGGGTTTACCTTGGGCCAGTAGGAGGCGGCCAGCATGTAGCCCCCCTGGAAGGCGTGGGAGGAGTTGCTGACGCCGTTCTCCGCGGGGTGGCTGTCCTGCATCTCGTCCTGGGTGGTGCTGAGGGACGCCACGCTGTCCTCGTCGAAGCCCTTCACGTCGGGCGCCGTGGGAACTGGAGCAGCGACGCAGGAAGACAAGGCAAGACTCGTTAAGACTGCTGCCACTCATTGGGCACCAACGGTACTTCTACAGCAAGAGGGTTGTGGCTAGGTGCTGTACAGCTACGGCCTGTGTAGAAGGCTAGTTCCCATAAATGCAGAGACCCTAAAAATCTATTTTCTGCCGCAAAACGGTTGTTTTCATCAATCTGTCTTGATGAATCGCTAGTTGTGCTTACATAGAGCATAGGCCTGTTGTGTTGTTTTTCACATGCCTCTGTAATATGATCTTTAGAAACGTCTTTAGACACGAAATATCTTCCTCACTTGCTCCAGCACGCATGCGAATGGAGCAACGATTGCACGCTGTGCGAATGCGTGCTGGAGCAAGTGAGGAAGCTATTTCGTTTCGAAAGACGTTTCTGAAGATCATGGCATTTGAAAACCACAACAGGCCTATGCTCTATGTAAGCACAACTAGCGATTCATCAAGACAGATTGATGAAAACAACCGTTTTGCGGCAGAAAATAGATTTTTAGAAACTGCATTCTAAGTGCCCCGACCACCGCCATTACATGGATAAACTGGCTCGCGCTGGATTTTAAATTTCTTCTACATGCCTCCGAACTACTACAAAGTGATCTCGGTGAGTCAAACGTCTTATAATATGTCGTAAATAAGGTCCAGGTTGTCAAAAACGAGCATTGTCCTTTAACCCTAAATGACCTCTGTGTTTATGGGAACTAGTCTTTAGCGTCCTACACCGGCCGTAGCTGTACCCCTTCTAGCCACGACCCAGCAAGAGCCACGAGGCCAGGGTGCTAGACACCAAACACACACTCACCCTTCGTCTTCTTCTCCTTCGCCCGCCCCTCCTCTCCCTCGCTCTCGCTCCCCGCTGAGGAAGAAGAGGAGGAGGAAGAGGAGGAGGAGGAGCCGGAGGAGCAGGACGAGGAGGAAGAGGAGGAGCTGGACCCAGAGTGGGACGAGGAAGAGGACGAGGATGACGAGGACGAGGAGGAGTGCGAGGACGAGCTGGAGGAGGAGCCGTCCGAGTCCGAGTCGGAGGCGGCGTCGGTGGCCTGCGCCCGCCTCGCCTCCCGCCGGCTCCTCTTCCGCGCCTTCTTCTGCTTGCGCTCGGCGGAGTTTGGCGTGAGGGGCTTGGTCCGCGCTGCCACCATCCGCCGCTCGCTCTCGCCCTTGGCCAGGCCGGGCTTCTCGTCCGGGCCGGTGGGGGTGGGCGGGCCCGTGGGCGTGGCGGGCCTCCACTTCCTCTCCTCCTGCCCGGCCGCACGATCCTCCCCCTCTGAGGCCGGCTCCTCCTTGGGCACCGCCAGCGGAGGCTCCGGGTCCCTCTGGGCCGGGGCTGGAACCGGGGAGGGCGCGTGGAGCGCCGGCGCGGCCAGCGGGGAGCCGGCCAGGGCGGGGCCGGGGTACTGGGGGTGGTGGAGGAGAGGTGCCGGGGTGCGGTTCTGCTGCTGGTTCTGCTGCTGCTGCTTGTTCTGGCTGTAGCCGCGCTGCACGGCCGTGAAGCAGAGCTCGGGGTCGCGGAGGATGTGGTAGTCGGTGCGGCTGACGCCGTGCTTGGCGGCGCCGACCAGCAGGTCGCGGTCGTGCGGCCCGGGCTCCCACCACACGGGAAGGTCCGAGCCCATCTGGCACAGCGCCAGGCGCTCGTAGAGCAGCGGGTGGCGCAGGACCTGCTCCCTCACCTGCCGCAGAAGCTCCACCCGGTACAGGGTGCGCGACGCTCGCTCCTCCGTGATAGGCTGGATGGACAGGGAGGGGTCCACCGCCGAGTCTGGGGGAGGGGGGGGGGGGGGGGGAGAGAGAGAGAGAGAGAGGGGGGGGGGGGGGGAGAGAGAAAGAGAGATATGAGACCGTGTCGGTACGAGCTGCAGATCTGGTTGTGTCTTGTGTGAACTCGCTCCGTTGTTGACTCCTCCACCAATCATTAACCCCGGTCGCCCTACGCTCGGCTCAGCCGCTGGTCACTCGTGTTTGTGTGCCCGACGACGTATCAGGGCGTCTAATAATAGACTCTGCGGGGGTGGGGGGGTGTCTCACCTCCTTCTCTAGGCGGCAGGCGACACACCCTCCTGCACATGGCGGTGAACGCCCACAGGTACTTCTGCAGGCTCTCGTCCGTCTTCTTGTGCAGCCTGGCCATGGCCCGGAACTTGGTCCAGTCGAAGCGGCCCAGGTCCGGGTCGAACACCACTCCGAAGGTGGACACCACGCGGTAGAAGTCCGCCTCCTCGCGTCTGGTCCACCTGGAGGAGAGAGAGAGAGAGAGAGAGAGAGAGAGAGAGAGGAGGAGACCGTGAGCGATAAAACGAATGGTGCCGACGACGACTTATGCGTCTTACCCTGCGCTCACACGCTTGCGTTTGATGCGTGTCCGTCAACGTATGGCGGAAGGCGTGTCTGCCGCACGCAACAACAACCAATCACATTGTCCGAAACTGCGCTCGCAACAGCCAGTAGATTCTCCAAATCTGCTAGCGCGCACTATTTTGAAAACCCACCCGGCTTTTCGTTCAGTGCTGTCATGGATGCTAATCTGGTCGAACGTGTGGCGATCGTCACCACGTGAACGTGGTGCCCGCAGGTATTGGGTACATCCTATCCTGCAAACAAACCGCGATTGTCCTCCATCTTGGTATCGAAAAATGTGAAAATCCCGCCTTGTGATGACGTCTTTCTCTGTCAAGACATCTGATTGGTCGGCAGCTCCAGCAACGCATCTGAAAGTTGAACATTTCTCAACTTTCGACGCTAGCAACGCAGGCAACGCATTGCACCGGGACAACAACGGAACCAGAATGCCATTCAGCTGCAGCCATTGAAAGTGAATGGCATCCGTCAATGTTGACGCATCAAACGCAAGCGTGTGAGCGGCCCGTTAAGGTGCACACTACCCCAGTAAACGTCAACCAACGCCTACGGTGGATCGGTGGTGCCATGTTTGTTGGTGGCTGTTGGCGTCGGTTGGATGGTTTTTCAGTTGAAATTTAAACTTCCAACATTCTAACAACAACTGCCGACTTTAGAATGTTAGGTGTTGAGTCGGTCGGTGCCTTACGGACGAGTGAGGGGGGGTGGGTCAAGAGTCATCACCTCTGCTGGCGCTCGATCTTGGCGGCCATCTTGGGGTTGAGGGTGTCGTTGAGGGTGGGGGGCAGGGGCCAGGCGGCGGGCGAGGTCATGGGCAGGCTCTGCTGGGTCTGGGCCTGGGTCTGGTGGATGTGGAGGATCTGCCGGCTCTTGGTGTAGCGCTGGGAGGCCGTGATCAGGCGGCGGAACCGGGCCGTCAGCACCGATGGGGAGGGCCAGTAGGCGGCGTCGCCCTCCGTCGCCGGGGCTGCGTCTGAGACACACAGACACACAAGAGTTCAGAGGTCCGAATGATCCAGTTCACAATCTCAGTCTTTGATGCCAAACTCGTGAAGTTTTATCGGTAGCTACAGTAGCTACATGATGTTCTGATGAAGTGTTATGACAGTTAGTTACATGTTTTGATTAAGTGTTATGGGTAGCTACTGTAGCTACAGTACATGTTGTCTTGATGAAGTGTTGTGGGTAGCTAGCTACATGTTGTTTTGAAGAAGTGCTATGGGTAGCTAGCTACAAGTACATGTTGTTCTGATGAAGTGGTATGGTAGCTAGCTACATGTTGTTCTGATGAAGTGTTATGGGTAGCTAGCTACAGGTACATGTTGTTCTGATGAAGTGTTGTGGGTAGCTAGCTACAGGTACATGTTGTTCTGATGAAGTGTTATGGGTAGCTAGCTACAGGTACATGTTGTTCTGATGAAGTGTTATGGGTAGCTAGCTACAGGTACATGTTGTTCTGATGAAGTGTTATGGGTAGCTAGCTACAGGTACATGTTGTTCTGATGAAGTGCTATGGTAGCTAGCTACAGGTACATGTTGTTCTGATGAAGTGTTATGGGTAGCTAGCTACATGTTGTTCTGATGAAGTGTTGTGGTAGCTAGCTACATGTTGTTCTGATGAAGTGCTATGGGTAGCTAGCAGCTACATGTTGTTGTTGTTATGTAGAGTTATGGGTAGCTAGCTACATGTTGTTGTTATGTAGTATTATGGATAGCTAGCTACATGTTGATTTGATGTAGTGTTATGAGTAGATAGCTACATGTTGTTATGATGAAGTGATATGGTAGCTAGCTACATGTTTTGATGAAGAGTTATGGGTAGCTAGCTACATGTTTTGATGAAGTGTTATGGGTAGCTAGCTACATTTTGTTTTGAAGAAGAGCTTGGGGTAGCTAGCTACATGTTGTTTTGAAGAAGTGCTTTGGGTAGCTAGCTACATGTTGTTTTGGATGAGGACAAAGTACAACGGATCGGATGATGAGGTCTGACCTCCAGCGTTGTCTGTAACCACCAGGTCTCCCGGAGAGGAGGCGTCGTCCTGCAGGGGGAGAGGAGAGATGTGTTCAGACTGGACACATCGTGGAAAACCACACTTCAAACGGGGAACCAAACAACAAAACAGCAGGCCACGGTTTAAGCCGCTCAACGCTGAGAGGATTCTGGGGCTGACAGTGCTCTGATCGCCAGAGCCTGCAGGGGGGGCACACACACGCCGGTCTGCTTGGCAGGTCTTATCAGCTCTGTGCTCCCAGAGGCCTCACCTCCATATCGTCCTTCAGCAAGGCTGGGGCAGGCTTGTATTCTGGGTCATCCACGTCCCTGTGTACACAGATATCAGCACACACACACACGCACGCACGCACGCACGCACACACACAGACACACACAGATACACACACAGATACACACACAGATACACACACACACACACACACACACACACATGTCAGCAGGGGGCCACGCTGGGTCACAGCACAAATATGACACGTGCACACAGACACACACACATACACACACACACACACTCCGTACCAACTGGCTTGTAACAGGCTTCTAGGGTTGCAAAATCCAGGAATATTCACAAACCTCCCAAAATTTGTGGGAATTAACCGGAATACATTCGGTTTTCTAGTTTATTCCTGTTAATTCCCATACATTCCTGTTAATTCCCATGGGAAGTTTGTGAATATTCCAGAATGTTGCAATCCTTCCGGCTTCACAGGATTCCACCCTTATACTCTGTAGACTCACACAGAAAAGCTTCCTTTGGACAAAATGTCTTTTACAAACACAATGCTCAAGTCCTCAAGGAGGATACCACACACTGGTGCCCCACTAGCATAACTCAAATAGGAGAGTGGGCAGGAGCTTGCGGATAATCTTTTCGAAAAACTTTTATTGGTGCACAGAGACAGTGTCCAGTACTTTCCTGTTTGAAACTGCTGTTTGAGTGCACCAGGTTTTAGAGCATACACTCGCACACATTTAGCATAACTTAAGTTAGTTAGTTTCACTCAATTCATGAAGTTTTGCTGGTTGGTTTTCAAAAAAAAAAAAGTGAGTTACTGAGGCTCTGTCTGTTAGATATAAGCGCTGACTCGAGGAAAAGCAGATGGCCGGCGGCCATGTTTGCATACCCGTCCATGAAGTCATTGGCTCTCTGTTCCGCAGCGATGGCCTTCTCGTCGGGCCGGCCCACCCGCTCTAGGAAGCAGAGGGCGGGGTCTGCACGGATAGTGTTGTACTTCTCATAACCTGAGCGGGGAGGTGGGCGGAAAAGCAAACACAGGTTAGCGGCGTAGCTAGTTCATGGAAGCTCTACAACAAGCTGGCTGTTTTCCCACAGGTGGCTGATCTGATACGAGTCTAAAGTCAGCGTTGTTATCCACCGTGCTAGCCTGTTGTGTGAACAACCCTCCTGGCCCTTTATAAGAGCCCTGACCCACAGGCCCGGGGTTCTGCCGGGGTTCCCCTGCCTCTCTCACCGTGCTTGTAGATCCCCAGCAGAAGACACTTGTCGGACACCACTTCCCACCACAGCGCCGGCAGTTCAGAGTGGTCCGGCTCCGGCACCCAGATCTTGATCTCACTGTGGAGGGGAACGTGGACAGGAGGAGGGCGTGAGGGGAGCGTGGACAGCAGGAGGGCGTGAGGGGAGCGTGGACAGCAGGAGGGCGTGAGGGGAGATGTGTTTCCATCCTCACTTCCAGGCTTTGAGACATGAGAATTGTTCGATCTTGATCCTGAATGTGCTGAACGTAAATCGCAAGTACACTAAAGATACCTGTAGTTTCTCCTATGCTCACTAATTTACAAAGGTACTCTTTGCAATGACAACGTTGAATCTAATCTCAGTTGAATTGGTGTACCATCCTTGGTGGTACTGTATAGTTCTATGGGTGGTGAGAGGCTGCTGGTCCTCATTTGAACAGCAGGTGGCGACATACTGATAACTATTCCTTCCTACACTCGTTCTGACTTCCTCTGAACTCCTCTGAACTTGGTGATATGATTACAGTACCGCAATATGTCAAGGTTTTATCTCCACATACTCCGACACAAATAACACACACTGATGTAGAAGCTGAGACTATTTATTTCTCAATAGCAATTGTGGCTTTGACTTATTATAACGCACAGTATGACAGTTTGACATCTAACAGCCTGAATTCTGACTAACTGCTGGCATGACATTCAAACAAATAAGCAAACGACCCAATCCTCATACTGTACCATGGTGATGGCTCATATTATACACCAATACATTCTCCCTTCAATGCAGCTGCCGTCTATCGCTAGAGGTTTGAACAGCCGGTCTCTCTTTGTTAACGAGTTGAGGACTTTGTAAAGGGGGGGTGAAAGTTCAGCTCACCTGGAGTCCACACCGTCCAGTACGTTCTGGGACTGGCTTCCTATCACCTCTTGTTTCAAGTAGTAGAGCATTCTGACCCGGAGCAGCACCCTGCACAGACAGCACACCGGTCAAAACAAAGCCTGTCCACGCGCAAACGCTGAGCAAGCACTAATGCTTTCACACACACACACACGCACGCACGAGCGCACACACACACACACGCACACATTAACACACACTGACTCATGCAGGATCTCACACATACTGTAGACACAGGATCACACACATGCACGCACACACACTGACTCATACAGGATGACACTCATACTGTAGACACAGGATCACACACATGCACGCACACACTAACACACACTGACTCATACACAGTCCCACATTTAGACACAGGATCACACACGCACGCACACACACACACTAACACACACTGACTCATACGCGATCCCACACTTAGACACAGGATCACACACACGTACACACACAGACACAGATTCATATCACACACAGCACACACATGCAGCAGTATACGAACTCACACACACTCAACTCGCTCCGTTCTCATATTATGCATGATCTACTGTGCCGTAGGGCTTGACTGGCCTCTAGACACACCTCAGTCACACGGAGAGCCCCCTTACACTGCACCCAGACAGCAGCAGTAACACTCTACACACAGTAGCATCGGATGCACAGATGACACACTTCTGACATGCTTAGGACAGTACAGGCACAGAGGTATGACTGTACAGAGTCGCCTGTGGCGGTGTCATGGAGATGGGTGCCTCCCTGGGCTAACGAGGTGACGAGGGATGAGTCACTAGGGGACACGGGTTCTGTTCTCCCTGGAGCACTGTACATTCGCCGTCATCGTTGTCATTGCGCTGTCACCGTTCGCGTATTTTTCTGTACTCTGCCACTGAATTACTGTGTTGTTTGTAAGCAGGGCACATCTGTAAAAGATACCCACCCATCCATCCATCCATCCATCCATCCATAGTATCCATCTATCTATTTACTGTATCATCCATCCATCCATCCACCCACCCGCCCACCCTAGCTGTGTCAGAGTGTAAACAGAAGCAGGCTTGCTTCTACAGCCCCCGGTCTCTCTCTGTTTAACTGTATAAATCAGGCTGGTCTGGGTCTCGTCTCGCCTGTCCCGGTGACCTACAGTAGGCAGGGGAAGAGCGGTGTGCTAATCCCGCCACGTCTGACGGATGAGTGTCACGACCGGAGCGGTCTCGTCTGGCGGCGGACCGAGTCTAGCGGTGGGCCCGGCTCCAGGGTGGCTGTTGTCTGCTCCTCCCACCCTCCCTCCTCTGAGAGCCTCTAACGTCAGTCTAGCGGTGGGCCGGGCTCCAGGGCAGCTGTTGTTTGCTCCGAGCGCCCTCCCTCCTCTGTGGCCCCGGTCGACCAGGAGCAGCTGCTGTTTCCTGTGGTTGTCAGCACGGCCCTACATCACTCCCGGACAGACAGAACGTGTGTGTGTGTGTGTGTGTGTGTGTGTGTGTGTGTGTGTGTGTGAGGTCTCAGAGTCCCTCTCACATGCACAGGACCTCGCTGCACCAGAACCCACGGCTTACGCAGAGCGACACACACCCAGTCAGCCCATGACGTTACGTGGCCTAGCACCCCCCCTTCCCTCCAACACACACACACAAACACACACACACACAATCTAACTGATCCTCCATAGCCACCATCATAGCGCTTCTATCTTAAAACGTTCCCAGTGACCGAGCAGGGTCTGTGGATCCCCCGTGGGCCCTGCCCCTGTGTCTGACTGTCACATTCCAGTCATGAGTTGGGGGTGGGGGTGGGGGTGGGGGGGTAAACGCCGAGGTCAGCAAAGCCATCGGGCGCGTCCCCGTTTGGCCGGCGCGTCGCGCATCGGACGATCCCTGGCTTCAGCACTACTGGCCGGGGGAACAATAGGGAACGTTCTGTGGAAGCCCCGGGTCTCTGTGCCTAAAGCCCTCACCGCCCCCCTATCCCCCCCCCCCCCCTCTTTAGAAAGCGGAGCAGACGCCGTCCAATCGGGCTCCGTACCTCCCCGCGTTTTCACCCGCGGAAATCTGGCGTCGTTTCTCGCTATCATGTAAATAGAAAGATCAATGACAGCCATTAGCATGGTTAAAAAACCCATTAAGGCCGATATCAGCCTCCGGTCTGATCTGACGCGTACTCGTTAATGATTCCGGGAACCGTCGGATGACACAGATAGAGGTTTCAATTTCTCCTAATTAAAGAGTGGTTTTGACTGCCAAGGCAAAAAAAAACAACATGCCAATTATGACTTCACACGGGCCGCTCAGAACTAACAAGCGCTCTACCTAACACGCTACCTGCATCTTCGAAATGTTCCACCACGTCTTACATACAAAGCAGGTTCCTCTAGCCAGACTCTTTAATTTAAACATGATCAGACAACTCCAACTTTTAATGGGTGACTAGAGGAATATGCTGTACAGGCCCAGGCTAACGGTTAGCCAATGAGCGCCGAGGGCGGGACTAACGCCGTTGTCAAGCTGTCGTTCAACGTCGTGGAGCCGTGTGTTCGGACAATGTGACTTCAGAGGTTCTGTAGAGAGAGCTTCTGGTAACTCGGAGTAGAAGAGGACGACCGTTTGTAGTTGGTAGTAGAAAGAGTAGCGTACTGCGATAATAACATTACTGTTTCACTTCACTCAGCATTGTAATTATGTGGTCTATGGTTGTCATGGCTATGCATCAGCAATGTCGTTATAGTCGAATCTCCCTCCCCCGTGGAAATCGGTTAGAGTGGATGCAACGTCAGACTGGAGATCTCGACGGAGTTAAGGAGTTGACGGTTCAGGCTCAGGCTTGCGGAGGGGCCTACTTGTTGCAGTGGTGTTTGAGGTGCTTCTTGTAGCCGTCGTCCTGCAGCATGTGCTCGGGGTTGTGCTTGCGGATCCACTCGGCCTTGTGGATGTCGAAGGTGCTGGACTGGGTCTTCATCTTCTTCCCCTTCCGGCCCCGGGGCACCGGAGTGGACAGACCTGGGGGAGCCGGGGCAGAGGAGGGGTCACATGTGACAGGACGCCTGCTTCCACGGCCGGGCGGACAAGAGTGGTGGTGACCTCATGGTCTACTCATTAGGGTGGCAAGATCCGGAAATATTCACATGCTTCCCATGGGAATCACAGAATTTCTTCCCATTCATTCCCATAAATGTCCAGTTTATTGCCGTTATTCCCATTATTTCCCATAAATTACCGTGGGGAATTTTAGGAAGTTTGCGGATATTCCCAGAATTTTGCAAACCGACAGCTCATACAGATATAACTCATATTGTAGTTTTGTAACGTATTGGGGAAGTTAGAATGGTTTGTTCATAGAAGGTTTGACCATATTTACAGACTTGGCCCCCATGGTCACCCTTCATCTGAGCTGTGAGCAGAACGCCGTCGGCCTCTCTTACCCAGGTGGTTCTGCAGCTCCTTGGTGCGCCCGTCTTCGGAGGGGGCGATCAGGTCCCACATGAAGCTCTTTATCTTGTCGTCGCCGCGGTAGTGGACCAGGCAGTAGGCCAGCAGGGCCCTGCAGATGGACTCCACGTCGCGCTCGCTCAGCTGCTTCTTAAAACGCCCGTGGAGCAGGATGTCCTTCCACCGGCCCCACCTGGACCGCGCGCACGCACACACACACACACACACACACACACACACACACACACACATACAGGGTTAATACAGAGACACTGGGTGCGTTAAGTAGCTGAGCGCTCAGTCAGCGATCAGTGATCAGAATTCACTTAACGGGTTGCTCAGTTACGCTCAGACTGAGCTGCTCAGAGCACAAGTGAGCAGTTTTGAACTACGATCTGTTTGAGCCAAACACCACGTCATCATCATCATCACCACCTGAGAAAACAAAAACAAGGGGTGCGTTTTGGCTTGGGAATCGTTGGGACGCTGCAGGTGAGAAGTTCTGGTCTCCTAGCAACTCAGCGCTCGGTTAGAGCAGACCGTTAAGTGGGTTTAAAAACCACTCAACGCTCAGAGTGAGCATTCGCTCACTGAGCGCTCCGCTACTTAACGCATCCACTGACAGCACTATTCAACACACGGCCTAGATTATGATCCTAGCCTATTTTCTGGGAGGGTAATAATTTGGTTGTTAAAAACTGGGCAGAAGACGTAGACAGTTGCTTCAGCCTCATGTGAGAGGCACGCAGCAGATGTTCACAGGTAGCCTCGTGTCAGAGGAGGCGGTCAGAGTGAAGGCAGTGTGGGTCGGTCCGGCCCCCTCTCTCTCACCCGTAGACCAGCAGGTTCTTCTCCACCCTGAAGCACTCGGTGCGTCCGTAGCTGTTGAGGCGGTCGTAGGGGCGCCGGAGCTTGGGCTTGCCGTCTTCGCTGTCGCTGTCCCCCTCCGACAGCTCGGCCAGCTCGTCCTTGGTGGCGCTGAAGGGGCGGGTCTGCTTCCTCACCCGCGGCGTGTCGATCACCAGGCTGTTCTGAGGTGACCCAGGGGAGGGGAGGGGATGGAGACGGACGGTCAACAGGTAGGCACATCCAAGTTCGAGCAGTGAATTATCTCTTAAATTCTGCGCGCACACTTGGGCTGCAGGATTGTGACCAAAATTTATAATTGTGATTATTTTTGCCGGATATTGTTATTGTAATCGCGGTTAAGTGTGATTAACTGCGTTGCCCCTCTCATATAAAAACAAGGACAACTCGTTCTCCACTGTTTGCGCAGTATCTGTGCTTCAAGTTCCACTGACACAGATGTTTGCACTAACATTTGCATTAAAATCTAATCATGAATCATAATGACCCTCAACATGAATGACCTGACGCAGGCTTTGGCCTTGTGAATTTTGCGACCCAGCATTTAGGGCCGTATAATGCCTTTACAGCATTATATCATATGCTTGTATTAGGCGATATACTGTAGTAAAGTAATAGTTCATATTTATAATAGTTCAATAGTTAATTCATTTCAATTTGTTGTCGCATATAAAATCTAGGATTGACCAACAGTCCCAGTTTTGTACCATGCAAGTTAACGACAGCTGAGCCTCCAGAAAGTGTCTAACTGCATGATTGCTAGCAGTCTTATTTTTGTTTTTTGCCATTTTTTGGTTTTTCCATCCACTGCAGACAAAATCTGATAAGATAGCTATCTTAAGCAATAGATAGAATTAAATTCAGATGAGTTCAGTACAGTTTTGATGCGAGAATGACACAAAATGTTACAGCAAATTTAATTATAGCCCACATAATGCTATAGCAATGTAGTTTGGTTAACAACTTAAAATGTAATTGAAACAATTCTGTTTTTCTTCATAAATATAACAGTAACATCCAGCATACCCCACTGCTACAATATATTTCTGCTTTATTGAGAAGTTGGGGGATACCCCCTGGGTGAATTGAGCACATGCTTCTTCTTGTAGGCGTTTGGGGGAGTGTCAGGTACTGACCTGACTAAGCACCTCCTGAGGCAATCACATCCCTCTCATCACCTAGCAAGAATTTCAGGTTTTGAGTTTTACAAAGCGCACCCCTACCGCTTTGTCTGTGATTTGTAATGCTAACATGCTGAGTAGAGCTGCTTAAATCCAGGAATTCTTGATTGGATAATGCAGCAGGCGAGTCAAAGGAATGCATTCGTGTCTGCCTTTTAATATATCGCAGAGGGTCAAATCGATAACGATTAATTAGGGCTGCACGATTTTGACGAAAATATATTTACCCGATATTGTAATTGCGAGTAAGTGTGACTAATATTTCACATTTTAAATCCATTTTCTGTCATCATATATCTATATATATATATATATATATATGAGGACAGAGATAAATGTATGCCGTCTACCTTTGTATCATTAAAATAAATTAATTTAAGACTTTTTAAGAATCCGCAGACTAGTCTATCCATTTAGTCTATCAGTAACATTGCTCACAGTGCTCTCAGCAGGAACGCATGTGATTCGTTAGACAGAAGGTTAATCAAAATGTTAATCCTTGTTGGTGCAACCCAGCCTATGGCTCAGTGAAACAATCTCATATCACATGGTTTTATTTCGTTTTGACAATGTGAATAAAATTAATCAGTGCATCTTCACTATGATGAAGTGTGGAGCCCTACAGGCGCGCGCCGCATGCGTCGGGGGTCGGGTACTCACTCTCCCGTTGGCAGTGTCCAGGTCGATCTCCGCTTTCTTGGCCCACTTGTCCCAGAAGTTGGGGTCGTCCAGAGAGATGTCTGTGCGGTTTCCGGACGCCACGAAGCTGGCCTGAAACAAGACACCCAAATCACATCAGGCCGTCGTAATCGGATTGCCGGCTCCTTATGCCTCCGTCTCCAGCGGGAGGCTCCTTCGGTAATAGGCTGCTTCCTGAGAGTCGCAGATACAGACGAAGATAGAGACAGCGTTCTGGACAGGGAGGGTGGGGGGCGGGGGTGGAGGGGGGGGGCGGGGGCAGTATGTACCTTGGCGAAGGTGGACCCCCGTCCTTCAGACTCGATGGTGATGGTCTTGGTCCTTCTCTGGAGGATCTGGTCAATGTCCTCCTCGCAGAACTTGGCGCCCTCGTCCTCCTCGTCCATGATGGCCCCGTAGGCCCCCTTGCGCAACAGGTCCTCGATCTCCTTCTTGGACAGCTGCTGCTGCATTGGCTGGAGGGGGGGGGGGATATTGCATCATTGTTTCGACACAGATGCAGACACAGGCAAACAGCCTAAACTCACACACAAACACTCGCGCAAAAACACATACACACACGCACACACACCCAGACACACTAATGCTGTGTTCACACCGGGCGCGGCGAGATTGGGCGAACTGGGTGGCGCGAATTTTCTCCCGCGGGATCAATGGGTCGCCGTGCGAATCCACCGCAGAAAGTTTAATAAATGTAACTTTTGCGAATGTCGCCGTGCGGCGAATCCTGGTCGCCGCGCCGCCGAGTTCTGCGATTCGCGCCGCCCGTGCCGCCCGCCGCCCAGTTTGCGCGAATTGTAATGACTTTCTATGTAAACTCGCCGCGCCACAGGAAAAAATGAGGGAGGGCTGGGAGAACTGCACCTGAACCGGATCCCTCGCTGGGTCTTTTAAAAATGGAGGAGACGTGGCCATCCTTTCACCCGCGGCGCGTTAGTATGCAGATACGGACTGCGGATGTGCTCAATGACTCCTCAAACCCCTCCTAACCCTCGCGCAGAGGCGCGTTAGTATGCAGATACCGACTGCGAGCGGCCCAGTGACTCCTCAACCCTCTCCTAGCCCTCGGCCAGAGCGCGAGAGCGCCACTAAGCTCCGCGTTGCCCCCTAGCTCTCTCGTCGATGACCCCTCTCCTATCCGCGGTGGCCGCCTGACCCCTCCTCCTGTCCGACCGGGGGTGAAGAGGGCAGAGACGAGGCTAGACTCACCCCTCCTCCTGCTCCTACTGCTCCTCCTCCTGCTCCTCCCAGGCTGTTGTCCCGGCCGCTCATGCTCTGCAGCACGGCCTTGTCCAGGCCCAGCTTGAGGCTGGCGCGGTCGAACATCTCCCGCTCGTACGAGTTGCGTGTGATGAGCCTGTAGACCTTCACCGCCTTGTTCTGACCAATCCGGTGGCAGCGAGCCTGCGCCTGAAAACATAACGGCAAACGAAAAAAACGGCGGTGATTCGGATACAGATCTGATGCTGTACGCTTCCCAATCTCAGTCAGCTCTCGGGTTGCAAAATTCGGGAATATTCGCAAAATTCCCATGGGAATTAATGGGAATGTATATGGGAAATAATGAAAATTAACAGGAATTAACTGGAAAACAGAATTTATTCCCGTTAATTCTCATAAATTTTCTATTTATTCCCATTAATTCTGGGAAGTTTGTGAATACTTCCTGGAATTCTGCAACCCCAATCGAGCTCTGGAAGGAACCGTGTTGGGAGGAACCGTGTTGGGAGGTACCTGCAGGTCGTTCTGAGGGTTCCAGTCGGAGTCGAAGATGATGCAGGTGTCGGCGGCCGTCAGGTTGATGCCCAGGCCGCCGGCGCGCGTGCACAGCAGGAAGACGAAGCGGTCCGAGTCAGGCTTACTGAAGCGGTCGATGGCCGCCTGGCGCATGTTCCCTCGCACGCGCCCATCGATGCGTTCATACAGGTACCTGCAACACGGGAGCACACGGCCATGTAGTACACACACACACACACACACACACGTATATACACAGGCAAACTCTTGCACTCTCTCTCAGCCAGAATTCAAGGTGTTTGAGCGTGATGATCACAGACAGCCTCGTTCTCAGGAGATGTAGCCTTGCCCCCCCCCCCCCCCCCCCCCCCCGCGCTCCTCTTCCCCCCTTCTCCTCCCACGGTCTCCTCTCCGTGAAGTGACCCACTTGCGACCTCTCTGTGTCTGATGTGGGAGCGCCCCGAGGGGGTCTGTGACCCCCCCTGCTGAACCCCACTCGGGGCCGCGGGGCCCCCACTCTGCTACGCTCCGTACCTCGCATGTTTACTCTGCTGCTGAGGACCTGCTCTTACTGCCAGAGAAGAGCAGGGGGGAGAGAGAGAGAGAGAGAGAGAGATGAGACTATGACCGGGATAGGGGAGGGAGTGAGAGAGTGTGTGCGTTTGTGTGTTTGTGTGTATGTGTGTGTGTGTGTGTGTGTGTGTGTGAGTGAGTGAGTGAGAGAGAGAAAGAGAGAGCGAGAGAGAGAGAGAGAGAGAGAGAGAGAGACTAGGACCGGGGGTTAGGGGATGGAGAGAGAGTGTGTTTGTGTGTGAGACTGTGAGACAGAGAGAGAGAAAGAGAGAGAGAGAGAGAGAGAGAAAGAGAGAAAGAGAGAGAGAGAAAGAGAGAGAGAGAGAGAGAGAAAGAGAGAGAGAGACAGGCCGTGCCGCCTGTGAGCAGCTTGGGCTGGATATTTCGCCAGGAAGCTTACTGAAACCGGGGGGGGGGGGTAAGGCCTTGTATGAGAGACAGGGATCTTGCTGGTGGTCTTCTTCTACTTCTTCTTCTCCCCCAGGACCCCCCCTGTCTGCCTGCCACCCTGTCTTTGTTATCACGCCGCGCTGGCCGAGCAGTGGGGGACGCGCCGGTTCAACGGCTCTCTCCTCTGCCGGAGAGCCCCGCTACGAGATTCAGCGTTTCCTCTCAATCCTTGTGTAATGAAGATAAACAGTAGCGGGGATGATTCAACGTCCGCTGAGCCGCTGTAAGCCAACAGCAGATATGATTCAGCGTTTGGCGAGCGAGCCATAAGCCAGCGGCCGATAAGCCACAAAAAAGGCGCTCTGATTGCGCCGCCCAAGACAGGAAATTAAGCAACGATTGCCTCACGTGGGGAAGTCATGTAGAGTTCCCCCTTTTTCTCTGCCTCTAACCCCGCCCCCCCTGCCCCGCCCGCTGGCCGCTGAACCAGTGGTGGTGGGTGGGGGTGGGGGGGCGCCCCCCCTACTCAAGACACACAGCGCCGTCAACCCCCCCAAATGTGTCACTGGCCGTCGTCCCGTTACCTTCTCTGGATGAGGTAGTCCTCCAGGATGTCGAGGCAGCGCACCATCTGGGAGAAGATGAGCACCTTGTGGCCCCCGGCCTTCATCTTGGGCAGCAGCTTGTCGATGAGGACCAGCTTGCCGGCCGACTGGACCATGGCCTGCAGGTGGAAGTCCATGGCGGCCGGGCTGCAGACCTCGCGGAAGTCCTCCAGGATCTTCTCCTCGGCGCCTGGTGGGGAACGCAGACACGGTTATACTGTAGCTCGGAGACGACTGCGAATCTAGGGCCTGTGTATCATCTGGGGGGCGGGGGGACACCTCGTTTATCACACGCTAATTCAATATCAGGGGAACAATGTTCTATGTTCGCAGGGCTAGGGCGCTGGGTTATGAGCGGATGAAGTCGGAAGGATCAGTCGGATGAAGGGAGGAGCGGAGGGGATGGAGTGATGGAGACGGAGAGATGGAGCGATAGAAGAGGGAGAGAGAGAGAGCGCTGACTCAGCCCTGGCTGCTCGCAACTCCGCCTCCCGGGTTGTTCCCCGGACGTGTTGTCGGGTGAGAACAGGCTTTGTCACAGCGCAGTCAGGCCGTCTCTAGAACTCGTCACACACACTGGCCCTTGCTTCCCGGTCCCTTCAGTGTCACATCACGGCACGAACTAGCCGTGCTGCAGGAGCTTTTAACTAGGGCTGGGTATTTGCAAGGACCTTACAATACATGGGTCACGATATGATTGTATCACGATTGTATACATTGAGATGACATTACTCTATTACTACTGCTGCTTATCTATAGCGAGGTAGTTACACTATTACTACTGCTGCTTACTTTTGATGAGGTAGTGCTACATTAGTATTCCATTATTACTACTGTTTATAGTGAGGTAGTTACATTAGTATTACACCAATACTACCGCTGCTTCGCTTTGATGAGGTAGTTACATTAGTATTACATTATTACTGCTGTTTATCTATAATGCGGTAGTTACATTAGCATTACAGTACTCTATTACTACTGCTGCTTTGACGAGGTAGTGTTACATTACTGTATATCATTACTGCTGTTTACCTATAATGAGGTAGTTACACTATATAGTAACAGTATTACACTATTACTACTGCTGCTTACCTTTGATTTGTATTACACTATTACTGTGGTTTACCTATAATGAGGTAGTTACATGAGTATTATACTATTACTACGGCTGCCTACCTTTGATGAGGTAGTGTTACATTAGTATTACACTATTACTACTGCTGCTTACCTTTGATGAGGTATTGTTACATTAGTATTACATTATTACTGCTATTTACTGTACCTATAATGAGGTAGTTCCATGAGTATTAGACTAGTATTACTGCTGCTTACCTTTGATGAGGTAGGGGTGGTTGCAGCACTTCCTCAGCTCCATCATGGTGTTGACCAGGTTGGGCACGTTGGCGTGGCCGGCTCCCTTGGCCAGGAAGGAGAAGTTCTTCTCCAGGATGGCCCGGTAGTATTTCTTCTGGATGTTGGTGAGCTCCACCTCGATGATGGTCTCCTCCTTGGGGGCCAGCTTCTTCTCCACGTCCTCCTTCAGGCGCCGCAGCATCATGGGCTTCAGGATGCCCTGGAGCTTCATGACCTGGGACACACACACACACGCACACACACAGCTTCAATCATCTGAATACACACGTTCATCATCTGAATACACATGTTCACAGCTTCTGGACCTGACACTGACACACACACACACGCACACGCAAACACACACGCACACGCATACGCACACACACACCTTCAATCAGCTGAATACACATGTTCACAGGTTCTGGACCTGGGACACACACACACACACACACACACAGCTTCAATCATCTGAATACAGACGTTCGCACTTCAATTACCTGAAAATACAAACACACACATGCACGCACACACTTAAATGATCTGATGATGACTAGATTCTGATATAATAACCCATATGGGCTGTTTGTCTCTCCAGTATTCGCCTTCTGTTCCTGGGCTAATCCAAATGCAAACATGCTCTTCAACCACAATCGTGTTTTTTGTGTGCCAAGTTAGAACACACTGTTAAAAATGTTGTTTTTAAACAATTAGCACAACGAATAAATGACAATCTGACGAACATACAGTATATAATTAGCGACCGTGTGTGTGTGTGTGTGTGTGTGTGTGTGTGTGTGTGTGCGTGTGTGTGTGTGTGTGCGTGTGTCTGTGTAGGCCAAAATGTCAGAATGACCTAGTTGAAAAAGCCCCGTCCTACTCTGTGATTCCATCTGTACCAACAGGACCTCTTGATCCCTCCGCTAAACCAACACCAGGTGTGGGTGAGCAGTGAAGAAAAATCTCCCTCCTGTCCCTTAAAAGCGCTGCACGACAAATTACCCCCCCTGTACTAACAAAAGAGGATCGGTGAGGGTACAGCGTGCTACGGGGCCATACACAAACACACCAGGCTTCAAAACACACTGGTCGTTGTAGTCTTTCCAGCTACGGGGCCCCACCAGGGCCAAAACACACTGGTCGTTGTAGTCTTTCCAGCTACGGGGCCCCACCAGGGCCAAAACACACTGGTCGTTGTAGTCTTTCCAGCTACGGGGCCCCACCAGGGCCAAAACACACTGGTCGTTGTAGTCTTTCCAGCTACGGGGCCCCACCAGGGCCAAAACACACTGGTCATTGTAGTCTTTCCAGCGCTATCGCTGCACCGTCACTGCTGCTTACGAGGTCGGTGCCTGGGCCTCACCTGCTCTTCGGTCTTGAGGTCTCCGAACTCCTGCATGAAGGTGGTCTCGGAGGGGAAGCGCGATGGCTCCAGGAAGTGCAGCAGGCTGAAGAGTTCCTCCACCGTGTTCTGGAGGGGAGTGCCCGTCAGGAGGACCTTGTGCTCCTGGGGCCACAGGAAGAGAGGGCAGGAGAGGGAGGGAGGGAGAGAGAGAGAGAGAGGGGGGACATCAGTCACAAGTAATAACACACTATGAACATAGTAATAATAGACTATGAACTGCCCATATTTCATCGCAGGCTCAAAACTCATCTCTTCAAGAAGTGCTACAACGATCCTCCCTTTTAAGCACCTATTGTACTTTAGATTGCTATTCTTGCACTTTGCCTTCAGCACTAGATTATGCTCTTAGTCACTTGTTTTAGAAAGGAGTTGCACTTGTGAGTTCTGGCAAGTAGTAGTACATTGGCTTTTTCTACGTTAAATGCAATTATTGTTGGTCGTTTTGGATAAAAGTGTCTGCTAAATGACTGTAATGTACTGTAATGTAATAATATCATCACAAGTAAATAACAGACTATAAACATAATATGTCAATAAGTATGTCTTTCTCCTGACCAGATTCATGAGCTTGAAGCCTTCTAGCAGCTTGCAGTTCTTGTTTTTCAGCCGGTGCGCCTCGTCGATGATGACACAGCGCCACTCGATGGCGTTGAGCTCGGGGCAGCCCCCCAAAATCATCTCGAAGGTGGTGATGACCGCCTGGAACCGGTAGGCCCCCCGTAGCACCCGGCCCTGGGAGAGAGAGACACAGACAAGACACCGGCGCTCAGACACGGGGGTAGCCGCCACACTCTCTCTGTGATTAGGTGCGGTCTGTCGGCCGTTCGCTGCTGCTCCCGGGAGACACCTGGGAAATTACATCCATTTTGAGAGGAAAGAGCCCGGAGATTGTCCTCGAGGAATCTTCTCTGTATTCAGGCTCCACGGGGAGGCAGTGTGCGTGGGTGGGTGAGTGAGTGTGTGTGCGTGTTTTGAGAGAGCGTGTGCATGTGTGGGTGGGTATGTGTGTGATTCCCTGTGTGTGTGTGCGTATGTACAGTATGTGTGTGTGGGAGAGTATGTGTGAGAGAGTGTGTGTGTGTGTGTGTGTGTACAGTATGTGTGAGGGAATACATGTGTGCGTGTGTGAGAGACTATATGTGTGTGTGTGTGTGTGTTCCCCTCAGGGTGCTGTGGCGGTTTGAAGCGGGGCTGATCCGTGCTGTCAGGATGGGGCCCCCGAGGCGGACGGTGACATCACACGGCCTGGCTGACAGACAGCGCGCTGGCAGCTCCACCCCCCCCCCTCATCCCCTCCCACAGAACATCTGCATACTAACAGCCCCTAACTGCCAGTGTCGCGCCACATCACACGGAGAAATGGCGTGTGGCGGGGGCGAGGGGGCTACCGGCTGACGTGCCACCATTCAAATCCGCCGAAGTGCCATGCAGTAAGTACGCCCTCCCCCCCCCCAGTGCATTCTGGGGGGACAGCGCAATCCTAGTATCGCGATGCCAGACGTTGGAGATCTCCGTTGAAAATGGTCGCTCTCTCAAATTGAGAGAGGTCAATGGTCAATCTCTCAAATTGTTTCCACCCACTTTTAGCGACAAAACCTGGACGAGCGTTTTCACTCTCTTGTTGAGCGCAGCGTTTAGAGACTGACTCGTTTAGAGACTGACTCGTTTAGAGACTGACTCATGAGTAGGGATGAGACGGTATGGATTTTTGCATTACTGTACGGTACGGTTTACGGTATTTCACGGTATATGGCATTTCACCTCCCCAACACATAAAAAAGTATTTTACTTTGAAGGAACTACAGTGCAACACATGATGGAAAATACACACTATTGTAATTAAGCTCAGTTTATTAATAGCAAGCTTATATTAAATTACAAAATGAACTGTTGCAAGCAACTTGAAATGTGAAGTTCCAGAAGCGCATTATTGTGTAATACCGTAAACGTAATACCGTAAACACAGGGAATGTCACGGTTCTAATACCGTGGACATTTTAAACCTCGGTTCACGGTTTTACGGTATACCGTCTCATCCCTACTTGTGAGTCCTGTGCAGTCCTGCCGCATCACTACCACCGCGTGCCGTGTGCCTCCGCCGACAACCTTTACTACTGATACGCCCCTGATATCTCGGCACTATTCCTTCCCAGTCTCTGTGCTTCAAAATAAGAATTGTTTTTTTTGTTTTTTGTTTTTTTAGGGCATTTCTGCTTTATCGGGATAGGTCAGTGTAAAGACAGACAGGGAAGGTGGGAGAGAGAGAGAGGGGAAGACATGCAGCAAAGGGGCGTGGGCCGGTTTCGAACCCGCGGCCCTGCGGTAAGGACTAGCCTTCACATGGTACGCGCCCCAACCCATCGAGCGCACCGGGGCGCCCCCCTTAAAGCTGTCGTTATTCCGATGGATCAGAACCCAGACGAGCTGATGCACCTTCAGCTCTCAGCTCTGTGGGTGAAGTATACAGTAACTAAGCGCATTAGCTTCCATTATGCTGTGTTCACACCGGGCGCAATTTTTTCCTGTGGCGCGGCGAGTTTACATAGAAAGTCAATACAATTCGCGCGAACTGGGCGGCGGGCGGCGCAAATTCGCAAAAGTTAATTTTTTTTTAACTTTCTGCGGCGGATCCGTGAGGCGACCCATTGATCCCGCGGCGAGATTGAGCGAACTGGGCGGCGCAAATTTTCTCGCCGCGCCCTGTGTGAACACAGCATTAGCCTGCCGCTATTGTGTCGGCCACAATAGGGGGGAGGGGCGGGGGGGCTACACACCAGTGTGTGTGTGTGTGTGTGTGTGTGTGTGTGTCTCTCACCTGTGCGTCCCTGAAATACATCTCGTACTGCTGCAGCATCTGCCGGCTGACGCCACTGCCGTGGTAGACGATAACGTTCAGGTGGGTCCACGTGCGGAACTCGCGCTCCCAGTTGGCGATGGTGGACAGCGGGGCGATGATGAGGAAAGGGGTCCGGATGCCCATGCGGTAGATCTCCTCCAGGAAGGTAATGGACTGGATGGTCTTCCCCAGGCCCATCTCGTCTGCCAGGATACAGTTACGTCTGGCGGGGAGGGAGGGAAGGATCGATGAAGAGGAGGAGGGGTGGAGAGGAAGGGGGGAGGGGGAGGGTGGAATGGGAAGAGAAGGACAGGGATGGAGTAGAGGGAGAAAAAAAGGGAATCCAATCATAAACAGCGATGAAAAGATGGGAATCCTGAGAGTGGTTTTCTGGGTCTGTGATGATCTAGCCTGGCTTCGCCAGACTCAATTCGCAAAAATGCAGTTTTATTATTTCCCAGGGGGCGTTATCAACGGTCAGACCAAAAGGCCCTTTGGCGGCAATTAGATAGACCTACAATCAATCATATCATCATATCAAGTGGGTCCAGTCGCTCTATCAAACCCGCCCACCCTATTAGATAAACGTTGCGATTGGCCCGGGTTGGGTGGGACTCGGTTTGACCGGCCGAATGACCAGCCTGATCCACGGAGCGAAACGGAACGAGGTCACATGATCCGGCTGGCGATGATCTGTGGCGAACAGAATCAGCTGTGCTGTGTTGAGCTCAGACCATTAATCTGGCTGTCCAGTGGGTGGGAGTGTTACATCTCCATGTTAATTGCAATGAGCAGATACTCCATCTGCCCTCACAAGCCATTATGCCCGGCTCTGACACATTTCTTTGTACACACGCAGACCGACGACGAGTCCCTGGCCGTCCCACTTCCTGACCAGCTGCACGTGGGATGAGGATGTAGTTGGAGGAGTGAGTCTCTCTGCTGGTTGCGGCTGTAGCCTCGAGGGCCCCGGGCTGCCGATGTTAACTCAAATCACGGCGTGTTTCGAAGCAGACAACAGGAAGGCCTATTCATTATTCAGCATCTACAGCCCCGCTGTGCTCAGATAAATGTGTGTGGGTGTGTTGAACCAAAGCCTGACAACACTCGAACAATCCAACACTATGCACAAATGTATTCTTGAACATTATTTAATTGCACTGCCTACATCATGGACACGGACAGTCATCCATGATCAGATGGGATAAGTAGATGAGGATGATACTGATAGACTAAATTGCCAGAGAGAGTAAATTGCCAGTTTGGGAACCTTTAAATGTCTAGCTTAATACCTAGGACTGGAATGAGGAAGTGATTACCACTGACAAGGACAAGCAATTACAATAATTCCAACGTACCTGTTCTGTTCTATTCTATAAAAAATCATGAAAAACCATATAGAGCAGAGCAGAATCGCTAAATCAATGAAAATATTCTCCTGGCAACCTTTCATTTTATTTTCCTGAGCTGCGCACTGAGGCAGACCTCAAATGCAAATGCAGCTCTCTCCAGGGCATACATAAACATAGTCAGTCAAAATAAGGGACCTGTCTCTCTGCGTGTGTGTGAGAGAGAGAGAGAGAGAATGTGTGTGTGTGTGAGAGAGAGAGAGAGAGAGAATATGTGTGTGTGTGAGAATGTGTGTGTGTGTGTGTGAGAGAGAGAGAAAGAGAATGTGTGTGTATGCGTGCCTGTGTGTGTGTGTGCGTTAGAACTCCAGTGCGTCTCGCCCATCCGCCAGACAGGTTGGGTGGCGGGTGTCTCGTGTCGCTGTCTCGGTGCTGTGATGCGCGGCCTCCGACGCGCTGTCAGCCCCCCCACCCCCCCTGCCCCGCTTAGCAATCTGACAGCACCGCTCACCGTCCGCCCGGGCTAGCACCACCGCTACCAGAATAACCTGACGGTCTGGACCGACCCCGTGTGTGTGTGTGTGTGCTGCTGACCTGTTGTACCAGTTGAAGAGGAGCCAGTTGACTCCCTCCAGCTGGTAGTCCCTGAGGCTGTTGCCGTTTCTGTACTCCCTCGACTGCTCCCTCTTCTTCCATAGACTGGCTGGGGGCCGCTCCTAAGAGAGAGAGAGAGAGAGAGAGAGAGAGGGAGGGAGGGAGGGAGGAAGAGAGAGGGAGAGAGAGAGAGAGAGAGAGAGAGAGAGGGAGGGAGGGAGGGAGGAAGAGAGAGGGAGAGAGAGAGAGAGAGAGAGAGGGGGAGGGAGAGAGAGAGAGGGAGGGAGAGTTATAGAGAGAGAGGATGAGAAGGCGAGAGAAAGAGTTAGACAGAGAGAGAGAGGGAGAAAAACAGAGGTGGAGAGAGAGAGGGAGGGAGAAACGGAGAGAGAGAGAGAGAGTGGATGAGAAGGTAAGGAAAAAAAAAGAAGAGAAACAGAAAGAGACAGAGCACGTACCGTGGGAGAGGAGTGGGAGGGGCTGGGGGGGGGCTAGCAGCGTGATGAGATAACAGGCGGGGGAGGAGGGCGGAGAGAGAGAGAGAGAGAGAGAGGGAGAGAGATAATAACAGAGAGAACAGATGCAGTATGGAGGGAGGGAGGGTCTCACCATCCTGCGGGGGTCTGCCTTGGCCGCCTGCAGCATCTCAAACTCCTCAATCTTGCTCTGTTCCACGTCTCCCTTCAGCTCCCACGTGCTGTCCTCATAGGCCAGGGAGCACCACTTCACCAGGTAGTACACCACCTCCTGGAGGAGCACACACACACACACACACACACACACACACACACACACACACTTCAACAGGCTGTACACCACCTCCTAGAGGAGTACATCAACACACACACACCCACACGCAAGTACACACACACACACACTTCACCAGGTAGTACACCACCTTCTGGAGGAGGACACACACACACACACACACACACACACACACACACACACACACACACACACACACACCAACATGCTGTACCCCACCTCCTAGAGGAGTACATCAACACACACACACACACACCCCCACACACACTTCACCAGGTAGTACACCACCTCCTGGAGGAGGACACACACACACACACACTCTTCAACAGGCTGTACACCACCTCCTAGAGGAGTACATCAACACACACACACACACACACACCCACACACACACACACACACGCACACACACACTTCAACAGGCTGTACAACACCTCCTAGAGGAGTACATCAACACACACACACACACACACACACACACGCAAGCACACACACACACTTCACCAGGTAGTACACCACCTGCTAGAGGAGTACATCAACACACACACGCAAGCACACACACACACACTTCACCAGGTAGTACACCACCTCCTCAAGGAGTACATCAATACACACACATACATGCACACACACACGCATGCACACACACACTTCACCAGGCTGTACCCCACCTCTTTGAGGAGTACATCAACACACACACACACTTCACCAGGTAGTACACCACCTCCTATAGGAGCAGATCAACACACACACACACACACACACACACACACACACACACACACACACAGGGATAAAAATTAAGCCTATTTAGTCGCCAATGGCGACTAAAATTAGTTACTGGCGACTAGATTATGAAGACCAGTCGGCAGTTTGTCTGCTAAAAAAAAAAACTATACAAATTTCAAAGACGCGCTGGAGAAAACTGCTGATTGGCTCACTTCACTTCCTGTATAATCCATGCAGTTCTTCCATGCGCGTTTGTTGTGCGTAACATGCATCAGTCTTCAAAACCGCACCGTTTTTAGCTGGGTTTACTTTGACTGACTGACTGACTGACTGACTGACTGACTGACTGACTTACTTACTAGATCAAGGAGGCCGCTAAAGCTAACGTGACTTAAAATGTGGTGATTTATTGCGGGAGTGGAGCCCCCAGGAAAGTGAAAACCAGAAGAGGCCGAAGAGGCCGCTGAAAGCTCTGTTCTACCACTGAAATATCGGAGGAGATTTAGTGAGAAATGGCTGTACACCGAATCAGGGGCGCAGAGAAAATGTCTCGAGCATAAGGAGGGAATGTTATTTTGTAGTGTGTGTCGTCTTCACTCAAAAGAAAAGCGTGGCAATTCTTCGCTGTCGGCAGTACAACCATGAAACTCGAGAGTATCGACCTCCAAGTGTCACCGCAATTGCATGTCTATCTCCAGGGCTCAGTCCATGCCCCTCCAAGCTGCCGACAGTAAAGGCACTCACACAGTGAAATAAATTATATTTCATTAATATAATCATACATTTCATTAATATAATTTACTAATTTAATAATAAATAATATTTCAGTCAAATAAATTATATTTAATTCTTGCAATATATCTGCATACAGTTCATTACTATTATTACTGCACACACTACTATAATATTGATTGAGAATCACTATTGCGCATCTTGAGACCAAGATGACATGCTAAATGTAATAATAGCAATTTTTTTTGTGTCTGGTAAAAAAAAGTATTTGTCTGGTCATTTTTTTCATCTACCAGACATTTGGCAGGTAGGGCAAAAAGTGAGTTTTTACACCCGCGCACACACACACACACACACACACACACACACACACACACTTCACCAGGTAGTACACCACCTCCTACAGGAGCAGATCAACAAACACACACACACACACACACACACACACACACACACACACACACACAGACACACTTCACCAGGTAGTAGACCAGCTCCTACACACTTCACCAGGTAGTATGCAACCTCTTACTGTACACACTTCACCAGGTAGTATGCAACCTCTTACTGTACACACTTCACCAGGTAGTACGCTATCTCTTACACACTTCACCAGGTAGCACGCTACCTCTTACACACCTCACCAGGTAGTACGCTACCTCCTACAGGAGCAGGGGGAAGCTTCTTATCAACACACTTCACCCGGTAATATACCACCTAGTCTCTCTCCAGACCCAAATATTATGTTGAATCGCTGCGCTCCACATACTACATAACAGAGTCTGTGCCACTTCGCCACCCAAGCTGGTTCTCTGAGGGCGTATCGACGGGCGAAAATTGAAAGAGTGACAGGTCGTAGCAGCAAATCAGAGACGCTATCTCAGGTTAGATGGGTTGTGCCAAGTTGACTGGGAGCGCCTGATTGCAAAAGTCGTTACTGATTGGTGTCACTGGGATTCCGGCGCTACCAATGAACTGCCAGGATTTGAACACCAGATCTGTGCATCAAGTGTCCCAGACCCATAGAGAGATCTGCAGCATAACATAGTTAGCGTAGCTTACGTAGGGTATCAGCCAAAGAGCTCTCAAGAGTCTGGCGCTGAGATTATATACCACTTCCTACAGGAGCGGGGGGTCGTTTTAGGAACACGCGCACGCACAAAGGAAAGCTCGTCTCTTGCTTTTATTGTCGCTTTCCCACAGGCCTTTTAGAAGGACCTTGGCAGTGATGTGTGTGTGTGTGTGTGTGTGTGTGTATCTAAATAAGGAGAGCCACCCACACAGGCAGACACGCACACACAAGGACACAAGGACGGCCATTACACAGCCACAAGAGAGAGAGAGAGAGAGAGAGAGAGAGAGAGAGACACGCACGCATACAGCACAAAGGAAAAGACTCCATTTCAGGGCCTTGTTCTCTATGGATGGAAGCGTTTCATCTCCTTACCTCGCCGGTGTCCTTGTCTTCACAATAGGACACCTCCAGCACTCTGTCTACCTCCACGTAGTCGGGGTTGAAGGGGTCCTCCTCCATCTGAAACGTCCAGAGAGAGAGAGCAGACCGTGAGCCCGACCGCCTCCCTTCCTCCCCGCCATCTGGAGCCGCGCAGCTCATCACCGAACAACAGGTGGCATGGGAAATATTAACAACCGGAGCGCCGGCATGCAAACACGGCACACAGATACACACGCTACTACACTCCCTCCTCCCACACACACACACATACACACACACACACGTCTTACATCTGCGAAGAAGTGTGCCCTCTGCGCCTGTTTCATCTTGAAGCGTTTGATCTTCTGCTGGATCCTCTTGTCTTTCTCCAGCTGCTGCTCTGTGGCCCACTCACAGTGGAGGTAGGAGCTGAGGAGGACAGAGGAGACGCGCGGTGGGGTCAGCGTGGGATCTGCCCAGCCCGCGTTCACTCACTCACTCACACACACGCACACACACACACACTCACTCACACACACACACACACACACCCGCATGCACACAAACACACACACACACACATACAGCAGCACGTACACACACACAAACACACATGCACATCTGAAAACCGAGAATCTGTCTATGATTTAAAAAATGTCAATGCCAATAACAATGACAATAGCAAATTCCTGAACAGACGAGGCGTGGGTGTGACACAATGAGACTTATGAGTCAGAAGAGATGTCTTACTAGTTTTTATATTTCACGAAGAATTCCTCAATTTCCACCACAACACCTGGAGAAACCTATGAGAGGGAGAGAGAGAGAGAGAGAGAGAGAGAGGGAGAGAGAGATAAAAAAAACAATTAATTTATTAAAGTAGAATTCAGTAGCTGCCAGGCACACAAACACATTCAACGTCACAAATTCCTGAAAGTCCTGAGGTGCCTACCTCATTCTTGACCATGCGCGAGGACATGATTTTGTCAACAACAGCAGCGTCTTCCTCACTGGGGTTCTCCTATGGCGAAGTAGAAACATAACAGCTCAACATCTCGAGAGGAGAACATTTGTTTGCCACCTTCACGTTTCTCATGTGTTCTCAAGCATACAGTATGTCCTTGAGATGCACTATACGGTTTGCACAGAACTGACAGGAAAACAATGTTTTATTCAATGGTCGCAGCCTGGCTGTGTGTGTGTGTGCGTTGTCACGATACAATTTTTGTTTCGATACGGTTCCATAAATTTCCGATACTTTTCCTAAAATATATATATATATATATATATATATATATATATATATTTATATATCCACTTTAAAGCCAAAATATATCCATATTCCACATTACCCCCCAGCCCCCCAACCCTCTGTCAGTGCGTTAAGCTGTTGCTGAAGCTGCTGCCATCTCTTCAAGTCCAGTCTCTGAACACACAATCAAGTGGTCCGCTCTCTTCACTGTTGCTCTCACTCACTTCACGCTTGCTGTGGCTCATATTATATAACACAACGTCACACACGCCATTACAACAAAATCCCGCTGTCAGCGCTGTGCTTAAAGAGACGGATTCCTATTAGCTAGAACAAATATCCATTTGCATAATATATGTATTGATTTTTTCAAAACGCTGGTATTGGACAGTTTTTAAAACTCTAGTACCGCGGTATAGGTTACAGTAAATGGACTGCACTCATATAACACTTGTATCCAAAACGCTTTACAATGAAGGCCGCTCATTCATCCATTCATACACACACCAATCGCGGCAGCTGCCATGCAAGGTGCTAGCCTACTCATTGGGAGCAATTTGGGTTTCTGTGTCTTGTCCAAGGACATGTCGTCGGAATTCAAACCGCCGACCCTACGATCATTGAACGACCCGCTCTACCTCCTGAGCCGCAGTTGCCCCTATATACTGTGCAACACTCTAGTGTGTCTTCGGGCAGGAGTCGGTACCACTATTACTAATAATAATAATGATAAATCAGATTTATTAAACGCATTTCTCAAACCCAAAAAGGACTGTACAAAAAAAAGGGAAAAAAGGAAAGATCATAAAATGTTTAAAAAACAGTAAAAAAAAAAAAGTAGAGATTAAAAGAAATAAATTCTACAAGTCTTTAAATGCCAGTCTGAAAAGGTGTGTTTTAAAGAGAGCTTTGAAGGTCTTGAGACTCTGCCTCTTTGATGCAGTCTGGGAGTGAGTTCCACAGCCGTGGAGCAGCGCAGCTGAAAGCCTGGCTCCCAATGGGCCTCATTCACCAATATCTTCTTAAGTTCTGTTCTTAAATTTCGTCCTAAGAATGTTTCTAAGGAAAGCTCCCGTCTGATTCACGACGTGTTCGTAAACCGCTGGAAGAGTTCGCACCTGCCTTCTCTTAATGGCGAATCTCATGGTTTCTCAAGTTCATAGCTCGTGGCCACTCACATGAATTAGCATCGGTAAACTCCCCGCCAGCCCCATATAAGGATATGCAACTACATGGTCGTGCGCAGATGTCACTTCTCTGAATGAATACCGGTCATTCGCGCCCTCGACTCGCCAACTTTTCGATAGCATAATGGTTTAGGTGGGGTTGTAGGTGCGTTAGCAAGTCAGAGGACTGCATGTCGAATCCAGCGTGGGCAATCAAAATCTGATTTTAATTCCGCCAAGTAGGCTAGGCCTCCTACTACAAGGAATTTGCCTTGGTGCATAAACATAGCGAGGCAGAACAGTGCAAAATGTCAGCGTGATAGAATACAATATACAATAGCCTACTGTCTACAAAAATGTAGGCTATATATCCTACACATCTGTCAACGCTAGCAGTTGACAAAAGAGGAACCCTATCTGATCTTATCTACATACTGTAGAAATGGTCCTTATTGTGTCATATGTAAATTGAGTATTAGAGTTTATCTGTAATGACCATAACCTTGGAGCCGGCAGCAACATTTCACTGTGACTGGACATTAGGCTGCATGTGACAAATAAAGGAATCGTGAATGTTTAATCTTGAGGAGAGATATGCAGGCTACTGGAGGGGGGCCGGCGTGCCCACTGTTCGACCAGCGTGTTGGTGCCATAATAGGGACAACAGCACTGTTGGGTGTGCGCACCGCTGGCGATATGGATACAGACACCACGGACGCAGACTACCACCCTCTCTGTCTAGCGCACTAACACACATCCAACTGTAGAATTGAGGTGACCGCAATCACCATTTTTGCATAGTCTACATTTCCGCACTCAAATGGCCTAGGGACTGCTATTCAGTGATCGTATATTCTGTTCTTAGCTGAGAACAAATCCCAGATGAGAAACCATTGGTGAATGCCAGAATTTTCTTAGAAACGGCGTAAGTACAGTTTAAGAAGAAATGCTTCTTAAGAACTTCTTTACTTCATTGGTGAATGAGGCCCATTGTTTTTAGCCTGCAGTAGTTGCTGGAGAAGGATGGAGCTGGAGGAGCGGAGGGTGCGCTTAGGGCAGTTTGACAGTGGGGGCTAAAACTTTAAAATCAATGCGTGAGTGAACAGGAAGCCAGTGGAGGCTAAATAACACCAGAGTAATGCTGAAAGTCTCACGAGGGGAAGTGTGGGTAAGAACACGGGCAGTAGGGCTGGGTTTAAAAAATCGATTCACTGATTCTGAATCGATTCTGAATCAAATGATTCAGAATTGATTCATGAATCCCAAAATCGATCTTTTATTTAATGAATAAATGAAGGAATGAATAGTTCATTAATTCATTCAATGATTCATTCATTTTTGGAAATCAGTATCGATACCCAGCCCTAGTATTGATGTGTTGGCAGTCATGTAATTAAGGTTACAGCTAATAAAAACAGGTTTTAGTAACACTAACCGAATCGATATTGAATCGAATCGTGATAATCGATTGTGAACCTTGGGAATCGGAATCAAATCGATTCTTGAAATTCTAATCGATACCCAGCCCTAACGGGCAGCACAGTTTTGGACATACTGCAACTGGTTCATGCATTTCGCGGATACCCCCACTAGGAGGGCATTGCAGTAGTCCAGGCGCGCGGAAAAAACTCACCACAAACAGCTGCATCGCAGACTCTTTGCGCGCTGCGGCGTTGGTCTTCTTGGCTTTAACGATGACCTTGACCTCTTCGTCGGACACCCTGGCCTCCACCTCCTCTGCGTACTTCTTCCTCTTTACCTGACGGTTGGAGCGTCGCTTCTACGCAGACGGGAGAGGACAAAGAGAGAACATTATGACTAGACACTCGATCCTAGTTTCTACTGTTTTGTATTTATTCCTGGGTCAAGTAGCCTGGTTTTGGGGATTTTGTGTGAACGATTTCGTTTTTTTGCTTTTACTACTTCACTTGTCGTGTTTGGGGCTAGAAGGCCCGAATTAGTGTTGCTGCATTATCTAGTATAGTCTAGCTAACCTGTGGCCAGTTAGTGTTGCTGCATTATCTAGTATAGTCTAGCTAGCCTGTGGCCAGTTAGTGTTGCTGCATTAGCTAGTATAGTCTAGCTAGCCTGTGGCCTTTTACTGTTAATGCGTTAGTGAGTATTGTCTAGCTAAGCTGTGGCTCTTTACTTGGCTACAAACATGAGCGCTGAGCAGAGCTGGCAGAGCTCACTGGATACTGGATCAAATATTATGGAAGTCTCCAAACCAGGTCATTAGGAGGCACAACATTAATTACCATAGTTGGCAGACTAGACATATCAGTAATTTGTCATTTAGCCCCCCCCCCCCTCCAGAACCTGAGCTACTGTATGGGTACCAGAACCGGGCGCCATTCAGAATGGGAAAATGAATTTTGTTCCTCAGCCTAAGTCCCAACTGAATGGTGGTCATTCTCTGTGCTTAGAACAACACTTATCGAAAACAAGCTGCTCAAAAGCACATTGCTAGATTCTGTAGGCCGAGAGGATTACAATGATGTCCACCTTTTGACAGTGATTTTAGTGACCGCTAGATTGACCAGAGGATATTCCAATGCAACTGTTCTGATCACTAACCTTAGCATAGGTGAATTGAGTAGAGCATGGGAAAATTAGCATTACGGCTACGTCCCGTCTGAATGATAGCCTGGTTTGTAGATAGTTATTGTAGCTACAGGGTGGACAATAATGCACTAATTTTAAATGACTGGAGTAGAACATAGCAGACATGTTGTGTTTGGCAAGTCCCGTCTGAATGATAGCTTGGTTTGGCTATTGTTTGCAAGCTAGCTAGCTACTGTAGGCCTACCTGTAATACTAGTGTGGACAATAGAATACACTAATTTTGGGCAAAGTTGAGCAACGGCAAAATATTTCTAGAGTAGGCTGGCGTGCGGTAATAGTTCAGTGTTTGTATCAGGGCTTGGTGCGAGGTAAGAGTTCAGTGTTTGTATCAGGGTAGCCACACTAATTTTGCGCAAAGCTGCAGCTCCTTCCAGCTGATGATCAGGCAAAATAATTCTATAGTAGGCCACTGGGGCGAGGTTCTATTCAGATCAGTATTTCTATTGGCTGGCGGCTTAGATCAGAATTTTATGTTAAAATTAGCGTAAACGGGTCTGTCCGGGACCCCTGAGAATACCCGTGCCAAATATGAATGCTGTCAGACTGACGGCGTCAGAGGAACGTCTCGACAGGGAGACGGGCAGACAGCGGAGAATAGCTTATTCATGTGTTGGATGATGATGATGATGATACCCAGCTCTATTTCTGTAACACTCAACAACTACAGCTCTTTGTGACTGCTTGGTCAATTTCGTTGTGGATATGAATGTTGAATGTCACAGAACTTCCTCCAGCTCAACCAAGATAAAACAGAGGTATTAGTCACTGGTGAAAAAGCAGAAAGAGATATATTATCTGCACATTTAAAAATACTGGCACTTAACACTAGAAAACTAGACTGTAGGTTTCATATTTGACCCATATCAAAAATATAACTAAAACATATAATGGGTTCTAAGGTGGTCCATGCTACACCTTTTCACAGAGTTTTGTAAAAATCGTTCTGGTAGTTTTGCGTAATCCTGCTGACAAACCAAGAAACGGCTCGTGGACCCGCCCCGTGATTCGGATCCACTTCAAAATGTATTGGGTTCTAAGATGGTAAATGGACTGCACTTATATAGCGCTTTTCCACCTTAGCGGCACTCAAAGCGCTTTACAATGGCCTCTCATTCACCCATTCACACAACAATGGCGGTAGCTGCCATGCAAGCTAACCCGCTCATTGGGAGCAATTTGGGGTGAGGTGTCTTGCTCAAGGACACTTCGACATGTGGACAGTCGGAGCTGGGATTCGAACCGCTGACCCTTCGATCATTGAACGACCCGCTCTACCAACTGAGCTACAGCCGCCCCCTAGATGGCCCATGCCCTTCCACCGAGTTTCATGAAAAAGTAGTTGTTGCGTAATCCTGCTGACAGACGGCCGTACAGACATACACAAGCCTCTGAAAACATTACCTCTCGCCCAGCAGTCGCAGGGGTGGAGGTAACAAACAAGAGCAGCCATACAAAAACAAGCAAAACAAACTGGCAGTTCACAAAAAACAGGTGGTTTTGGAACGATGTGTAAAATACCTAATTCGCAAAATCGAGATTAGTGCTTCCTCTGCTGTCACAGTCACACCAGCATCAGCAGTTCTCTCAGGGCACATTTAAAAATCTGGGTTTTGTTCCCCCCACTTGTCTAACCAAATTATTTCATGTTGCTGCCTCTCTCTGCCAATCGCTCAGCTGTTTATGGTTGCGTTGACGCGAGTAAACTCTCTCTCCGCTGCAAGGTAATGAGCAAAACGGCATGGCATGAATTTTCAAGAGGTGGTTCTTGTCACACAATGAAAGCGTAATGGATTCATTTGGAGATGTGACTTGTCTCTAGCAGTTCTCCATTCGGGCCATTTTCATTAGTAGGACATCGAAGCCTATAGAAATTGATGACATAGACCTACTTGAATGGCACTGAATGTTTAAACAGTTTATTCTCTCTCAGACTAAAAGGTCACTCGTTTTCTCCAGTCCATGTAAACAGAAAAAAAAGAAGATCCAAATCGTGAATCGTCCATCACACTGAAAAAAAAAAGAGATTTCATATTTTGCCCATATCACCCAGCCCTAACTGAGCAGTGTAGTACATGGCAGGCCGACAGAACAGAATGGCTCCAGAGGGCTTATTGGCATTTCTGCAAAACCTTGACTGTGGAGAGTCTGATGGGGGGGTCAGACGTGGAATTCAATATTTCATTTCATTCAGAGGCAGATCCCATGCGCACAGTGTTGGTAAAATAATCCCATGCGTGAACAGTGTTGGCAGGCTATCTGCACATAAGGGATAGCAGAACCCACGTTGCCATGCAAGATCAAGAATAGCCATCTGACATGACTGTTTTCTGTGCTGGGTGGATATGATTTATATATGTGGATATGAACTGACACAAATTACAGACTGCGCTGTTGCCAAGGCAAAACAGTACGGAGACGCGACATGGGACTTTACAGTGGTGGGGCTAGGCATGAGGTATGATATTACAGTGGTGGGACTAGGCATGAGGTATGATATTACAGTGGTGGAGCTAGGCATGAGGTATGATATTACAGTGGTGGGACTAGGCATGAGGTATGATATTACAGTGGTGGGGCTAGGCATGAGGTATGATATTACAGTGGTGGAGCTAGGCATGAGGTATGATATTACAGTGGTGGGGCTAGGCATGAGGTATGATATTACAGTGGTGGAGCTAGGCATGAGGTATGATATTACAGTGGTGGAGCTAGGCATGAGGTATGATATTACAGTGGTGGGACTAGGCATGAGGTATGATATTACAGTGGTGGAACTAGGCGTGAGGTGTGATATTACAGTGGTGGAACTAGGTATGAGATTACAGTGGTGGGATTAGGTATGAGGTATGATATTACAGTGGTGGAACTAGGTATGAGATTACAGTGGTGGGATTAGGTATGAGGTATGAGATTACAGTGGTGGAACTAGGTATGAGGTATGAGATTACAGTGGTGGGATTAGGTATGAGGTATGAGATTACAGGGGTGGAACTAGGTATGAGGTATGGGATTACAGTGGTGGGATTAGGCATAAAGTATGAGATTACAGTGGTGGAACTAGGTATGAGGTATGAGATTACATGGTGGAACTAGGCATGAGGTATGAGATTACAGTGGTGGAACTAGGTATGAGGTATGGGATTACAGTGGTGGGGCTAGGCATGAGGTATGATATTACAGTGGTGGAACTAGGCATGAGGTATGAGATTACAGTGGTGGAACTAGGCATGAGGTATGAGATTACAGTGGTGGGATTAGGTATGAGGTATGAGATTACAGTGGTGGAACTAGGTATGAGGTATGGGATTACAGTGGTGGAACTAGGCATGAGGTATGAGATTACAGTGGTGGAACTAGGCATGAGGTATGATATTACAATGGTGGAACTAGGCATGAGGTATGATATTACAGTGGTGGAACTAGGCATGAGGTATGATATTACAGTGGTATAACTAGGCATGAGGTATGATATTACAGTAGTGGGACTAGGTATGAGATTACAGTGGTGGGATTAGGTATGAGGTATGAGATTACAGTGTTGGAACTAGGTATGAGGTATGAGATTACAGTGGTGGGATTAGGTATGAGGTATGAGATTACAGTGGTGGAACTAGGTATGAGGTATGGGATTACAGTGGTGGGATTAGGCATAAAGTATGAGATTACAGTGGTGGAACTAGGTATAAAGTATGAGATTACATGGTGGAACTAGGCATGAGGTATGAGATTACAGTGGTGGAACTAGGTATGAGGTATGAGATTACAGTGGTGGGATTAGGTATGAGGTATGAGATTACAGTGGTGGAACTAGGTATGAGGTATGGGATTACAGTGGTGGGATTAGGCATAAAGTATGATATTACAGTGGTGGAACTAGGCATGAGGTATGATATTACAGTGGTGGAACTAGGCATGAGGTATGAGATTACAGTGGTGGAACTAGGTATGAGGTATGGGATTACAGTGGTGGAACTAGGCATGAGGTATGAGATTACAGTGGTGGAACTAGGCATGAGGTATGATATTACAATGGTGGAACTAGGCATGAGGTATGATATTACAGTGGTGGAACTAGGCATGAGGTATGATATTACAGTGGTATAACTAGGCATGAGGTATGATATTACAGTAGTGGGACTAGGTATGAGATTACAGTGGTGGGATTAGGTATGAGGTATGAGATTACAGTGTTGGAACTAGGTATGAGGTATGAGATTACAGTGGTGGGATTAGGTATGAGGTATGAGATTACAGTGGTGGAACTAGGTATGAGGTATGGGATTACAGTGGTGGGATTAGGCATAAAGTATGAGATTACAGTGCTGGAACTAGGTATAAAGTATGAGATTACATGGTGGAACTAGGCATGAGGTATGAGATTACAGTGGTGGAACTAGGTATGAGGTATGAGATTACAGTGGTGGGATTAGGTATGAGGTATGAGATTACAGTGGTGGAACTAGGTATGAGGTATGGGATTACAGTGGTGGGATTAGGCATAAAGTATGATATTACAGTGGTGGAACTAGGCATGAGGTATGATATTACAGTGGTGGAACTAGGTATGAGGTATGGGATTACAGTGGTGGAACTAGGCATGAGGTATGATATTACAGTGGTGGAACTAGGCATGAGGTATGAGATTACATGGTGGAACTAGGCATGAGGTATGAGATTACAGTGGTGGAACTAGGTATGAGGTATGAGATTACAGTGGTGGGATTAGGTATGAGGTATGAGATTACAGTGGTGGAACTAGGTATGAGGTATGGGATTACAGTGGTGGAACTAGGCATGAGGTATGATATTACAGTGGTGGGACTAGGCATGAGGTATGATATTACAGTGGTGGAACTAGGCATGAGGTATGAGATTACAGTGGTGGAACTAGGTATGAGGTATGGGATTACAGTGGTGGAACTAGGTATGAGGTATGGGATTACAGTGGTGGGACTAGGCATGAGGTATGATATTACAGTGGTGGAACTAGGCATGAGGTATGAGATTACATGGTGGAACTAGGCATGAGGTATGAGATTACATGGTGGAACTAGGCATGAGGTATGAGATTACAGTGGTGGAACTAGGCATGAGGTTATACTCCTTTGCTTTTTCACAACGCTATACATGAGTAGACAAGTGGCGATCTGCACTGTTCACATACTTGCCTGTGTACTTATATCCACTAGGGATTTCACAAGAAGAATCGATGCCAAAAATACTGAAAATGTGACGGTATTCGCTTCTTATACAGTACCATAGATACCAGGGGTGCAGTTCTTCTTCTAAGCAGGGGTGAAACGGGTCGAACCCGAAATAATTTATCCTGCAGACTATTATGTTTAGCTAGCTATTTATCTTGCTATTCAGTGGGTAGTGAGCCCAACAGATGGAGCTGAAGATGCTCAGCCCCCGGACAATGAAGAGACCTTGGGTGCTTAGTTGATTTGACCTTTATTCCTACAGTAAGCTAGAATGCTAATAGCTGGCTATCTGTAGCTAGCTAGCTGGTAGCATTGTAATCCGCTCCTTGGTATCATGGATCTGGGGTTGACCTGTACACTACTGGACAGGAGCATATCCTGCCATGCGGAACTACTTTTTACCGGACAGCTCACAAACAACTTTGCAGGTGGCACTGCATGTTCTAGGGTCCTGAGTAGTACACCTGCCAAATGTCAACTTCATACATTAGCCGGTTGTCGAGACAATCGTGGACACTGTGTGCACATGGAAAGACAGGTACACCAAATGTGTCATTATAGAGTAGTGACTTTGTAATATGTTAAGATACTATGATATAGCTAACAAAATAGTCAACCATTTCCAGAAACTTGCTTGATCGTCTTGTTGAGAGCATTTTATATTTTTTTTAAAGTTCTCCCATATTAGCTTAAATGGGTGTTTGTTTTTGCTACCCTCTGGAAAAGGTATGTCAGGTACTGTACATGCTATACAAATAAAGTTTGATTTGATAAAGTCAAAGCTGTCCCTCTTGTTGAAAAACCACACATCCTCAACCCGCCTCTTCTAATCCCTCCAGTTCGCCCTGTGGTTCGCAAGGAAGCGTCTCATGTTTATTCATTATGCCTGACATCACATCCTCGTGAGGGCGGCCAGGGCTCACAATGTAATTAGCCCTGAATGTCACTGAGCTCGCCTGGATTTAGCCAGGTGTGGATGAGGCAGGGTGCCCGGGGGCTGGCTGGACGGAGGCCGGAGCCGGGCCGGGTCGGGGGGGGGAGGGGGGGGGGGGAACAGTGTATTCCTCACAGCTGACTGCCATGCCACTTTTACTTCCAGAGGATCATCCTAAATGAGTCATCAACAGACGGCCTTAATTAAGTCTGGAGCGCCGCCTAATGAGCGTAATTACACGTATGCTCCCGGCCAGGCAGCCAGAGAAAGAGGCCGGGGGAGTGAGGGGAGCGAGCCCCCCCCCCCCCACTCCACTCAACACTCCTCCTGTCAATCTGAACGCTCGTCACTCCACACTGTGGGGCTACGCGGACCGTGTTAACGGTCCAGAGCCTAGGTAATCCCCCGTGGCCGTCTGTCAGCAGTGAAGAAGACGTCACGCTTGTTGAGACGTCCGACCCTTGACCCCCGCCCCGCCCCACGCAGACCAGCTGTGAAAAGCTGTCCTTACGCTCTGTGGCCGAGTGAACAATGAGCCCAAGGGCAGGGCCTCTCAGCAGGACTTTGGGGGGGGGGGGTCTCCCACCCTCAGAGGCACACCTCTCACCCTACAGCCGGGGGAGGGGGGGAGTTTAGGATTGCTCACCGAGTCGTCGTCCTTAGCGGAGCGCCGAGGGGGCGGGTCGTCGTCGGACTCCTCCTCCGAGGACTCCGGCTTCCGCTTCTTCTTCTTCCCGAACTTGATGACGAGTTTCCTGGGAAGGAGAACAGAGGATAACGGGAGCGTTATTAGACCAGGGGAAAAAGCAGATAAGTCTGGCGTAGCCGGACCCATCTCCACACCTCGTTTACACCGCGCCAGCGCTGCAGAAAGGTCCGGCTGGACTCATTACCATTCATGGACACGAGTGGAAAAAAACAAGAGCAAAAAAAACCCGCTGTATTTCTTTAAACCAATCACAATCGTCTTCGGGGAGAGCGGTTGCTAGGTTGCCGTCGTTTCTCGTAGTCTGGACTGAATCTGATTGGGCCAGGAAATCTGGGCCAGGAAATCAGATCCGTCGCTGCTGATTGGGCAGTAATTAACCAATGATGAGGCTTATCCCCGAAACCTACATCGGTGGAGTCTGACTAGGATGAAGACGACGGGGCGGGGGAGGGGAGGGGCTCAACCTCAGCTCTGCTCTCATGGAAACCGTGAGAGGCAACCTTGAATAATTTATGAGCAATAATATAAATATTGTGCTTGTCGTGCAAAATAAACGACCGGAGGAGCATGCCCCGTGCGCTGTGCTGACTGTGCTGCCTCTTCTTAAAGAGAAAAGACACTCAGTTGGGACTGCCCTCACATAAAGACACAGCTTACCGCCATGGAAAAGAATGATTAATCTCCACATTTTCCGACATTTCCTAATGTCATTATACATAATACTGTAATATGTAAGACACTGTCCACCCAACAAAGAGATTGATTCACTAATTCAAATAAAAAAAGGTCATAAAAAAAAGATGATATCTAGTGTAATTTCAGTCCACAGCAATTAGGCCTCGCGAGGCAAATGCAGAAAGCCTGATTGTGTTTCTGAAGACGAGGCCTGAACAGGCCAGGGAGTGAGGCCTGGGGAGCTGGCCAACCATGACCCGGTCCAGAGCGCTGACGGCCTGCTGGCCAGGCCTGACCCGGTCCAGAGCGCTGACGGCCTGCTGGCCAGCCCTGACCCGGTCCAGAGCGCTGACGGCCTGCTGGCCAACCCTGACCCGGTCCAGAGCGCTGACGGCCTGCTGGCCAGCCCTGACCCGGTCCAGAGCGCTGACGGCCTGCTGGCCAGCCCTGACCCGGTCCAGAGCGCTGACGGCCTGCTGGCCAGCCCTGACCCGGTCCAGAGCGCTGACGGCCTGCTGGCCAACCCTGACCCGGTCCAGAGCGCTGACGGCCTGCTGGCCAGGCCTGACCCGGTCCAGAGCGCAGTCAGCCTGCTGGCCAGCCCTGACCCGGTCCAGAGCGCTGGGGAGCTGGCCAGCCCTGACCCGGTCCAGAGCGCTGGGTCATCCATGTACAGTGAGCGGCCTCTGACTCAGGAGGAGCGGCTCCTGCTCCCTCTGCGCCTCCCTCCGCGAACAGGAAGGGATCTGGCCAACACGGTAGCCTGAGTCTCGGCTCTGAGCACACCTGCGTGTGTGTGTGTGTGTGTGTGTGTGTGTGTGCCATAGCCATAGCAGCGTGGTGAAACACTGGTCTTCTAGTGTCCCTTTGTCAAGCATGTTATCGGATCAAGGGGTAGGGGGATAGACAGTGACGGAGCCCCCCTCCTCCTCCTCCTCTTCCTTCCTTCCTTCCTCCAGCTCTGAGAGCCCACGGCCCGATATGGAACGCGCCCTGCTGTGCTCCTCCTGTCGTCTCTGCTCTGCCATGCTGGGGCCAGAGGACACGCAGCGCTGCTGATCAATCTGCATGGCAAAATAACATGCAAAGTCCTCCTCGGTGAACCGTATAAAGTCCTCGGCCCGGACCCGCGCCTGACGCCACAGACTGGAGAGAGGGAGGGGGGAGAGGAGGAGGAGGAGGGGGAGGAGTGGTGAGGAGGTGTGGAGAGGAGAGGAAGAGGAGTGGAGAGGAGAGGAAGAGGAGTGGAGAGGAGTAGGAGGGGAGAGGAGGTGTGGAGAGGAGTGGAGAGGAGGAGGAGTGGAGAGGAGGAGGAGGAGTGGAGAGGAGGAGGAGTGGAGAGGAGGAGGGGAGAGGTGTGGGGAGAAGGAGGAGGGGAGAGGAGGAGTGGAGAAGAGGAGGAGGGGAGAGGAGGTGTGGAGAGGAGGAGGAGGAGGAGGGGAGAGGAGGAGGGGAGAGGAGCAGGGGAGAGGAGAGGAGAGGAGGAGGAGGAGGTGGGGAGAGGAGGAGGGGAGGAGGGGCACGCTGGTACAGTTGTTCTGAACGCTCTACATGGCTGAGGATCAGACAGCCAGAGCTAACGCAGCTGCTCCCGGGGCCTCTGCTCCTGTGTTCTCTGAGTGTGCCTCCCATCACCCTCACATCTCACATTGTTATTGTCATCCACAGTCTCTCTCTCTCTCTCTCTCTCTCTCTCTCTCTCTCTCTCACCTCCTCTGGGTCTCACCTACTCTCTCTCTCTCTCTCTCTCTCTCTCTCTCTCTCACTCGCTCCCTCTGCTCACTGTCGAAGCCACAGGCACAAAATGTCTAGCTCAATCTAACATGCTTGAAAACATTCACTGCTAGATCCATAGATATAGGTCTGTCTCTGTCTCTCTCAGTCTCTCTCTCCTCCTCCTACTGCCCCCGCCTCTCCCTACCACACAAACACGCACGCACGCACGCGCACACACACACACACACACACACACACACGCACACACACAGAGCACTGCACTCTCCCTGTGGGCCTTTTGCTACCGTGAGCTGAAGCTGAGATTCTCACGCCGACACAGAAACAAGGTGGGGGTTGAATGTAGGTGCCATGCCAGCCAAGCCCAGCCCAGCCAGAAAACCAACCAGTCCAGCCCAGTCAAGCCAGAAAACCAACCAGTCCAGCCCAGTCAAGCCAGAAAACCAACCAGTCCAGCCCAGTCAAGCCAGAAAACCAGTCCAGTCCAGTCCAGTCCAGTCCAGCCCTGCCCAGGCAGCCGGCCAGCGAGCTACGAGCCCGGGGCCATTTATATGCGCCTCGTTCCCCTTTTAGAGTCAGGACCTGCCCAGGTCTGGGCTCGTTTAGTCACGATAAACTGGCCTAACACACTAGTCCGCTCACTCAGTACCCCCTCAAGGCCACTGCGCACTAGATGAAGAAGGATAGGCATGTATGCTTTGGTACTGCATACTGAAGCACCCTCTCTCTCTCTTTCTCTGTCTGTCTCTCTCTCTCTGTCTCCTGCTCCCTATGGCTGTATCTCTCCCCTACTGAAACCAACACACAACACATCCTTATCTATACAGAAGCAACCTCACACATATCTTTCAGGCACACACATGTAAACGTACATTCACATGTAAATACACACACACACACACACACACACACGCATAGGCAGAGGCTTTCACAGGGTTAGCATTTGCGTGCCTTCCCACTATTGTCTCCGCCTCTGTGGCCAGGGATGATATTACGCCTCACAAATCCTCTTCACAATGACACTTTGGGGGTTGCCGGGCAACACGCCCCCCCCCCCTCCCCCTCCCCCTCCCCCTTCCCCCGGGGAGAGAAGGTAGCAGTGTGGGCGGTGGCCGTGAGACGGTGACATCACATCCTCTGAATGCCGCCAGAGCGATGCGGGCGTCTGACTGCGGCGAGCAACAGCCGAGGGTTCGGGGGGGAAATGTCAGTCGTGACGTAACGCCAGTCAGCCGATCCGCCTCGGGCCGGCGCCGGCCGCGCGGCTTCGCCATCGGACCGCCGGGGGGACTGTGGGACCGGAGCGCTCCGTGCAGACGGCGTCGCGACCGCATCGCCAGACCGGCGCTGCCAACGAGGCCACATTCCTGACGCGCGGGCGCGGGATGCGCTCGGCCGCTTCGCACCGCCGCGCCGTTAGAGCTCCCCACGCAGAAGACCCGGCTGGGAAATAAAGATACTTCAGCAGCTGTGAAACCACTGATGTGGGAGAGAAATCGACTGGAGGGACGTGGGGGTGGGAGAGAGAGAGAGGAGGGAGAGAGAGAGAGAGATAGTGTGTGTATTAGGCCTATGTTGAGAGAGAGAGAGAGAGAGAGAGAGAGAGAGTGAGAGAGAAAGATAGTGTGTGTGTATTAGGCCTACTATGAGAGAGAGAGAGAGAGATAGTGTGTGTGTGTGTGTATTAGGCCTATTATGAGAGAGAGAGAGAGAGAGAGAGAGAGAGATAGTGTGTGTGTGTGTGTATTAGGCCTACTATGAGAGAGAGAGAGAGATAGTGTGTGTGTGTATTAGACCTACTATGAGAGAGAGACAGAGAGAGAGAGAGAGAGTGTGTGTATTAGGCCTATGTTGATGGATAGCTGTGTGTCAGCAGGCTCTGAGAGAGAGAGAGAGAGAGAGGGAGAGAGGGAGGGAGGGAGAGAGGGTTACGTGGTGAGAGGGGGGGCGGAGATAGAGGGGGGAGGATTGACGCACACACGTGGAGCTCATGCCACGTTACACTGAGGTTTACAACCTCTGCCCCCCCCCCACCCTACCCCCCCAAATACACACACGCACACACACAAACACACCCCAGCCAACAGCCCACAGCCAGGGTTTACACACAGGCCCACCCAGGGTTTACTACCGCTGACACACACACACACACACACACACACACACACACACGCACGCACACACACACACACACGCAGGGGAGTGACAGACACACACACACACCACCACATTAAATCATGTCTCCCTCTCTCTCACTGACTCTCATCCCCCCAGCACATACAGACACGCGCACACACACACGTACACACACACAGGGGAGTGACAGACAGACAGACACACACACCACCGCATTAAATCATGCCTCTCTCTCTCGCTGACTCTCATCCCCCTGCAGCACACACAGACGCGCTCGCACACACACAAACACGCACACACAGACGCGCTCGCACACACACAAACACGCACACACAGACGCGCTCGCACACACACAAACACGCACACACAGACGTGCTCGCACACACTCAAACACGCACACACAGACGCGCTCGCACACACACAAACACGCGCAAAACCATGACCTTTCTCTTGAAAGATCTGAGGGAGGGATGGTTCACACGATTCATTCGTAACCGGTGGCGACCGGTCCGTTTCCTGTCCTGCGTGCCGCCGCCGCCGGCCCGGCGATGCCTGATCACGGGGGGCTCCTCGCCCGGCGATGCCTGATCGCGGGGGGCTCCTCGCCCGGCCGAGGCCTGATCGCGGGGGGCTCCTCGCCCGGCCGAGGCCTGATCACGGGGGGCTCCTCGCCCGGCTGAGGCCTGATCACGGGGGGCTCCTCGCCCGGCCGAGGCCTGATCACGGGGGGCTCCTCGCCCGGCCGAGGCCTGATCGCGGGGGGCTCCTCGCCCATTATCACGGTTATCAGTATTATCACGGCACTGTTCAAATATGCTGAAAATGTTCAATAACTACACTCTGAAAACATTTCACTAAGTTTTATATTGAAAACTACGAATAGTTCTCAAATGGCAGCACTATGCACTTTTTGTTTGCATAAACATTAAAATAATGCGTCTTGGAGAGCAGCTAGCTTTGGTTGATGCTGGACAGTATTTACAGTACAGTTTTTCAAAGCATGTTCAAGCACTGTTTGAGTGATCATTTTATCGCGATACATTTAATCAAATTTTATCACGGTTTCTCATTGTACCGGTTATTGATACATCCCTAGCTCCTCGCCCGGCCGAGGCCTGATCACAGGGGGGCTCCTCACCCGGCCGGCGCTCCAGCGATTCGTTACCCCCCCCATCCCCTCCCCTCCCCCAACCCCCGCCCCCGAACCTCATCCAGGGCTCTGGCTCCTTAGCCTGGCCCGTCCTGCTTGATAACGCCTGCTCCCCCCGGTCCTACAACTCCCCCAGCGCTGCCCTGCCCTACTTGGCCCACGGCAATCCGTTGTCTGTGTGTGTGTGTGTGTGTGCGTGTGTGTGTGTGTGTGAGGGGGGAGGGGTTAACGGAGTCGTAGTGTGATGGCATTTTATGGGCCGTGCCACAGTGGAGCGCAGGGGCCCGGCCGTCGTTGTTCTAGGCTCTGTGCGAGCGTTGGCTAGCAACGGAAATGTCGCACGCGCGCGAGGCGGGTGGGTGGGTGCGCGCTGGCGTCGCCATCCCATAATAGTCGCCTGATTAAGCGCTGCTATGTGGCGGGAGGACGAGTTCATTGCCCAGCCCTTGCGATTGTGTGTGTGAGAGTGTGTGCGTGCATGTGCTAAATGCGTGTATGTGTGTCCACGTGTATGTGTGCGTGCATGTGTGTGCGTGTGTACGTGCACGTGTGTGTGCGTGCACGTGTGTGTGTGTGATGGTAAGAACCCCTGGCAGCGCTGCCCAGCCTCATGCTAATGGCACATATCAGCACGCAGCGCAGATCAGCACAGCCCTGGGATTTCTGCTATGCTTTGCATGCTGTCGACACACACACACACACATGCACACACACACACATGCACACACACTCTCAAACCCCCACACACACACAAACATGCACACTCACACACATGCACTCACACTCACACACACACACACACACACACACAAACAGGCAAAGGCACACTGGCACACACGCAAACATTCACACCCACAGGCACAAATAATGTAGGCTACACACACACACAAACACACACACACACACACACACACACACACAAAGAAACACGTTCTAAATGCATTTCAGAGCAAAACAGACTGTATGCATTGCACGCACACACACACACGCGCGCGCACACACACACACACACACACACACACACACACACACACACACACACACACACACAAAGGATTAAAAACAGCACTTAATTAAGAAAACAGCTTTTTGCGTTTTCTAATCAGAGAGCGAGTGAAAAGGATTAGATGGAGCAGGATGTAGCAGCCAGGGTGCAGACATGTTGAATAGACCCACACATCGCCGCCTATATGCTGGACCCAAACGCCCCATTTTCTAGCATGTAATTGATCTCGCAGGCACCATTTTGTTTGATATTCACTGTACACACTGCACACACACTGCACACACACTGCACCGTGACGTACATATCAGCCCAGCATTCAGATCACGGCTGCACTGGAGATGGTCTCCGTGGCTCGCAGCCCTGAGCACGTTAGGAGGAACCCATTTCGCCGTAGAAATATGTGGAAAATGTCGAGGGGAGGGGAGAGGGTGTGGGGGGGGGGGGGGGACAAGAGGGAGAGAGGGAGGGAGAGGAAGAGAGAGGGGGAGAGAGAGGGAGAGAGGAAGTGGGAGAGAGAGGGGGAGAGAGAGAGAGAGAGGGAGAGACAGAGGGAGAGAAGGAGAGAGGGGGAGGGAGAGAGAATGAGAGAGAGAGAGAGAGAGAGGGAGAGACCGAGACAGAGGGAGAGAAGGAGAGAGAGGGGGAGGGAGAGAGAGAGAGAGAAAGAAAGGGGGGGTTTTCATCTGCTTTCATCTGATGGTTAGCCTAGCCCGTGTTGGGCAGGTAGCTAAAGAGAAAACACATTGGGGCGAATTCACTAAAGCAAATTGCGCCCGCTAATTGCACCATAATATTGCGCGTCAGTTGCGCCCGCTATGTGCTCCGTTTTAAAAACCTATTCACTAAAGACATTGCGCTAATAATATCCCAGCGCAAACACGCCCATTCGGTGTTTGCGGCTGAGTGCAAATTGCTGCTGATATAGGAAATGACTATAAATACTGCGCATACAGCGCAAACAACTCGTATGCATATCATTGGACGATGGCAGACAGAAAAAGAAAGATACGATTTTCAGACAGCGAGCTTGAAGGCCTCACGGACGAGGTTCAAAAACATGTCTCACAGCTTTCGGCAAAAAATATCACGACTGCAGCAAAAAATCATATTTGGGGTTTAATTTCCCAATCAGTCAGTGCCATTTGTGTGTGTAAACGCGGAAGACTGCAAACGGAGGTGGAATGATTTAAAAAGACGAACAAAGGAAAAATTGTCATTTTATGTTATGCAAGTTGCAGCACGATGATCTGGCATACTTTTGGGGGAGTGTATAACATTGCCCCACCGGTACGATCTAGGCATCTAAACGGCTTTTCAGGATTCCAAATGTGCACTCAATCACACCGCGCGTCCTGATGTGAGCCCGGTTGTACGCCGCCTCTCCAACGTTGGAAGGATTACGCACGGGAGTCATCATCCATGGCTGAAGATGATACCTGCCGTCACCTATGATACAAAAGCAAAATATTTTCAAGACCATTCAAATAAAACAAATATTGTGTAGGCTATGTTTTTATTTATTTATTTATACCCGGCCCCCAGCCGTTCAATGAACAGCTATAGGGAATGCGCAGTTTCGCGTATAGACTATTATACGCACAGTTTCGTGCTATGTAGGCTATTATATTCATTGGGGGAGCTTGGACTCGCTGGGGACGGGTGGAGAGACGCATAGTCAACTGAGCCTCCCCAGACGCGACTTCATCCTCCAGTTGGCTGAAGAGCTGCGCGCTGGTGTCCAAACAGGTACCGCGGTGGTTCTAGTGTTAAATCAAAAAGTGACCTTCTTCTAAATATTCTCTCACGAACAACATGCCTGGCATTGCGATGCCTTCGCCTCGCAACAATCACTGCTGCCATGATCAGCGGACAGGCTGGCCGCGACACCCCTTGCGCTTAAATACCACCACGTTTCTGAAAACGGTATAAATTTCACTTTAACTGCGTGAGGCAATTTGCGCCGATGTTTGTGAATTGGGCGGGTTTTGCAATAATGTTCATTTGCATAGAAAGGGGAACATTCTCCGCCCATATTACCTAATTTAAATATGAGCTAATAACACCGGCGCAGAGCAACGCAATGACGAACGCAACGCAGTTAACACCGTATTTCACCCTTTGCGAGGGCTTTGTGAATAGCAAACATAATTTTTGACTTATTTGCACAGGCTTTGCGTCAGGAAAAGCTGCGCAATCCTTTAGTGAATTCGCCCCATTGTGTTTCTGTGATCAGCCAGCCAGGGGCCTCATTTATCAAAGAGCGTGTAAATTCCGGTGTAAAAGAGGGCGTACGACGAAAACGCGGAAAATGCACAATGTAGCGTACGACGAGAATATTTACACGCTTTTCGGATCTATCAAAAATGTCGTATGCCCTTTTCTGCACGGTAAATCCGAGACGGGCGGGGAAGGGAGCGTACGCGCACGCGCCCCGTGTTCCGCCCCCTCCACGCCCTAATCCAACCATATATGGTCACAACCGTGAGTGGACAAACGTGGTTTCCCGGAAGGAACCGGCTTAAAAAGGTAGCGTGGAGCACCCAGGCGGTACATTGAAACATGGAACGAAGAGCAAAGAAGAGGAACTTTTCGGAGACGGAGGTGCATGTGCTAGTTGGTGAGGTCCACGTGAGGAAGGCAATCCTCTTCGGAAGGTATAAATCGCCTACGTTTGTCTGTTTGCTCCTACAGCTTAGTAGCCTACTTTAGCTACGTGTTGTGCATCTAGGATTGGGCATACACGGACATACTGTAACGTGGCTGCGAGTGAAGCAAACATTCTGTGGTAGGCTATGATTAAATTAGGACCAAAAACAGGGAACAATAACGCAGATGACCACTTCATAATGTTAGAACACATTAAACATTTTCCCCTCTGGGAAATTAAGACTCATCTAAATCACCCGGTAAATCACAGCATTTATTTGACTGCCAACAGAAAAACATATCAAATGAATATGGCTGCACAATGAAATGTTTAATGCATAATCAAGTTCACAGACAAACTCAAAGAAAATGATTGAAATTGTTTCTCCAGACTCTGACGTGGGGTGGGACTCAGAGGAGGGGGAGTCTGCAGTGGTCCTGGACCTGACGGTCGTGCCCCCGCGAGTTGCAGCCTCCACCTCCAGCGCGCCGACTTCCACCTTCTTATCAGCTTTGAATATATATCTTGGCAAACATAACACGGGATGATGTACAAGGAGGGGACAGATACCTAGTGAAAGTACTATTGGTTGCTAGTAAAAAGACAATAACGAGGGCTTGGTATTAGGTGGAACCCCCAACCAAGGTGCAGTGGCTGGGTGTTGTGGAGGAGATTTATGTTAGGGAGAGGTTCACGCATGCATTGAGGATGCATGAAGGAAAGTTTGAAGGGAGATGGGAAAAATGGATGGATTATAGAAGGAAGTGTGATGATACCACTAATATTAAAATTGTCATATTTGAGTAAGAAAAAAAAGCTGCATGGATGGAAGTACCCATAAGCTGTTATTGTAAGTTTTTATGTTTTATTGTATTGTCGTTGTATGGATGGAAAATGCTAATAAAGATTAAAGTAAATAAGACAAAGAATATGTATCTTGGCTATGCACACACCAATAAGCCAGCCGTCACGCGCAGCGCCTGCCTCCAGTCTAGCCCTACCCTACTGTGCGCCAGGATGAATGAGTCATGCGTGGAGCCAGGCCACCGTGCCACTACACTTGTGATGAGCATGTCACATATGATTTGGGTATTTCTAGTGTGCACATTTTAGCGATTCACATAGACGTATTCATTCACTGATGGTGCCCTTATGTGGGTGCAGTCGCCATCGCCGTCACCTCTTTGGAGTTCTATCTCGGGCCAGTAGGCCGAGTAGCGCCGGATTCATTTAGGCTCGCATTACGCACAGGAGGACTGTCATTTATATGCTTACCAAAGAGCAAACAGGTCCACATGATCACATATTAATGACAATCTAATTGGTCAATTATTGCCGTTTGATGGAGTGCCTGCATTAGGTGTGTGACATATAGCGCGGAAAGGTTTGGGACAGCGCATAGGTTCCGTTTGGGGAACAAATCCATATCGGACCATGAATGAGCCGGTTAGAGGACACGTCTAATCTAGCATTGCGATATATATTGGTGCTGAATTGGGCTATTAGCCTACATGATTGTGCGTTCATGAACTGTCGCTCTTATTCTCTCCGTCAAACATAGTAATTCACCGACGCACCACCTGCGTCGCCAGTTCCCCCTGTGTTCAAGAAGGGCGTAGAACACCGTGTAAATCGGTACGCCAACTGGAGAGGTGTCCTACAAAAGCGCGGAGAAAGGCGACTAAATTTTCGCCCTTACGGCTTGATAAATCGCAATGTGGGGGGGGCAAATGGCGTACGCCTGAACTCGCGAAAAAGACCGTGTAAAAGAAGGCGTACCTCAATGATAAATGAGGCCCCAGGCCTCCTCCCTGTACCGCTCGCTGCCACTCCCCCTCTCCTCTCTCTCTCTCCCCCTCTCCTCTCTCTTCCTCCCTCTCTCTCCTCTCTCCCCCTCTCCTCTCTCTCTCCCTCTCTCCCCTCTCTCTCTCTCCCTCTCGATCTCTCTCCCTCTCTCTTTCTCTCTCTCTCTGAGCCCAGCCCATGTTCTTACTCTCTCTCTCTCTCTCTCTCTCCCTCCCTCCCCCCTCTCTCTGAGCCCAGCCCATGTTCTTTCTCTCTCTCTCTCTCTCTCTCTCTCCCTCTCTCTCGATCTCTCTCTCCCTCTCTCCCTCTCTCTCTCCTCTCTCTCTCTCCCTCTCTCTCCTCTCTCTCTCGATCTCTCTCCCTCTCTTTCTCTGAGCCCAGCCCATGTTCTTACTCTCTCTCTCTCTCTCTCCCTCCCTCCCCCCTCTCTCTGAGCCCAGCCCATGTTCTTACTCTCTCTCTCTCTCTCCCTCTCTCTCGATCTTTCTCTCTCTCTCCCTCTCTTTCTCTCTCTCTCTGAGCCCAGCCCATGCTCTCTCTCTCTCTCCCTTCCTCCCTCCCTCCCTCCCTCCCTCCCTCCCTCCCTCCCTCCCCCCTCCTCTCTCATCACCCAGCCCATGTTCCTAACACCCGGTGCTGGAGGAGAGCGTGTGCTGGTCTGGTGTCTTTAGCAAGCCTGTCTCCCTGGCCTGATCTGGACCACAGTAGGGTTCTCTCCACTCCCACAGACACAGACCCCCCCCCCCCAGAGGCTACTGGCTGCTGCCTCATAATACTATTAGCTGCTCTGTCCCCTGACACACACACACACACACACACACACATGCACACACCCCTGCTCTCAGAAACAGCTAGTCACATGCAGAGAAACACGCCACACACACAAGCAGTCATGTGCAGACTGCACAGTCGCACAGACACAGATTCCGACAGTAAGTGACCCACACACATACACACACACACACACATACACACACACACACACCCACACACAACACCTACTTACGCGCACATACATAAACACACACGCACAAAACACCCACTTACGCACACACACACATCCTTACACACAAAACCCACTTACGCACACACACACATCCATACACACAAAACCCACTTATGCACACAGCACACAACGCAGGATCCCACTCCTCCACACGCGCGCCCACCTAGAGCGGAGGTGGGAGTGACGGCTCCTCGCGGAAGATTAGTGTCTTTGCTGCGGCTAAACATTAATATTTCATGACGAGAACCTGGGCAGTACACACACACACACACACACACACAGACGCACGCAACCTCCCTTGAGCATCTTCACTCATGCTGCTTTCACCACACCACACCACATCCACACACACACACACACACACACACACACACACACACACACACACACACACACACACACACACACACACACACACACACACACACACAGCGAAGGCAACGGTGCCTACACACCAGCGCACCATCACAGTAACTCTACATAATCACAGCAACAGAGCATCCCTTTCATGTGGACCCAGACCAGAAGCAGAGCAGACTCCCTCACACACACAGAGAACAAAGGAGCAGGCAAGAGAGAAGCCAGCCACAGGAAACCCAAAATTCTTCAATAGCATCCCTACCATTGACACTGATTGTCTAGTCTAGTAGTTACACATGGCCTAAGACCCCCCCCCCAGGCTTGCCCCTGCACTGGTACAGGCTAGGCTAACCACAGGCTCTACCAGACCGCACGCCCCTCCACACACACACACACACACACACACACACACACAACCACACACACACACACACACACACACACACACACACACACACACACACACACACACACACACACACACACACACACACACACACCCCAGGAGGACGGGTGTCTGACTGGATCACAGGCTTCCTAGCGGAACATCCCAGATCAAGAGTGGACGCTGAGTGAACCCGAACAGAGCGCTGCTGACCGTCCCCAGAGGCCGTCTATGTGCCTGAGGCAGAACAAGGCCAGACCACATGAGCCCACTGTGACAGACTAGACTACTGTGACCCAACTCTAGACCAGAGAACAGACTAGACTACTGTGACCCAACTCTAGACCAGAGAACAGACTAGACTACTGTGACCCAACTCTAGACCAGAGAAGAGCAGACTAGACTACTGTGACCCAACTCTAGACCAGAGAACAGACTAGACTACTATGACCCAACTCTAGACCAGAGAACAGACTAGACTACTGTGACCCAACTCTAGACCAGAGAACAGACTAGACTACTATGACCCAACTCTAGACCAGAGAACAGACTAGACTACTGTGACCCAACTATAGACCAGAGAACAGCAGACTAGACTACTGTGACCCAACTCTAGACCAGAGAACAGACTAGACTACTGTGACCCAACTCTAGACCAGAGAACAGACTAGACTACTGTGACCCAACTCTAGTCCAGAGGAGCAGACTACTGTGACCCAACTCTAGACCAGAGAACAGACTAGACTACTGTGACCCAACTCCAGCTCAGAGAACAGACTAGACTACTGTGACCCAACTTTAGACCAGAGGACAGACTAGACTACTATGACCCAACTCCAGACCAGAGGACAGACTAGACTACTGTGACCCAACTCTAGACCAGAGAACAGACTAGACTACTGTGACCCAACTATAGACCAGAGAACAGCAGACTAGACTACTGTGACCCAACTCTAGACCAGAGAACAGACTAGACTACTTTGACCCAACTCTAGTCCAGAGGAGCAGACTACTGTGACCCAACTTCAGACCAGAGGAGCAGACTACTGTGACCCAACTTCAGACCAGAGGACTAGACTAGACTACTGTGACCCAACTTCAGACCAGAGGACTAGACTAGTCTAGACTAGACAACTCTAGGATTCCCAATCATTTTCACCTATAGAAATACCAAAACATTTACATGATTTCTCCATAAGTTCTCAACAAATTCCCATGACTATACTTCTGCATTTTAATGGTTAAATAAGCCTTAGAACTACTGTGTTATAATAATGTAAACTTTAGATTTTGTAAAATTGAGAGCACAAATGTGGCCTACAACTTGGAAAACTATATGAATGATGAGCTTACAAAAAAAATAAATACTAGAACCATAATCATTTTGGGTAAATTTCAAATTTCCATGGCTTTTTTGGATAGGTTTGCATTTTTAAGAACACTTCCAGGCCGCTGCTAAAATGACATTTCATAATACATGACTTTTCCAGGTTTTCCATGACTTTTCCAGGATTTCCATGAGCTTGGGAGCCCTGCAAACTGCCACTCCCCCTCTCCTCTCTCTCTCTCCCCCTCTCCTCTCTCTTCCTCCCCCAGGATTTCCATGAGCTTGGGAGCCCTGCAAACTGCCACTCCCCCTCTCCTCTCTCTCTCTCCCCCTCTCCTCTCTCTTCCTCCCTCTCTCTCTCCTCTCTCCCCCTCTCCTCTCTCTCTCTCCCCCTCTCCTCTCTCTTCCTCCCTCTCTCTCCCTCCTCTCTCCCTCTCCTCTCTCTTCCTCCCTCTCTTTCTCATCTGCAAAGGGAAAGGAACTGGGATCTCTCTCAGTGTGACGGTGTGCTGGATTCAGCAGACAAGAAAGGATCATTATACACGCGTGACACGTTAAAACATGTTTAAGCTAAAACTGCAGGCCCCAACACTCTTAATGAAATTCTGTTACTGGGAGGGGGAAAAACAGATATTGAAAGCAAATATGGGACACCATATTCTCTGTCAGATTCTACAAGACATAGACAACTTTGGGTGAAAGAAAAATTGAGGCTGTGAGAGTTCACTAAACCAAAGTGCTTCAGGAAAGGTTGCATTGAAACAACAGAGGATTGGTAACTGTACCTACCCAGTCCAAAAGGAGGTCATAATCAAATGTACGGCAATGAAAAGCTGCTACAGTATCTTCCCTTAGCAACAGTCAACAATGGGCTCGGCTAGCTCGAGCTGAACTCACAAAACGTGTTTATAGGCCGAATTACACCATATCTCAACCCTGACGAAGACAGCACCCACGGTGAGACCAGTCGAAGCTGGGGGTGGGAAAGCTAGTTGAAATTTGACAGGGCGCCGCTGATGTTTTGGTCGAAATGTGTTGCGTGTTAAAGCCACATCTGCCCCTTTTATCAGCACGGGCTCCAGCTCATTCAAAGGTCACTAGCTTTAGCTATTGTAAATGCTGACTGCTAACATGACAGATGAAGGATATTTGGGAGACAGATATATGAGAGTCTGATGGGGAGAAAATATGAAGGTACTACAGTTCCACTACCACAAGGGCATAAGCTGGGACCTTAACCCAACGCTAGTTCCTGTTGTGTGTGTAAAGCAGCTCTGGTGCAGTCTGGGTAATGTCGTTTGCCTACTGGGGGTAAGATACAGCATGCATAAAGCATGTCAACTATAGCCAGGCTGCCACTCCTCCAGCAGCTCAGATAAAAGCACCAGCCTGACAGATGCCTATTCTCCCCTAGATCTCACACTCTCTCTCTCACACACACACACATACACACACATACACACACACACACACACACGCAAACACACACACGCACAAAGACACAATCAGCACCCCTGCAACATTCACACACCATCACACACACATGCGCGCATACGCAGCTAGCTAAATCCATTATCAGTTACAGCCATTTTCCAGCAGCTGAGCTCATAAAATCATTAATCCCGAAGCTGAAGCGGGAAGACAATATCGTCAGCCATTGTGTGTTTTCACACTCAGCTCTGTTGTCGAGAGAGAATAAAAAAACGGGGCTACGCGTCTCCGGCTCATCTACCAGATTAACAGACGCGATGACCTGCTGACAATAACGCATGTTCACGTCTGCATAGGCAGTCGAACTGTATATGCCTACGGCTCTGTATCTGCAGATTACATGAGCCCCAACTGGGTGTGGCTAACCACTGTCTGGCTTGACACAGTTTCACAGAAGGGGAGGGGGGATTATAATATGTACACATCCGTGCTACAAGCCTCGAACCACAGTCGGTCCAAAGTAAATAATCCATACCGTATCTGCAGAAAGCTCAATGCTAAATGTGGCCTTTGTCGCTCCTCCCCCATCAGTATCTGGTTTAACAGTTGCAGCGCACTGTGGCGCGCCATCTTGGCAAGCCACTATTATTTTACATGCAAGGGATGCTGGAAACTGATAGCGGCTAGCCAACTATCGACTGTGTTACCGAGACAATCCGACGCGAGGTTTCGACACGGCCCGCGCTGTCTACAAAAACCTCCTAGCAAACCTAACTCCCGCGTACCAGCCGCCACGTTCGCGGGAGAGTGTGTGGAGGGGGGGGGGGGGGGTAGGGTTAGCGTTGCGCCGCCTACCCGATCTTGGCCTTCTGCTTGGGCTTGAACGAGGCCACGATGCGGGCCTTCTTGGACGCCTTCTCCTTGGGCGGCCGGGCCTTGCCGCCGCCCCCCCGCTCCCGGTGGGCGCGGTGCTGCGACGAGCTGGGGAAGCTCTCCGGGCTCATCACCCGGGGGATGTTCTTCTCGCCCCGCTGCCGGGCCTTGGCGATGGCCTCGTGGATGATCCGGTTGGCCTTCTCCTGCTTGTCCTCCACGGGGCCCTCCATGGGCTGCTGCTGCTGCTGCTGCTGCTGCTGGGGAGCCCTCCGTTGGGCCCTCTTCTCCGAGGCGGAGCTGTAGGAGGACGAAGACGAGGAGGACGAGGACGAGCTGCTCTTCATGGGCGGGCTCAGGACCCTGGCCTGGCTGCTGGGACCATTAGCGTTCTTGCGAGGCTGGAGAAACAGAGAGGTGAGAGAGAGAGAGAGAGAAATGAGGGATATGAATCAGACTGAAAGCTTGCAAATACCAACGAGGTGATGTCATGTACTGTAGCATGGCTACATACATCTGAATTAATGTCCAAGAGAAACGAGCTGGAGGTTTACAAATGTTTCCCAGAGAGGTCGACATAAATCACCGACGAATCGCCTGATTCGGGTTGATCCCCGCATCATAAACATGTAGGCTAGCTAGCAACGCACAACGCACTCCCGACCTGACTTGTTCCATGGTCATACTGTCGATTCCTGAAGCCCAGGGTGAATTGTTTGTTAGCTACTGTCTGTATACACTAGGCTGACACCCCACCCCCCTCCCCACCCCTCCCCCCTCCCCCCCTACACCCACCGCCTGTCTGAACTTGGTCCACATCCTTCCTCCAGCATTCAATCTCTCCACAGATGTGTGAAATGCAGCATTTCAGCCTAGCCCGGAACAAAAGTCACCGAGCCTGAATAAGGAAATGTTTGCAGCCCGGAGGAATCGGATTACGCGGGGCATAGACGACGCTCCTAAAACTCCCGTGTGCATCGCAGTCAAGTTTCATAACGTGCTGCGCTCTGTGGGGGGGGGAGGAGAGCGAGCCATGAAATGACGAGGCAGTATATGTTGTGAGCACACAGCTACATGTGCGGACGTAGCCGGCGAAGCTAAGCTAACAGACGAGCGGCGCCGAGTGAAGCCTCCCTGTGTCTCAAGCCTTCCGACTCCCCTCCAGGAAGTGGTGGAGAATGAGACGTCATGCGTTTCATACAGTTGGCGCACGGCCAGGAAGCGGAGTGTGAATTTCATAACGAAGAGGGAAGTAGGTCCCGTAGATCAATATTCAGAAGAGCAGCGAACAGACCGGCCTAGCCGCTCTGGAAAAAGCCTGAAGCGGAAGTAGCAGTAGCTGGCACAGTGTGTTCACTTCAGCGGGAGGCCAGCCCTCGCTCTCTAAAGCCTTCGGAGCCAGGCTGCGTTGCCGTGTCCACCGCTCAGGCATGCTGAGGTCTCCGTCTCGGTTCTGCCGGCCACTCACTTTTTCCCTCCCCTTCCTCGGTCAAGATCCCTGGTCAGCACACTTTCATCGGAGGGGGAGGAGAGAGAGGGGGGGGGTCACAGACCAGAGTGTGGCACACTCACCCGCATATAAATAATACATCCGGCCTGATACGTGATCATATGTGAATAATACATGGCTGCGCGCGGTGCGCGGCGTTCCTCTACGAGTCGCCTTCTGATTGGCCCCGCGCCCAGGAGCCTAGCCTATAAACGGATGACCTAATCTAAACGTGTTGCGGAGAGGGGCTCGGCGGACGAGGCATTACTCTGCTACGCTGCTAAATAAAGAGAATTATCTCGAACAAAACCCCCCACAAAAAAAACAGCGTTGGGGGAGGGGAGGAGGGATAAATAGCAATTCATTTGGAAGACAAACAAGAGCTGCATTATGGGTAATCACGTGCACTGTATCGTGTACTATGCTCGGGCTGTTGGGAGAGAAAATTATTGCTCCACACTGGAATGTTCTCATTCAAGTTCAAAGTGGAAAAGGAGGGTGTGTGTGTGGGGGGGGGGGGTGAAAGTCAAGGAAAGCAGAGGGAAGGAACATGATGAGGGGGGGGGGGGGAGAGAGAGAAAAGTGTGAGAGCAGGAATGAGAGCTTATATGAAAAGAAGCCTATATGAAGGAGGGAGGGAGAGAGAGAGAAAGAGAGAGAGAGGGAGAAGAAAATGCAGCAAAACCGAGTGCGCTGCTGCCGTGTAATACATCTATAAATAACTGAAATTACAGGCTGCCAGCACTGCAGTGATTTCAATCTCTCTCCCTCCGCTCGCTCGCTCGCTCCCGCGGACGCCTGGTGCCGTCTCGAACCCGGAAAGGTGAGACTGACGGGGCGGGAGAGAACCCGTTTTGGGCCCGGCCCGCTCGCCGCTCACCAAGTCAAACTCTCTGCTGAACGATGATGTACCCAGCTCATGTGACACACGCAAACAAGCGCACACTCTGACAACACACACACACACACAACAAACACACACACAACAAACACACACACTGCCTGCAGCTCCCAACCACAGAAGCAGAGGAATCTTTAGAGAGAGAGGAGAGAAAAGGAGGGTGGAACTGGAAAGTGACAAGAATGTGAAAGGACAGAATGTGAAAAAGAAGGCAAAGACAGGGAACACGGCATGCCACCTTAAGGGCCTAGCGGCGGCTAAGCAAATGAGCATGGAAAAAAAAAAAAAAAGAGAAAAAAAAGAAGCAACAACGAGTTCAAGATGGCGGCCGCGGAGGCTGCAGCATGAGCCAGTAGCAGAGGAGGTTGTTCAGTTCCTGCCCGGCCCCTCCTCCTCCCTCCTCCCAGCGCCCCGCGCGGCTCACTTACCCTTCCTCTTGGCCTCTTCACTGTAGACATTTTTTTTTCCTTCCTTCTTCTTTTTTTTTTTTTTTTCCCTCCCCCTCTCCAACCAGCTAACAAAAGCCTTGCCCTTTCGCCGGGTTTTTTTCTCTCTCTCTCTCCCTCCCTCTCTCTCTCTCCTGCTCGACGGTCGGTCTCTCTCTCTCTCTCTCTCTCGCTGCGAGTCCCCCCCTCCCCCGCTCCTCCTCCCCTCCTCCTCCTCCTCCTCCTCCTCCTCCTGGAGTGGGCAGCGGAGCGCGCGAGCGGAGCCTCCTTCACCTCCTCCCACGGCGGGCTGGACTCAGGGGGAGTGCATGGGAGCCGACGGCGAGCTGCTCTCCTTCACTGGGGGACGCGGCGGAGGGAGCTGCTCTGAGGACGGCGGCGGAGGAGGAGGAGGCGGCGGTGTGCGGCGGTCCAGGAAGCTCTCATTCTGCTTTCTGTCGCCGCCTGCTCTTGGCTCCGTCCGCCTCAGACTCTCTCGCACGCGCGCGTAGTGTGTGTGTGTGTGTCCGCGCGTGTGTCCGTCCGTGTTGCGCGCGCGCGTGTGTGTCAGTCAGCGTCGCTCTTCCTTCTCCTCTCTCCTCCCTGCTCTCATTGATTCCCCTACGACAGCGATCGGGCGCTCTCTCTCTCTCTCTCTCTCTCCTTCCCTCTCTCTCCCCCTTCTCTCCGTGTCTCTCTGTCTCTCCCTCTCCACTCCTCCTCTCTCACATCCCAGGCGAAGGTAGGCTACGCTCCCGTCGTACACAAAAGGGTTTTGTATAAGCCTCGCTTGCTCGGCTGCTTGTTTTCCCTCTTTTTGCCCCACTTGTTCCTGGTCCGTGCGTCTGTTCCCGGGCTTCCCCTCCCCTGGCGTCGGCGGCGGCCGGGGCGTGTGTGTCGGCGAGCTGGAGTCTCCGGCAGCGCGGTGGAAAATGAAAGCACAAAGCAGCGAAAATGCATCAGCATGAATATTAGAGATGTCGTTAAAATCCGGACTCGGTTTTTTTCTCTCTCTCTCTCTCTCTCTCTCTCTCTCTCGCTCTCTCACTCACACGCTCGCTCGCTCGCTCTCCCTCTCTCTCTCTCTTTGGCTCTTTGTCGGGGAAGTAGGCCAGCAGATGGTGCTAGCAGTTATTAAATTAACTTTCACAACTTAACCCAAAAAGTACTGGATTTTCTCCACGAGGAGTGAGAGACCGCCGGTGTTCCGTTCGTGGGGAACGGCCGTGTCTGGCTGGAAATGCACAGATGTGGGGAACGAAAAGCCGTGGACGTCCGTGTGCGACGACAAGAAGCCCCTTTCAGACAATTCGGAATAAAAATAAACCGAGAGCAAAGACATGTGATCCAACACCACGGCAAACCGAAAATACCACGGCATGACCCCCCCCCCCCCCCCCCTCGTAGGGACACACACACACACACACACACACACACACACACACACACACACACACACACAGAGCCTCTGAATGGTAGCGGTAGCAGCAGCAGTAGAGAAGTGAGTTCAGGCACACTCTAGTGGGGAACAGGGAGAGAGGAAGACGGACCAACGCTGCCCACCGAGCTGAGCTTCCTGGTGGGGGATCCTACGAGACAGGAGAGGACACAGGCCCAGACAGCTAGGACCAGGGAGAGAGAGAGAGAGAGAGAGAGAGAGAGAGAGAGAACCAGGGAGAGAGAACCAGGGAGAGAGAGAGAGAGAGAGAGAGAGAGAGAGAGAGAACCAGGGAGAGAGAACCAGGGAGAGAGAGAGAGAGAGAGAGAGAGAGAGAGAGAGAGAGAGAGAGAACCAGGGAGAGAGAGAGAGAGAGAGAGAGAGAACCAGGGAGAGAGAGAGAGAGAGAACCAGGGAGAGAGAGAGAGAGAGAGAGAGAGAGAGAACCAGGGAGAGAGAGAGAGAACCAGGGAGAGAGAGAGAGAGAGAGAACCAGGGAGAGAGAACCAGGGAGAGAGAGAGAGAGAACCAGGGAGAGAGAGAGAACCAGGGAGAGAGAGAGAGAGAGAGGACCAGGGAGAGAGAGAGAGAGAGAGAGAGAGAGAGAGAACCAGGGAGAGAGAGAGAGAGAGAGAGAGAGAACCAGGGAGAGAGAGAGAGAGAGAACCAGGGAGAGAGAGAGAGAGAGAGAGAGAGGACCAGGGAGAGAGAGAGAGAGAGAGAGAGAGAGAACCAGGGAGAGAGGGAGACGAGAGAGAGAGGGCCCACTGGGGGGGGGGGGGTCATCAAACCTGAGGCAGGGGCCATGTGCGGAGGCTGACACATGGTTTTGGGAGGGAGCATGCAGGCATGCCTGGCCCGGAGCCTGGCGCGGGGGAACCGCCAGGTCGGCCCGGGGCAACTACGTCACATACACCTCAGCACAAAAAGAAACACACCCACACCTAATACCCTCATCGCACGCGAACACCCACCCACACCGCACCGTGCACAGGCTCAACACCGTGACAGCTGGCAGACTTCCTGGTTTTTGAGAGAGCCAGCGGAAGGGGTGTTTCCAGTATAACGACCAGAAAGCAGGGCATGTGGTCGCAGGTTTCTGTAGACGGGCGACGTAATGCGCGTACGTCTGGGCTTCTGTAGCCGCTAGCTGGCTCCCACGCTAGGTAGGACCGGAGGCGGGTTTGAACGAAGCTACCAGCCCCTCGCAGACCCACCGGAAGCTTTAGGGGCTTCGAGGATCCGCCCACTCTAGCGAGCGGCGCGGCTCGCTGCTGGAAATGTGATGACCTCACTCGCTGCGCGCCGACGCTCGCACATGTGCGGTGGTGGCTGAGAGGACTCGGAGTGCGAGGGGGGGGGGGGGGGTCCTTCAAGCCCCCCCGCTATTAGCCTGGCTTTCACGGCCCTCGCGGTAATAACTAGGCCTGCTGCGCATCACTCTGACCAAGTGGAGCGACACCTGAATCGATACGCCTGAACCTCACAACCATTAGCCTGTAATGAACGGGACAAACGCAGATAGATATTGGAATCATGATGAGTCTGAATCATAGCGTTCATAATTCTGTTTTTGTTTTTTTTAAAGGCAACGGCCGTTTCTGCCATGCAGGTAAATTCCTCAACGCCCCCCCCCCCCTCCATACAGCTAAGGGAGGACCATTTAGACTCGCTACACTATAACTATAAGCTGTAGACTATAGGAGCATATTGCATATTCCGTTGACTAAGCTAGGTCAGTACTAGGTGCCAGTACTAGTCCAGTTTTGAGTGTGGGCGGGCGGCCATACAAATCACATCATCCTAAGCCTCGTCCAAATATCTACGTTGTGTTCCATCGCTCCACAGGACATGCTGTATGGGCAGGAGGTGGGCGGCCATAATTGTTGTTTGTGGCTCACTGCGGCCTGTTTCACAGCGCGTGTGTGTGTGTGTGTGTGTGTGTTCATGCCCTCCCCTCTGTCTGAGTCAGCCCCTGTGGACATCTGATACAGCTGACAGACTAGGCCTTGGAGTTTGGACTGTGGGGAGGTGTATGTGTTTGTGTGTGTGTGTGTGCGTGCTAGGGTGTGTGGTGGGGTGTGTGTGTGTGTGTGTGTTTGTGATAGGGTGGGAGGGGGATGGGGGGGGCGAGGGAACTAAACAGCTCAGCACGCTCTGGCTGGCTCCCTGTAGAACGGACGTGTCACATGCCAGGAGGGAGCATGACACAGGAGCGTCGGCCCGTCGACTTGAAGTGCCGCGTCTGGCTGTGACGGCGCCGCTGGTTAGGACCTCGACGTCGACGTCGAGTTAAGAGCCGTCATGAGTCATGCCTGTAGTTTTTTTTTCATTCGACAGCGAAGGTATCAGAGGCTGAGGTAGATTTTTTTTTAAAACACACAAAAAACTAGGTCGCCATGACCTGGCTGGCTCAGACAGCAATGCAATTTTGTCATCCTTTCAAACAGGACCCAACCTCAACACAATGGACTACATATACGTAGGCTATTCAATGAGACAAACAGAGAAAGGAGGCTTGAGAGAGGTAGATAGACAGACAGGTAGCGCGAGAGAGAGAGAGCTTCAATGCCACCCACATAGGTTCGTACACAGAAAAGCTTTCAGCTGCCTGTGTGTGCGGCTGTCTCACCAGCTGGAAGTGTGCGTGTGTGTGTGTGCGCGCGTGTGTGAGATTGGCGCGGAGGGAACGGTGAACAGTTCGGCGTGCACATGCTCGAGCGGTCACATGGCGCGGCGGCTCCTTGGCAACACAACGGTTAAAATGCAAATCGCTCCGAGGCAGATCTGCATGCGGGGGAGCGGCTTCGCCCGGAGAAAGAGAGAGAGAACAGGACGGAGGGAGGGAGCGAAAGAGAGGAAATGCGTGTGAGCGTGTCAGAGAGAGAGAGGGAGAGAGAGAGAGAGAGGGAGAGAGAGAGAGAGAGAGAGAGAGAGACAGAGAGAGAGGGAGAGAGGAAGAGAGAGAGAGAAAGGGAGAGAGAGAGGGAGAACGAACGAGAGGGAGGGAGGGAGGGAGAGAGAAAGAGAAGGACAGAGATAGAGAGAGAGGGAGAGAGAGACCAGAGAGGACAGGTGTCAGTCTCTGAGTGCTCCATTATTACCTCATCACAGGACCCATATTAGCGTGTGGGCGACTCTTGTTTCTGGCAGCGTGAGCCCCGGGAGACGGGCCGTTAGGGAAATGAGCGCGGCCACTTGGGTCTTGTGGTGGGCAGGGCTCCAGGATTAGCCCAAGGGGGGGGGGGGGCTCCGTTTCAGAGACGGCTCTAACCGAGAGATCCGTATCCAACTGGCGCCCGTCCTCACCCACCGGGGCAGGGGCTCGGAGGCAGCGCCGTGCCAGCTTTGATGTTTTAAAGCAGACGTCACCGGGCAGGTGGACGCCGTGTTCTTTGAGAGCAAACACGGGGGGGCAAAACGTTCCCAAAAATGTGCTGCGATAAGGAAATGACAGGTGGTCTTTTTTTGTGCGTGGCTGTAAGCCAGCGCTCCTAGGATAGCGTTTGTCCGGTTATCACTCCCTCCCTCTGTTGAATGTTGACATGAATTTCTCTGTTGGCACCACAAGAGGCAGTAGTCCCAGCACACCAAAATAAAGGACACCAAAATCATCCCGCCGATCTACACTGCACAAGTAGAGTAGCGGTGAAAGCAATGGACTCCCACACAGGAGATTGGGGTTCAAGGCCCCGGTGGGGATGATTTTATGGGACTATACCCCAAACCTCCACATGTTCATCCTTTCACTCCGACCTTTACCCCTTGACGTATAGGTCAGATCCTGTCCCAACCCCAACCCTTATTCTAACCCCAACCCTTATTCTCCTAACCCCAACCCACACTAGGGACTGCAGGGCTCTAAGGTGCGACCATTTTACTCGCATTTGCGACCAAAAATAGTTTTGTGCGATCAGAAAAAATAATTTAGGAGCACACTGTGCGAGTACTGTTTTCAACTATTTCACTCGCATTTTTTGCCTAAAATAAATCCATGCAAATTGGATCAAACTAGAGTCAAAGTTTCGCACACCCGTATACAAAACTACAAGTACAACTTTTTAATTTTATTTTTTATTACAAGTCCCACGACTGCAACCTGCAACGCGCAGAACTCTCGTAATGACGCACGATGACAGCTCAGCTGCCCTCACTCAAAAACGACGCCGAATGCCCCTGTCAGTAACGTTAACAAAATGAGGAAAATGAAGCCCATTCAATCGTATTTTGCCCGGCAAAGTGGAACCAAGGAGAGAGAGGAATTCGGTGAGGCCCGGAGGGAGTCGAATCAACTGTCACTCAAAAATCGTTGTTAACACAAAGTTATATTGATTCGATTAGATTCAACATTGCACCGTAGCCTACCAGTAGCTTACTGCATCCACATCAAAACGCAATGAAATGCCGTTGACATCGTAAAAAGCATTTTTTTTTCATGAAATGCGTGTCATAACGATCCAATGACATGTTCCTTTGCATCTACATTAAACTAAGCTTTTCCACAGGTTTAAAAAAAAAAAAAGTATGATTATTTGCGAAGATATTGGGCTTTCTCCCCACGTTTTTTCACGGCACCGGCAGCTATGTTTCATATCCCTGCCTAAGTTCGCAAAGCATTGTGTGCATTTTCATCTACCCCTCGGTTTCAAGTCAGCATCTGAAAACCCTCGTTTTGGAGGACTGTTTGAAAGTCCACTAACCCTCGATATGCTCCCTAGCCCTAGAAGCTAATAGGAATGGGACACACTACCCTATGCGTGAACACGCAAAATGTAGGGGTAGGGCCAAGGGCTAGGGCTAAGGGGGTATTGGGATTGGGCCATAGTCTTCATTAGGACCAATGCACATGATGCAGTGTGTGGGAATAGTATAGTCTTCTTTAGGACCAATGCACATGATGAAGTGTGTGGGAATAGTATAGTCTTCATTAGGACCAATGCACCTGATGAAGTGTATGGAAATAGTATAGTCTTCATTAGGACCAATGCACCTGATGAAGTGTGTGGGAATAGTATAGAAGGAGAGGATGAGAGCTCCTATGGTGAGCAGGTTATTATTGTTTATTGTTGTTGGCAGTAGGCCTAATGTGTGTGTTGCTAATAAAAATGTGTTATTTCACATTTTTCGTTGCGCTCCTAAATTTCTTTCTGTGCTCCTAATTTTTTTTCCATTTAGGAGCACATATGCTCCTAGTGAAAAACGTTAGCTTAAGAGCCCTGGACTGGAAGAAGGACACAAAAACCAACCCGAAGATCTCCGCTGCACAAGTAGAGTAGCGGTGAGAGCAATGCCCTCCCACGCGGGAGATCGGGGTTCAAGGACCCAGTGGGGATGACTTTATGGGACTATACCCCAAACCTCCACACGTTCATCCTTTAACTCTTTCACTCTAATCTTTTTATCCCTTACCTTTGTCCACAAATAGAAGTTGAACCAATTGCAGCAAAATAGCTAACGTTACAGGAATCATCAGTGTAACTGCTTTAGCCACTGACAGCTACCATTAATGTTATGGAAGCTGCTAATAGTTGTTGTGAGCTCATGAGCTAACTGGCTAACCCACTCTTATTGTGCAGGATTAGCATTGGAAGCATTGTAACTGATGTGTCCAGGCGACAAGACCTATCTTAATTTATCACACTATTTCATGTCATTTCAATTCACAGCTATTTCAGTGGCATGACTAGCTTCCGTCCTACCAGTCCTGAACAGAAACAAGCCAGCCACGCACATAAGCCAGGCTGGACCTGGCCTGGTTAAACTACTCTAAAGTGTGCTTGAAAGTCAAACCTTAAGAGGCCCTCCCTTAAAAAAAAGGGGCATCTCTCCTCGTGAAGTGTGCCACGTTTGAGAATAGGCAGCGGGCGGGGGGGGGGGGGGGGCGAGGCCTTGATGAATGAAATGGGACTTGATGCACAGAAATGCTTCCGGAAGCCATTGAATAACAGCACCAGGTGATAATGAAGCTTTATGGAGGAAGAAGGGGGGGCGGGGGACACCACGTACAGTGACATCATCACCCATGCTGCAGGATTACTCCCTCTTCTCCACTCTGCCCCGCCCTGCTGTGACCTAGCAACACCAGCGGCCAGGGAGGGGTGTGTGTGTGTGTGTGTGTGTGGGGGGGGGGGGGGGGGGGGGTGGCTTTAGCGGAAGCAGGGAGGATGAGGCCCGTGGCGGGGGGAGAGTAGGCCGTACCGCTGGGCTGTCGTGCAGCGGCGGTGGATGAGGTTGTGGGTAGCTAAGCGCGGCGACGGGCCTGGTGACGAATTTGCGCCAGGGCCGCTGCCACGCCCCGCGCGTTCGTCAGTGCGTCACAGGTCGCTGGTCACGCCTCCAAACACTTGTGGCTGTTTTTTGTGGACCGACGGACGGACGGACGGGCCGACAGAGCGAGCTGTAGAGCCACCACCTCATTATGCGCTGCAGACTTAAGAGGTTTAGACGAGAACCACCGCAGATAAACAGGATGCTGCAAACACACTTCTCCAGTCCCCATCTCTGTGTGCATCTGTGTGTATCTGTGTGTATCTGTGTGCATCTGTGTGTATCTGTGTGCATCTGTGTGCATCTGTGTGCATCTGTGTGTATCTGTGTGTATCTGTGTGCATCTGTGTGTATCTGTGTGCATCTGTGTGTATCTGTGTGCATCTGTGTGTATCTGTGTGTATCTGTGTGTATCTGTGTGCATCTGTGTGCATCTGTGTGCATCTGTGTGCATCTGTGTGCATCTGTGTGTGCATGTGTGTATCTGTGTGTATCTGTGTGCATCTGTGTGCATCTGTGTGCATCTGTGTGTATCTGTGTGCATCTGTGTGTATCTGTGTGCATATGTGTGCATCTGTGTGTATCTGTGTGTATCTGTGTGTGTCTGTGTGTATCTGTGTGTATCTGTGTGTATCTGTGTGCATCATAGTGTATCTGTGTGTATCTGTGTGTATCTGTGTGTGCATGTGTGTATCTGTGTGTATCTGTGTGTATCTGTGTGCATCTGTGTGTATCTGTGTGCATCTGTGTGTATCTGTGTGCATCTGTGTGTATCTGTGTGCATCTGTGTGTATCTGTGTGTGTCTGTGTATCTGTGTGTATCTGTGTGTATCTGTGTGCATCATAGTGTATCTGTGTGTATCTGTGTGCATCTGTGTGCATCTGTGTGTATCTGTGTGCATCTGTGTGCATCTGTGTGTATCTGTGTGTATCTGTGTGTGCGCAAGTGTGCTCCTAGATCCGTCTAGAGCATTCAGCTACAAAAGCTCTTCGGCCCAGGCAGGCCACAGAGGCCGGCATGCTAATTTCTCATTAGCGTTCGGCGTTAGGTTAGTACCACCATCAGCCGCGGTGCCTCTGCCGCGCGCGCCCAGGCACGGGTGTCTCGCCGCTGGAGCCCCAACATGCGTTTAAATCGCTGCTGGAGACCAAGGCTCAATAGCCGGGGCTTGTTAGCACACCGTTAGGAATTCAGCTAATTGACTCCTTCGGTTAATTAAGAGGCATCACCAAGCCATTCCCACCTGTGAGAGCAGGAGACGAGGAGTGGGTTGTGTGGGTGTGGGAAGTGGCTGGTTGAAGGAGAATGCTGGTTCGGGTCTGGTCAGAATCACACAATTATGACAAAAGCGCATAAGTGCGACTTTTTGCCTGATATTGTTATTGTGATTAGTAAGTGCGATGAATATTTCAGATAACTATATTTTTTTGTGGTGCCACCTTCATATATATGTATATGAAGGTGGCATAAAAAAACTGAATACAAATCTGAAAAGTGTTTGCTGTCTATAAGTGAAATTGCTCACAGTGCTCCAAGCAGGAACGCATGTGATTCCTCAGACAGCATAAGCAACCATGATTCATCCACATGCCCCCAGAACACTCGATGGAAAACAAAATTATTAAATGCATTAATTGTGACCCCTTTTGCGATTAGTTCATTGCAGAGGTCATTACTGCGATTAAGATTAATGCACGATTAACTGCGCGGCTATACCATCAAAACTCGATTAACTGTGGAGCCCTGGGTGGTAGGGCTGGGTATCGATTCGAAATTTGAAGAATCGATTCGATTCCGATTCACAAGGTTCAGAATCGATTATCACGATTCGATTCGATTATTACTATTCATTCCTTCATTTATTCATTAAATAAAAGATCGATTTTGAGATTCATGAATCGATTCTGAATCATTTGATTCTGAATCGATTCATCTATTTATTTTTTTAACCCAGCCCTACTGGGTGCGATGTCCTACTGGACACCAGGGGGTGACTGACGGAGAAGACGGGCAGCCTGCGGCCAGACAGATGGGTCATTGTCTCGGACCCTGCCAGACCCCTAGCTAGAGGTCGGAGAGGGCAACAGAACGTGACGCCGGAACCGAGTGAGAAACTTCATTTGAGAGCTTGGTTGCCGAATGTGTCCTGGCCACACGCCGCCGCCACCCCCCCCTCTCTCTCTCTCTCTCTCTCTCTCTCTCTCTCCCTCTCTCTACGTTGCTGTGGGTCATGTGGTCAGGAGCAGCAGGTTTGGATTGCTAAGGATACTCGTTATCTCATTAAAGAGCGTCAGTATCCTGGGTCTGGCCGGGCTCCGAGGTCAGTGAAGAATGCACCTGGCAGAGCACAAGCCCAGCTCTGTGTCAATCAACCCCAACTGACCGACCCAGTCAAGGGGAGGAGTGTCCAGGAGTGTCTCCCCTCCGGCCGTTCTATTTTTAAGAGACTGTCCACAGAGGGGGGCAGTCACTCAAGTAGATCTAGGAGGGCATTTTAAGAGCTGGCAAAGACAGCGTGTGTGTGTGTGTGTGTGTGTGTGTGTGTGTGTGTGTGTGCGCGTGTCTAAGAAAGACTGCGAGAGGGAGCTCATCCATCTGAAGGGGAGAGAGGAGACCTCCTCCGCGATCGCCGGCTGCCTGTAACCGTGTAGCACGCTCCCATAATCCCTCAGGCGGACGGACAGGTTCGTTTGAACCCCTGCTCCCGGCGGCGGCCCTGTCTGTTCTGACGCCGACGCCGTACTGAATCGAGGCGCGGGGAGGAATCCTGTTTCCCCGAGACGCGGCGATACGGTCAAAGCGCCAAAGCGGATGGCGGACGTGGATCCGTTCGTTACGCTGCACAGAGTTGGTACGTCCACACCCGGGGGGAGGGGGGGTCTCTGAGCGTGGGCCCGCCGGGGGGGAGGGGGAAGAAGAGAGGGAGAGAGAGAAAGAGAGAAAAGGAGAGAGAGGAGGAGTGCAGCAGGAGGGCTCCTTGCCAGACCTTTACAGCTCCTTCATTATTGAAGCTGTGCAATAAGAGGGAGCAGAGCTTGAAGACAAGACACACACACACACACACAGGACACACACGCACGCACGCGCACACACACAGGACATACACGCACGCACGCGCACACACACACACACAGGACATACACGCACGCACGCGCACACACGCACGCGCGCACACACACGCACGCGCGCACACACACGCACGCGCGCACACACACACACACAGGACATACACGCACGCACGCGCACACACACGCACGCGCGCACACACACGCACGCGCGCACACACACACACACACACACAGGACATACACACAAGCACGGGATATACACACACAGACAGACTCAGGCCGCAAAAAGAGACAAGCAAACACTATCAGCGACACTATCAGAGAGAGAGAGAGAGAGAGAGAGAGAGAGAGAGAGGGAGGGGAGGAGAGAGGGAGAGAGAGGGAGGGACAGAGAGAATAACAGACAGAAAGAGAGAACAACTAAGAGATAAAGTCCAGGGCAGGCTGGGAGCTCGGGGGGGTTTGATGAAGTCAGTCTTTTTTTTCCTGCTCCAATTTTCACTTCCTCCAGAGGAGACAGCTGCCTTTGAGGAGGTTCATGGGTTGGGGGTTGGGGGGTTGAACCATCTCTCTCACACACACACACACAACAGACTTTACTCTAAAAGCAGGAGCGTGGGGGATTGGGGATAAGCAGGACTAGTCCTCCATCACACTAGCACCACTACCAGGTCTACAAGGATTTTAACCCCTGCTAACCTTTAACCTTTCAATTCACTATAGTAAATACAGGCTGACAATTTACTCACAGCATCGTACTCGCGCCGTTCAGTGGCGCTTGTGTCAAAGCTGGAGCCACGTTTGCAGTTACAAGGCTGTTTGTAGTGGTGAGACGCTAATGACAGGGTCAGTAGGAGACAGCCCCGTTCAGCTGTGAGACCTGGTCAGTAGGACACAGCCACGTTCAGCTGTGAGACCTGGTCAGTAGGACACAGCCCCGTTCAGCTGTGAGACCTGGTCAGTAGGACACAGCCACGTTCAGCTGTGAGACCTGGTCAGTAGGAGACAGCCATGTTCAGCTGTGAGACCTGGTCAGTAGGACACAGCCACGTTCAGCGTTGAGACCTGGTCAGTAGGACACAGCCAAGTTCAGCTGTGAAACCCGCACTTCCACACAGCAACAGAACAATTCTAATTTCGTTGTACTTGTACAATGACAATAAAGACATTCATTCATTCATTCAACAAGCAAAGGAGTGTCCCCCCCCCCATGCCGACTGCTTACTAGTGGCCTGTGGAGAATTCAGAGAGATATTCTAACAGTAATCTCATCTCAGTAATACTAATTTGTTTTTAAATAGTGTTACGTTTCTTATAATGTAGTATTTATGCTATGCATAATAATTCTAATTTCGTTAACTGTAATATGTTTCTATGATATTGTTAAGACAGAAAAAAAATCCAGGAGCTTGCTCGATCGACTTGTTTAGAGTTTATTTTTTTTACAGTTCTATATTGGTGTAGCGGTATCCGAGTAAAAATGTCCTCCAGTCCCTGGTAGAATGGCAGCGGTTAGAGGTTGGTTGGTTAAACTCACTCCTTAAAGGAGCACTAACAGTCCCTCCAAGAGGGTCGTCCCTCTTGGCGCAACGGTTAGTGTGTCCGACTCACAAGCTAGAGAGCTCGTTGAAGCGTGGTATCGAACCCCTGGGAAATCCCTTATAATTGGTTACATTGGCTCAAAAGGGTGAACTTTTTTTTTTTGTGGTTGTGTATGAAATGCGATATATAAAATCAAAGTTTGATTTAATTTGATCTAGTGAACCAACACCCAACAGTTATGTTGCCCTTCCCAAAATATTATCCTAGACAGCCTGTTCTACGAGTTGTTTTCATATGTTGTTGACAGTTGCTTCAATCAGCAAGACACTTTTTTGGCCACCGTCAAAAAAAAGATACCTGTGTGACGTCTTTTAGACACTTTCTGTTGACAATCCATGATATAACTGGCAGCCCCATGACACACTCAACATCTCATATACAGACATGTTTCAAGGTGAGAGAGAAATGGGGGCTTTGTGCTATAGGGGCTTTGAGCTAAACCACCATGTGATATCAATTCTACAGAGGTATATCAACCTCATAGGTCGTCTGTAAGAATACTGAACGTTGATGTTGTTACAACCAGCTGCTGTAGGTGTTAAGTGCAGATCACACCAACCCTACGGGCGGTCAGCCAGCTGCGTTTGACTGCTGGGTCAAAGTCAGACAGAGTCAGAAAGAATCCGCCATCATAGAAGTGCTCTGCCCGGACATTGTCACACTTCATCTGCAGGGCTTGAGCTGAGTGGGTAGTGAAAGTGGAACCAGACAGCCATGCTTCTAAACTATTTTGTTTTTTAACACCTTAGTCAAGAGGATTTCGACTCAAATTGAAAGGGCTTTCATCATAAATCACTAACCGATGCTTCATAACATGAATCATCAATGAATCAGAAGTGAGTCTAGTCTGGAATCAAGAGAAACAAAACATGGGCAGATGGGCGGAGCCAGCGCATTACCTTTCAAATCCAGCTGCCTTTGAACATTATTTTATCGGGAGCGTATAGTCGGGACTAAATGAAAAACTTGTTTAGGGACAGTCTTGTCCCTGACCAGGAACTAAGCACTTGGACTTGGTCCCCAGGCTACCCCTGGAGGAGGACAGCTTGGATGAGAAAAATGCAGGACAAAGTTTTTGTCTGTTGTGTGCTATGTTGTAAATCGCACCTTGTGTGCCAGATATATGCTACTGACCGCTCGCTATAGCGCAGGACTCGTTAGCAATACTTGAAAGTGGACATCTGTGGTCAGTGACCAATCACAGACCAATCAGCCTCCCCACACAGCCCGCTGTCTGCACGGGCCAATCATCCTCCTCGTTCGGAATCGGACCGGATTTTCATCGTCACAGCTTCTTCGTTCTCTCCGCAGCCAGAGGTTCTGGGTACTCAGATTAAAGCGAGTCCAACCTCAGCTCCTACGCGGGCCGACCAGGTGTTCACACCAAACCGAGGTGGTCCTCCGGTCGCACCCCCTACTGTTTTCCACCGTCAGGTCGGGGGGGTGTTTTGGGTCTCAGTCATTTCCATGTTGACATTCTACCGATTCGCCTGAGAAGACCATTTCTATCAGAATCAACCCACCATTTTGTCCTCTAAAATGTTAAAACATTCACTTATAATGCCAGCCTGTGTGCTGGTGAGTAAGAGGGAGTCACAGTCACAAAGTAGTCATAGTGGTATTGCGGGCGTTCTAGGAGTTTAACATTAAACTTCCCTGTCACGTCTGTAGAGATGTCTCCTTTTCCACAGAGCTTGAATGTTGTGAAATGAAGCTTTCACTTTGTAAATAAACTCTTGTGTCACAGCCGCCCGGCATCCATGGCAACCGGCGAACCTGGTAACTTCCACCAGCCGCTACCTGAGGAACCTGTTCCCTCGGCGACTTGGATGATGATAAATCAGTAACTGACACACCAACTGCCATTTCCATGGACGAAGCAAACACTGAACGCTAACCGACGCGTCTGCAAAGTGAACGAGTCCGAGGCACGGCAACCTCTGTGTCGACCATTAAAACAAACCAGCACAATGTCATTCATATTCAACTCCCCTTAACCTTGCCTTACTCTGCCCTTGGTTAATTCCGAGTGAGAAGGGGGGGGGGGGGGGTTCTCTCTCTTAAAAAGAATCCCTCTCCCCCTCCCCTGTCTCTCCTTCTGTCCCCAGAGACAGAGCCGTCTTTAGGGTGCCGGCGTTCTCGTCCCCCTCCTGTCAACGAAAGGTTAACGTGACCGGGGCTCAAGGAGGTCACGTTGTGTCACCGGCGCCCAGCATTCCAGCCGGTCACACAGAACCGCGGGTCCGACTGCGCTCAAAAGGCCTGCCGAAACGCGCGCTCCCCGGCCAAACAAGTCAAAGCTATTTAATCCCCCCGTGAACGGACAGAGAGAGAGAGAGAGAGAGAGAGGGAGAGAAAGATAGAGAGAAAAATGAAGAAATAAAAAGAGAGAATGCTTTTTATTCAGACCTACTGTGCAGTTTGGCTGGCAAGGTTCCCACATGCTCCACAGTCTAAATCCAAGTACGGCTCACCCCTCCCCTCCCCCGCCCCCCCCACACACACACTCCTTCCTCCAGCCCTCCCCTTCCGCACGCAGCCAAGACCGCCTGCTTTATACAGCAGACTTCCTGTTCAACTCTGACCCCCGCCGGCCACGCCCCCCTCTGGCATGCCTCCACCACAGACAAGCAGATGAGGCCAGATACAGGCTGGGAGAGAGCACGAGAGAGAAAGAGATAGAGAGAGGGAGGGAGAGGAAGGGGGTGAGTGTGTGTGTGTGTGTGTGTGTGTGCGTGTGTGAGAGCGTGAGAGAGAGACAGCCTATCATCTCCTGGCCACACAGAGGGCAGGTTTCCCAGTAGCGCGGGGCCCCTCCCCCTGGGCAGAGTGACATGGTGTCGGGTTTCAGGGCTGGCTGTGGTTGCTGCCTGGCTAAGAGTTATATAAACCCTGCGAGGAAGGTCAGGAAGCAACAAAGACAGCCAGTCAGTGGAGGCCCACTGACACCCAGGGCTTCACACACACAGACCCCTCGTTTCCTACGCCCCAGAGGCCAGGGAGCAAGAGAGGGCAGGGGAGGAGAGGAGGGGGAAGGAGAGGGGAGGGGAAGAGAGGGGGGGTAGGGGTGGAGAGGAGTAGGGAGGAGAAGAGAGGAGGGGGGAGGAGGAGGGAGGAGAGGAGTATGGAGGAGAGGAGAGAAGGGGGGAGAAGAGCTGAGGAGAGGGGGGATAGGAGAGAGGAGTAGGGAGGAGAGGAGAGGAGGGGGGAGAAGAGGTGAGGAGAGGAGAAGGGGGATAGGGGAGGAGAGGAGTAGGGAGGAGAGGAGAGGAGGGGGAGAAGAGGTGAAGAGAGGAGAGGGGGGATAGGGGAGGAGAGGAGTAGGGAGGAGAAGAGAGGAGGGGGGAGAAGAGAGGAGGAGAGGAGAGGGGGATAGGGGAGGAGAGGAGTAGGGAGGAGAGAGAGGGGAAGAATAGGGAGGAGAGGGAAGGAGTAGGGAGGAGAGGGGAGTGGAGGAGTGGGGAGGACGGGGAGGAGAGGGCAGGGGAGAGGAGGAGGAGGAGGAGGAGGAGAGGGGAGGGCGTACGGGAGCTATCAACGACATCTAAACCAGTGGTGCAGGCAGGAGGCACCTGCAGCACATCAGTTATTCAACCCATCAGTGTCTGGGAACTGGCTGCCTTCATCACACTGTGGTGCCACATGTTCAGGGCAGTACTAGTGACTGCAGAATACCACACATAACACACTACAAAATAGGCCTGGCAGAACCAGCTTGATGAAACCAATACAAGGCTTTAGTCGGTCATCTAGTAATCCTACTATTCAAATTGCATCATCCGCATTTTCTAAAGAAAATGATGGGCAACATGTACATGCTGCATTATTACTGCCACGACCAGAACGTAAATGTTTACATTTTGTTATAATAAATTAGAATCTAGGATATTTACTAGGCCTATATACTGTAATATATAGCCTTAATAATATATATTATCATTGAAGTAAATGCGTTTCAGAGCAGTATGAGAGAGGCCTGTCTTCACAGTGCACAGGACAAAGCGTCTCTGTTGAGAAGTCAGTGTGTCTGCAAAGCATGAACAGTAGCAGCCCGTGTCACAGCCAAGCGCAGTCTCGTGACGAGGACGACCGGAATTGCCATCTCTGGTTCTCAAGATCACAGATCCCGGCCAAGCGCGGTCCCGTGATCCGTACGACCGGAATGGCCACCTGTGATTCCCACTACCCCACATCAGTCTCTATGACAAGGTGTAGACAGACACGCAGATTAATAGACAGATAGACAGATAGAGGGACAGATAGACAGATAGATAGATAGACAGATAGATAGACAGACAGTCTCCTCCCCTCTCCTCCCTACACCATGTGATTCATGGTGTACTGTCCCTGAATGTTGTGTGTACTGTGTTGATTTTAACCACTGTGTACCAATTTGACCATTGCAGGTCGGCCTTTTAATTCCTGGCAGGGGGACTGCCGACGGAAACTAGCCTTTTGGCTAAAATCGGATGCATTTACACTATGTGTTTATTAATGTATGTTGTCCCTCTTAATCAAATAAACTAAACTGAAACTAGATAGACAGACAGACACAGACAGACAGACAGACAGATAGACAGACAGAGACAGACAGACAGACAGACAGACAGATATAAACAAGAGAAAGAACTGGGACTATATACATCCATATATGAGGTAAAAACAGGACTGATTCTGGTTATTGTTGATAACATGAACTTGCCCATCCATATCCAATGATCTTGGATATAGTAGTTGGTAATAGCACTTGATTTTAAATCAATAACCCCCCCCCCCCCCAGTATGACAGAAAAATCAAAGCCAAAATGTTTCACTCGCATTTGGGCAAAACCTTACTGAATAAATACCTGGCAAAATCTGTAGGCTGATAAAAGATCTGCGATCTTAGTAGTAGCAGTCAGTAAGTAGCCTTGAGAAACAATGGTTCTCTGGCCTAGTGTTCCACAGAGACAGGAGCCTATCTCCTGATTCCTTGGCGTGAGGCAGCTTGATGTACAAGTACTCCCCCTGGACATGAACCCCAATCCAACCCTTGATGCTGAGTGGCCAGCAGGGAGGCACTGGGTACCTTTTTTAAAGTCTTTGGTACGACTCGGCCGGGGATTGAACCCCCAATCCTCCCAATCTCAGGGCAGACACAACCACAAGGCCACTGAGCTGGTGTAGTAGTCTCCTCTTGTCCCTGGAGGACAGATATAGAACCACCACATGACAACATTGGGCCTCATTCACCAACCAAGTTAAGAATTTCTTTCCAAGACGATTCTGGTATTCACCATTGTTCTCACATGTGGGAACTAAGAACAGCATCTACTGTACGAACACGGAAGAGCCGTCTTAAGTAGGCTACGGACTATTCGCGCGAAAGACATGTTCATTTAAAATGATTTGTGATTGTCTTTACTTCAAATCTACAGTTGTATAATATTATAGAATTGCAATACTATAATATTTGTATCATTTATCTTATGGTTTTCATTATTTTACAAAGCGAGTGTCTGTCCAATAATATCCCCGATGCACCATCCAACTGTGTGCCCTTCTCCGGATACAGCGTTAACTGAATGAGTAGGCTAATATCATCCCATGCATTTTACTGACGCTGCTAAATATGACAGGTGGAGTCCGGTCTTAAGATATTCATTTGGGCATGCCGCGTTGACAGTTAAAATCAGATTTTGATTGCCCACGCTGGATTCGACCTGCAGTCCTCTGACTTGCCAACGCACCTACAACCCCACCTAAACCATTATGCTATCGAAAAGCTGGCGATTGGAGGGCGTGGATATTCATTCAGAGAAGTGACATCTGCGCACGACCCTGTAGTTGCATGTCCTTATATGGGGCTGGCGGGGAGTTGACCTGTGCTGATTCGGGTGAGCGGCCTCGCGCTTTCAACTTGGGAAACCACGGGATTCATGGGATACGAGAAGCCAGGTGCGAACTCATCCAGCGGTTTACGAACACGTCGTGAATCAGACGGGAGCTTTCCTTAGAAACGTTCTCTGGAAGAAATTCAAGAACGTAACTTAGGAAGATATCGGTGAATGAGGCCCCATTGATCGTGGGGGCCTCAAGAATTTGTCAAGAGTCCGGCAACCGAACCCTCCTCGTAACGGTCGGAAATCCTAATTAGCCACATGCACCGCAGGGAGAGGGGGGAGGGGGGGGGGGGGGTGCCAGATTGGGAACCATCCCCTGATGCCCTGCCTGTTCAGCAAACACACTATCTGTCGGCTGTTCACGCACCAGCGCACATGAATAGTGCAGTCTGCGCACGAGCATCAGCATGGGGCTGTGGGTGTTGACACAGACAGGGGAGAGGCTCGGCTCGCTCACTCGGCGGTTCACGCCCCCCCCCCCCACACGAGGCTCTGTGGATGATGGACAAACAGGTTTCCTCCAACCAACCGCTTCATGCTGTGCGCGTCTATCTGCCTGCCTGTTAGGTGGTAGAGGAGGCAGACAGGGACAGACAGACAGGATGCTCCGACCTGTGTGTCATCGGGGTCGTGGCAGAGAGCAGGATACTGAGCTCTGGGGGTCTGCTAGTGGTGGTGGATTGCATTGTGTGTGTGTGTGTGTGTGTGTGTGTGTGTGTGTGTGTGTGTGCGCGCGCGTATGTTAGATGGAGCTGATCAGTGCTCAGTCTCCTGTGTCAGCAGTAGGTCAACAGACAGGCAGACAGACAGGCAGACAGACAGGCAGACAGACAGGCAGAGAGACAGGAAGACAGACAGGCAGACAGGCAGACAGACAGGCAGGCAGACAGACAGACAGGCTGTAGTGAGGTGATGCTACTGAGGCTCCTCCCAGTGTCGTGGCGGAGGTCTGTGGATGCTGCTGCGCTGCTGGACAGCTCTACTCCTTCATCCCCCTCCAGCCTGTCAGAGCCTGCTAATGCTCTCTCTCTCTCTCTCTCTCTCTCTCTCTCTCTCTCCTCTCTCTCTCCCTCTCTCTCTCCCTCCCTCACACGCATCTACACAACACATGATGCACACACACATAAAAAAAAACGTGCTTACTCTCTCTCTCTCTCCTCCTCTCTCTCTCCCTCCCTCACGCATCTACACAACACATGATGCACACACACATAAAAAAAAAACGTGCTAGCAACCGCAGCAGCAGTAGCCACCACCCCCCCCCCCCCTCTCTCTCTCTCTCTCTCTAACTCTCTCTAGACATGCGCAAGTCAAGAGCCTCTAGCCTGGCCTGACCCACATCTTGATATAGCCCTAAGCATGCTTACAGTAAGTCCCTGAGACACTGCTGCCGCTCTTAATCAGAGGGTACCTGGCTGCTGGGCGCCGCGAGGACAGGCTGGACAGATCATTAGCATTTAGAGGAGGCTCCGCCCCCCCCGCCCCGCCCCGCCCCCAAACCCCCGTGATTGTGGGCTTCCAGCAGCAGACACGCTCGCACTCTTTCAGGGCTGGTTAAACATTACATGGGTGGCTGGTGTCTGCCAGGCGATATGCAGGACAGCGTGTCACACGGCTCTCTACGTGTCAGCCAACAGCCCAACCTCCTCCCACACCCTCCCCCCACACACCCCCTCCCCCCACACACCCCCACACACCCCCAACGAGGCTACAGGGGCCAACGCATACTCATTTTCCGCCTCTTCTTAAATCTGTCAAACGCATTCCGACCACTAATTCCATTTCAACTGCCAGTTCCCCCCTTTTCCTACATTAAATTCGGACTCAAAGGGGGAGTAGGGGAGATTGATGGACACTGGGAGACGGGAGGTGGGGAGATTTGAATTTGAATCCGATTTAGGGGGAAATATTCAGTTCCTCACACAGTGTTGGTTGACAGCGTCGCTGCTGTGAAAGAAAAGGCCTCCTATTGCAAAGTGTAAGAAAGAAATTGGGGGTAATGATGTTCACTTCCAAAACTCAACTTGGACAGGAAAATATAGAAATTGGGCTTCTTTAGTGATTGCTCACCACCTGTCTGTCATAGCCTGGGCCAAAGTAGTGCAAAATCACCAAAGAAGCATAAATTCTATATTTTCCTGTGCAAGTTGAGTGCTGGAAGATAAAGTCTTTTACCCTGAACTTCTTTCCTACACAAATATGTCTAAAATCTCTCTCTCTCTCTCCTACACAAAATATCTCTCTTTCCTACATTAAATATCTATCTAACATTCTCTCTCTCTACATTTTGTATATTATTTTGTATCTTATTTTGCATTGGTATTTTGTACTGTTTGCACTGTCCAGTCTCGTCCCTGCACCCTGTCCAATGTCGTCTCCATCGGTCGGCACCACTGACCGAAGCAAATTCCTAGTACGTTGTAAAACTACGTGGTAGTAAACAACTTGAGGTTTTGATGGAGTGATGGAACGGATGTGTACTCCCCCTGGATCCCACGCTGTGGTCTTACTCCCCCTGGATCCCCCTGGTCTTACCTGCGCTTGTTCATAGTGCTCCATAGAAAAAGAGCTCCTGTCCTCCTCGTCCTCGTCCTCCCCGGGGCTGCCGTTGGTCCAGGAGCAGTTAGAGGCGTCCTGCTGGCTGAGAGCCGCCTCCAGCTGGGGCAGAAGCTCGTCCGCCAGCAGGTCGGGGGCCTCCAGGCCCTCGAAGCCCCCCCCCTGGGCCTCCACGGGCAGCAGGCTGTCCTCCAGGGCCTGGTAGCCGTTGCTGGCGGCGGCGCCGGGGGCCCCGGAGGGGGGTCTGGCGCGGTCCTGGGCCTGCTCCGCCCCCAGCTGGCTGGCCACGCTGGGGTAGCAGCTCATGGCCTGGCCGAACATCTCGGAGGAGTCGTAGGACCCCTGGGCCTGTCTGGACCCGCGAAGGGCCCTGAAGGGACACTCGTCGGCCTGGCTGACCGGGACCTGGGCCTGGTGCTGGTGCTGTTGACCCATCCCGGGGGGAGCCGTGGAGAACTCGCACCCGGCCCCGGAGAGCTCAGCCACCGCGGAGGAGGGGGAAGGAGCCATGGCGGTGGCGGTCATGGACACCGGCGCCGGGGACGACAGGGGCTGACTCAGGCCGGACATGCCGGTCGGTCCGGGGAAGGCGGAGTATTGGGGCGTCTGGTAGGCGGCGGCGGTCGAGCTGACCGAGCAGGAGGGCAGGGCGTGGGCCAGGGAGGCCGACGGCTGCATGGAGAAGGACAGGCCGTGGTCTTCCTGCGCCGCCGGCCCGGGGAAGGCCTGGGTCCCCTGGGCCAGCTGGTAACCGGGGGCCCCGGCCAACGGGGCACCGGGGGCCTCCGCGTAGGACTTGGGTAGAGCCCCGGAGCTGGGCACGGTCCTGGGGTGGAACTGGGCCCCCCCGATGGTCAGCTGGTTGTGGAGGACCGGACTCTGGGTGTGGAAGGGGAAGCCGTGGTGTTGTGGAGGAAGACCCTGGGGGTTAACCTGCTGACGAGAGTGCTGCTGTTGCTGCCGCTGGCTTAGGTGTAGCTGCTGCTGCTGCAGCTGTTGGTGCATTTGTTGGTGGTGTTGTTGTTGTTGTTGTTGTTGACAAGGGTGGTGCTGCTGCGTTTGTTGCTGTCTAAGGTGATGCTGCTGGTTGTGCAGCTGCTGCTGCTGCTGTTGTTGATGATGAAGTTGTTGTTGTTGTTGTTGCTGGGGATGTGCGCGGTAAAGATTCCCGTTCTGGTCCTGGTTGCCCCACATGGGGCTGCTGTTGGTGAACAGCCCGTTGGACTGGGGAGCCTGGCCCATAGGGGCGCTGTGGTACTGGGGATGCTGCTGGGCCATCATGCCGCCGCCTACTACCGGGCACTCGGAGCCGGAGAAGGGCAGCCCCATGGCGTTCTGGGTCTTCATGTTGGCATAGTGGCCCATCTGCTGCCTGTAGGGCATGGCCTGCTGCGTGGCCGCCGAAGAGGTGGCGGGCATCATGGCGGGGTGCTTCCCCGGCGGGCCCAGGGGCTCCACCTGCAGCGGCTCGAATCCCTCGCTGAGGTTCAGCTCGTCCACCAGCGACGGCCCCGCGGCGAAGCCCTCCTCGGACAGGCCCTCCAGCTCGCCCACGAACAGGTTGGGGTCGTCGAAGAAGTCCATGGTCGTGTTGTTGTCGTTGTTGTTGTTGTGGCACAGTGTCAGACAGTCTGCTGCTGGGTCCTCAGGCTGCTGAGCTACAGGCCGCCCGTCACGCCAGGCCCTGTGGGGGGAGACGACACCGCGGTTCAAAACACCCAGCTTGTTTACAGTTGTGGAGATCACAATCACGTTTTTACATGTAATCAAATCAATTAAGATTTGTTTATGTCCTTTATTTGATATCTCTGAATATTTCATATTCGGTTAAGCCGAGCTAATGTTCAAGCACCTCTTGTCATCTTTATTCTTAATAGTCAGGCTACTGATTAATAACTACGTAATAGACACCATGGCTCTGCCACATACACAACCCCGGTGAAACCGGCTTCCAAAAAGCCTGGTAAAAGTTGGCTGTGTACGGAGAAAACCAGAGAACACCATGTTTAAAAAGAGAATTAAAACACAGCTTATTTTTGTGGATAGGGATGCACAATATATCAATAATGATATCGGTATTGGACGTTTTTTAATATATCGGTATCGGTCCAATGTGCAAAACAGGGCCGATGTGAACAACCTAATTATTTCTGTCTAGCTGCTGTTGTGTGTTGTTTTTGAGAGGAAACAATGTGGTAGATCTATTGGCTTTTCCAAATGTTTTGGAAATAGAGACAGTGTTTACATGTGTTTTTTTGTATAAAATGTGCTTATCATAGAAACGTGTTTTTATACAGATCAAATCGACATTGGTTATCGGCCATGACAGCATTGTTAACATCTCTTATCGGTATCGGACAAATTTCTCATATCGGTGCATCCCTATTCCCTAGTTAAGGAGTTTGGTCACATTTTTACATGTAATCAAATAAATTCAGTCAGATTCTTTTTATGTTGTCTATTTGAATATGTCTGAATATTTCATATTCAGTTAAGCCTAGCTATGTTCAAGAAACCCCTCGTCATATTTATTCTAAAGAGTCAGGCTTAGAGTTATAACTATGTAATAAGGCTCTGCCACATACACAACCCCTGGCGCAACACAGGCTTCCAAAAAGCCTGGTAATGGCTGGCTGGGTCAGACGGCACTGGGATAATTGGCACCGTCAATTATCTCTGGCAGCAGCAGGTAGCTTGGCTAACATGTGTGGCGCGGTGGCGGTGGTGGTAGGACGGCTAAACCGAGCCAACTGCCAGGCAGCCACCAACCAGGTGCCTCCTCCCTCTGTTCAAAGCCCCCCACTGATCCTCCCAGCCCCCTCCCTGAGGAGCTGCCTGATGCTGCATCCTGTGTGTGTGTGTGTGTGTGTGTGTGTCTGTGTGTGTGTGTGTGTGTGAGGCGCAGACAGCTGATGCCATTTCAACAAACCTGCCTCCCAACCACAGACCGGCGGATGACGGAACGCCCAGCTCAGTCACGAATTGCTGAGGCCTGCTGTCTCACTACACACACACACACACACACACACACACACACACACACACACCCAAACCCACTGACACGCCGTCATGCTAGGTGCCATGTCATGGTTCTCAGGCGGTAATCTAGCAACCGTCTGTGACCAATGGTTTTTGTCATCTGATCTCAATGCAGAGGTTGACTGGAGCAAGGCAGGTGACCCCCAGTCTCTAGCCTAACCAGTAATGAGCTTTACTATGGTCTGAGTGCAGCGTAGGACTTCTAATGCACCTTTCTAAAAGGAGACAGAGGGGGAGAGGGGCAGAGCTGCCCCTAGCTCGAGGCTACACAGCCCAGCATCGTTCTGTGGGATTTCGACAGCCTGGGGTTTGTCTCGCAACACCCGCTGACCTGCTGCTGAAAGCAAGCTGTGTGATCGCACAGAATTCCCACCGTAGGTCCTTGCTTAGCAATGTTGTCCACGGTATTGGGCAGGAGGACATCAGAGTCCAATGGTGACATCGGAGAAAAATTCCTCTCTTCTGCACCCTGGCAGAGTAGCCTGATGAGTGACAGGACAACATGCAGTATGTGTCCCTCGATAACCACCAAAATCGTGTAGGTGTGGATCAGGATGTGATAGTTGTATTGAGTCTGATCATGGCACTAATCATACAAAACATGCTGCAAAACTAGCTGTCTTCCCCTTGATTATGCATAACTAAGAAGCATAACAACAGCACATGATCCTTTCACAATTCACATGATCTGCATAACTTTTTTTCCTTCTTCAGTAAACCCTATCATGGACAAAAACAGGCTACACCGAGAAATCTATCACGGCTTTCAGAGTACACGCAACAGGTAGACTACCCTCCTAAAAGAGAAATGCGTGCGTTTTCCTCTGTGGTGCTACAGTAGCTGGTGTTTCCTGCTCACCCCATGCAGGGCGAACCTCTTTTGTTTATCACGAGCTAGACCTTTGCCTCACGGCCACAAGTGTGCTTCTTCGAGCAGTCTACACACATCAGGCAGAGACTCTGTACACAAATAAATAGGCGTTGTCGCCATGACTTATCTATTTACCAAGATGAACAAACACGGAGATAAGTACAATCATAAGACGACCACACAAAGGCTGAAATAATGCACCAAACCAACACTTAGCTAGCATCCCTGGCTAGGTAACTGACTCAGTCAGATCTCACAGTGGAGAAGGACACTTTTGCAAAGCATCTTCGAGGCGTCTAAATCATTTTGCACAAAGCAATGCTGCAACCACGTGCAGCTGAGCTGACATATCTAGCAAATGGACGTAAGAATAAAGTTAGATTGCTGTTTCATGCAGATTATTCAATGATATGTGAATTACTTTTAACTTTTTCATCCATCAAGACAAATGCGCAGGTGTTGTTGTAGGAAATCGACCCAAGCAGCATCCTTCATCCTCTAATCAACACAGATGCTCGTGGCCTTCCCTCAACATCTTATTCCAATGTGGCCTTGCAGCTCCTGTTGTAATCCTGTGCCGCTGTTGTCACTGGGGTCCCTAGGGTAAGTTGTTTTGTAAAGTGGCAAGATGAAGAAACGATGTAAACCTCGACTTTAATCTTGAAGCGGGTGACCAAGCCAGGGAATCGAATTTTAACTCAAGATTTGTTCCGCTCGGGAGGAAAACACGTGTTCGTTCCTTCATCGCCACTTCCCAAAGCCCTCTCTCTCCTCTGCTCCTCTCTCTCCTCTGCTCCTCTCTGCTCCTCTCTCTCTCCTCTGCTCCTCTCTCTCCTCTGCTCCTCTCTCTCCTCTGCTCCTCTCTCCAATGGTGTCGTGACGCCTCGGGAAGGAGGGCAGAGGTGGAGGGAGGTCGCTCGGTAGCCATTCATCTCAGTGGCGAGAAAGAAATTGACCAGCCACCAATTCAGATTTAAAGGACAGACGGAGTTTCGTTTTCGTGACACATAATGAAATGGTCTAATTCACGCGTTTAGGAAAAGGAGACCGAAGCTCCTGGGCACGCAGCAGGTCGCTGTCAATTCAGGACCAGCACAAACACACCACCACCACCACGACAAAGCACAGCCCTAGTCATTCACTATGGGGGATATATCCAACTTTGCGACTACAACGTGAAGAGACATTTAAAAGTGGATTAATTCATCTGATTCGCCTCTTTTTAGACCGAAAGCGCCTGGCTAACGTTGGTAGTCGCCTGGGTCGGAGTGGGGTTTCCAAAGCCAGAGAGTGAGTGACCATCTGGGCTGCCAGCGTCAGTGTCTCTATCAATAAAATGACAGCTGAGCGCACTCCTAGGGACTAAAATGTCTTCTTGGGTGTATAAAAAATATATTATTACTTACCATAATGGACCAACGTGCGTTGAGTGAAAAGTTGAGCTAATAAAGAGAGATTTCTGTAGGCGAAGTTGTGTGTAGTTGTTACCGCTGCTGGCGACCACGGCGGCTCTACCGATGCTGACGTGACGACGATAAGACCACATTTGCATATCAGTTACTCGTTCTCTGATTGGACAGATGAGAATATGCCCCAAGTTTCATATCTCTTGACAAATTCTGAGCCGGTTCCTCAAAGATAACATATATTTCCACTAGTTGTCTTCGAAGTATTAACCGACGAATATTTGCTTCGATGGATAGTAAAAAATAATAGTTATGATAACAGGACACACAAGATGGCCGCGGCATAGCTAAAGCCAATCCGCGGAGGTTTTACTTGCATTACTGTAGTCTCCGAGTCAGGACGCCGTGTTGACAGGAGAGGGAGATAGTGGGAGAGCTGCTATCAGTTGTCAGTATGTGGCGACCTCCGGTGGCTGATAATCATATTGCATTCAGAACAGTCGACGTGGAAACGCTGCCCTTAAAAATCCATGGCGCCACTAAAACCCGTTACATTGTGAAATTAAAACGTGCGAGGGATCATACAATCACATTCTGTTTGAGTTTTATAAATCTAGAAGCACAAACAGCCTCAAAGCATGCATAGCTACCCCATGAATAAACAACGAAGTACACAACAGAACATGGTCATTGATATGTATAATTTTGTTTATTTGCTTTCAGAGAAAACCACACATTGCCTACAGTAATGCCATTCTCAAACTGACAAGGTGAAATGAGTAAACAATGTTTGCCTAACTCAACTGTCCAAACAGCAGCATGTGAAGTAGAAAAAAATATTGACTTAATTTCACAGCGCATAAGAGCCAACAGGTTTCAGCAAAACCTATTCCTGTTGAGGTGTCAGCCATTTGCACAGCATCCATTATTTACACACTACACCTTTAATAATCGCATTAAGGTTAAATATAACATTAAAAATCAATTCAAAGTAGAGATTTAAATTTAGCATTTTAATTAAAACCGTACTTGCCTTTTCAGCATATTTAGATGTATATATTATGAGCTATTTAAGACAGAATAGTTTACACAGTAAATAGAAAAGAAAATACTAACCATTGTTCGATAACAGATTAAGGAAAACAAAAATCCACCTAATTAACTTTGACAAAGCGTAAAACTTGTCTTGGGAGTTCAAAAAACATCTGTTGTTGAGTCCATCCTCAGTCTGCAATCATAACATTCCAAGTCGCATGAATATTCCGTCCTGATACCTTAACAAGCGGTCATGAATCTAGTCAACTGTGTTGATCCATACATTACAGCCAGCCTCTCAAATGCAGATTATTATACTCCTATTTCAATTAGAACTGGGAGGGCATCATAGCCGAACCCAGCACGTGTGCACGGATCCCAAAAGCAAAATGAAAAAAAGCTCTTTGATTGCATTGTAGCCTAGTGTTACTAAGACATCCAGTTGTCACTTGATTTACATACGAAACACTCTTTAGTTCTGAAGCCTTCTGAACATACAATGCTTTTAAAGCTGAGCAACAGTGTTGAAGATTTAAAATGAAGTCCATTCAACTGGTCCAGAGTTTCAATTCACATGACCAGCAGAGGTAAGTTCCATGGCGTGTCACAAGTGCTCTGCGCCTCCCTCTAGTGGCTGATCAGCAGCACTGCAGGCTCAGCTCTGGGGGGGGTTGTCGTCTTTGCTGAAGGGCTGTGTGGATCCTGGCTTTACCCACGACAGGCCTGACACCTGCAGGCCTCTGTGATGTTCCTCAGGCCGTCTCTAGGGCAACAAAGAGACATTATCACACAGAGCGGCTCCATGGAAACAGCTCGCATATCCTGACCAATCAAAGCCCTGCTGGCTCTCACGGCAAAGCCCTCTGGGAGCCAGAGGGGAACCTGACTCTCAGACCAGAGAGGAGCCGTAACGTTGCAGGGCTCCTACACGGCACCAGACAGCAGAACTGCAGGTTGCTATATCACGTATGGCCTTCAAACAGTGACTCATCCTACTTCCGTTCGTCCTACGTTGATTAAATGAAGAAAACACAGAGGAATTGATCACTGGCATAGGCAGGGACTGACAGAGCTGATTTTTTCAATTTGATGTTTTATATGAACATTTGCAAGCATTTCGGGGCAAGTCTGTGTGAGGTTATGCCCGAGTTGGCCGTTGCCTCGCGCATCACTGCCTCGCGCATAGTTTAGATCACGGCTCAGCAACCTGCGTCTCTTAAACCCCTCTCCAGTGGCTCCCTGGCTTTGACAAAAATGATATGGAAATGAATAAGAACTGAATAAATGTATTAATATTAAATACATTTATTTATTACAAAAATGAATGGTTCTGTTGGCATTCAAGTTAGCCAACTAGCTAGTCAGCAGCAGACAGGCTAATTCAGCACAAATTGGTGCATAAAAATTCACCCGGATGCAGGAAATTAAGTGTTTGACGTGCAATATTTCCTGGGGGAGGACCCACAACGTATGCTTGCAACATAGCATCACACACATCAACCCTTGAAGGGGATTCATTTGATCTTGATCCTGACATCAGTTTAGAAAAGCGAAATATAGCATTTTTGGCCAGTCTGTACGTCGTCGTGGCATCGCCAGGTACGGACCAGTCTATGATGTAGCAGTCTGCAGCCCAGCGACCGCCTAGGAGCCTGGAAGAGCGCTCTCCACGACGAGAGCTTTGAGACGGCGCCGCCATCAGCCCTGCCGTGTCATAGCTCCCAGCATGGAGACGCCGCTGTAGCAGCTTGCTTTGACCACTCACTTTGTGTGTGAACATCCCCTCCTTCGCATCGTCGTGGACAGCCGGGTTCCAGGGGGAGAAGCTGGACGCAAACGAAACTGGGTTAGACGAAAGCTCGACACGGAACACACTTTTGAAAAGATGACATGTTTTTCTACGCGTCCGTTTGCACGCCCTGCGGCCGGCGGAATGTGGGGTAACGAGGAACATCCACCGACCTTATTGCATAAGGGTCATCTATCTTGGGCTGGTCAAACAGGTGGCTGTTACATAGTTTGACGCTGTCCACCACCTTGCTTTTGAACAGCTGCACGTCTTTGTCGTACCTGGGGAAACGCACAAGACCAGTTGTTAGGTAAACAGCCGGCATTGGACCGTACACACAGCACTGGACGGCCTGGAGGGGCAGCCCGGGGTGCGGATTAGGACAGGAGACGGGTACATGGTGGACAGGGGACTTGACCCGAGGTAGTTCGAAGGCACGAAAAAGGCGGAGACTCACAGCACGGCCGCCTCGGGGTTGAGCGGCTCCATGGTGTTGATCTTGTAGAACACGGTCCGCGCGTACATCAGGACCTGCCAGATGTGGTTGTGATTGCGCCTGCAGGAAGACGGGAAGATGGAGGGTCAGAGAATAAGCTGGTGGCAGAAACGCGGTGGGATGTGAAAAAGGGATCCTCGGCCGGTCCTCGGCACGCTGAAGCCAACGGCGCCGCCGGGCCACTACCGGGCCACTACCGGCGCCGAGGACCGGCTGGTACCAGACTGCACTCTGCACACACACTGTACATACACTCACCACACCCCATTCTGTCTATAGTACGTACACTGGAATTGTGCCTCTCCCTTGATTCTTTTTTTTATTTTTATAGTATATCGTAATTTGTGCATTTTGTTCCACTGTTCTTTGGTATTTTTACATTTTGTATTTGCACTGTTCTTTTTGTACTGTCCTGACTTTGCTGTGCTGTCCAGTTCCTGCACCCTGTCCTGTGTCGTCTACAACAGCGTATGCTTTAACACTAGTCACATTCCTAGTATGTGTGAACTATATACATGGCAGTAAACAGATCTGGAGTCTTGAGTGTTTCCGCGGGCCACGTGGACCGGAGATCAGGCCCAGATACAGGAGGTAGAGACGGGTCAGGAGAGAGGGTGGAGCTGCGTCCAGCTGGGTCAGGAGAGAGCGCAGGGCTGGAGGTAGAGACGGGTCAGGAGAGAGCACGGGGCTGGAGGTAGAGACGGGTCAGGTGAGAGGGCGGGGCTGGAGGTAGAGACGGGTCAGGAGAGAGCGCGGGGCTGGAGGGCGGGGCTGGAGGTAGAGACGGGTCAGGAGAGAGGGCGGGGCTGGAGGTAGAGACGGGTCAGGAGAGAGGGCGGGGCTGGAGGGCGGGGCTGGAGGTAGAGATGGGTCAGGAGAGAGCGCGGGGCTGGAGGTAGAGATGGGTCAGGAGAGAGGGCGGGGCTGGAGGGCGGGGCTGGAGGTAGAGACGGGTCAGGAGAGAGGGCGGGGCTGGAGGTAGAGATGGGTCAGGAGAGAGGGCGGGGCTGGAGGGCGGGGCTGGAGGTAGAGACGGGTCAGGAGAGAGGGCGGGGCTGGAGGTAGAGATGGGTCAGGAGAGAGCGCGGGGCTGGAGGTAGAGATGGGTCAGGAGAGAGCGCGGGGCTGGAGGTAGAGACGGGTCAGGAGAGAGGGCGGGGCTGGAGGTAGAGACGGGTCAGGAGAGAGGGCGGGGCTGGAGGTAGAGACGGGTCAGGAGAGAGGGCGGGGCTGGAGGTAGAGACGGGTCAGGAGAGAGCGCGGGGCTGGAGGTAGAGACGGGTCAGGAGAGAGCGCGGGGCTGCGTCCAGCTGCGCAAACAGCCCAGAAGCTGGAGCCACGGTAAACACTGGCTCTTTTATGTGACGGCACACATGACGGCCATAACTCCTGACCGAGAGCCACAGATCACAACTCTCAGGGAGAGCCTCTCTCTCTCTCTCTCTCTCACTCACTCACTCACTCACTCACTCACTCACTCACTCACTCACTCACTCACTCACTCACTCACTCACTCACTCACTCACTCACGCATCTTCCAAGGCGTTACTACACATATCAAGATTGCGAATCGACACGAGACTGACCTCCACTTGGTGAAGGCTCTCCTGACGTCCAGCTCTCCCGACACAGGGTCCACCAGGGGGTGGAAGACCGGGATGTCGAAGACCACCCTCTGTGAGATGCCACAGGGAGAGAGAGAGAGAGGACACCGCGTCAAAGTCACGGTCACTTGTCACTTGTTTTAGAAATGAGTTCTGGCGAGTAGTAGTACATTGGCTTTTCCTACGTTAAATGCAATTATTGTTAGTCGCTTTGGATAAAAGCGTCTGCTAAATGACTAATGTAATGTAGTGTCAAAACTCTACACAGCCATGAGTTGGGATCCTCGAGCGACTTCACAACGACCGTTAGTCTGGTTCATGCCATAAATGAATGCCCTTCTCAAGCTTGACACATCAAATATGGGCCTAGAAGTCTTCATTTAGTGTAAACACAGCTATACGTCCGGGTTTACTGCTGTACTCACCGGGCACTCCCCGTCAGGGTAGTTGTCAGGGATGTACACGGTGAACTTGAAGACCCCGTCCTGGTACAGACCATGTCTGATGAAGATGACGCCGAACCACACTGGAGGGAGAAACGACAGAGAGCAACGATACTCAGGGTGAGTATTGTCTTCATACTCGGAGTACTTCATAGTGCGCGTCATTATGCAGAGTGGCGTCTACACCCGGGCCTACGCGTAGAAGAGATGAGGTTCGTACTCAATGCTGACTTGTAGGATGGCTGTACATAGATGCCCGGGAGTTTCTGCTTGATCACTAGCGTGCTGCAGGTCACAGGGGAAAAAAATCGCAAGTCACGTTAATGTAGCAGGAAATGCGCATCAAATGATCAAATGAATCCCCTTCAAGGGGGCGCGTGCGCACGCGCACACGCACACGCGCGCACACACACACACACACACACACACACACGCAGGAGGGCCGGCACTTACAACTCGGCCAGCAGTGAGTACTCGAGGTAGAAGGGGCCGTAGGAGGCGTGTGTGCCGTTGGCCGCCTGGGTGGCGGTGGCGGTGGTTGAGGCGGGCTTGGTGATGGGGACAGCGTTCTTGGGGATGGACGGCAGCTGCTTCTTCCCGAAGGGCGGTCGGGCGGGGCTGCCTCGCTGCTCCCCCTGGCTGCTCTGCTCCTCACTGTCAGATCTCTGCACGTTCACACACGCACACACACACGCACGCACACACAGCGATGGGGCAGTCAGTATGATGAGATGATGAGATGCATTGTAAGGACAAGCGCTAACAAGAATTCCAATGCCTTATCAGCACTAATCAATTCCTCATTCAAGTACACTAGTAGGTACACAACTAAACATTATAAGCTTCCAACTTCACAATCTGGCAATTAACCATCTGTAATCTAGCAGTCTATCAAATTGACCCTCATCTACTTATTCCATCCAATCATGGATGACGGTGACTGTGACCGTAATATCGGCGGGAAAATTATTAAGATTCAAGTATACAGTGCCACAGAGTCAGTTGTTATTGTGTATTGTATGATTGGTGAGCCACAGCTAGATCCTGCGTCTCTGTACACCAGACAGTTACAGAGAACAACTGGCTCCATTTTAAATGGCGAGTCCCACCGTCTGCACAGCGAACTCCAGCTTCTTCCTTCTGGAACGAAGGTTTATCATCCCAAAGTGCGAAACCAAACGCCATAAAACAAGCTTTGGCCCAGCAGCCATTACTCAGTTGAACAAGTCGTAGCAACATTGCACAGATGATGATTACTTTCAATTTGATCATCTTTTGGTTTTAGGGGTTTTAGTGATGATTAACTACTTTTATTTCTATTATGTTTCTCTCATGTTTGTCAATGTCTACTGTTGGTGTTGTTGGATGACTCTATTGCAAACCCAATCTGCCTTCTAATAACATGAACTGACCTGAACAGACACCATGTACAGTACAAACTGGCAACAGGTTCTATTGCAGAGGGGGGGTGGGGGGTGAAAGGAGCATTGAAAAACACACATTCAGCCATGTTCTCTCCTGAGTTGGTGGCTGGAGTAGATCCTCAATGAATAATCAGGTAGACAGAACAAACATTTTGAGCACTTAAATCCAGGTTCAAACACCGAAACACTGTCCTTGTGCTATAATGGTGGGTTCCAGTTGACTCCTAAAATGTCATCTGGAACGCCCACTTAACTGAACTGGGATTTCCACCGGGGGGGATTCTACCCGACCTGACCCAACAACAAAATCAAAATGGCTGCTCCACGCATCAACAATGAGTTAAAGCTATAGTAATGCTGTTTACTAGGGTTTCTGTCTTATAGTGTCTCGTTAAATCAGAGTTACACAATGCTGTCCAACGTCTATCAGTGGACAATGTTGCTTAAGTGTTTGTGAGCGCAAAATAGCGTGTAGTTATCAACTGCTATTGCTAACAATGGCCAACTTGGCTAGAACTACAAAGATCGGGCCAAAGTGGGTTTTTCGCCTTGTTGTTTCTGGAATGCAGTCACCTGAAGCCTCGGACGTCATTCCCAACTCCAAATTCCTACTTCCCAGGCAACTGGAACGAAGCATAAAACGCCCCTAGACGGCAGAAACAGGACACACAGCGCCCAGGCCACATGCTGTGTGACCTCTCAGGTTCCAGTGACCACCTGACATCTGCTTCCTCCTTCCAAACAAAGCCTGGCCGCGGCAGAGATGACGAGCTCCCTAAAATACAGCTCTCATCATGTCCCAGGAATACAGCTCGCCGTCGCATCATATCCCCCCGACTCTGCGGGGCAGGCTGGGTAAGCGAGGAGGAGCGCCAGTAGCAGAGCATCGGTCCAAAACAAGCCCCCTATGACTAACGCAGCTATGGGAGGAATTCATGACAAGCTCGGTGCCTTAAAGCAATACTGTGCGACTCTGTTTTGAGGCCGACGGGAACCAATGAACAAACAGTTCTTTGGAGAGGGCGGGGCAGGGAGTTCACACCCATGCTAAAGGCAGGGCTATTTTTCCAGTGTCCCACTATCATGCTAACAATTGACTGTTGGCACCTCCCTTTCAGTAATGGAAAATACCAGGGGACAGCCAAGTCCTCTAAACACAGAACAAATAGTGTAGTATTATTGATTAAGCACGCTGATTGACTACATGCGTCATCAACTGAATAGGCCTCATATCTGACAGACCATGTGAAGAAGGACTAGTACCAAGTAGCCTACCCATTTAACCAGGCAACGTGTTCAAAGTTTCAAACACCATTGGGAGTTTTGTAAACCTAAAGTTACTGTTTGTTTTGTTAGGCCTAGATCAAGAAAAATGGATGGAATACGTTTCCAAACCAACTTAGCCACTGTCTGGGTTGATCTAAAACTCAGAGCTTACCTTGGCTGATTAGGAGCATCGAGTAGTGTAAGTCACAGTTCAGCTCTGCCCTCTGATAGGCCAGCAGGAATACTCATCACATCCATTACGATCGAGCCACCAGATGTCTATAGTGGCTAGGGGCTGGGTGGCCCTTTTCTGGACAGGGCAGGCCACAAACTGCTCCTAACACAGCTCATCTATAATCATTAACCTTGTGAGATCATCCAGATCTGGCCCATCTACATAATCATGGCTTCAGGCCGGTCACATGTCCGACTCTCCCTGTGCCCTCCTGAACCTAGTGGGAACTTCCAAAGCCGGGTGAGACTGAAAAGGCAAGTCACTGGTAAGTAAAAATATATACAACACACCCTTAGAAAGTTAAGGCTGAATGTTAAGCACAACAATTGCAGTCCTCCCAGATTCCCTTTGAAACCTAAAACGGGGGTGTGAACAGGTGCAGGGCAGGTGATGTCTTCTCACCTTACGACCAGCGTGGGTAGACATACTCCAGAAAGGGTTCAGGTTCATTACTCATGGAGATACAAGCTGGTGGCCCTGTGTGTCGCTCCCGTGCTGCCCGTGCCATCCGCTGGTAGCTGGGGAGTCAGGAGAGCAAATGGTTGGTGTGAGGCACCACACACACACACACACACACACACACACACACACACACACACACACACACACACACACACACACACAATGAGCAACTTGAGGCTGAATGACAGCTGCTGGCTCTTGGTCATGCTGACTACGCTCCTGCTTCATGTAAAATGAATGCTGTCTGACACATCTATACTGTATGCATACCATTCGTTGCATAAGAAAGGCACAGTCAATTATTTACCTGCTGCAGTCTTGTGGATCATATTGAAAAGCATAGTTGTGGAGTAAAAGCCACTGCCTTTGTTGGTATGGACATGGTGTTAACAATTTGCGACGGACGTCTTAGCTAGTAACAAACCATAATGAACTTAACCAGCTAGCTAACACTAGCTAGCATGACACTATTCAACCATCTCTTAGCTAGCTAGCTACTAACGTTAGTATTTATTATGGATCACAGCAATGTAGTAGACTGGACACTTCCAAGTCTAAACAACTGGTCAGCATGTGTACTAACGTTAGGTAATGGACAGATGGATCACCTAAACAACAACAGCATCAACAACAACAACGTTGACCAGCAACTTAGTGCTAGCAGCACCATTAGCTAACAGTGTAAACGACTGCAAACTAGCTAACGCTATCTACACAATGCCAACACCATTAGCTAACTAACTCATCTAATTGAGCTAGCTAGCTAACTTAGCGAACGTGATTGGCCACAACAAACTTAGCTTGAAAGACGAAGATGTGTTTATAGCTAGGCTAACGTTAGCTACTGCATTGGCAAACTACTGCATTGGCATTGACTAGCTAGCTAGCAAGCTTGCTCAAGTATGCTAGGTTCCGCTAGCTAGCAATAAACTCACCTTCCTTGACAGCGGCCTCCACAAACTAAGACAGGACCCTGTTTCTAGAGGAGGTAAGGATTAAATGTGCTCTTCTCAATTGAACAAGAAACGATTCATCGCCTTGGTGAAGTCACCGTTGATCAAACATAGAGATAACTGTCTAAACAGACACCTTCTAGTAGAGACCAGCAGGCTTGCTGTTTGACAGACAAATACCAAACTACAAGGATTCAATCTAACGTGATCATGGGCGTTTCTTATTTACAACAAAGACGTCCTATTGGCTTGCTAACAAACCGTGGACAATATCTTAAATGTGATTAGTTTACCCCTTCCTACTTGATCCATGCACATTGCACAAGCATTTAGCATTTAAATAATAACATATTTAAATGTAAATCATTTAAATAATAAAATAATCCATATGTGTATAATATAATGTATAATGGACCCACAGCCAAAGAAAACAACCATGGTTATCAAAAAATACAGTATTAGAGCCTGGTTGAATAAAAAATACATAGATTGAAACCATGTCACACCGGTACCTTGGCAGTCACTCTTGCCAGTTAAAATGCCCTTTGTGCTTAAGAGAGAGCTTGTCCTGGTGGTATTCATGCAGCACATGCCACCTCCGGTGAGAGAGTGCATCCCCAGCCTGTTGTTTGTTTCTCATTATTGCTTTATAATTAATATTATAATTAATATAATTAATATTAATATTTAATGCATCACTGATTGAATTAATTGGTGGAAATGACATTGTCCAAGCTTGAGAGTAAATAGGCCTACAAATTATTGGCTTCATCATTATCTGGTTCTATTTTGTTCCAAGTACCCTTCACTGACGAAGGTAATTAGCAGCCATTTCCTTTATTGGGGTAGTCAACAATGAAGGTCACTAGACTCATTTGACATACAGATCAGAGACCCAGGGCAACACAAACAAGTTTGTCTGCTTTGCCTTCATTGACATTGAGATAATATGTCAGACATGAACAAGTCTCTGATGACCCACAACATTAATTCGGTTATGCCTTTTGTCTTTCGCAAACACCTTTCAAAAAATTTGAATCAATGAATGTGACTTTACTTGGTCAGACTAATAATTGGGAGAAGATTAGATTCACAAATGTAAATAATGACCTTTTCAAGCAACACAAACATGTCCGTCCCTCTGATGAAAGTTTTTAGGCCAACGGTGCAAATTACAGGTCATGTGTTACCCTCGGTTCAGTGTTGCTGACTCTTTAGGTCTTTTGCCATCTCTTGTTCATTAGTACACTATGAATAGCTTGTGAACGTGCTCCCCTCATAAGTCAGATATAAACATTGCCTCACCAATTCTGGCCTCTTAATAAAGATGCTATTTGAGCAACCAAACAACCTAGGAAGACGAGCCGTCTAATTTTACACTTTCTCATTTTTTAGCTTCATCAATCAACTACCATGAAATCCGTGTGTCTACTGTGCAACTGTAAGGGCTGATCCCTTTTCACAGTGGCTCAAGTGCAGCTGTGTATACAGGCCTGTCCAGCACACACACCAGGATAAAAGGCATCATGAGACCCAAATTCATACATTAGTTCATAAATCCATTTGCACCAACATTCCGTTTAGCTTTAGTCTGTTTTAAGACATAGTTTTTGGCCAATATACCCACAAACATCCAGCAAGACAAAGTAGGCTGCAGCAACTCTGAATTTGAACTCTGGGTGAAATCTGTTCTATATTTATGTCTACTGTCAGTTCATTCCTACTGAGAGTTTGAGACCCGCCGATTCAGATCTGCAATTTGGTTTAAATGACAGTTAAAAATTGCAATTGGCAGCCCCCGGTGAAATCTGCCTTGACAGCACAGACATAAGAAAGGAAGGACAGATGACTTCTCGTCCAGATAATAAGTAATAACAATGTTAGTTTGAATAAGGAAAGCCAGAGCTGGTTTTCAAATGCAATATTCATTTTAGGAATATGAGCAACTGGGGAGTGAAAAGACAAAAAAAATAAAAAAAGACTCCACCAAATCCTTCATATAGCAATAGTCTTGTCTCCTCCCTCAGGCGAGGCCTGGCCAACACCTCAATGCAGCAATTATTTGCTGTAATGACTGCAGTTCAAATAAGCCTGGAGATTTTATTAAACCAAATGAGAGAATCATCTGTGTATTATCACCTCGTGATTGACAGTGACAAGTGTTGGGCAGGCTAGGATGTGAGCATGATGAAGAGGCTCCCGGCAAAGCTCTCGATAATGTTACCCCTGATAAAGTCACATGGCCCACCTCAGCCAGCAAATGGAGGGGAGAGAGCTCCACGCATATTAATTCCCACTGTCAGATCCCGCCGATGGGGGGGGGGGGGGGGGGGGGGCAGAGGTGGGGGTAATCTGGTGGGCAAGCCCCGATGCCCCCACACTCCCTGACTGGCATTTTACACAGCTAATGAAAAAGAAATCCATTGTGCTGATCATGTGCATAGATTTCACTGTATAATAATAATGAAATATAAATATTCATCACAAAAGTAAAGGTCACTCTCTGAAACGTCTAAGCTTCCTAAGCTGCGACCTTTACATGAGCAGTTGTCTGGTTCCGCAGATAAGATGGGAAGATGAAGAGGCATGTCAATGATTTAACCCTGCAGGGCCGAAAGAGGGACACCATGCCAAAATGGCCGTTTTCATACAGAAGCTCTGTGAAGAAACAATGCTACATTAGTGTCTTTGACAACACAGTCTTGATGATGTCCAATTCAGTCCGAACAACTGGACAGATGTTCAGTGATACACGCAATGATATTTTTGGTCCTATACAGTGGATATTGTCTCACACTTGAGTGTTATTTCCAAAAGCCAATGGAAAGGTCACAGAGGTTAGTTGCAGGGGCGTATTGGACATCTTCCCATTTGTGTCAGACCAGTAGAGGGGTCAACAAGACACTTTGGCCAAAGATAGTGTCCACTCCACATGTCAGTAGCACGTCCAGTTACAGTAAGTCAATATGGAACACATCCTCTCTTGTCTTCACTGCACAGAGCACCTTTGCTTTTGTCATATGGTCAACTGGGTTTCCGTGGGCATATGGCAGAGAGGAGAGCTCAGGAGTGGAGGGAGACGGGGCCCCACATCTCCGAGAGACATCCGCCGCATTATTATTGCCTGCTGTGACTCCACTGTCTGCATATGCATCACACACTGGCATTTATTAGTGCCTTGCACTAAGTACAGGCCATGTTATTGGATTTGAATATGAGCTCCCAGCCACTTTCCTCAGCCCTGGAAATATATTAAGATGAAGCAATCTCATTTAATAACACCCAAACTAATAAAAGGAGAGCGGATTGGAAATTAAATTTATGAATATTGCTCGGCTGCAGGAGTGAGCCAACAAGCCTCAGTCTGTCATCTCAATGCAGAAGCCCAGGCAAGAAAAATATTTGAGATTGAGTCTCTGAGCAGCTGTGATTCTCTCTGAGATTCATGAAGGAGGTCATACATTCACTCTAGATGTGGTACGGTATTGTTGTTAGGGTACTTGTTTATCCATTTAATGCGAAAGGCTATTGTTGTTGTTGATGATATGTTGCAATTAAATGTGCCATCATCTCTAAACATTATGCATGAGTTTTCCCTGTATCTGCTCAATGTGTTGTCCATGGACGTATTGCCCATGCATTTTCTTGCCAGTGTGGAGAAATTGACCGACATATTGTGATGTTGCGCACGACTGCCAAGACAGCCAGTCGGGTGCTTAATTGTTGGCTCCCGGAGGAGCCGTCACTGTCACTCTGACCGGCGAGTCTATAGGCTACTGCCACAGTCTTCAATCGATCTCAACATACAGTATGTCTTACTTTGCACTTCCCAAACCTTCATCAACAGATGCGACTGCACAATTGATTAGCAAGCATGTCAATGAGTAACTCTCTTTGGAAATATATGTAGGCTAGATAACTTAGAAGTCCATTAGTGTGATTACCTTTGAGAGTTGGCTGAACAACAGATGTTCAAGGACAAGTCATTCAATTTTACTTAGCAAAGAGTGACAGCAGCCACCGACAAATGTGGTGGGCCAGAGCCACATGCTATTGGGAGAGAGAGAGGGAGAGAGAGAGAGAGAGAGAGAGAGAGAGAGAGACAGAAAAAACTTGCAGCCTAGGATATTTTACAACCCATTGTGTTGTAGAGCACAGCTAGGCCCTCATCACTGAAAACTCATGCTCGACTTGAAACACTAGAGGGCGCCCTAAGACAAGGATAAGTCTATAGAGCTGTACCGTGTGCTAACGTACCTCCTGAGATGTACGGGCACCGTGTAGCCTATAGCTCACGAGCTGAGGAGCTTATTACAAGAGATACCAAGGCTAACTATATACTCATTTAGGCACTTGATTAATTTGCTGATGCCGTTAGCCCCCTAAACGCTTTGTCAGACGTGTTATGCGCAGCAAAGCCAGGCCCAACCAAGTAGATCCCACTCTCCCATATCGTCCTGTGCATGTATGAATCTTATCTCACAATAAAACATTCTAAAATATGGCAAGCTGAGTGTTACCAGCCGTGTAACCCTATTTTTGCTGTGTTTGTGGGTTATGTTAATTGGGTTAAAATAGCCCTACATTTTAGATGGGATATGAGCGATTTCTTCTTTCCAAAAAGGGAGACGCAGGTTAAACCTTTTTCTGTAGCTATAAATAGCCAACATAATGAATGGACACAAAACATATAATGCAAGGTTAATGTCAAAAGAATGTCCTATAGCCTAATATGGTCATTTGCATCATACTGCAGTAGCCCAATATCAATTCGGCACAAAAATGCAATATTTCACCGTGGATATTTTTCTTTTTCAATTTACTCATTTTCTCCCTGAATCAATATCCTATCAAGCAAATTTGTGTTGAGGATACTGGCAGACGTCTGGCTTTAAAGTCCACACTTATAGTTCTTATCTATGAACCTATTAAAATTAAGTCAGAACACAAAATGGTATTTAAAAAGTTTAAGTGAAACAATTTGCATTGGGAGTGGGGAAAATGCTAATTCATTCTCTCACTAAGCTCGACAATCATTCTCATCCATTTTGGGCACTGATTGTTTTCCACATGGATGCGTTCATTCATTAAAGCAAAATTATAAACATAAAGAATATCTCAGTGTTAATATTTCTGCTTTTTGTTAAAGCTCAATCAACCATAATGTCCTAATTTTTTCTCAGTGAAACTCATTTCACATTATCTCAGTACTCAGAAATGGGTGTCCCAAAAGGGATTTATTTCATTTACCGGGATTATTGAATTAAATTTAACTAGACACTTACCGCAGGCGGAACAGGGCTACCCTATCCACTTAAGGTAGGCCTACTCCTCAGAATGATTTAGGCAAACACATTAGGTAGCAAATGCTTTTCATTCGCAGTCTACTACATAATTCATTCATTAAGAAAAAGCGTCAAAGTGCCTAAGGTAAACGTTAAAGGTCATGTGTTGAAAGGATCTTTAGTAATTACTTTACAACCGTGTTTACACGACACACGACATGTGCACGTGTAAAAGTAGGCTAGAATTTATAGAAAGACAAATGGAGCTAGATACAACCAATAATTCAAAATAAACAACCACAATATTTAAATATAGTAGGCTACACAAAACATGTTTGGAATTGGATATATATTGACCAAAACAAAAGTACTTGTTTCAGTACCTTTCATGCAGCATTAATTAGCAAGCCTATCCCGCCAAATAGGGCCCTGGCATTAGGACAACCATTTTGGATGCAAATAGACACGAGGCTCCAACACAAGGCAACAAATATTATGATTTTACTTCTCTCCCTTTCTTGTCACTACAATATGTGAGTAAACACAGGCTGAAATGTGCTGATGTTAGCTACTGCTGTTCTCCAGCAGCTCTTTTATTATCCTGCAGCAGCAGATGGCAGGCTTTCTCCACTGATGAGTCCCAGTGTGAGCTGAACTCCCATGCCCCTGGTGCCGTAATGTTGGTTTCCCAAACCTCGCTGCCCTCGCCTGTGAAACGCATTCCCCATTAAAACCATTTTAAAAGGCAACACCAGTGCTATAACGATCATCTCCCTGAAGCCAGCAGGCCCCCGCGTCCGGGACACAGGGCCGTGCCACACAGGCAGACATGTGGTGACTGCCACAAACAAAGGCATGGCTCTCTCCTCCTCTCTCCACACGGTTACAGGCCGCCCGCACCCTCCCGCCTGCCAGAGGCAATTACACCCACAGCCTGGTGTGAGGTCTGAAAGACCCCAATCACCACTAACAAGATCAAGACTAACACACCCCTCCACAATCCCTGTCCAACACCTCTCCTCCTGCCCCCCCCTTCTCTCTCTGTCTATCTCTCTGTCTCTCTGCCCCCCCCCCCTTCCCTCTCTCCCCCCCCCCCATGGCTACACACTGGAATTATAACACCTTTGGAGTGGCTGTGAAAATTATACAGCTTGGTTCATGTCAGTGTGTGTAACAGAAATAACTGCACACAGTGACTATTATGCTTCCAGAAATGGCACGGTGATATCATCTTGTCACTGTTTCACGGTGAAAACCGCGAGCAAGTGAGTTATAGTGAATGAGTGAGTTATATGCAAACAGCAGGAACAGATTATCCACACTAATCTGACTATGGGGTGTAATAACTGTAAAGTACAGTACATTGAAATCAAATGTTGCTATTTGGGGGTCAGCAATCCAAGGCACTTTCTCACGGGTGAGGTCTACCGTGTTTTCCTTCTGGCCCAGTGCCCGGGTCTGGACAGTGACATGGACGGACACTCCAACCTGAATGTCTGCTTCAACCAGTAGTGTTCAGGTGATATGAAGGCAAAACCACAGTTCAAAACCTGTTCTTAATAATTAACTGGTAGCTGTGGGAGTGCGGGGTAGCGTTATGATTCTGAAAATATCATCAAAAGAAGAGAGAGAGACAGCTGGATTTTAATATGAGCCCAGTTTTCCTCCTACAGATGAGTTGGTGTGGTTTGAACCGATCGTTAACCCAGTGGAGCCCTAAACAGCACGCCCACACCTCTTAAAACCGAGGAGCCACCCGTTAAATCTCCCACAACCATCTGAACTCTGTGGAAAAGGATACACGGTCATCGCGCACAGGCCGCAGATTCAGTTGCACCTAAATCGGCTTTTCGTTTTCGTTTTCTCGCCAACAAGAGCTTACACTTTACCGTACCCTGGTCCTGCCCATCAATACCCATGAGGCCCTCTGTCATGCTGCAGGAAGGCTGAGTAGGGCTCACATGATGCGTCCTCTGATACCTCTGTGGGAACCGATGCGTCATACCCCCCCCCCAACACACACACACACACACACACACACACACACACACACACACACACACACACACACACACACAGACACACACCCCAAACGCCAATCTGGCAGCTCTGTAAATAATTTGTGCTGCTTTACCGGGGTCATTGGATAGAGAAGCCAGGGTCTGAATAATTAATCCTGGAGACACAATCTGAGCAGCCTGCTTGTTTCCCCCAGGTTTTAGCGGGATTGTCCCTGCTGCTCTGCTCCCTTTCACGGGCCCGGCGTCTAATACATCTGGATGGGAATAGTCACAATAAAGGGTAGGTCGGCGGCGGAGCGCGTGTCCCGAGCGTGACCCATCCAGCGGATCTAGAAAAAGAACCCACGCCCAGCCACAGAAGAATGTCTTTTCATTTCGAAGTACTGAAATAAAACAAAGGCCTATTACCGTGCAGGCTCTGGATAGCCACATAATTGCCTTTCATTATTCAAGGCACAATTGATACCCACGGTGTAGGTTGAAAGAAGTACAGTTGTTCGCGTGAGGCAGACGAAATGAGATCCTTTATTGATATCGCCCGCGTCTCAGATCTGACGCTCGCAAACACCGCGGGTGCAGCCTGCAACCCGAGTCTGATGGGCTGTCTGTCTCCCTGAATGCTAATGTCATTTTGCAGGCGGTTAGATATGGAGGCCTACAGCGCAGCAACGCGGCACAGAGTAAACGGGAGATGAGACAGAACTGGCCCATCATCTCCGAGCAGGGCTAGCAACATTGCTTTGGCACGACAGACCAAGAGTGTGATTCTTATGTACGCATTCCTCTAATAGTTTCCCACCATCACAAAGCCCACGCGCATTTGGCTGTCCGGCACCGTCTGATAGCATTCCACATGCGCTTAAATTGTCACATTGACTTACACTCTCATTTTGTCAGTCCGCAGTTGTTTCCGAGAGCATCGGTGTCTGGTTGAGGGCAGGACCCGATAACACCCGAGCATGGCCGTTAGTGATTATGTCCCCATCCCCTTAGGTATTAGAGAGCGAAGAAGGAAACTGATAGAGGGGGGGCAGAAAGATATTGAGTCATTTAGAGAGATATACCAGAAGAGCACGAGGAATGACATTTAGCCCTTAATCATCTTCCTGCCTACTGGGAGCTCCTGTACTTTTGTATATATTCCAAGATAATGGTCTTTCCTCACTCAGTTGCATACTGTATCTTAAGCTCTGTGACAAATGAGTAAATGTATCAAGTGTGACATCATGCGGCTAGATGCGGCGGTGCCCATAGGCCGTCATCCACTGACAGCTATCATGTTACGATTTGGCTTCCGTCAGATGTGGATTGTCCAGATTAGTGTGGAGTTGGTCCATGCTGTGGGCTCTGATAATGTCTTTACTGAGTATCGCTAGCAGTGGAGTTTACTGGGAAAACTGTCTCGGAGAAGGGCCGGTGGTTTTGGGTCGAGCGCAGGGTAAACGTTTCTTCAGTATTGGATCAGTATGGCTTGTATGGTATTTGTGTGCTCGGAGGAGAAACCAGAGGCAAAGCCCTACAAGAATGACAATGTAACTGTGGGATAGATCTTTCAATGATTACCGTCATTGGCGGGCTGTCCAAGTCTGCTGGCTCCCACCAGAGGGAAATGAGGAGGATGCGAGAACATGTCCCGAGCATCAGATAACCACACCAGCTTGGAGCTGTCCAGTCCCATCAGCCCTTACCCATAAGCCTCTCTGAGGTGACGCCGTCCCGGTCCTGGTTTAGGGGACTTCCTGTTTGCAGTGAGGCGGTGTTGACAAATTACATAATGACAAATGGCGCCCTGTGCTACGAGTGAGCGTGCCATCCCCTGGACCTCAAACTCTGGTGCAGCTAATTTTACTTCAACCCAAAACAAGCAGAACAACATGACAATGACCAGGCTTTGTCTCCAAACAGAAGGGCTGAAGAGGTTTGGCTGAAGCCTCGCCGAAATTGCATACTTTCAGCTATCCACTTTGAGCGCTCTCAGATTTAAGAATAAACTGGATGAAACATGTTTAGAAAATCATTTTCTGTTGGGTTGCAGTACAGTGGGTCATTTTCAACGTTCTAGTTCAGTCAGCAGATTAATCTTATGGTTGCGATTGAGCAAAGCCTTCTATCCAACAGGACTTCAACAGCTTTCTACAAGGAGAAAGACAACAATTCAATGAAAGCGGCCATAGTTTATATGCAGGAATGTTCAATCTAAGATGCTGCAGGTCTGCTGGATTCAGCATGGGCAGTGACCCCAATGTGTAGTCTCTGCTTAGTTTGCAATCTACCTCGGTAGGCCAAGAGACAGGAGTGGCAACGCTCACCCACCTCTACGGGTTGTTGACAACCGACGTCTCTATCTGCCTCTTTCTCCCCACATCAGTACTTTAATGTCATATGGATGGTATCTTCAGACGCCTCCACAGCCTATAGAGTATGTGTACATGCATGTTTGTGGTGGTGCTGGGTGGTGGGTGGGAGTGTGTGTGTATGTGTGGTGGGGGGGGGGCGCAAGGGGACTGCTGCACAGATGGCTCTGACCATGCGCACATATTTGGGTGCTCAATTTTGTCAGTGAACTGTAATGAATAGCGTGGTAATCTATTCCATCTCCTGACCATTAGCAGGCTGTGAACACTCGCTAATACGAGCGCAGGCCTCATTTTCCAGGGCTCTGATCACACCAAGCAGTGGGCGCCTAATTCGCTCAATGAAATGGGCCCACGATTACTGAGGCAGAGATTTAATATATCACGGAAAATTAGGTCGATTTTAATAAATTACCCATCCCATTGAATAGCCCACATATGCTTATAGTGGAGGAGGGGATGTTTGCCACTGTGGAGGCCGGCTTGTTTTAACATGCATATTAGAGGATGGTGTGTGTGTGTGTGTGTGTGTGTGTGTGTGTGTGTGTTGCTTTGGGGTATATCAGCAGCCACCAAATGAACAACTGGCAGGGTGTCAGCACTTCTTGGTGCCTGGTGACTTGAGAGCTCTTGTAAGGAGGCACAATTAAATATGTGGTTTGGCTTCAATCTTCTCAATGGGCTTAATGGACTATTCTCACAAGTTTATCAGGGTGGATGCCATATTATAACCCCATGGTCACTCAATCCTCCAACTTCTCCATTGGCAGTGAAAACACTCATATCAGAATTCCAGGCTAAATAAAAGAAAGAATAAAATAAGTGTTTGTGCCATTTTACTGTGTAACATTGACTGTATTTTACTTTTATGGCAATGGTTTTTGCTTATGATGGAGATTGTGGGGGAAAGAACTTCCCAATAAATCATTTTCTGTGTTTCACCTCGAAAATAGTGCTCACATGATAAATATGAGTTTACTGGAACCGTTTTCACTGTGAACAATGAGCCTGTGTGCGTGTGTATGTGTGTATGTGTACTGTATGTGTGTGTGTGTGTGTGTGTGTGTGTGTGTGTGTGTGTGTGTGTGTGTGTGTGTGTGTGCGTGTGACAAATCTGGAAGCAGTTTATGGCCAGCCACACTGCAGCCTGTGATTGGAGCAGCCATGTCACTCCTGGTCTTTAAAGAGTTGCACAACGGCGAGGGCATCAGCGAGTCATCCCACCATCTGTCCAGACGGGACATTCCAGAGGATCCACCGCACATCCATTCCTATCCAGATGCTTATTCTGTCTCAGAGGCTGCCTACACAGGCACATGAAACGGCTCAGTCATTTGTGACTGTGGTGCATAATCAATAACCCTGATTTAGTGAAGCTGACCGCGGAGGGACATAGGAATCTGGAAATGGATTGTCCAATGACAGGATGATATCTCGGAATAACATATAATTTTCTCCTTTAAATGTGACTCAGGAAGTCGGATGTACCCTGAAACGTGACCTTTGTCTATGGTTGTTCATTTCCGTTCGATAGACGAATGAACAATAAATTTAAAAAAAACGACTTTGCGACTGACATATTTAGCTTCTTCATAACTGTTCTGCAAACTTGAGTAGAATTTACTTGCTGTGAAATTGCATAGTACTGTTTACCAAAGCAAAAGAAGAAATGTAGTTTATGTAAAATCCTATAAATGATTATGCAACTCTATTCAAATCCATTTGTCATTTACATGACATTTAAAATGAAACCTGTATACTGCAGCAGTCAGCATTGAAATCAATTTTGCTAACATTGCCCACGCACGCACACTCACCAAAAGTTGATAAATCATATAAAACAATATTATGTACGTAATGCGATGAGAACAGGGAATATTTTACAGCATTATACAGTTATACACAGATACATTTTTGCAGGTGCTTGTTTCAGAATTTGTGATTTAATCGGTCTCCAATATCATAGCATTACTCATATTCCAGCAACCCCCATGATAACCTCCCCCCTCTCCCCATCAAGATACATATGATCATTATGAAACCAAATGGTGAAATTCATGCTTGAAGCGAGGGAACTAATCTCCCTTTTTCCTGTTTCACTCCTCTGTGTTTAATTGATAGAAAATGCACGCATCAAAGAAAAAGCACACTGAGATTTAATGGGCATAAAATGGACATTAGCATTTTAAAGATGTGGATTAACACATTAATCCGGGCAATTTTCATCCGGCACTTCCAGTGAGATCGTCACAGCACACAGGCTTCTAATGGGGCTTAACTGGCTTTCTCCGTTAGTGACACACACTCACAGGGATAACACCAAACTTTTCGTTTTTGGAAGGGGGCTTAATTCCTGTGATGACTCCTTGAGAAACGAGTTTTTTATTGGATGGGAACAGACGTTCGCATGACATGTTACACAAGTCGTGCAGAACTCTGAAACGTGTGCTAGGCTGATGTAGTTTAGACTTTCAGATGGCTTGGAAAGGGCTTGTGGTGGAATACTACGAGTTTATATTCCATACATGTCGAACATATGTATGTGGTTTGTGTTGTATGGAGACGCACTGCACATTCGGCGCAGAATTGAGTAGGCTGCTTGATGCTGCCATGATGTGAACCAATCCAGGGCCAGTGTAGTAGGGCCTTGTTGGGACATCAAAGCACCCCCACCATGCTTAGTTTACCATAAACCCAGATGAGACTCATTTGAGCGGATCTGCTCTGGATAGGTTGGGAAGATCCGCAGTGGATGAGACAGCGCTGGGAGATCAATGCACACAGCCAGTAAGACAGCCCTCGTGTGTTTGTGGTGTCGTGGCGGCGCTCAAACGGGGATCATTGTCTCGTCCCCTAACCAGGAGGAGGAAGTGACTGCCGGGAGGTCCCGGAGGAGTTAGTAGCGTTTCATGTGTGAGGGACGGAAGCGTCGCGTCGCGACACACACACACACACACACACACACACACACACACACACACACACACACACACACACACACACACACACACACACACACACACACACACACACACACAACACGACGCGCCCACGCGACGAAAACATCAATGACACGAGCTCTCCGTGGCGGTGTTTAGACTACACCGAGCTCTCGTGATGCAACACGTCCCCCACGACGAAACACGCTTTCATTTCCAACCCCACACGACTGCTCCGCCTCTTTTGTTGGGAGTCATTTACACCGCATTTTATGCACACACAACATGTAATCCTGCTGTACCTCCACGCAAAGAGAATGTAATGTAGGTCATCAAACAGATTCGACTAGGAGAGGGTTGTTGTTTGTGAGGAGTGAGGAAGTCTCTGGAGAGAAAGACTGACTGGAAGAATGGAAGAGGAGAATAAAGGAACAAACAGAAGCTCCTCCGACAAACTGTTAAAATGTAGAGCAGGTCTGTTTGGGCTGTTGTTACCAGGTAAGTTACAGAAATACCCCCCCCCCCCTCTTCTCTCTCTCTCTCTCTCTCTCTCTCTCTCTCTCTCTCTCTCTCTCTCCCCTCCCTGGTGAATAGTTGATGCAACCTCCCATTCACCTGTCCAGATCTTTCAGCACCATTGTGGCTCCAACATGAGATTGCACTCAAGACAATGTCGGAATTTTTGATAACATGAATTGTGAGAAGAAAACAATGCTTTGAATGAATAAACAACAGCGTCTGGAGCTTTTAGGGAGGAATCTCCCATTTTACCAACACATTATTAGCAGTAATATTATTTTTTAATCCCCAGGCGTCGTCGCTGACATCCTCCCAGAATAAAGGTCTGATATCAGAGAAAGCTCTCAGGTCTTAATGGGCCCTCGACCGAGTTTTCCCTCAAACATGTTCTGGAGGGATGTTGTGACTTAAGGGACCCTCGGATGTGCAACAGCGATGACATCTGAATGGACAGCGTACACGCCCTGGAGTGACTTAAACATTCCCTCGCTCTGCTTACTTTGTCTGAAAGCATTGTGACATGTCGACATATAGTTCCTGTCCTCTTTAGCACTGCCCTAGAGGGACAGAGCATGACAGCTGACCATAGAGGTGAGGTTTAAGGTGCCTGCACACAGCCCCAACCAACGCCAACCAACTCAACACCCAGCATTCTAAAGTTGGCAGTTGTTAGAATGTTGGAAGTTTAAAATTCAGCTGCGAAATCCATCCAACCAACGACAACAGTCACCAACAAACATGGCACCACCGCTGGTTGCCGTTAGTTGGGGTAGTGTGCAGACACCTAAAGTCACTTGTTATAGCAGACATACCTGTAGACTTGTGTAACCCATGTTAAGGGATTGTCCAGGGTGGGATTCGATACCACGCTTCCACAAGCTCTCCCGCTTGTGAGTCGGACACACTAACCACTGCGCCAAGAGGGGTCCCTCTTGAAGGGACTGTTAGTGCTTCTTTGAGGAGTGAGTTTAACCAATGAAACTAACTGCCGCCATTATACCTGGGACTCAAGGACATTTTTACTCGGTTACACTTAGGGCCTACAGCAGTGTCTGGAGCCTGTAAGACAGACCATAGTCCCATACTGTGAGCTGAAGCACCACTGACAAACATATCTGTCCATCGACGTTCCATCCCAACACATGTTAACCAGACAGAGGGATGAAGCCAGGCAGAGACAGAGACAGACACCCTGCAGCTTCACTGTGAAGGATAAATGTTCACATTCCAACGGCGATCGCTCAGTCACGGTCAGGAGTTTCCCCTCGAGCCAATAGAAGAAGAAGAAGAAAAAAAACGTACCCTCATCCAAGAAGTTGATAGGGACAAACACAAACCAAGCCCTGCCATTCCATTCGAAAAAGCACTAAACTGCAAAAGCTTTATGGTGAGCCAATTCCTCTTTCCCCCTTTCCCCCCCTTTTTTTTTGACGCCCCCTCCCCTAGTTAAAACGACTACTGAAATGAAAAAATCTGGCATGAATTTGAACTAGGAGAAAAACACTGATAAAGGAACATTTTCAACCCAGGAGGCAAACAACGGTTGGTATCTAAAACAATATCCTTGCTCTGTTTTCCGTTCCATCTCTGTGTTTATAATTACAGCTATCTGCTGTGTCTGATTTGCATTAGAGGCTGTTCACTGGCCAAGGTGCTGGACGAACCAAAGAACAGAAATTTATGGCGCAGCGCTCGTCTTTTGACATGCCTTGGCCTGGGTTCCGACAGCCCTGAAACGCTGGTAAGCTCAGACGCTTTGAACTTCTTGATAAGGATCAAGTTAAGTCAGTCAGACGCTAAGCTAAGTGGAATCCCGTTTTACATAACAGCTCTCAAAGAACTCTCGACAGCAGTAATTGAATATAGAGTACTCTTGATAAAACTATCAAAGCTCTGAGCTTGTTAACTTAATGAAAATAAATAAAGAAAAAAGAATGTCTCCGTACTGACAGACGGATGGGAAATGATGCAGTTCAAATCCTAGTGCTGAGGCCTGTCTGTTAATAAGGATCATAGTAAGATTTCCTTCCAGAAATCACAAGCCTGCGAACAGGTCGGAATGTGAGGAAGCAGATTAGAATGGCCGTCCAGTCCAACACGGAAGGTGTGCGTGTGTGTGTGTGTGATACTGTAGGTAGTGTGTGTGTGCGCGCGTGTGTGTGTGTGTATGTGATACTGTCGGTAGTGTGTGAGTATGTGAGTGTATGCGTGCGTGTGCGTGCGCGTGTGTGTGTGCGTGTGTGTGTGTGTGCGTGCGTGCGTGCGTGTGGAACAGATCCATCCGCTCCTGATGTGTCTCCCAGCAGTCGACAGCTCTGCCAGCCGTTGTCATTTTCTGGCAGCCAGATTACTCTTGGGGTGGCATTTTCACAGTTGTCAAGTGGGGATTTAATGGCCAATTATTCTCCAATAAATATATCTCAGCAGAGATGAGGGGGCCATCACAGGAACGGGAGAATATCGCTTATAATTGTAGGGGCTAAAGAGAGAGAAAACATGTCTGGTCAGACTAGCCTCGGGAGACTGGCCTGCCCCCTCCCTGCCCCCTCCCTGTCACCTCATCAGGCCCTGGCGGTGGAGCGCCATCAAATAACCCTGCTGTCTGTGACTCACGTGCTACGTTTACTGTACAAAGTACATGCCTTCATTAAAAAGGGAGTCACCATCCTCGCTATGACCAGGAAGCCCGTAGTTTTTTTCCGTTTTTTTCCCGCCACAGACAGGAAAGATCGCTCACTCAGACAGGAGTGGAGGTGACGCGACACACGGGGCCGACGGGGTTAGATGACAGCGGCCGGACGGGGCTGAGGGCCGTGGACACGACGACCGGCACGGTGAGTCTAGACCCACGAGTCGGTCTCTGAACGCCCGGGTCTCGTCACTAAAAGTGGGTGGAAACAATGTGAGAGATTGAAAAAAAAAACTGAAGCGCAGAACCAATCCCATTGTCTTTAGGGTGGTCCTTCCTAATGGGGTGGTGAATGTTTTGTGCTGTTTTTATTCTCAACTCCGGTTTGTTTGGAAGACATAATTTTCGCGGGAAATGATTCCTCACCCTATTGGAGATGTAGGCAGCGGCTCTGATTGGTAGCGTCCGTTTTCGGGTGCTGTACTAGCGACGATTTTCAATGGAGACTTTTCAGAGGCGGAGATCTCCAAAATCTGGCATTGCGAGACTACGGTAAGTCTAAACACCTTGCCCTCTGTATCGCGGAGTTAAAACATAAGCCCGTTAAGTCTACATCCCTGTCCGACGGTTACGGGAATGTCACACCCTTCCGTGCGCAGGGTTGTTGGGAGGGGGGTTGAAGACGAGCAGCTCGACGTGGCTGAGACTTCCTTTTCAGGTGCTCTGCTTCCTGTTTCCAGCTCCAGAGAGATGGGAGAGGACATTGGCTGGGAGTGAATGTTTTTGTTTTTTTGTCTTCCATTTTATTATTCTATTATTCTATTTACCTTAATAGCTGACATAGTATGCCGCAGGAATACTACCATATAAATAAATATTCCACTTCCATCATATGACTCAACCCCCCCCCCATCCAAACCATTAGACCCATCCGTAAACCACACACGCAGCACCGCGACTTCCCAGAGCGCTGCAGTCAGCCAGGGACTGCGGTGCGAAGCTAGCTAGCTAGCAGTGACAGAAACAGGCTGGTTTCAGATCTACATGTCATGTGGACGGAGGTCTCTGTCACTAGCGGGTTAGCGCTGTGCTACTGTCAGTGGGGGTGGAGCCTGGCGGGCTGAGCGGCCCGCAGAAATGTCACCTCGGGTTAATGGCGGTGACAGTCTCAATCGCAGGGGCGGCGGGGGTGGGGGGACTTCATGCCTCCCCTTTGGCACCAGGGGGCGCTGATGATGAGGGTGGGTGGCACGGAGCGGGTCCTCTCTGACTACAGCCATGATTTAACCCCCTGCTGCACACACACGCACACACGCTCACACACACGCACACACACACACGCACACACACACACACACACGCACACACACGGCAAGTTATCCATATCAGATGTAGGTACTGACGATAGACATTATTCCATCCCCCTGATTTGACTAGATCCACAAATAAATATGCAGAAAAAACTCACATATTAGATTGCCAATATCTAAGTATAGTGTTTCAGCTGAGACACGACAATAAGCAATGGGATTTGACTGAATGACTAACTCCTCCGTCTCATGGCAATACCAATCATATTTCTTTATTGTGTAACGTCTTGGTTGAACCCTGCAATTCTATTAATTCCACCGCGGCCCGCAGTTCTGGTAAATCTCGTTTTTATTAAAGATAATATTCTGTCCAACCTGAATCGCACTGCCAAGACAAGTCTAATTAGGCCCTTCTACCACAACCAAGATGCCACCGGAAGAGAGTGAGTGAGAGAGAGAAGAGGGGGAAAAGAGAGAGAGAGAGAGAGAGAGAAGAAAAGAGAGAGTTGACGAACCCTAGGGTGGATTAATTTCCACGGTAGGTAGCATGTTTTCCTTCTAACCAAGGCTTGGGAACTGAGACCTGCATACAGACACTCATGGAAATAGGGCTAGAGAATACCACAGCACCACAGAGAGTTAAATGATGGTGTGTCACGTTTTACAAGTGTGTGTTTGTGTATGTGTGAGAGAGACTGAATGTGAATGTAGCCATGCAGTAAGTCCAACTTGTGTCAAATTGTGGATCGTGACACTACAACATTGTCAGAATTATGCATTAAACTCCACTCCCTCTTCCTCATCTTCATCATCATCATCATAATCACCCTCAGGTACTCTGCACTTCTCCTCGATCGTGCCCATTCCCATCCTCACACACACACACACACTCCCACACATCCGTGCCTTGTCGTACTCCACATATTTACATGATGGCCATTGACATTGTAATGATTTGTCCGATTATGCATGCGTACGAAGGTACGAGGGGGACGGCGGTGTTGACACGCCGCTGACAGGCAGCCCTGGCCTCCGCCCGCTGTCTCAGGTGAGGAGCTGCTCCTCCGCGGTTATGCACAGCCTTCATTTAGCTTCCATTACAGTGATGCGCTCCTTATGGGTGTCACTTCTCCTCCTCTTCACAATTTGGGGGAGAGAGAACGAGAGAGGGAGAGAGATGCTCTGGTCTGTAATTGTGCTTCCTGGGTGTCGGGGCCCTGGTGGCGAAGCAGGCAGCGTGGTGGTGGGGTGGGGAGGGGGCTGTCGTGGTGTCCTGGGCCTTCCTTCCTTCCTTCCTTCCTTCCTTCCTTCCTGCCCTCCTTCCTTCCTTCCTTCCTTCCTTCCTTCCTTCCTTCCTTCCTTCCTTCCTTCCTTCCTTCCTTCCTTCCTTCCTTCCTTCCTTCCTTCCTTCCTTCCTTCCTTCCTTCCTTCCTTCCGTCCTCCCTTCCTTCTTTCTTTCCTTCCTTCCTTCCTTCCTGCCCTCCTTCCTTCCTTCCTTCCTTCCTTCCTTCCTTCCTTCCTTCCTTCCTTCCTTCCTTCCTTCCTTCCTTCCTTCCTTCCTTCCTTCCTTCCTGCCCTCCTTCCTTCCTGACTTCCTTCCTTCCCTTGGCTCATTTGTCTGCCTCCAGTTGTCAGGGAGAGAATATCACGGTGTGCAAATTACCCGGCGATGCCTTGAAGACAGCGTCGCCTCCTCCCGCCCACCCCGCCCGACTGACGCCTGTTATGTCCAATTAGAGTCCCAGCAGCTCTGATCAGCTTCCTCTAACTACCCCCGCTTGCTCTGCACCTGTGTGTGTGTGTGTGTGTGTGTGTGACTCCTGTTTAAGTCACACACACATTTCTTCCCTCAGTTGGCAGAAAGAGAGAGTGATTAGGGTGAAGAAGGAATAGATTGTATTCTCATCAGCGCCTGGCTCATTACCCATGATTCCCCTCTCGGCGGTCGGTGCCTCCTCCTAGACTACTGGGAGCGTCGCTCGACAGAGTTCCGCCACCTCCCCCTTTACACTTCCTGAGAGCTGTCACACCGCTCAGTGATAGGCTACTGTAGGAGAACATACCGGCGTCTTCTGCTGGGTGGACTACTCTCAAGAGACAACCAGATACTTTATAATTTATAAGATCTCTATAGCCTTATGATAATGTACAGGCAAATACATGAGGGTATAGATTTGCTATCATAGTGTACACACTGTTCAGACGCATGCCACCATGACACACACACGCGCACGCACGCGCACACACACACACACACACACACACACACACACACACACACACACACACACACCGTTCACAAAGGAAGCGTGTCAGGAAGACGACGAGAGATCACAGTCTCCTCCAGACAGAACAGTCACGTCTTGTCTCCCCGGCTCCAATGCCTTGGGGTATGTATGTGATTTCTTTTAGAACACATAGCCTGCAGTTATGTGGTGGGGGAACAGAAAGGCGCTGAAGATTCGGGCGGTTAAGCCTCCATGTTGGATCTGTAGTGTTTACTGTGTTAACAGTTGTTGTTGTTCCAGTCTTTGGATGCTTGCGGTTCCGCTCCTTGACATGGTCCGACCAGAGAGACTCCATTACTCAGACTCTGGCCACATGCGAGCCGCACATCGCCGGTCCTCCCCAGCTCTCTGACAGACCCGACCAGGGAAGAGGAGGAGGAGGAGGAGGAGGAGGGGGGAGGAGGAGAAGGAGGAGGAGGAGGAGGAGGAGGAGAAGGAGGAGGAGGAGGGTGGGGAGGAGGAGGAGGAGGAGGAAGAGGAGGAGGAGGAGGAGGAGGGAGGAGGAGGGTGGGGAGTTCAGAGCCGGGTTTTTGTTTTTGTGTGCAGTCACGGTGGGCCCGACTGGTGCGCTTACATCAACGGTCTCTCAACGATGCTTTCGGCGCCCCGAGGGGTGATGTCAACGCAGGGTCAAGCCGCCTGGATATGAAAGGCTCGCCGCGCCTGCCAAGGCATTGTGGGTAGGAGCAGATTTATCCGGCGAATCGGCGATGCCCCGAGACGGTGCGCGAGCGCCATGTGGCGCGCGCACGAATGCATGCGCGCACACATGCATGCACGCACTCGCACACACACATACACACACACACACACACATACACACACCACTGCCTGATAGTGTACATAGGTCACTGTAGGCTTCTAGGCCTGTGTAGAAATTGTCTGTCTGTCTGTCTGTCTGTCTGTCTGTCTGTCTGTCTGTCTGTCTGTCTGTCTGTCTGTCTGTCTGTCTGCCCACCTGCATGTCTGTCTTATCTGTCTGTCTGTCTGTCTGTCTGTCTGTCTGTCTGTCTGTCTGTCAATCAATGACAATGTAGAGTAACCTCAGGCAGTCTTCTTCTCTTTCTCGAGAGCTGAGAGCTAAAATAGACAAACATGGCTGAGAATGTCAGAGATGATGTTGTGCGAGAAGAGAGTGAAAACTGCTGAATCCAGAGATCCTTTCTTCCCATTTCTATGACACATTTGTCATCTAATGTTTTATAAATGCGCCTCTCTCCCCTCTTGTACTTTTTAGCCCACATCAACTAGGAAACACAACAGATGCAATCACGCAAACTGCTCTCTGAGAGGCATTTGTTCTTTCCGTGGATTGCGCGTTCTTTGTTTTAAACACTCCCCCCCCCGCCCAAATCCACTTTAGAGAGTAGCGAAAGCTTCTCGCTTCTCGTGTCGAGTGCGTTGCGATCGCCGCCTCTGCTATATCTATTCTTTTCTTCTCCAAACTGCGCATGAAGGTAAATCTCATGTTTAAAAGATTCTTTTAATGGGAATCAAAGTCTAAATATTTCAATAAGGCTATTTTATTATTCAGGAGACACACAGGCCCTCCTAGCCACCCGACAGAGAGAAATCCATGCACCTCACTTCGCAGCCGTGCAGGTACATGGCTTCAGCTGGCAATATTACAAGGATTAGCATGGCATATGAAATATTTAGTGGACCCCCCCCTTGCCCCGCCCCCTCCCTCACCCCCTTCTAAAACCTAATAAATCAAATGACTGCCAAATGTCATTAAAGAGATGGTCTTTGACTGGACAAGAAAGGAAAGGCTTTTCATATTCAAATCTGGGTTGGAGGGAGTGAAAAGAGAGGAAAGGTTATGTGGTTTTAGCTGACAGCCCCCAGTGCCCTACACTGGCTGGGGAGAAGTATTTGAGTTGTGGGGGGGGGGAGTTGGTGACAGAGAAGGTATTGTCTGACGTGCCACCCGGGCCTCTCTCCCTCCCTCTCTCTCTTTCTCTCTCTCTCTCTCCCTCTCTGCCATGATGTCCCCCCATCACGCCGAGTGTCTCAGGGAGGGCGTCTGGCCCGTTGTTTTGATTAGTCGAGAGCTCCCTCTTTGGCGAGGTGTCACAGCGCGGCGGATCACAAGCGGGGGGCTGGCGAGGCGGCCAGCTGTCTCTCTGTCACCCGCCGTCAGCGCCATTGTCTGCCCTCGCTCACCGGCTGAGCGGATGACGGCCGCGTGATTGACGGGTCCCTTTCTCTCGCCCGCGCACCGCCGCCACGGCGGCTTCATCGATATTCAGGCCGGCTCCCGTCCTCCGGCCTCCCCTTCTGTGTTCCCTGTCATTATGATTCATTCATATGTAAACACAGAGATAAAACATATGGCACTAATTTGCAACAAATCAACGGTGACCCAGGCTAACTTCACTCCGAGCCGTTCGTAGCGGAGGATGCTAGACACTTAGCACCTGTCTGGGACTGGAGTCCTGCCTCATTCATAACCAAAGTGGGTCGTTGAACAACAACGGACCAGAAGACACTGCAGGCCAGTGTAATCGTTGTTAATTCGAGGATCCTTGTGAATATGTGACAGATTATCAAAGTGGCTGGTTTGGGTTGTGAGGTTGAAGATGTAGCAACGCCACTGCATGGTCTCCGGGGACAGTTAGAAAAGAGGCTTGTAGGAACAGTAAACACCGTTTATGGTTACACGTTTACAGGGAAAGTCATGAACTGCATCTGAGTGACAGGTGTCCTCATGTGTCATCAGCAATGACAGCGTCAATCTGAAAAGAGTCATTTTGAAAAATCAAAACAGAATTCCGATCATGTGCACGTGTTCGGAGTCCTTATGGCCACAGCATGGGTATTCAAATGAGACACAGAACAAAACACACATCAGGTGTGCAGTAAAAAAAAAACCTCCAGGAGAAAGCAATCGTCCATTTTGATGTCTTAAAGAAAAGAACAAAGCTCTTAATCAATGCATTATACATCAAATTGATTATGTTAACTCGAGATAACTCAAATGTGTAAAATATTCATGCTGAGCTGTCCAAAGATTTCTCTCCTCCCTCCTTCTCTCTTCTTCTTCTTCTCCTCTTTTCGTTCACTTGACTTTCTTCTCCATTAATTATCATGCCCGGGAGGTTTTCAGGGAGAGGAGCAGCCATCAGGCTGAATCATCTTGACAAGCCGGCATGGCCCAATTACACCAGAGCTCCATCGGGCTTTGATGTGGCGGAAAAGCAGGGAGATAGGGGCAAATCGTACCGCCATATTATGGTAATGATGCGATTTAATCCTGCCACTAAACTTTATGTAGCTTGTTGAAAAGAAAGATGCTAACGCTAATTACAGAGCCTTGGCGAGGGTGGGAGGGAGAGAGAGAGAGAGAGAGAGAGAGAGAGAGAGAGAGGCAGCGAGTGAGAGGGTCTGGGTGGGATTGGCGTGGGTAGGGTGGGCGTGGGGAGGGAGAGGTCTTCAGTTGGGCCGTGGCGGTGCGCGGCGCTATTGGGAGGCGGGGGGGATCGGGAGGGCGGGGTGTCCACCTCTGCAAAGTGCATTTCATAAATGTTGTAAATGAAAATGAGACACAGTGAACTTATCTCCCTTTAATTATACATTCACCAGTGGCGAAAAGGTGAAGGGGGAAGGAGGCGCGCATACTTAGACTCGAAACCTGTTGGGCGGCCATCTTTGATTAACTCATCTGAAAACCGAGAGAGAAAGTGAAAGGGAGAGCGTGTGTGTGTGTGTGTGTGTGTGTGTGTGTGTGTACGCGTGTCTGTGTGTGAGAGAGGCATACAAAAAAAGCATGATAATATCAGGCTGTAATTAACTTGTCACTTCAATTACAGCTCCTCAGATTGGAATTGTCTTGGGTTGTGGCACCGAGCCCTGTCTGCCTGGTTAATTAGTCCGGTGAGTAGCCGTGTCGCTCTCCTCCCCCCCCCCCCCCCCCCCCCCCTCCTCCCCCCTCCTCCCCCCTCCTCCCCTCGCCCCATCCCACCACGCCTGGAGCATATTGGATGGTTGTTCTACCTGATTGGTCGGCATGGAGCTGGAGCGCACACATCAAACCCCTGAGATGGGAGTCCGATCAGCCATCAGAGGGAAGCCGTCATCTAAAACCCAACACGTCCTCAAACAGCGGCGAAGAGAGAGGAGACGCCATAATCTACTGAATGAATACACGGACGAGACCCTGTTCACAGCCTCGAGAGCATTGACAGGACTTATGGAGTCATCTTGAGTGAATAACCCGACGGTGAACTCCCCCGGGCACATAAACTATCTGTTATGAGGGGTTGGAGGTGAGGAGAATGTGCCAGAACTTCAGAATCTGCTCCTCTTTTCTGCTGTGCTTCACACTATGGGCCAACAGTATCAGAGCAACTAGAGACTTTGAAAGCCAATAGGAATATCTTAATCACATGTTAGAACTTCAGAAACAAGTCCTCCTTTGATCGTTTCTTGTATATGCATGTATTACATTGTAAACATCAATCGGTATTAATAGGAACAAAAGGAAATATAAGCATCTGCATATTCTTGGAAAGAGAACAAAGGTGTTTAGCTGTTTAGCATCCAAGGAAATTCTTAACCATCTACATGAAGTGCGGTGGTAAAAATATCCACTTGGCGCTGGCTGGTACAGTTGGACCTCCGTGCTTCTTGGGGATAGTCTTCTCTGGGGACCGTGGGATGGATCCACAACACTTTGTTAAGATCCGTCTCCTACACAGTGAGATGGGACTGCTGCATATGTATTACAGCCTCACAGAATGCACTCCCACACTGGTAAAATAAACAGGTGCCAATAATCTTCACATGAGGCTAAGGAAATAGTGTGGGAGTAAAAAAAATATAAATAAATAAAAAAAAGTTTAAAGATGAAAAAAAGAAAAGGCAAACAGAGCAGAAATGTGCTTTTGTTCAACCCGTATAAATAAACCAAGTCTATCCTGGCCAATTTGCTCTTGGTTCATTCTTCCATAACCTCGACTCTAACACACCTAGCTGTAACAGCGGGGAGGACTGACAGACTGGGAGAGTGCTACGATGTCCACATCCGTTGCCAGATCATCTTCACCACTGGAAGGAAATACCTGATTGTCAGCGCTGAAAGCAATTACGGGCCTCAGCCTCATGAGCTGCCATGAGAGGCCTGACAGTGTTCTATCCAGGCTGTCAGACAAGGGATATATGGAGGCCTACAAGCCCGTGGTTACATCAGCTCTGACTGGAGACCGGTTCCACCGAGCTCCTTGTCAATGAGCATCGATGCAGGCAGGAACCTGCTGTCTGTCTCTCTGCCAGTTCCTTCCTGTGTCCTGTTCGTTGCTTCATCCGTAGGCTGCAGCTGTCAGGGGAACACTGCGGCAGGAACACTGTGACAATGTTCTACAACCCAACTTGAAAGCTGCCTGCTTGTACGAAGCCGGCCTGCATAGCTATCTGTGTTTTCCTTGTGCACAGGTCTCTGGATTACCAATGGCCACACCCTAGCTAGCATTGTCGTTATGGAGGCAGGCCTTTGAAATCATAGCATCAAATAATGTCAACTAATACAACAATAGCACAAAGGGCTATGAAGCCAAAAGACACTAGCGATACACCACGCCAATCTCTGGGTGTTAAGCTGCGTAAACCTGATGGTTGATGAATCAAAGTCTTTAGGGAATTGTGGGTCTTTGGGAGACGTTACGCCCGTGTATGACAACATTGTTCTTCTGTGAATGTCTGCCACCAGAAATATGTCCTAGACTTTGAGGTCAGCTGTGGGCCGTCTGGTTGGTGGTAAAAAAAAAAAAAAAACGTAACAAGGCAACAAAATGGCTGACGACTCTCACAGTCTTTATTCACCTCCGCTGTGGACATCAGTCCATCTGTCTGTTTGTGTGTCTGTCTGTCCATGTGTCATTCTGTCCGTCCGTCCGTCCCACCCTCTGTGTGTCTGTCTGTCCGTGTATGTGTGTGTGTGTGTCTGTCTGTCTGTGGCATGGCCCTTGGGGCCCTGTGGCATGTGTAAAGGTTGGGTCTGACATTGCCATTACTGGAGGACAAGCGCTGTGGTTTACAACACATTTATGAGGTTGAAACACAGACGCTCTGTATTCATTTTCCTTTTTCCTCAGTTGCATGCCTAACTCATCGTCAGGACGCAAAAATGCTACAGATCAGACATCATACCTTAGTATTAAAGTCAACACTAAGTCTCTGTCTTTTGTACCGAATGATGCATTGCAAACATGAATTTGGTCATAATTGGCCCAGTGAGTACACCCAGAAAATAGGACTCAAGAATTTTCTTTTTCCATGATGGTAAAGATCACCCACTGTCCCACACTCAATCTTGAGCTTTTCTTCAAACCAGATTCACCTTCCCCATTGTTCTGTGAGTGGCTGATGCGTTGCAGTTGCTGGGAGGGGCAAGTGATAATTGTTAGGGAAATGTGTTTCTGATCTCCTGGTAATCATCCATGTGAAATTCACCTAGCACCAGCTATGACCGCAGCCATGGAGAATGCATCCCTCACATGGAAGCTGGAATGGAATGAACCGCTGGTGCGAGAATGGAGGATTCAAATGAGCTCTGTTGTCATGCTCCTCTGTCCTTGACTGGCCAATGGGTGGACTCCTAGGCCTGGCCCTTATCCAATAGCACGACACCGAGAAGGGCACTCTCTGCTGGGGCTGAGGAACCATCCGAAGAGCAATCAGCAATAGCCGATAGCAACTCCACCAATATAGCACAATGTGGCCACATTAATCCTGTTCAATTTGCCGAATTGGAAACCCCCCGAACAAGTGATTATATATCAGAGATTCGCCCGGCTGTCAGTCTGTGTAATTATCGTCGACAAAACCGCTTGGACGTCTCCTCAGGGGAGATCCTCGAGTAACACAACGCAACAGGGACGAGACGTTGAAGATCAAGTGGTAACACAGGGGGGTCTGGGGTTAAAGACACGCTATTCCGACAATTACTTGGCGACTATGCTGTGAGCTCAAAACAGAAAGCACGATGAAACACTATAAAGCATTCCGCATGTCGGTGTTCTTCTTTTCCATTTAGGGAAAAGCCTGAAGGAAGCGCAGCCAACGTGCTTCAAGAGTTGCCGTAAAAATAAGACTCTCCTCACACAGTCATTATGTGGGAGGAGGAGAGTGCCAACAACCCCACAGAACACATTGTTAAAAGCTGGAGCAATGAACGCTGAAAACAACAAACAAACAACAGCAGGATTAGAGCGGTGTTGGACTGGAGCGCGCTGGCAG
>NC_140237.1:29389872-29419872 GCF_949987555.1 Borostomias antarcticus
GAGAGAGGGAGAGAGAGAGAGAGAGAGAAAGAGAGAGGGAGAGAGAGAGGAATGTCAGGAGAGAGCGTCTGCCATCTTGCAGTGCCAAACCAAACCAGTGGGGCTTAATTGTAGTGGGGTTTCCACTTGTAAAACAACATCTTTGGCTGGCAGCTTTTCATAGCGGAGAGCTGGGAGGGCGAGTGTTATCGCTTCAGCACCGAGCGCCGGGTTCCATATTGGGGACTGTCGTGAATTCCACAGGGACTGCCAAATGATAAAATGCAGAGTCGAACAAGGCGGCAACCTCCATAACAAATAAACAATCTGGAAACAGGCGCACAGTTAATGTAGCTGAGCAGCAACAAACAAATAAACAAACAGGGAAACAAACAAACAAACCAATAACCGAAAAAACTGACAGCTATTGATTATGGCTTCGGCTAAAACAGCTTTTGGAAATGCGTCTACCATTAGAGAGGAGGAGGAGATATGTCATTGCAGAGAAGTAAAGACACAATGTTCTTTGTTTTAGTCTGCTGCAACTCAACCCTCATTTAGCAAGCCGTCTTTAAGTAATGTTATTGACTTCTGCTTCCACACTCAATCTAACTAAACCTTTTTAGCCCGGATTGATTTGGGAAAATCAGGGGTCCTTTTAATGCTATAAGCCTATTCATTTCCAAAGGCAAATCCATCTTGCTGTGGTTGCACAGCAGACAGTGAAATGGAGAGTTCTTTATGTGCTTTTCTATTTCTTTAATCAAATCCAACCCCATAAAGACCATTCTCTAAGGAGTTTCACTACAGGAATTTTCGCTCCAGCTATCTGGTCTTGCTTAACGCACACTCTTTGCTTATTCACACATACTCTAGCTTGGAAGAGACGCTGCTACATGCCTATGCCACGTATAAGTAAACATTTGTGTGAACAACAAAATCCCAACTTTTTGCAGTAGAAACAGGGGCAATAACAATTACTGACATTAGGTAATTACAGTGCTATTGCTAATCAGTACATGCACTACATGGAAACCACGGCTGAGCTCGCTCAATCTGCGCCCAACATATCCCAGGGCAGCTGTGTGTGATTTTGATAATCTCATCTCCTCAGAAAATGGCTCCGTCGCATTACTGATATTCACTATACCATTACGACGACGAGGGCAAGGCCATTCTTTTAGGATGCAGATGTTGATCAGAAATGAGTCACCCCTCTTCAGCACTCAAAGTGAGGCACTGTGACGTAACAGCACCACTGCTGAGGAACTGCGACTGCCAGATGCAACAACTTCAACCTAATGCTTTTATGACAACCATAAAATTCTGGTACAGCCGAAGGGTTAGTGTTTGCCCAGGGTCATCTGTTCTCTCTTTTCTATCTGAAGAGCGATTTCAAAGTTTTCTAAAGCTACAATCATGTTCAAGTTTATTTATTTATATATGTCACTGGGCTTATTGTGTTATATATACATATATATATATATCATTACACACACACACACACACACACATATATATATATATATATATATATATATATATATATATATGTGTGTGTGTGTGTGTGTTTACAAGTACATAAGAATTATCCTCACTGCAAAGACACAATGAACTTTTAAGGATTGTCAGGTAGTCATGGGATTATATTTGAAGAGGGGCTCCTCAAGGATGCGCCGTGAGACCCTTCTGAAGGTCCCTAGGTGACACTCTTTCACCCTGTGTACAGTTTCTGTAGCCTTCATATTACAATCATTTATTCCAGTCTTTTAATGAGCTTTTTCAAATCATAACTGAATGGAAAAATCCACTGGGCTTTTGAAATATAAAGACGTTTTTTGATAGCAGCATGTGTGGAGCCAGGGTTTATGGGATTATAGTTTCATAAACAGTCTGTCCCCATACATGGCAACGTTGAAGACCGCAAACGGCTCTGGAAGGGCTGGGTGGGTACGGTCCGCTGTGGGAAGGATGCTCATTAATACCCAGAGAATTGTTTCCCTGAGAATACTTGCACATATAAATGTTCAAGAACTTTTGCAATGTAAGGAGAATTGCAAACAAATAACCAAAGAACACATGCCTGTGGGGATGTTAGGAAAAGAACATTTATCTTTTTCTTTGAATAGCGGGAATATTTGCTCCTGATCTTTGTGGCTGCCATTGGATATGATGCCGTGCATGGAAGTGATGTTCCACCAATGAGAACCATAAGCTCCAGGGGTCAGTTTGAGAGTAGGGACACATGCCACTCATCAGATTACCTCTAGTCTGTATAATGTAGAAATTAACAGTTCCTTTCATACCGACCACAGAGGATTTAAGAGTGGCTGTGCTACATGCTCGTGCGATGTCTTCTCCATAATTCAATAAGGATCGATTTCACTACAGAGAGCACTGCGTGGTGTCAAGGATGAACTTTTTTGGGGGGGGGCACGAGAAATACAAAACAAAGTGCAAATGTTGCAGCTCACCGAAAGGTTTTGATTTTGGTTGTCATGCGCCTGGTGTTTGACGAGGGCTGAAAGCGTTGGTCTAACGCCTAATGTGTTCATGTTGGCGCGCACTCGCTCACCGGAATGGCCGCCAGATGTCTTTTCTGCGAGCCGAGGACACAAAGTGAGAGCGGCGACCTGCTCGCTGTTCCAAAACCGCGGCAGTGTGTACACGCAAGCGGGCACCATTTAATGAGTCACACAGCCAGTTGCTTCAAAGCGAAATTACACCCATTTAAACCTGTCTTAGACGTCACCCAAAAGTAGAGGAAAAAAAGAGTGTCTACCTTCAATTTATAGCCGAATGAAAACCACAAAGACAAAAGCGGGACATGTGCAAGTTATTATGGATATACTTTTTTTTTTTTTCATTGATGAGAGCAGCATGTATCAAACTGGGGATGTTGGGGGGGGGGGGGATGGGCATAATCGGAGCTGAGGGTATTTGTATGATACCAGACGCAAAATGGGAAAATCAAAGGAAAGCCTTTTCGAACAAAACGCAAGCTCTCTAGCTGTCTTAGTTTCATATTCCTACTTCATGTTCTGGCTCTTGGTACATAATTATCATTTCAGCTGGTGATTCGGCCCTTCAAAGGCCCTTTGCTGCGTCACAGATGATCACAGGGAGGTCGGGAAGCACGCTCGCTGAAGAGAACCAGGCCTGGGTAGGTACCGGGGAGTTTGCGAGCCGCTGACAGGGAACAGAGGGGGCAAACTGTGTCTGGCGTGTCGGCCCTCGGTTCACAGGGATGTGAATAAGACTACGAGGACTTTACACGGCACCAGAGGGATATGGGAAAAGCAGGCGTGGGATACAACATACTGACACAGGGTCCAACGCCGTGGCTTCGCAGACGCCTCAGCTGGGGTCACGGCGGCTGGGCCGCTCTCCCCCGCATGGGTGCTGCTGGGATTGTATTGTTTTTTGTTTTCCGTGTTGTTTTCATTTAGCTCCGCAGAACCAAAGCACGCTAATACACTGCAGTGGGACACTAAACACCCAGCATGCTTTTGGCTTTTGTGTGGTGTGTGTGTGTGTGGTGGGGACACTTGTAACCAGTGTCAGCGACATTTCCCAGAGGCGGACGACAACAATGGGCGTTTCTATTATAAGTACAGAGGAGCTAGCATGTGAGAACACTGGCTGGCATGAGCAACTCAATAAAATGATTTACAGTACAAGGGAAAAAGACAAATAAGAAAAGTAACATAAAACAACTGAGAGGTGACGAAATGGATAAGTGAAATCTCTAAATCCAAAACGGCGCCTTCATGTTCTCAAACAGGGCCATTCCAGTTAAAAACAAGTGCTCTCTTTCTGTGTGTGCGTGGAGGGGAAGGGCCCTAATCAATGTGTTAAAAAGCGATGCTTTTGATATACCTTCCCCGTTTCCTGAGTCGTGCTGCGCCTCTCATGTCAAGCAGCTGGGCGAATCGGCGGTCAGGTTTCTGGCGGTACTACGTACCCCGGCCTTAATGCCTTCCATCCCCGCCGGCTGCTGCTCCCACCTCCGTCGTCCAGGAGAGGAGAAGAAAGGGATGGAGGAAGTAACACCTGGTTCCCCCGAGCCCCGTCCGCCCGGGCAGGCTGGCTGGATACGTGGCGCTGTGAGGACCGTGAGCGCTCGGCGTTGCGGAGGGTGGAGGTGTTGAACTGGAGTTGAGGACTCTCCCTGTCAGACACTATAGAGGCTGTCACGGGAATGATGGCCAAGTATGAAGGTGAGAGGTAGGAAGTGTGTGTGTGTGTGTGTGTGTGTGTGTAGTACAGTATGGGTTGTGTGTGATGTCAGGGGTGTATAGGTTTTGTGTGTCGACGCGCGCATGTGTTTGTGTGTGTGTGTGTGTGTGTGGGTGTGTGTGTGTGTGTATGTGTGTGTGTGTGTAGCGGGGTAAAACCAGGTAACATGTCGACTGTAAATCATCAGAACCCTTAGCACATGTAGAACAGACAGCCCCCCATCCCTGGCTGTCTCTGTAAAACTATCAGCCACAAGGCACACACTTCGGCCAACATGTGCTCCTCCGACGCACACAGGAACGCAATTTTTGATCGTGACGTGTGTGTGTGTGTGTGTGTGTGTGTGTGAGAGAGAGAGAGAGAGTGTGTGTGTGTGTGTGCGAGAAAGATGGCACAGCCCTCTGTAGAGTTGGACCTGGTGGAGTGACTTCACAGGCCCTATCCCTCTCCCGCAGTGTTTAAAGTGAAACCACACAGGGTCTGTATCGCCCCCCCCCTGCCCCCCCACCCTGCTCACATCTGGAGCGGAGAGGCATGGCGGGCGTTACAGACAAGAGACACAGTCCTCTTCAGCCCTCCTCCTCCTCCTCCTCCTCCTCCTCCGTCCTTCTCACGTTCAGGCCTTTGTCTCCTCGTCTTACTTCTTGTCCTCAACCTCCTCTCCCTCCTCCTCTCCCTCCTCCTCAGCCCTGCACTCCCATCTCCTCCTTCTCTCCCTCTTCTGGTCCTCTCACCTCCTCCTCCTCCTCCTGCTCCTCCTCCACGGAGCCATTATATAAACCCCATCTAACTGTGTCCATGATTGTAATTATCTCATCCCTTTCACAACAATGCAGTAGCCAAGCCAAATGACAAACAGACCAGAGTCATAAATTAAGACTTAAAAAAAAAGAAAAAGTTTTTCACACTCATGATGTTTGCCACTTATTTTTTGGCTGCAAAGCTGCAATGCTTTGTATTTTCGTTCCCTCGCCACCTTCCTGTTTTATTTTTTTTTACAATAAGTATCCAAGCAACAAAACAAATATGACATGTGCAGGCTGACCTTGCAAAAGGCATTCATTTTTCCTGACTACAACAGTGAATGTAATGGGACTAAATGGTGCAGTGATTTTAAACGGGTATAAAAGATACAGATGTTCCATTTGATGTTGTAATGTAATTACATGTGTGGATCTGTTCTTCACGCTCATCTGGTGGAACCATGAGTTTATGCTCCTAAAACCAAGGCTACGGTTTTAGTCCATTCCCATTCATTTGGTTCTATTGATCTGCTGCGTCGCTCTAAAACCTGATCAACCTTTTATTGAGTACAGCGGCCGGTCTTCGTGCCAGGATACCACACATTTTGTTCCCAGAATCCACCACATGGCATTGGGCCTTCCGGGAAAGGCTTGTGGCAGTCAAACTGACTGACGCTGATTGGCTCCTTGTTTCCATCCTCAGCCTTTGGTGCGATCAGAATCCAGAAAGCCCATCCTTTCCTCCAACTGCTAGCGGTCTACCGGGGTTTACATATCTACACCGGTACACGAGGGTCAGAGGAGGGGAGAGGAGAGGAGAGGAGGGGAGAGGGGGAGAGGAGGAGAGGAGAGGAGGGGAGAGGAGAGGAGAGGAGAGGAGGGGAGGGGAGGGGAGAGGAGAGGAGAGGAGAGGAGAGGAGAGGAGAGGAGAGGAGAGGAGAGGAGAGGAGAGGAGAGGAGGGGAGGAGAGGAGAGGAGGAGAGGAGAGGAGAGGAGAGGAGAGGAGAGGAGAGGAGAGGAGAGGAGAGGAGAGGAGAGGAGAGGAGAGGAGGGGAGGGGAGGGGAGGGGAGAGAACTCTCCCCCTGCCTAGGCTTGTCGCTCAACCAAACCCGAGACTCACTTAATCAGGCGAGCATGTGGCATGGTGCGGCAACTGCCTGGGCGCAGAAGTACATGTCTTGTGGTTGAGCCTGGTTGCAGACAGGACGGATGTGGCACCAGAGGCAGCGTCTCTCAACTTGTTCCCGCTATGTTTGTTTTGACAGTCGGGCAAGACCCCGTGGGCAGCCCGCTCCACTGGCGTCGACGGATCCCAAAACAAGATACAGAAATAGAATCCACATTATCCTTTAAATATGGAAAGCTGTTGCCCAAAGAAAATCTTTAAAAAAAAAAAAACGTTTAATTTTGCAGTTTTCCCCCCCCTCTGCCCTCTGCCTTTCTAAAATAGAACCAAGATACTGTGGGAGTGCAGGCTTGGGGACACAGCCCAGCCAGATGTAGGAACATTAATCAGTCATTCCTGCGCCGAGCACTTCGTCCCCAATTCACAACATAACAAATGCTCCTCCAAGCTGCACATCTGTGGAGGACTCCAGTAAAGGACTTTGAAATGTGCACCAACAACAACAACAACACTCAAACAAGAATATGGCCTTTGAAAGTGCTCCTATTTAAGTCCACGTGCTGAAAGCAAGACCAGTAATGGAAAGATGTCCATTTCCCTGAGGTTTCTATATATGCAAATCCATTTCCCCCGCGGGCTCCTGCTCTGAGAGAGGTATCTGCGTGGAGCCACTTTATTAGGGTCAAATCCTCTTTAATGTTCTCGTCAGTAGAAGAACAGCTGGAGGAGAGATAAAATGACGAACCAATCTGCTCCAGCTGTTGAAGTATTAATACAAAATTAACTACTATGTGTTAGTTAATTGCTTTCTGGTTAATGTGCGCTCAAAAGCCTTGATTCCTCTTTTCTGTTACACAATCGCCCATGCGGTGGGATATCTCTGAAATGAAAGATTCCATTTCAAGAAACAGTTCCCTCGTCTTCTCACGGCTCAGCGGCTATAATGGACTCGTGTTGAATAACCCAAAATGGTGGCATTAGCCACCTGCTACTGTGCGCCGCCTCGTAGAAACACACAGATATGACCCAGGATATGAAACCTCGTTCAGGCTGCATGTGCTAGCTAAACAATACGCCCGGCGCTAGTGTGTCCAGTCAGTCGAGAACCCAGTGAACAGTGCTGTGAAGTTCACCATGCTGCCCTCAGTCCCGGAAACTCACTGCAATCTCCACACGAGTGTCGACTGCAGGTTTCAAACAGGCTGGTCGGTGTGTTCCTCTTATCTGCCGTGCGTTTCGTTCGTGCCATTATCTGTTGCCACCTCACTCTACACGTTCGTAGTGACCGGGGCCACATGGAAGCATTTAGGAACCACGTGTCCCTAAAAAAGGGAGAGAATTTTCCTATAAGGAGCAGCGTCTCTCCCCGGGCCAAGGCCCATACATGCGAGGCGCGTCTCCAGCACTTTTAATTTCATGCCGTAAAAACATTAATCAGAGCCAGATGAAGTGGGAAGAATTCTATGACATCCCGTTTTTATGGATAATTTGAGGTTATTTACACAGGATAAATGAGTCTGTAACCATTTCCAGAAAGCTCTGCTGAGGACACAGGGCGCTATGAGGCAGAAATCCCTTGAGAGAGTGTAAACTCCGTCGACAACGGTACAGTACTTTTCAGAGCTCAGAATCCAACTGTATGTTGATAGATAGTACGGAGGTGCAAGTCAACTAGTGAGGATTTAGATAAAGGCCAGGTTTGCACCTAATGAAAAAAATCCATCCATATCTGTCTGGCTTTTTCCGAGAGCCTTTAGTTAACTCTTCCAAGATTTTGTTCCATCGTTGTCCATTAGATGGCTTACTCGCACAACAAACTCCCTCGGCTGGGGTCTGTGTGTAGTTCACCATGAGGCCATCGTTTACATATTCCAGGAAAACAATGCAGGATGGGAGCAATATGTGACATATGAGAGGTCAGAGCGAGGGCTGCCACCGCCACGGCTGGAGCCACTAGACATCAGGAGGCATGCTAACATCACACACACACGCTCTGAAAACACACACACACACACACATGCACACCGGCACACAAGGACCTCCACAACACAATATGTGCTCTATCAATATTTTCTTGCGTAAAGGCCACTGCTTAAGACGACCCGTGGGGCCACGTTTCTAGGATTTGCAACGTTTTAACACAATAAACACTCTTCTTATTGACTGACAGGCGGCACAGTCGATAGCCGCGTCGATGCGGGAGCCACGGCAGCGACCTCTCCAACGACAGATCGAGAAAGACAAATCTGCAGATAGATGATTCAGTCTAGTGCACGTCTTGCGAATATGAGTGGAAGCTTGAGGACAAGTCATATCTCCCGTCTGATCCGATCTGTCCGTGAAATCTAATTTCATTTCATAATAATCGGCTGACATTTGGACAGGCTTGGGTAGGCCGCAGCTCTGATCACCTCGCTAGGAGCTCGAGCGATGATCGCCGGAGGATAGAGTAGATGTCTAAGAGGTATGATGGAGATGAATCTACCTTATGCAGTCGCCTTATTATAACCCAGGAGACTGTGGAGTATTGTCCTGTTGTGAACATGCGTGTGAGGGCCTATCACTGGTACAGCAGCACCACCTACAACTGTCATTAAGAAGCATGTCTTCAGGTGGAAAATGAATTATGGTGAATACCTAAGTTCTACAGTGATAACATGGATTTGCTCTAAAACGCACTTCTTTCCTCAGAACATCATGAATAAGTAAAACTTGACAAAGCCTCTCGCATTTCCAGCGTCATTCCTAATGCTTTTAAGATGCATATTGCGGCATGCATAAAACATTTTTGGTCCGCCACCATCCCAATGAATCATTGAAGAAACGCAGCACAATATGCACAAAAACCCTTCAATGGAAAAAGAAAACAGAGGAGATGTGTCTTCAGCGCGTTGCCAAGGCCCGTGATTACATGTCTTTCTTCTTCTCGTCTTCAGTTTTGTCGAGCATCACTGCATGACTCACAGTGGCATCTCACTGGTTTACTCGGGTTGAATGAACTCCATGTGATCCTTTTAATTCAGACAATTGTCGCCATTACTCCGGAAAACAGGGCTGTAATTTTGGCCTTGGCATTGACAAGTTTTTCACTTAGCTCTGAGAGGATTAAATCAATTATGTTGATTCTGTATTTACTGCTTGTGTGCCCACCACAGTCGTTTGTAATTAGCTTATTGCTTTTGATCTGATGTAATGTGATGAAATGCCGGAGTTGCAGGGGAGTCGGGTTGGCTGGAGAGATGGGGGGGGGGGGGGGGGCGCTCCTCAGCCGCACTCGAGCCCATCCAATTGTCGCTGAGGGGCGGTGGTGGGGGGGGGGTGGGGGGGTAGGGATGCAAGGGGCGTTTCGCGTGAGCACACGCAGACAGAGGGGCAGGGGGATCAGTGTCGGAGAGGATGGCGGAGGGGGGACCACCCGCAGAGATGGTGGCGTCCTCCAGTCCTCATAACGTCCCCCCCCCCCCCGGGGCCCTTCCCTCACATGCATGTGTAATTACCCCTGGCCCTGCCCCAATCCCCCCCCAGCTCGCCCCCAAACACCTGATACCCACAGGTAGGGCAGCCTGGTGGGGACACTCCACTGACCTGGCCCCCTGTGTCCCGACTGGAACCCAGCCCCCCCCACCCCAACTCTCAAACCGGCCGCCTTTTAGCTCTGGCCACCCACATCAATGAAGGACCCTTCGGACACAAAGAAAGCATCTCACGTGCGTTTCTGGGCGGGGAGAATATCTTTGGTTTCATCGCGCGGAGCTGATACCGGCGCGCCACAATTGTGTCTGCAGACGTCAGGACAGAGGATGAAGGATGGGGGACTGGAATTGCTACAGTCATATGTTTGGATTCGGAGGCTGCCTAATGGTCGCAGGAAAAACCTTTTCAAGTTAATTCAAGCAACCTTCTGGTGAACAGAAGGGATGAGGTCCTTTGGCTGCGACTGACACAAGAGCGAGCTGGACCCCAGTCAAACGTGGAGTTTCAAGTGCTGCCCACCACTCCTCAAAGGGAAACTGTTCCAGCATGACTCTCAAACAAACTACCCCCAAAAACCAACCCCTCCTAAAGCAGCCGCAAACCCTCCCTTTGCCCCCCCACCCCCCACCCCCCTCCTCTAAGGAGCGAACCAGGCCGGTGGTGTGCAGTAGACAGCTCTGTTTATGGAAGAGGTCAGTGTGCCACATATGGCCAGCGCGTTAAAATACACACTGCTCCTTCCACGGCTTCTAAAAATGTACTGCGGCTGTCTGTACATCCAGGAATAAAATAAACTCTGGATGTTTCAGCGAGCGGCGCTGAGGATTTAATGATTGAGTATTTGAAACTATGGTCAGATTTGTACACGAAAAAGATGAAAAAAACACGCCTTTAAAAGAAAAAAGTCCAGAGAGATATTGGCTTGGATGTCGGCGGTATACAGAGGGGCTGTTTGAGTTGGCAGGCCCCTCTCGCTCGCAGATTTGCCCGGGCTAAGTGTGTGTCACACGCCATCGCGCTGGATCGCCGGGGCACAGTAAGCCTTAGGAAACTGGTGGTGAAACTAAAGACATGCAATGACAGCCGCAGGCAGCCGACGCAAGCCAAAGAGCCTTAGCTCTCAAAGACCAGCCCTGGCGAGGGAGAGTGGCAGGGCTACTGATAAGTGGGATAAAGCGCGGAATATATGAATACCTTCCCCTTCAAAGCAAACCATTATGTGTCACTAAATTCAGATTATTTTGCCCTGTATTGCATTGCTTATTTCTTTTAGCTGAGCAGACCTCGACTCTGACTCCACAACGCTCTATCTGTCTAGAGGTTTACCCAGACGGGCTTAATAGGTAGTGTGCTTACTGTTACCGAGGTTTAGATTGATCTGTAGATATCCGGCATTAACTGAAGGCTCGCCAGATAAGTCTCAACGACCTTTGAAGCCACTGCACCACCGATGAAATGTCCCAGGGCTATAAAAGTGTACAGGGATGGCTGAGGCGTCAGTCATTAAGTGTGTTCTGGAGGTCAAGAAGGCGTTGCGGCACAACGCTGGGCGTTGTTCTCCCGACGCTCCGCTCTTTATGTCGTCAAGGGTGGTTCTGGGTAATCTAGTGTGACCTGCGGCAGGAAGGCTAAGCGTGTCCACCTCTCAGCCGTGCGATCCTGTCCAGCACCCTGCAGTTGTGGGTAATACCCAACCATAATTCCACCTCCCGTTGGCCAATGAAAAGCCTCCCCCGCTACTTTCGGGGTTTTCCACACCCCGGGTCACGGGATCGCTAGGCATCGTGGGAAGGGGCGAGTGATGGTGGTGAGAGGGGGTGGGGGAACATATAGCGCTGTGTAACGAGAAAACATGTGGCATGTGACTATTGGAAGTCATCAACAACAGAAAATAATAATTAAAGCATGAAAAAAAAAAGGGAAAAAAAAAAAGGATCCTGAAGCAGTCTTTTCGTGGCTCGGAGACCACTGTCATCATGTCTCAGGAATTAGGCAAACATATGCTGGTCTGCTGCTGTTGAAACCGAGGCGCCTCTCTCCGGCTGTGGTTTGGGAACATGAAAGGCTTTGTGGGATGAGCAGGAGGACTGGCCCTAATTCAGGGCCTCGTTGCCAGGGAATCTGGCAGCACACTCCGATTGTGGGACAGGGGAAGGAATTTGGTTACATATTCCAGCGGGGACCACAGCTCCAAACCAACCCGAGCAACAGGCTGCTGACAAAACCATTCTGTCCGCATACAAACCCCCTTATCTTCTGGAGAGGGGGGTGGACAAAGTTCCCACCTGACCCACCCCCCCTGGAGCAGACCCGGTGTGGGGGGGGCGGGGGGGGGGTTGTTAGGTAGTCTCCCAGATCTGAAGTAGCATGACCCCCCCAACCCCAGCATCCCAGAACCCTCAACGCTGCTGGCAGCATTCTCCCTTATTTGGCCGGGGTGTTCGAAAAACAAAGCACGGCTTTGTGTTGTTTTATTGCAGTCAATTAAACTGTTAAATTTGATATCTATCATCAAAATGTTACACAGGGGTCAGCTCAAGACGTGCCGGGGGGGGGGAGGAGGAGGGGGGGGTGGGGGGGGAGAGGAGAAGGACAATTATCAGGTCACAATAATCCCGTGGGTCTCCTCTTTGCCGGGGTTAAACAGAGAAGGCTTTTATTGAAACTTGAGCAAGTCAGCAAATTGGATGGAACCCTTGCCTCCATAATTGGGGCTGCTATATTGCAATGTATATCCTCAGAGAGACGGAGCCCATCTTAATGGCTTTCCAAAACATCGGCATTTCTTGCATTTTCTGGCAGCGGGATCGCATTAATCACGTCTCAGTTTAGGCTACATATGATTATGGTCGACTGTTTACAAGGAGCGGCTCAGATGTGTTCGCGTACCAGGATACGGCGGTGGAGGCCAGAGCTGAATATTCACTTACTGAGGTGTTTGTCATCACTTTACTGTGGATATAATCTGCTCAAACTGACAAGCGCAAAATTATTCACATAAAAATTCCTTGTTATCGTATAACGTTGTATAGCTCACCATGAATCGGCTCTCAGGGGAGTCTGGGTTTTCATTTAAGAGTATTTCCTTGCCACTGTCCAATGATATTTCTCTGGGATGTTGTAATTAAGTTTTAAAAGCTCTCTCACACGGAGAAGCAGTCATATCACGCCCTGCCAGTGGGAGGCAGCATAGACTGTCAGATAATGGCATTCCCAAAATCCACACCCACACACACAGACACCCACTCACGCACACACATACAGACACACAGACACAGACACACACACACTCAACACACACACACACAGACAGACAGACAGACACACACACACACACACACACACACACACACACACACATACACCCACTCACGCACACACACATACAGACACACAGACAGACACACACACACATACACACACATACACACACACACACACACACATGCACAGACCCCCCCCACCCGCCCCCACACACACGCTCACACACAGAGACACACACACACACACACACGGTGCACGCCCAGGGTGGAGGTTGACCGAAGCGCACACCTGCGGTGCAGATCTCTCTGGCCGGTGGCAGAGCCGGGCAGCGGCGGCGTCTCGGGGACCGGCGGCCGGGGGACCGGTGACATGTGGCAGGCAGAGCAGGACGGACGCAGACCGCATTCAATCTCTGCCTGTAATCCTGTAATCCTGCGCCTGGGAGAAAGGTTTGGTTATGGTTAGAGGCACCGTTGGCCCCGGAGTTTCATCCAGTTATAATTACAGCATAACTGAGGCTCAGCGGCTGTTAGCCCCACTCCTGCTGTTGTCGTTGTTTGTTGTTTGTTGACATTACGGAGTCAATCCCCGCGACAGGCGTTACCCGCACGCACGCACGTACACATACGCGTGCACACACAAACACACACAAGCGCAAACTCACACAGACATGTACACACATACATATGTCCATGCACACATGCACAAACGCACACTCTCTCTCTCTCTCTCTCCAAACACACACACACACGCACGCACGCACACACACACACACACACACACACACACACACACACACACACACACACACACACACACACTCTACAAACCCACACATCTGTCCACACAGATCATCAACAGTGGGCTGGAGCCAAGGCCAAGCCAGAAACAGCAGGGACACACGTCTGTTTGGTGCCGTTGGAAGATTAGCACAGCCACAATAACATACAAACACAACTCTGGGAGTCATTTTACAGTTTGGTGCACAGACTTGAAGTGACAAAAAAATCAAACACAGCATGAGGCAGACGACAACATCAGTGGTGCTCAAATCTCTACTGCAGCTGTGGTGACCATAGTTTTACTATCCAATAGGCTATGTACAGTATGTAGAACTGGAGTATCACCTACAGTATAACACGTGTCAGACCATGATGAAATACAGGTAAAAGCTGAACTAAGTGATATTTAAAAGTCTCCTGTCTGAAAAATCCAAGAGGCCTTCTTGAAAAAGGCAGCACCCGAGCATATCAAAGCCCCAAAATATAACTGAGAGTCTGTCTCTACCTAAATACATATGTGCCACAAATTTGCACTGTAATTTCAAGTTAGCAATTAAAAACCCCTGCGCTGTCTCGGAGCACGCAATTTACTGCAACAACCCCTTAAATCAGCCGCTTCCTTCTGTGACAGACTTGTGTCTCCCTGAGGAATTTGTGATTCACAAACCACAGTCTGAGATTTCTGTGCTGGTTCTCTCTCCCAATCACGTTTTATCTTCCAATGCTGACTAATTACCAACAGCTAAGGGCTATGGGAAAAGCCCCAAATGGCGTATGCTTTTGTGGTTCCACATTTGGAATAACTGCTTTTCTTGCACGTATAATGACGGCTGATTTACAAGGCGTGAGACCGGGGTCAGATGCGCGAGGGGGCCGTAGGGTTTAGCCTCCTTTCCAACTCGGCATGAGCGTAGCTAAAATAGTCGTGAGCGTTATGCTGCCAAACGTTGTTGTTCGGGACATGCGCTAACCCTGTCCTCGCCGGACACGGACGGCAGTGTGGCGCAGTCTAAACAGAGCTACAGAGTTTAAACACTAACCGGAAACCGCGCATGGCTCCGAACTATTCACCAACGATTGTTGTGACGATCCATAACTATACCTTCCATCTGTTTTCGTTTAAAAGTGGGTGATTTGGCGACGTGCCAAGCCTCTGCTGATATGCATGCGAAACACCTAAGATGACTGACTCGTAAAGGTATAGTCTGCTGTGACTTGTAGCGTTCCCCGGTGAGGAGAAAAAAGAGGCTCGCTAATTCCTCTGTTCATAGGGAAGCGTTGAATCATCAGGACAGGGCGTGTCATCTGCGTCTCTGGCCCTCTCATCATGGTCTTCCCCCATCCGTGTGCAGGGAGAATCTCCTAGGAGGCTGTCGTCCTACACCAGCAGACAACATCTCACGGTGTGTTCTAGTTCTACCTATGACCCACTTCAATTAAAACACTATAGGCTTGTGTGTACTAGAGTTATTCTAGTGTGAGCTTCACACATCATGAGTTAGGCCTCCAAACCTGAGGGATGAATGTAACCTGGAGGTGTCTGTGGCTCACATGAGGTGTAGCTACGTGGTCACTTCCTTGGTCACCTCCGACCCTCCCAAAAGGGTTGTCTCCGTCTCCCTGTCTCACGCCTCCTTTCCTTACTACTCATTGATGTCCGACCCTCTCAGGTCACGTGTACACGCATGCACGTGCACACACACACACACACAAACACAGAGGGAGAGCCAGGTTCAGTTCAGAAAGCTTAGCCGAAATAACCGCCATCACCTCATCAATATGTTCCTGTCATTTCTCTCATGGGCAAATTGGTTGAATCAATCATTTCGGTGAGACTGAGACCATAAACAACAGATCTGGACACATTGGCTGGAAACCCGACGGCTTGGCCGTCATCGTAACTGTAGTGAAAGTGTCTCCAAATAATCGGAAAAATCATAAAATATGAAAACACCCCTTTTATTCCGCCTCTACCCCAAAACCCAAATCTCCTCAACCACAATTAAAAGTTAAAAGCGCTGTTATTTTATGATAAGAAAAGAGTTCTACGCAGCCACCAAGCTGCTCCACCTGCTTCTGATTGGAGGGTGGCGTTATTTTCCCCTCAAACATACCCCAGCATGCACTAGGGCTTTATTTATTAGGAATAGAAAAAAAAAGGAGTCCCTAATCTGTGTTCGGTTCAGACAGCGGGCTCCCCCTGCACACACATCTGGGTACCAGCTGACAGCGAGGGGAACAGCCTCCACTTTTGGGGCTTTCACATATCAAAGGCCCTAGGGTGCTTTGGCACCACTCAGATAGTTGTCCTTTTTTATATATATATTTTTATTTTTTACAAAAGACAAATAAGCAAAAATGCCGGGATGCTGTCCAAGAGCCGTCTCCAACGTGGCGTTGAGATGGGCGACTTGGCTCCCCGACATGTGATCTGCAGGCCACGGGTTCGAGAGCTGCAGCAGCTCTCCGACGGCAGCGTTGTCAAGACGGTTGTCTCTGGCGCACTAATGCAGTAACACATTCTTGTATTAATCTGGCTCAGCGCTTGAGCACAAATCAACATGATTTGCAGAGCCGCTTGACGGCCTCAGACGATGGCTGGAGACGCTTTGGTGTTGGAGACAGAGAGGGGTGTATGGAAAGTGCTCCTCTGGCTTTAGGTGTGTGGGCTGGGTGACGTGTGTGGTGTAAAGTTCCAGAGGTCAAGCTGTTCGTTTGACATGGTGATATCGTCACAGATACCACTAATTACAGTGTATCTACAATCAAACGTTCCCGTGGAAATGTTTATTAGTCTTCTCTAGCTATCTTTTATGTCATCCAATCGGCATGTCCTCCTTTGTCAAAGCAGACTACTTATCAACAAACGATTAGCGTTTCAGTGACATAATCAATCTCGAGGGAAACGTTTATCCGAGCATAATGCGAAAGAGAGAGAGGGATGAGAGATGATGATGATGATGAAGAAGATCATGATGATGATGATGATGAAGATAATGGTCATTATCACAAGAACAATCATGACTAAAATCCTCAAGTTTGGGTTGCCAGATTGGAAGGCCTGGGCTACCAACACGAGCTGAGACCTGCAGCTAATGAGGCATCATGTTGAACATAGAGAGGAATCACAGAGCTCCGATCCGGCTGCAATAACACAGCGATGGAACACAACCTAAATGAAAACAAGGCGTATTTGTTATCCGACATCAAAGCCATTAATGGGTTTGGGGATAACTAGAAGCTGCTGGCTTCTTAAGGCCAAACCAAACACACAATTAGACACATGTTGGGCAGGGACTGAAAGCATTCTATGTTATATGGTTGATACTGTACACAAGAAATCGGGTCCGTACACAAGCCCAACTCTCTCCTTCCTGACGACGAAAAACATGGTTGACGGGGTTTCAGACTAACAGATCTTTACTCACCTCGGAATGGAAGAGGAATCTAGAGAGTTGCATGGATTTTCATTAGGAGTGACCATGGAAAAGCAACTAATTTTAGTCACAGCTCAGCAACCCAAAGAATCTCATTTGAACCTCTGGCTATGGGGAGAGGTGAGAAGGATTGAATATATGTCACTGTATTTTTTCTCTCCCTACAGTTGGACATAATTGAAAGTGATCGAGGGTTCACTGTGAATATGGGAAGCTCTGAGGAGGCACTGTGTGGAAAATGTACCTTTCAATATACTGTACCTGTCACTATGAGCACACTCCACATGTCAACTTCATGTGAAAAAAAAGAAACATTTATATAAAGTTCATGAATAATTAGTAGACAACATGTGTCTTTCATACTTCCCACAGTCTTAGAGCCAGTGTCCACTATCTGGTGAAGATCAAAGTTTATGGTTGGTTTTATGGTTTTGCTAAATGTTCAATGTCAGATACAGTTTGGGTATGTGCTAGGTTTTGAGAGTAGATGGTAGACTTACTCATCATAGATGTATGCTGAGACTGGTCTGGAAGCAGACATGTACTCAGCATGGCCGAAAATAGACCGACGAAGAGGCCGAAACCTGCTAACACAGACTAAGGGGAAAAACATGCACATTAAAGACCAGCAAAGCCCCAATGAAATTCTCTAATGCAAAACAGTCGTTCTTCAAAGGGATGACTCCCTATATTTGTTGAACTCTTACATGGCATATTAATACCATTTCAGCTATTGTTCACCGGGGTCCTTTGATGTGCCTGACTGCACTAACTCTGGGGTAATTGGAGTGCTAATGAGAACAGTTGGCACTTTATAAACACCAGCAAGAGCAGGTGGGGTCAAAGGTCATACTGGGCCATTGTGCCTAGACCTCATATAGCCCCTCTGAAATGTGCATATTTCCTGTATCTCATCATTTCTAATTAGCATAACTCGCCCACACACTTAAAAAAAGATAAAAAGTGAAGCTCAATCTGTACGATTGTATCAGACTGAACAAATGTGGGATTAGTTTCCAGTGTGACAAGGGGTGATAAAGTACACTCATTCCAAAATGGAGTCATCTCCGTCTCCACAAAAGCTTTCCCCCCCGCGATGCCAGAGCGAGCGGACACACACACGCTTCCGTATATAGTGTTTTATAACGTCGTTAGGCCTGACATTGTGCGTGAGATTTAAACAGGGGCTCTTTTGTATGTCAGACCTCACTTTTAATGGCTTCCCTATAAAAGTGTTCAGTGATCATGGTATTCAAATCACAGCAATAGCAAAACGCTTCCTCCTCATGATGTCTGGAAGTGATCCCGGGACTGGAGGTGTACCACATCTAATAGACCGGGGGCTGCTCGCTCCCTCTGTTCGCTAACCATGGCCTCTTCCTGCGGTGCTGTGTGATCATTTATTGAGGCTTAATCAACATGTATTGAATGGTGTATGTACTTTGTGAATCATTTTATTGGGCCCTGCGTGCACTTTAAGCCGTGGCCACAGGGCCGCCAGGGCTTCGCCGACATCCCAGCCCAAGGGCCACCGACGCGCTCAAAGGGAGAAGCTTTAACCCTGCGGGGTTCCCAGTCTGGGTTTAACCTTCGCTCTCATTTATAGAAAGATAAAGCGACGAGTTAGCATAAATGCTTTGACTTGCACATGTGCTTTCCATGTCAATATTCCCATGTTGGCTATTCAGTGGGAGCTACTGTACAGTAACACTGGTCTATTAAAGTCAAGTCACTTGGTCTAGTATAGCCCCATGGTCTTCATGGTCATGGTCACCATCACAGGCGTGAGCACTTCTGGTGTCACGGGGAAACCTCACGCCATATGACTCGGACCTCGGGGCGAGAGAGGATACATTACTCTAAGGCCTGTTAACAGGGGCGGCCCCTACATAACATGCGTATTACAACGACGTTAGCGGAGCAAAGGGCTGGAGGTAAATCAAAATGATCAAGAATCCAGCCGCTTCGGGGACGTGTAGGCCGCTTCCAAATCTCCCACATGTGAAGTGTAACATTATAGTCCCCGGTGTTCTCCGTCGCCAGCTGTAGCCCTGCTAATAGGCCACCCGGTCTCGGGCAGGTACAGAGAGTCTGAACCGCGTCGAGGTGGAGCGCTTCAAAGAGGGAGAACACAGGGAAAGAAAATAGCAGCAGAATAGGCGGAATGTTAAAAGTCAGCAAGAAAAGAAAATCTCTTTTGAAAGGGGACATAATCGTTTGGAGGACTCCAGCGCGGAACCTAAATAATACATTTCAGGTTTTGATGTAACTATTACTGCCTGTGAAGAGCGCTTTGATGTTAATTGAAACCACTGGGCAGCAATCTGCTTCATAGCACTGACAAATAACAGTTTCCTAAGGCTTATCATTGCAGGCTAGCGAGCAGAGGAGGCACATACTTGCTCCATATGCTCATTCAATACAAATAAAAATCAAAACCCTCTCTTCTTTATGGATGCACCACAATAGTCCAAGGATCGTTCCTGGCAGCGGTTGTGGCGACGGAAATATGCTGTTTTCAATGCTTAACAGTACCTTGAGCGAAGTTCACGTATGGTACAGGACAGCCAGGACTATATTGCTTCAGTTTTTCCAGGACCCCCCCCCATCTTTTCTCATAGTCTGAAGGAACCGCAGCACAATTTGATAATGCTATAATAATGTGTAGGTGACCGAATATAACCTCCCACCGAGGAAACATACTATTATTCACAAAGAAGCCTCTCTTTATATATTTGTGATTTTTCAGACCGAGTGATAGTTTAGCAAGTGTGTGTGTGTGTGTGTGTGTGTGTGTTGGGTGGGGGCTGACTGCAGGGCCCATGCTCTGGTTTTAATACAGAGACTACACACAATGGTCTCTGTCTTCTTTTAATGTACTCAACTGCATGTCTGGACTGCACTCTCCTCACCTTTGATTTCTCCCTTGTGTTTTATACGCTCATTATATCACAAAAAGAAGCCTTGTCAAGGGGTCATCCGGAGCTGATGCAACGTGCATTAACAGAAAACATACCCCCACCGTGAGCAACGGCAGCTTGGCCAGAGAAAGGGACATATGATGAGCTACAGAAGTTCAAAGTTATTCCTTTTTTTCTTCTTCTTCTTCTTCTTCTCTCCACCTCGGTAGAGTACAGTACACCACATCTGAGAGTGTGTGGAGCGGCCCTCGCCTTGCGTCAAACCTCCTGGGGTGGACATGCGAGAAGGGGATGGTAATATACCCTGAATTGCCGTGCGAGACAAATGACAGGTATTGTCGGCGAAGGTAATTGGCTGCTTCACCATGAAGAGCCTGCGCATTACGATCGCTTACAGGGCCTCGGTCTTGACAGTCTGACAGCCCCAAAAAATGTGATGTGGAGATCCGTCACCCCTTTGAAATGTTCTTTAGGAATATGGTTGACAGGGGGGTGTACGCGAGAAGTAGTTTCACACACACGGGAAACATAATGATGGATTGAGTTGAGGAAGGAATCGAGACAGGGCTTGAGACATAAACCAGTTAAAGGAATATTATTAATAACATTATTACAACCTCTCCTATAAAACGTTTGAAAAGTCCTACCCCCCATGTGTTCATGTTCTCCATATGCATATGGATCTAGTTCTGGCAAAGTGTTTCCAAATATATTTTTCTAGTATATATTCTTCTTAGCGGAACACAGAAAGGAGGAAATGTAGGTTATAAATAGGAATCAAAAAGATCTCTCCTGTTTATAGCTAAAGGATGCCAGAGACTCCATCCGCCATCTTTGGAAGCCCGGAGAGCTTTTGAGCTTTTTACAAGACAGGTGAAAGGAACATATGTGTTAAATCACTAGTGCCCGGCTCACTTGGGTCAGCTCTACCATAAAAGAAAAGAGATTACAAAGGAAACTAATGAAGACGCTGATCAAAGTCTGTGATGGTAATATATCGCAGGTGTTTCCATCCTCGCCGCCCCCCCAGTATCCCTGTGAAGCTCATGTCTTTCACATGTGCGCTTTGATAGGAATAATGGACAGAGCACATTTCAACACTATTCAAAATATGTTATGAGGTATCTGGATGAACTCAAGGGAGAAGGGGGACTCTTTATCTCATGTGATACATAAACGCAACCATATAACTGCTTACCGAGGTCTGCTGCTTTTACACTTGGTGGTGAGTTGAAAAGGGTGTCTTGGTCGTAGCCCGCGCCGTCTGCTGTTTAAAGCCACGTACGCTCCGTGAGCACCTGGGTTTGAGATGCGAGTTGAAAGAGTGTTGGCAGTGATCACTCCTGGAGCATGTTCAAAGCATGATTGCTATTTTTACACATGACTGGGAAAAGGATCTGCTTTAGATTTACAAAAGAATAACAGAAAAAAGTTGTAAAATAAACTCCTCTTATCTTGTAGGCTATATTAGCCTACGCATTCAAACACTGTAGCCTATATTAAACGTATTCTAATGCTAAACATTTTTACTTCAATTCATTGTCCCGTTTGGATCACAGACACTGCCAAACATCTAACAGCATGCTTTTTGGTATGGACATCTGAATTAAAATTATGCAATATCCCTTATTATATTATCAAATACTAGGCTAACATCTCGGGATAAACATCGCATTGCTTACAATATTTGTCAGTGCGTATTTATAATAAAAGTGTCTCAAGCGTTTGGTCCTTTGACGGCTCCATCACAAATATCAAGCTATGGGTATTTACACTGATCTATAAAGTCATGGGGAGATACATCTCACGAGAACAGGGTGTACATATGATGCAGAAATCAGCAATTTGGAACCGCGTAACCAGCGTCACGCAGGACGAGAATTCCCGTTTGCGTCAAATTACTACTGGGTTGAGTTTCCTGTAGTCAGTTTTGGGAAATGTAGTTCTTTCCGATGGCTTGTGGATAATTTGTGCGGCAATTTAATGACAACCAGGCGATTTCATCGTACATAACAATCCATCTACAAATATTGCATACCCAGCAAAAATATGCATAAAAGTTATTCCTTTGTCATAAAGCTTATATAAATTACATTATACACGGATAAACTACAACTACCAACACAACCTGAAATTAGAGCGAGGCAGTGTAAACACAACTCTAGGAACATGAAAAGATCGGGTGACAGTGAGAAGGAGAAGAGAAGAAAGGTATTGATAGCGTTTTTCTCCGTTAGGTCGGGCAAATTCCAAGTGGAATCGTTCGTTGGGGAGTTTATGCTCCTTTTGTGGTGATGCTGGTTGCTTTCTGAAGGCTAGGGAGCTGCGGTCTCCAGCGCATACATCACGTTGCTCATTTCCTTTATTGTGTTTTTCTCTTTTCATTCAGCTATGTGGCATCGTTATTATAAACAACATTAAACATTAATACAGTTAATTATCAGAAAAATGGCTTTGACGAGTGTCTGAAATATAAACGCTTACTGAGCGTAGTATTTCCATCACCCGTGCCACCCTCTTGAATACGTTTGTGACAAAATTACCAAATAGTTACAAGTTCAATATTTACATTTACGAAATAGCCTCTACCTCAATATGATGGTTCAATTCTGCAGTCCACTTTTACCCATAATCTATTGGCAACGCCAATACAAGAGTTCCAGGTCTGTCAATTCTTTTGAAGTAGATGTTTAGACTGTGTACATTACTGTAGCTTCAGACTTTATAGGCTGCTCCTGCATGGTGAGCTGTGCTGTCTGTCAACTGATTGGCAGTCTGCCCGGAGGCTGAGCTCACAGCAAGGTGTGCTGATAAAGTGGACTTGCATACAGTAGGCCTCCATGGTTGAATGAATTAAGTCTAACATTTTGTGTTCCTTGTCCATTGTATTTGACATGTTTCCCATCAATTGTGTCCTGTTTTTCTCATGCTAAGAGCCAGCCCTTCACGTGAAGATAAGTGCTTATTTTAGCCAGGCTGACTTTCTGGAGGCCTAGAAGGCAGATTAGTGGTGTTGTCTGTTCTGTTGTGTTCTATTGAGCTAAACTGTACTCTTGCATAGGACTGGTAACACGGGGACAGGGAAGGAAGATATAGTCTTGTGCTATTTTAAGGCACCAACAGGCATACCTCTGGGACTAGTCATCTCTCTCTCTCTCTCTCTCTCTCTCAGCCTTGGCCGCAATCTGCAATGGCACATGTGTTTGGATCATGTCTGACAGCACAGAAACTATGTAGGACGTGGTTCCTCCTGTTTATGAAGGCGGCCATGGCGACCAGATGAGCTGTGCAGCGAGAGAGAACGGGTTCCAGCTGGCCCTCGGGCTGCAGCCTGCCCTGCGCACAGGCCTAGCGGCTAGACCTCCACAAATACCAGGATGAACGAGACCAATTTCTAATCGTAAAATGGGTGGAAAACCACAGAACAGCCCCAATTAGAGGAGCCTCCGTTCACTCCAGTGGGTTGTTACAGGGTTACAGTGGTCTATAGTGATGAGTAGTAACTAGGATATGACTGGGCTCACGAGTGAGCATGTTTGCAGTTGGACTCGATCAGTTTAGACGCGTTGTGACGTGTCCCGCATGGACGGATCATCATGAGCACGGGCCCTGGACACAAATTTGCCATGGGCCCTTACATGCACAAATAGTAGCCTACACACAGTGGAGGATCAAGTTAGCCCATTAGATCCAGTTTGCCTATGGGCTAACCCTGGCCGCATGCTAACTGCGGGGCTCTCAAGCCTTAATTGCTAAATTTTTCTCATGAGTTATATAGAACTTGTTAGAATAAGTTAACTTAACCCTATTTAGACCATTTTGGTTTATCTAATCAGTCTTATTTAATGTTGATTGATCGGTTAAAATGGACAAGGGAATCAAAAAAACACCACAGCCTGCATACAGCACAGATCATAGATGACAGCAGCACCCAAGAGTTGAGATCATCTATCAATAGCTATGTTTAGGTAAATGTTTCCTATCGCTACTGTAGGTATCTGGCACGGTGGCCAGTTCATCAAGCCTAATCACCACTATAGGAAGGGCACTCTGCCAGACTAGCGCTGCACAAAGTCATCCACATTGCGCCCGATGACTAACTTCTTTGCCCGGTCATTTTCAATCGATAATATCGTCAGTCCAGTTTTTAATTAGCTTTAGTTAGGAGAATAGGCGCTCGGCAGTCACAACTCCATGGGGAAAGTGAAAGATAACAGAGAGGAAAACCTCACTGAATGATGATGGTGAACAAAATGTGTGTCTAATTTTGGCAGTTTGGATTTTCCTCATTCCAGATCTTTCTTTTTTCGTTTTTTGAGCTCCACTTTTGTGTTTATATTCACTCATGTTGCTCACGTTGAACATCTACTAGTTAACAATGCATGCCAAGTGATTGATGATGACGTAGCCTACTGATTTTTTGGCAGAACTTTGATGAGCAGTATGCATCACCCCAATGTACATTGGAGGCGATTTATTCACTCATACTACAACAATTGAATACAATATCAAGGGCTCGGGCCTGCAGCACTGGCTAATGTACAAAACATTGAAACAATTATTGTTATTGCTATTATTATTATTATTACTACTGTTGTTCTTCTTCATTATTTTTTTTGAATGCCAAGGGTCCTTATTGACTACCGGGCCCTGGGCACGTGCCCCTTTTGCCTGTGCGGTAATCCGTGTGTGTCCCCGTGTCATTTTGTCATAGGGACGTTAGCTAAGGTATATTCATTACGGCTGACCAAATACCAATGCCCTCTGAGCTGTGGGCTCTGACTTGGAATAGGTCCGCTGTGTGTAGTTATGAGTATGATATGAGCTGTGTACTGTTTGGAGAAAAAAAATTCAACGCATAACAGGCATAGTTCTGTGCTCTCTCGGTTAATTCTGTGTGTGTTATTCGTTTAGAAAATCTTTCCACTGCAACTGGTGTCCTGGACTGACGTGTGTGGGAACAGGCCTGACCCCTGACCCTGCCTCCCTGTTTTGTGTCTCCGAGGCTAGCGGTTTGTCCAGTGATGACATGTATAAAGCATAGTGGATAAAAGAAGGGATGTGTATCGGCAAGCGGCAGGCTAAGTAATGATCCCATAGGGTCACCAGATGTTCACGAGGTCCAGTCTCAGCCCGCTGCATCGCTCAGATCTGCCTCATCGGCTCGTCCCTGGTCGTGGCAGCTAGCGCAAGCTGTTTAGGGTATTTAATTCCTGAACGCTCATTAAAATGGTTTGTGTTTCCCTTGGCGATTCTGTTAAATTAACAACTTGAGAGGTAAAAGCTGATTATGTGGCCACACATCCCGACATGGTTAATCAATCCCCCCCACACAAATGTTAGCCCGTGAATTAGTGTAAAGGTAACGATTTATGGCGCCTAATGCCGCCGTCCTGTCATGTCCGCCGCGGTGTTCCGGCAGTGGAAGGGGGGGGGGTGGGTGGGTGTCGGATTCAGCACATTCAGCAGCTTTGCTCTCCGCCGGCCATCTCTCGTCCCTCGTACCCGCGCTACATGCCGCCCGCTCTATTGATGAGCCAATAATTGAGAAATAGTGGCGGGGGGCGCGGAGACGTAAAACACCGCTAGAAATACACAGCCTAAGCGGGAAACAACGCGCGAGTCCCTCCTCCTCCTCCACCTCCGGTAGTGGTGGTAGCAGCCCACTCGGCCAGATTTAGCCTACATCCGGGGTCTGGGGAGGAGAGGGGAGAGAGGGGGGAGTGGGGGCTGGCTGGCCTAACTTCATCAGACCCCCCGCCGGTCTGGCATGGAGAAAAAAAAGAGAGGGGGGTGGGAGGGGGGGTCTGGAAAAAATACGTCCGCAGCTGATAATGATACCATTACACTAATGGAGCCGGCAAATGAAGGAGAACCCAGACTGGCTTCTTTATTACCAGAGGGGCCCATTTCCTCTCTGCATTCCTAATGGCCTGAGCACCCAGTATTGATCAGACCACCACGCTGCTAATCCCTCCGCAGAAATTACTTATCGCCGCCAAGGTGTCGATCCCACAGCCGCGGCGTCCCCCCCATCGCCTGGCCCTGCCGCGGGGGAGGAGGGTGGGGGGGGGGGGGGGGTTGTGGATGGTCGGGTTGCCCCCCCCCACACCCCCTACCGGGCCGTTTACTCCGTCCGTGATTTAGGGCCGAGCGGGGATGGCGCCCGGGAGGTCTTCATCGGTGAGCCGGCCAGCTCGATGCGTCACTCCTTTGTTTTTCTCGGGGCCCATAAGAGGTGGGGGGCTTTGGGATCGGGGAGGGAGGGGGTTGGGGTGGGGTTAACGTGCTTCAACGGCTTTCATTTAATTAAGGAGCGCGGAACGATCTGGCTCCTCTCTCTTTATGGCCCCCGCCGGCCACGGGGGGCGGGGCAGGCCGTGAGCTTGGTGTTGTCGTGGGTAATCGAGCTGCGCTGTAATTAAGAAGCAGGCGAGCTCGCCTCCGTCCCGGGGCGTGGCTGATTGGCTGATGGTTTTAAGACAGAACCCGCACACCTATCGCTGTAATCGTCTAGACTTCTTTATTTGACAAAATCCAAACGACGTTTTCGATCCACGATGGATCTCCCATCGCAGGTTAATGCGCACACACACACACACGCACGCGCTCGAACACACACACACACGCTCAGGGCCGGGCCGTTAATGTGCTGCCCTGGCTGGTACCGCTCCTGGCTCTGTCTCCATCTACACACGCCCTCCACATCCCCGCTCCCTGTCTGCCAGAGACCCAACCAGAGGGTCAGACAGGGCCACGCATTCTTAGCAGGCTGCAGATCGACCGCAGAAGACCGATGGTGGACTGACTCAAAATAGCGCAGGTCTGCTTGTAGAATTTAAAAACAAGAAATCGTACTCACCATTATGCTACGCTACAGTGTGCTATGAATTAGTCCAGCCTGGTTGAAAGTGATGCTTTCACATTATCATTACAAATGAATAGAGGGCTCGGCCAGCACAGAGAGCTGCGCCCAGGGCGTGTGACCTGTCATATCCTGGGCCACTCAGTGGCCCCCCTGTGTCCATTAGTACCCGCCCCCCCCCAGGCTAGTCAGGCAGCGCATCGCCATCGAACCACCCCCCCACACACACACACACACACACACACACTCCAGTGACCTCTGACCTCTGCTGACCAGTGTTTACCCCCAGGCAGGCATTTAGCCCTTTCTTGATTAGGACCACTCCTGTAGCAGTAAAGATGTATTTCTGTATTTCCATCTGGCCGGAGCTGTCTCGGCTAGGGAAACTAGCTATTGATCCGGATATTTAGTCATTTCTTTTTGCGTGCGCCATCAATATTGCGCAAACATCTGTCCGCGCGAGGCTTGACCCGGGCCCCCTCGCCTCTGTTTCTGCTCCCATTGGAGTTCAATGATATACTATTCTGAAAAGTAAATCAATGAATGAATATGAAGTTTGGTGTGTAATATAGTGCGGGCCCAAGGCCCTGGGTCTTTCATTGATCGGATGTGTGGACGGTGAGTGGGGGTTGATTAGTCTTCTGCTGAGCTCTGCTCCTGCCTGCCTCCCTTCACCTTGTTGTGGTTATTTGAGCTCCCACTTGATACGTTTGGACGGCGTCGATTACAGATCAGCTAGCTTGGTTAACCAAGTCACACCTCAACCCCGGGGCGGGACACGGCAGCGTGTTAGCGAGGGAGACAGGACGGTTTGCTGTCGTGGCAGGGTTTTGGTCCAGGATGTCTCCGTGCTAACGCTAGGCTAGGCGTAGCGGTCGTAGCACATCGTATGTCAATAGTAAAGAATTTCCTGAAAATGCGTATGGGCTGGTGATATTTGCTGGTGCTTTAAACAAAAAAAAATCTTACACCCTATCACCTTGGCTACTGCGGACGTCAGCGTCAACCGTCAGCGTCGACATTCTACTGTCAAAAATCAAGAAACCTCTGCAATTCTCAATTACAATGGATTCATTTCCTCAGCATCTGGTAGATGGTTGAGGCTGACGGAGCCAGTGGAGCTGAGGCGTTACTTGGTACCGTATCGCTCCTCATGCCGATGCATGTCTGCGTGTCTTCCCTCCACCATCCTTAGCCTTTACAGCGGTCTGCGTTAAACGCATGACATTTTAAAGGTGCCTGATGTCTACATTTGGCGTGCATCTGGCAGGATATCGACTTTTACAGCGTTCCTCGCCGCTGTGTCTCAGGTCACATGTCTACCCTCCGCCAGGGCCCAGGGATGTGTTTAAGAGCGTCTGTGATCTTGCTAAACATTCAAAGGCAGAAACCAGAGGTCCGGCCTTATGTAAGTCATCACGGCCATGTGACGGACCACTATAGTGAGTTATAGAAAGCACTTGTCGGCTCAGCATGGCCGTCCGCACACTCACGGGGTTCTGTCTTTAGTGAACGTTTGGAACGCTGACTGTGAAACTGTCAGATGACTTCTCAACGTTAAAGCCCGCAGAATTCCTCAGAACCGGTTTGTCCTGTAGGCTACCTCTGCAAATCCCCCCAACGACCGGTCAGTTGATCGCTTGATTTTCTTTGAAACGACGCCCGACTGATTCAGGAAGAGTAGGCCCGGATACACAGAATTCAGTTTGGGGGTTTCTGTTCTGAGCGGGCCTCCTGTTACCGTAGACCACATTCACTCCGCTGACAGATCGTAGATGTCCATCATCAGCCTCCCTAGCCAGCAGTTAGTGTCGGGCCGTTAGCTACCGATGTCAGCGTATTCGCAAACCGGCCTCGTGACACGCCGGATCGGCCGTCAAACCCAATGAGTTTACGTTTTTGAGTGTGACCCACCCCCCCACACTCACTCAGGGTTCACATGTTACACCGAGCTCTATCACAAGTAATCTACATGGAGTAATCACTCCGATCAATAAGGCCCACAGGGGCGTCGCTGAATAAACATGGGAGTGACCCGCTCACCTCGGACAGAGGGACCGTCACCTCAGGGGCTTTCATTAGCCACTCAGGGCTACGATCTGGGGACGTCATTATTTTCGCTCTGAATTTATTTGGTGTATCTCAGAGTGTGTGTGTGTTTGAGACTTGGACATGAGAGAAAGCATGAGTGTCACATATCAAGAATTAGACGTGTCTCAATTTTGAAGTGTAAGTATTGGAAGTGTTGTGCTTGTTTGACAGATATGACACCATCACCAATTAGGGCACTCGGACATAATGGTGATTGATTGAAAATTTGGCAGTATGGTTATTTGCACTTGGTGCACTAGATTTGTTTTATTAGTTGTTTAGGCATGAAAACAATTATGTTTTAGTCTAGCTTTATTGGGCTAGCTCCAGAAAGGCTAATTTCCACTGTTCAGGCCACCTGCTCCATTTAAAGAGGTGGGAGGATTCTTTTGCTGTTTATTTGTGAATTTATTTTTCCTTTATAATGGTTCACCTTTCTAATAAAGTGGAAGTACCTGGCGCTAGCTGTAGCTAGCATCTGGTTCTGATGAGCGGCCCGAACCCCTTCTTCACAAAAGCTGCAGGAGGCCACTTTCACAAGGCCCCGTAAATTGTAACTCTTAATTTGTACATCATAAGTCCTTTTCCATAAACGTGTGTAGTGAAAGTGTGTGAAAGTACCTGGCATGTAAGCTCACTGCCCAGGGGAGGCCGCTGAGGACTTTAGAAGTACAGTAGCGTAGCATAGCTTAGCCAACCGGATGGAGGCCTTACCAGTGACCGGCATTCACTAACACTAGTATTTCTTTACATGTGGTCCTACAGTAGCTCTCATATGAAATATGTGATAGTTTGAAACAGCCAGTTAATTAGGCTACCATTTCTCTATAAGGGGTGACGCAATGACTTTCCACAGTAGCCTACCTGTTGATTAGCCTAGCTTTGTTTAATGTCTGCCTCAGATGAATCGCCTTCGCCTCAGGTAGCTTCTGTTCTTCGGAGCCAGTTGTGTTGTTCATGAGGTTAACTTTTCCTTGCAAATGCTACAGGGGTCGACAGTTTGACGGGCATGCTGTCAGGCGTGGGCTGCCGGCCTCTTTTTAGAGACCTAAGATGAGGGGGGGGGGGGGTTTAAGGA
>NC_140237.1:29424872-29444872 GCF_949987555.1 Borostomias antarcticus
TTTTCAGCAGCAAGCCAAAATGCCTTCTGCCATATTTGGGGATTTGGTTATAATGCCATTAATAGACAGCTAATCAGTCTCTGGGCTTCCAGGTCCCCCCATGTAAACAGTCACCAGTGATATTGAAGACTGTAGCCCCCCATGTAAACAGTCACCAGTGATATTGAAGACTGTAGCCCCCCATGTAAACAGTCAACAGTCATATCTGGACAGTAATTCAGTAGCCGTCTGCTACTTGATCAAAGAGAATTGGAGGAGCTCTCAATTTGTCCTTTGGTTTCTGGGCCATGTGTTGATGTTATGATTGTCTTTGGGGATTACGCTCTTAGAATGGAGGCCTAATATTTGGCCTATTGGGACTTGAACAGCAATAGCATTGAACCGTTGACAGCTGTTGTCAAGAAATAAAGAGGCTATAGGCTAGCATGCAAGCTATGGAAACAGATTGTATTCCAATTGTCAGTTAACGTCAGGGAAGCCGGCGTTTTACCGCAGACTTAGCCTTGATTTCCATCATCTCCGTTCGGGTTGTAAATCAGCGCCCTTATCCATGAGCGGGCGCCGGGCGGGGGGTCTTCCAACCGCCGATCCTGAGGGGAGCAGAGCTTCGTTCGGAGAGGTTGATCCGTCAGCCGAGCGGCTCGATCAGAGACCCGCCGCCGGTACGTCTCAGCGCTGCCGTGACAGCGGCGCCGGATTAGGGAACGCGCGCCATCGACGCCGCGATCAGTCAGTCACGCGTCGCGCGGAGGCCGCGACGGACGGACGGAAGGACGGACGGAAATCCTCTCCGCTCTGTTACACATCACCGAGGGGGGGTGGTCGCGTGCCCCTGCTGTGTCCCAATGACGATCGCTGACAGTGACAACGGGCAGAAGCTCGGCTGATGCTCCGCCCGCTCCGATGCCGCGTGGTTGGATTTCGTTAGCTGGTTTGAACGCTACTAGATATATCAGCGGTGAATAGCAGGACCCTGACGCTGCGATGCACACCATTTCCAGGTAATATACCGGACCGACCCAGCGACTACACCTAGGAGATAACGCTGGACTGTGGTCGGAGTGTGACCGCTGTTCGCCGTGCAGAACCCCACCGCGCCGGGCCTAAGGGTTATTGAATTGTTTATTCGTCAGAGAGACTCCCCCCCCCCCCCCCCCCGCCCTTCTCCTGTCTGGGAAACTAAAACGTCCAGGTGTGACCAGCCGCCATGCCGGCCGGCCGGTTCGGGGCCCCCGATCGGCGTGACAGGGAATTTAACGCTCCGCCTGCTTATCGATCCACTCCCGGGTGGGGTGGGGGGTGCAGACGAGGCCTCCCCCCCGGCCCCCAGCCCCCCGGCTCCGGGTATGTCCTTGACTCTGCCCATGGGAGGGGTCTGGAGGCCGCCTCGCCTCCTCCCTGGCCCCTCCGTCCGCCCTCCCCCGGGCCCCCGCTGCACTTTGCACGGCCATATTGATTTTTTTTTTTTGGGGAGGGGCAGAGAAGTGTGGCTGGCTCGTAAGAGAGAGGGAGAGAGAGAGAGGGAGAGAGGGAGAGAGAGAGAGAGGGAGAGAGAGAGAGAGAGGGAGAGAGAGAGAGAGAGAGAGAGACAGAGCTCTCTAAAACACTGACTTCTCCTTGACTGCACCCCGGGACGCGACAGCCCTGTTAGGACAACTCGGTGGCCCCAGCGCGCCCCGCTGAAAACGGCTAATCACAGTCTTTCAATCAACGCCCCCCCCCCTCTCTCTCTCTCCCTCACTCACTCAATCTCTCTGCCTCTCTCACTCCCCCCCCTCCCCCAACTAACTGGACCATGCCTGAGTACCAGGGGACTGTGTCAGTGTTAAAATGGTCCATTCCGCCTGGAAAGAAGCTGACCTCATGAAACCATGTTGTAATTTGAAGGTGAAAACTTTATCGACATAGTCCTAATGGAAACGTTATGGCCTGCCCGCAAAATAACAATTAAAGGCAAAGTGGACTAACACCCTTTGCTTTTCTGCTTATGTAAGGCATGCATCGTCAGACCTCTTAAATCTCCTCTCTTCTCTCTCTGTCTTTCCCGTTCCCTCCTTGGAATCGACACCCTCGCTAAAGGTCACGGAAACATCTTTTTTTCCTTTTAAGTGTGGGATGAGTGTGAAATAGATGTCGACGCCACAGACATATTGAAAAGCATTTAAACGGACGCGCGCCTGTGTGTGTGTATTTTGTGTGTGTGTGTGTTTGTGCGGCCTTGTATGTGCCAACCTGTCAGTGTGTAGGCTTACCCCAGGTGCGTTTGTAAATTCTTCGGGATGATTGATCTGGAAGCCGGGGTCTCTCTCACTCTGTCTGACAGGGGGTTGAGTTGGGGGGGGGGGGGGGCTACACCTGCACATGGCCGTCAACGCTGTGTGCGCCGGGGTGTGTGTGTGTGTGTGTGTGTGTGTGGGGGGGAGGGGGGTGGGGGTTTGAAGACCCAGGGAGAACACAGAAGACAGTTTGATGGGCTTTTAAAAGACGTGACTTGCTTTTCTTGAGTTAGGAGTGCGTGCGCCCGTGTGGGATGGGTGAGTTTGGATTAATGCGTAACGGGGTGTGCGTGAAACAGGCCGCGCAGGCCTTGGACTTGTTGTGTGTGTGTGTGTGTGTGTGTGTATGTGTAGTGTGTGTGTGTGTGTGTGTCTGTGTGTGTGTGTGTGTGTGTGTGTGTGTGTGTGTAGTGTGTGTGTGTGTGTGTGTGTAGTGTGTGCCTGTGTGTGTGTGTGTATTGTGTGCGTGTGTGTGTTACAATATATGTGTGTGTGTGCGCGTGTGTGCGCGCGTATGTGTGTACTGTTTGAGGCTAATTAATGAGTGTCTGTGGTCAGCCTGCAGGTCTGGTAATGTGATTAGATGATTGTTCCAAACAGGGCGTGAAGGGCCTGCCAGGACCCGGCCCCTCTAACGACCGGCCCCGTGTTCACATAGATGAATGGACATCTTGCAATATTGATGATCATGACCTGCTGCTAAGTGAAATGAACAATGTCCCCCTTCAGCCTGAAACAACAATTAGTGAGAGAGCATGGACCTCGCTGCCATTTCTCATCACCATCCACCTGAGAGGATCTCCACTGAAAACAGCTAGTTCATGGTGTGTGTGTGTGTGTGTGTGTGTGTGTGTGTGTGTCTGTGGCTATACTGTACGTGTGTGTGTAACATAATGTAACGTTACCGAAATTAATTTGTATGCGAGTGTGTGTGTGTGTGTATGTATGTGTATGTGAGGGTATGTGTGTTGTGTGTGTGTCCGTGTGTGTGTGTGTGTGTCCGTGTGTGTGTGTGTGCACTATCTAGACTACTTTTACCATTCGGTCAATTCAGTCAAAATTTGACAAATGATTCTACAGCCAGTGTTACATGACGTCATTTAGGCTAGCTGTTAGTCTCACACGTCTAATGAATATGTATCAGCATCTCCTGGGATTGTGTGTGTGTGTGTGTGTTTGTGTGTGTGTGTGTGTGTGTGTGTGTGAGAGAGAGAGAGAGAGAGAGAGAGAAATAGAGTGAGAGAGTGTTCATACGTGGGACGGTGAGATTATGCATTACTGCTGTCCTGTCTCTGCTAAATCCAGAAGGCGTTCAGGTAGTTAGCCATTGACTGAAGTGTTGAGTCACTTATAACTACTGCATGGCCTCCTATTCAGAGCCTCTAACCGTTGCACCTTGCAGGGATGTGTGGGTTTATTCTTAGATCCACAGAGTGACACCGACTGACGCAAACACAATCTCTTAACCTCCTGAAGCCTGAGGGAGAAGCGGTTTGAGTGAGTTCTGAATGGTCTCTTAGATAGTATTTAAGCCCCGGGGCTCAAATGTTAAAACAACACCGTTTGTACAGTATGTGATGGAATGAGAGACTTGACAGTGTGTGACATGAGGAAGGCAGGTCAGTGTGCGTGTGTGTGTGTGTGTGTGTGTGTGTGTATGAGTAGCTGTGTGTGTGTGCGCGTACGAGTAGGCGTGTGTGCGTGTAGATGTTTGCGTGCGTGCATATGTGTGTGTGTAGGTGTGTGCGTAGGTGTGTGTGCGCGCGCAACGGCACCTAGGTGCTGTGTTTTCTCACCGCGGTCCGAGGCAGTCAGAGACATGCCCCGTGCATGAGGCATACGTGCTGCAGGTCACCAGTGACGAGGCCCCGCCCTCTTCCTCACAGCCAACCGTGTTTACCCAGGTGTGAGTTCCATCCGTTTGGTGCCCCCCCACCCCGGGTTGGCACCCCCCTGCCCTCCCTGCCGTCCTCACCCACCCAGGCCGCCGCCCCCACACACCCGCTCCCCACATTCTGCGAGAGGGTGCCAAATGAAGGGCGTCGGAAGCGCGTCTGATGTCCCCGCGGGTCAGCCCTGTGTGAGGCCCGTGTTTTACAGGCCACTTGTCAAAGTGTTTGATTCACCATCGCTCTGGCAGGCGGGGGCCCCGGGGAGATGAAATTTGGTGGCACACAAGTACCAATTGTTTGCTTTCTAAACAGGGAGCTCTATTAGGCAACTGCCTCGCAATACGTCACCCACCACCCACCTCCCTGGGGCTGGGCTTCTGGGCTTGGGCCGGGCCCCTGGTCTATGCCTAGGGCTGGGGCTGGGGTTTGGGTTTGTGGCTGGGACTGGGCCTTTGGGCTGGGACTCTGGCTGAAGTCTGGGGTTAGGAAATCTCTAGGCCTGAATTGGCCGGAGCATACCATACCTCTGATATCTGATCTCGATATCAATTTTGCTTTTTTCATTCGTTTTTGTTTTAATATTTTTGTTTTAAATTTTTTTTCAAATTAGTTTTCATTTGTTTTAAAAGCGGGTTTGCTTTATAGCGTGTTTTGCGTATAGTTTTTTTTATTGCTTAGTTATAGTTTAGTTTTTATTAGTTTCAGTATTATTTTGTTTTTGCCCTAACCTCGTGAGACCATCCTGACCTTGCGAGTCCAAGTTGCTTCATTCCGTGTGAAACAAACTATCTGGGCAAGTCGGGTTATTTTATATCCACCCAAAATACTAGGCTTATGTATGAAATGGAAAAATAAGCTAAAATAGACCTGTGAAACCTAATACATTTTCTCGATAATTTAAGTTTATTTAGTTAGTTTTGTAAACAGAGTTTAAGTTAGTTATCTGAACGATTGATTCATTATTACCATGGATCGGTATTGGGATTGATCAAGGGCGAGTGTGAAATAGCAGCCACGAACTCAGCGGGTTATCCGAGATGTGGTAGCAGCGGCCAAAGCTCCTGCTGGCGGGGAGTGAAGCTCTTCAACTCGCCGGTCACTGGCTCCCTGGAGGAATTTAGCCTGGCTGCAATTACGTTATCGCGAACGGAATGTATACCATCTACTAGCATACAAAACATGTTCAGCTATAATTAACCTGTTAAAACTAAGATGCCTGGTTAAAAAAATAATGTCTCCAATGGATATATTTGACAAAAACAGGTTAATATGCAAGCCGGTTTTCATTGCTAACTCAAAGCGGGGAGAGCCGGGAACGTGCGTCTACATTTCACATAAACGTGAACCTGTTCGTGGACGTGCGTAGGACAGAAAAGCACAACTGCGCAAGTACAAAAGTCACCGGAAATAGTCAAATGAGTACAAATTTGCCAAGATGGCGCGGTTCAATAGGGCTTCACTTTAGATTTCGAATCCTCGGGGCCTGGTCTGTGCACATGCCTGCTCTTGGTATCTCCCCAGAGCGCCCTCTAGTGAATGGAGGACTAGCGTGCTGCTTATGACCTTCAGAACCAGCCTCTTCAAAGCGACAACAGAACTAACCAGTCCACGGAGAACCAGTCCATTCATTCCCCCAACCCTTTGGAGCAACCGTAGACACACAAGCCCCTTACAAAGGAAACGTGCTCTGCTCCACTTCCAGTCAGGGATTTTGATGGAGTATATAGACACACTGGAAGTTATTTTGAGCTATTGTGATCTAAGATCTGGACATCAATCTACTCTCTACACAGAGCTTTGAAGGTGGTCATTAAAGTGTCAGGGCAGTGGGGAGAGAGAAAAAAAAAAAACGCTAGCCGCTGTTTGATTTCAAGTTATTGGCTCAGAGAACAGACCGACCTTCTAATAGAGCGCTAGTCTCCATACCATGATAGGTTTTAGATGATAAACAGTCTGGCAGGGGGAATAATCCTATCAAGAGAGAAAGATTAGAAAAAAAACAACATCAGATAGATCACTCAGAGCAGACGGCTGGCACGGTTACCGCACAGCATCCGTGTTATTATGGGATTGGTAATCCCGTTTCTCGGGTTTGAGTGGAAACGCAGGCCCTCTTTTTCTGCCTCGTGTTATTCTTCTCTCTCTCTCTCTCTCTCTCTCTCTCTCTCTCTCTCTCTCTCTCTCTCCCCCCCTCTCTCTCTCTCTCTCTCTCTCTCTCCCCCCCCCCCCCCCCCCCCCCCCCCCCACCCCCCCCCCCCCCCCCCCCTCTCTCTCTCTCTCTCTCTCTCTCTCTCTCTCTCTCAGACTCAGACACGTACTGCTCTGATGCAGGAAGAGACCATCTGCTTCAGAAGGCCGGGCCTTTTTTTCTTTCCCCGTTTTTTTTTTTTTGTCTGTGGAATTTGTGAGTGGCTTGATGTATTTGACATGTGCGTGACAGCCCGGTTGTGTGCAATCATAGCTGAAGCAGAGAGAGAGTGCTATCCGGCCCAGCTGTGTGTGTGTCTGTGTGTGTGTCTGTGTGTGCGTGTGTGTATGTGTGTGTGTGTGTGCGCGCTAAGGTTGAGATGGCAATGGCCTATCAACCAGCCTCACACACACATACAAATACACCCACTTGTGCTTACGTGAACAGTATAGACTACTCACACATTGCACATAAATGCGAACACACAGCAAAGCACCTTTGCCCATCTTCATACATAGCATCAGTCACTCGCTGGACACACGCACGCACACACACACACACACACACACACACACACACGAACACACACCCTAAAGTCTGTTTTAATACCCCGAGCTTCAGCCATGAGCTAGAATTTGACACCAACGGGTGTGTGTGTGTGTGTGTGTGTGTGTCAGGTTGTCAGTTTGTCTCCTCCTCCGCCCCCTGGCCCTTTGAGCAGCGACTGGCCATGAATAGTGCATGTTGTTTTGTTTTGTAGATTCCAACTGTCTGGGGGCTTGTTCTTACTCCCTTTGTCTGTTCCACTCAGAATAACTTAGCCGGGCTGGACACTCAATGTGTGTCCTGTAAGGAAAGTTGCAGCAGGTGTTGCTGAGTTGTTTTATCCTCGGATAAAGCTGTCGGCTTTTCCTGAGGATAAAACAAGTATCCTGTAGGGGAATCAGCCGGCCTGCTCCAGCCTCTCCTCATTCTGCCCGTCTCCTCTCCTCTCCTCTCCTCTCTAATAGTTCTGTAGTCAACCATCTTGTCTGTTTGTCCTCTTTTTGATCTAGCCATCTTTCCAAATCAGGACACGTGCTTTTTTTTTTTTTTACGCCTGTACTTTAATGTTATTAACAGGGCATTTCATTTCGTCCTAAACGTCAGGACATATTTTGGCAGTCGGCTCTCAACCCCCCTAACCCCCCCCCCCCCCGTCTTCGGACCCCCCCCCCCCCCCCACCATCATCCTGCATGAGGTCCCTGGCGTTATTAGGCCGGTGGAAACGTGAGACCTGCGTAGTAAATGTCTGGGAAAATTATATACACCAGGCCTCGCTCTCTCCTTAAGCGTCACGGTGCCCTCGTCCGCCCCGGCGCCCGGGGAACGCAGACGGCCCCGCTCGCGTCGGTGTCCTCGCCCCTCTGAAGGTCTTTTAACCGGCGGGAGCTGGGGCTCGCTGACGTGGCGTTCCCCCCCCCCCCCCCCTAACCCTCCCTCCCACCCGCCGGTCTGCTACGCATGGCGGTGGCGGCCTGCGTGCACCTGCGAGGGGAGGTGAAGAGAGGGCACAAACCGAAAGGAGAGAGAGAGAGAGAGGGGGGGGGGGGGGGTCGGTGCGGGCGAGAGGGGGCGGCGGCACTTGTGTGAAATTTATTTGGGTATCGCAGTTTTATGCCGGTTGCCGTTGGATTTACAGGTGGGAATGGAATGCGGCCCAGTGAGAGAAAAAAAAGGCCTTTGATCCCTCGTCCAGGCTGCGTTTTTATTAGAGGAGCTCGCCGCTGAGACGGCCATCTTTTATAAGGTTGCGAGGAACCCCACCGCAGGCTCCCCGCGTCATAAAAAAAACCCCGCAGGACGACAATGGGATGACGGGGATGAGGGAGGGTTGGATTAAACGGGACGTGACTCGTCCTCACAGTGCCAGTTTTTTGGGGGGGGAACGTATCCGTTCTTCATCCTCCGCCCCCAAAATGCCTGGGGTCGTGGGGTCGTTCCCCGCAGCGTGAACACGTAGACGGTACAGGCCTCTAGCTGCGAAAGCACCTGCCTTGCGTTTGCGGCTGCACTGCGCTCAGTGGTGTGCTTGTGTTTTGTCGTGTCGGGCGGCTGTGGCTCAGGAGGTAGAGCGGGTCGTCCGATGATCGCAGGGTCGGTGGTTCGAATCCCGCCTCCTCCTGTCCGCAAGAGTGTCCCCGGGCCGAGACGCTGAACCCGAGATTGCTCCCGATGAGCAGGTTAGCGCCCTGCGTGGTGTGTGAATGTGTGTCTAAATGGGTGAATGAGAGGCCATTGTAAAGCGCTTTGGGTAAAAGCCTTTGAGTCTGTGGCACCTAGACTGTGGAATGCTCTTCCTCAAGACTGCGGCCTCTGTGGACATTTTTAAGAAGCAGCTGAAGGCGCTTCTGTTTAGACGGGCATTTGTCGAATTAATCTGACTGTATGCTCATGACTGTTGTCCTGTTTCCAGTGTTTAATTTTGTCGATTATTTGTATGCATTTGAACCTGTGTGAAGCACTTTGTGAGTCCTCTCTGTGAGAAGTGCTATATAAATAAAATGTTCTTACTATAAGTGCAGTCCATTTACCTTTGATCATTGTGTCCCTCAGAGACGCAGGCTCCTTCAGCAGCTGGGGGACCAGAGGATCCCGTCCCTGGGGCCGGTGGACCCTGGCTTCCAGCAGCTGGTGAGTCAGTCAGAACCTCCCCCAGAAGCCTGGTAGTCCAGTACCTGACCTATGAACCCGTACGCCCCAGAAGCATGGTAGTCCAGTACCTGACCTATGAACCTGTACGTCCCAGAAGCCTGGTAGTCCAGTACCTGACCTATGAACCCGTACGCAATTTCATGTTGGGAGAATTTCTCACTTGAATTGAGTCGATGGTTCCCTAGACATGAAAAATCACCAAGGTGCTCGTCCGCCACAGTATCACGAATGACGCTATGGTCAAATCAAATATGGCTGCCAACGGCTATGATGAAAATCAAACTTTTATGTTTCTGAGAGTATATATACACATGTAATACCTCAAAATTCCACTGATTGTGGTGTGTGGAATTAATTTCTGACATTGTTATGACCATTCTGGGTGATTTTGACCTTGAAAGGTCATGGTAAAGGTCAAAGGTCAAGGTCATTTTGCTATTTTGAAGACCTTCGCAATAACCTGGCCAATTTTAGAAGTAAACACAGGTGTAATAAGTCTAATTCAACTAATTATGACATGTATAATTTATTTCTGATATTGTTTTGACCATTAGGGATCACCTTGTCCTTGAAACATCCACCAGTTGTCCGCAGTGTTTTTTTCTAAAAAGGCTCCATGGTCAGGAGAGGTTGTTTGACTGTATTTTGTCTGACCTCTCACCTTCGACCTGTCCGGTGTGATAAAACCTGCCAGCAGTCACATCCCAGCGGCATAGCTCTCAGGGCTCTGTGAGGAACACACGCTCCCTCACCACGACAAGGTTAACAGTCACAAGGGAGGCTTTTGTTGTTGTTATCAAATGTTATTTTTGGTTGTTTTTTTTTTGGTTTGTTTGTTCCCTAGATATACTAAACGCACCAGGAGGCAACAGCATCTCCCACTGGCTGACACAGCCTCTGAGCCATGACAAACAAATAATATCGCTCTTGGCACAGGTGCTGACATCACAAAGTAATAACACAACTGAAAATATCTGTACACAGTGGGGAAAGATAAAGAACTTCACGGAAAATGTGCTTCAGTGTAGTGTATCAGTGTAGTGTATCAGTGTAGTGTATCAGTAATGCAAAGGTGTCTGTATCATTGGAGACTATGACAACTCTCAGCCCACTCCATCTGCACCACCAGCCTGGCGCCAGCCTCCTCACTCCAGTTCAACAGGTCAGGGAACTCAAACCCCTTATGGCCGTTTGAATACCCCTCCCCCTACTCGGGAGATTGGGGAAAGTATTGATTTTGCGGCAAGTATCGATTTTGCGAAAAATTAGTATTGGAAACTGTTTTAAATATGTATCGATCATTCAATATTTTTGACAACACTAAGAGTTATATTGAGTTATTATACCGGTTGCAACTGCTAAAAATGAAGTTATGGCCACGGCCTTCAGAATAGCAAAATTACCTTGACCTTGAACTTGACCTTGACCATGACCTTTCAAGAATCTCTCAGAATGGTCATAACAATATCAGAAATACATTCTACAGACCACAATCAGTGGAAATTGAGGAATTACATGTGTATATACAAAAAAGTTAGATTTTCATCATAGCTGATGGCAGCCATATTTGATTTGGCCATAGCGTCATTCGTGACACTGTGGTGGACGAGCACCTTGGTGATTTTTCATGTCTAGGGACCTATTGACTCAGTTTAAGTGAGTAATTCTCCTAACACCAAATTGCGTTGGGGTTCACAGGCCAAGCCCTATACAGTCTGGCCCCCTCAGGACTGCGTTACTGTCTATCTGGGTGTCTTCCACCCTCCTTGGTTTTGAAAACCAAACACAAGTTTGTTTTTAGGTTTGAAAACCAAACCTAAAACAAGAGTCATATTTGTACAAAATGGATCGGCTGAAATAGCTGGTCTTCTTCTTCTGCGTTTCTGCCATGGGTGGTGCACCCAGCAATCACAGCGCTCGCTATCGGCCACTGCTGGTCGGAAGCTATAATGCAACACATGTTCAAATTGTAAAAATATGACTTGTGTTTTAGGTAAAGATTAAACATGTTTATTAGCAGCGGATGGCTTTCAAAACCCAGCGGGGTGGAAAACACAGCCCTCCTGTGTCTGTGAGTACCTTTGAAATTTCTGCTACACTTTATCGAGGAGTATTGCATTTTTGACCAAGCAAACTGAAATAAGTCTGACGACTTTGCTGCCATAGCATAAGGGACTGCGTATACCAGCCAGATAGTAATGCAGTTCCAAAAGGTGCTACCAGAAGCCCTGACTAACGCTAGACCAAGTCCAGGCCTGAGCCCTCTTAAACTACTGAGGGCTTCTCAACCTTTTGTAACTTAAGGCCCACTTTTGAGTGTTGGACCACTTACAAATACATGAGAAAAAAACATGACATGACTGAAGTTTGCGTCCGAGGGAATGTTCGCTAGCTACGTTAGCTGAACACATTTGTCTCAACACCAATGGGTGGGATTGGCGTGGTGATATTCAAACGTAACCGGTCACTGAAATTATGCATTTTAACCTGACATTTTTTATATTTATATGTGAATACTTGAGTACATTTAGATATAAAAATTACTATAATAACTAAAATAACTTAGTAAATTACCTAGCTTCATTATTTTTTAGCCTACAATTTTTTAGGCTACTTTATAGGCTACCACTATCTCCGCGGCCCACTTGTTGAGAATGTCTGTCCTAGAAGACCTAGGCTAGCTCTTTAAGACACGGAGCTGGTAGATCAAACCGCTGTCTGGTCAAAGCTGTGTGACATGTTGTGTTCCCCAGTGGGAGACCAGCTACTCGGGCCTGGTCCTGAGGCGATCCTGCTCCCTACCGACGGAGCTCCACGGCCGGGTCCAGGCGGCCCTGCTCACCCTGAGACGGAGGGGCTGTCTCCTCAGGGACCTGGTCCGGGTTCGGGACCGGGACGTCTTCACGGCGGTCTCCAGGGCCCTCCTGGGCCAGCCGGGCCACACCTACCGCTACCTGGACACCAGGCTGTTCGCCATCCCCTGGCACAGCGAGGACCAGGCGGGCGCCGGCGGAGGAGGAGCGGAAGGGGTCGAGGGTCAGGCCTGCTGCGACGCCGACCTGAGGGCCGCCTGCAAGGCGCTCTGGGAGCTCAACTGCTTCTTCTGCTCGGACGTGGGGCTGAGGAAGGAGGACGACGCCTTCACGCCGTGCCGGAGGGACGCGGCGGACGCCGACGCCAAGCTGAGTGAGGAGGAGGACAAGGAGTCCAAGCTGAGCGACGAGTCCAAAAACAGCGAGGGGGGCGGGGACTCGGAGTCCAAGCACAGCGAGGAGTGGGACGTCGAGTCCCGGCACAGCGACGAGGGCTGCTGCTCCGATCCCAGGCCGGACGCCGCCGACTGGGAGACCGAGTCCAAGCACAGCGACGAGGGCGTCGACCCGCAGGCCGCCAAGCCGGGCGCGGCGCCGGTGGGGGGCAAGGGGCCGAAAGCGCACGGCGAGGGGAGGTGCGCCGCCGCGCACGGCGAGGGGGCGGAGTCGGGCTGTCAGGAGAAGCCCGTGGCAGAACTGAAGCAGAGTCTGTCCGGCTACCACATCGAGGACGAGGGGGACGAGCAGGGCTGTTCGCGCCCAAGCCCCGCCCAGGCGGCGGCGGCGGTGGTGGTAACGCCCCCCGGCCCCGCCCAGTTCAACGTCACCTTACTCAACTATATGGACCCGGCTGCCATGAGCCAGCTGAAGGAGGAGCCCTATTACGGGATGGGCAAGATGGCCGTGGGCTGGCACCATGACGAGAACCTGGTCAGCCGGTCGCCCGTGGCCGTCTACAGCTACACTTGCCACGGCGACAAAGGTGAGGCTTTGAAAAGTCCACACAGCCCCCCCCCCCCCCACCTACTGATAGATGAACTACAGTAAGCATACATTCTCTATGGAATTACCCTCAACCATAGATCTACTGTTTCTGCCCCTTCACACACAGACAGAGAGTGATTCAGATTCAGATCTTCTCTATATCTCCCCTTTCACACACAGCCAGGGATTCAGATTCGAAATCTGAATCTGAATCTGAATCTGAATCTGAATCTGAATCTGAATCTGAATCTGAATCTGAATCTGAATCTGAATCTGAATCTGAATGGCTCCCTGTGTCATGCTCACAAACCACGCGGGCCACAGATACCACGCTAGTATTCAGCTGCGTCAGTTCTCTCTGCCGCCGCGATCCATTATCGAGTTGATCGGAGTGCCTCCCCGGCGGACCAGCCGCGGCTAACCTCGGCGTGCTGCGGCCCCGGACGGCGGAGCCGGCGTCTGGGACACAGCGTCCGGCGGGCCGGCCGTCCGTCCGTCCGATCTGTCCGCCCGATAGTGTCGGGGTCTTATCAAATGTCATCGCTTAGGCCGTCTCCGACAGACCCCCGCTTATCGCCGTAGCACTGTGAGGGGGAGATGACAAGAGACGTGGGTTCTGAACACACAGTCACACACACACACACACACACACACACACACACACAGCCAGTCAATGAGTACGCAACGCCGCCCTTCAACAGACCCAGAGTATCACGCCCATCTCATCTCCTCTAGATCCCCCCTTCCGAAATGATCATGGCGTAATTAACTGATATACAGTATTGAGTAATTACTGTAGGAAAGAACTGTAAAAAGTGTTTGTTCCTCAGAAGGGTTGTGGACAATAAGTGATCTTATTGTTTATGACAGTCGCGCTTCAGTTATGATCGCTTGACTCTCGAGTACTTCTCTAAAGGTACCGCGTTCTTCTCACCCCCAGCATCTCAATCCAGCGGTCACGTCCCAGCAGCCTTTGCGGTCGTTCTCAGAAGAGTTTTTTTTTTTTTTCCTAAACAGAACCACCTGTCACAGTGGTCTGCCGAGATGATTTGTTCTGACCCGCTCGAACCTTGAACCCCCGGGGGGGGGGGGGGCTTCAAACGCCACGGCGAAACGACGGGGCTCGGGGTTCTCTGCAGCTGCGTCTCTCGGCGGAACCCTGCTGACCCACGGACTTCGGGGGGGGTGGGGGGGGGGGGGGCGTCTGACCAGAAAACCCGGTCGCTGTGAGGAGTCCCAGAGCCCGGCCAATGAAATTGTTACCATGAGGAATGTACCGTTTTATGAGGAGGGCAGTTTTTTTTAAATATTCTTTTGAAACATTTTGTTCTCGGAGCAGACGGCATTGCTTTTTGCCGATACGGCGATTGAGCCATTACGCCGTAACGCGTTTCAGAAGTTTCCGAGTCTTACGGCAGGCCAAGCGTGCGAGTGTCCTTCCTCGTGCCTGAAGACCTTCCTCGTGCCTGAAGACCTTCCTCGTGCTTGAAGACCTTCGAGTCTCGCCAAGTCTCCACCCCCCTTCCCGGCCTAATACTCTACCCGGTACTCCGACGGTGGTTTTCATTCTGAGTACCCCTGGCTGCCCGTGGACCGGAGACTTCCGGCATGGCGACGGTGGAGTGTTTTCCGGCCGTGGAAGACGGTGCTCCACCGTTCCGGGAGGGGGTGGGGTTGGGGGTGGAGCGGGGTGGGGGGGAGCGGGGTGGGGCGGGGCCTTGGGGAGCGGTGTCATTAGCAGCTCTCTCAGAAAGCACTGGCGGGAAATTAAGTTACTATTTATCGGTGCTGAGCAAAGGAAAAGCCAGGCGTGAGGCAGAGAGGCCCGGGAAGACGTTAGTATCGATCGAGCCGCGGAAGGGGGGACGACCGGCCCAGACCGACCTCCTCGGCTCATAGTGCCTTCTGGAGGGAGGCCTGGGTGGGGGTGGGGGGTGGGTACCGGACCCACAGAAGAAGCTATCCATCCAAACGGACACCACCGAACAGCAAAGGCTTTCCGGTAACACTTTACAATAAGGGTACATTAATAAGCATTAGTTAATGCATTATTAAGCATTAAGTAACAGTTAACTAATGTCTCTATTAACCATTTACTAATGTTACTTATGTTAACTAAGGTTAACTCACCTAACCCTAACCCTAACCTTAACTAAGGTATTAATTCACATTAGTAACCTAACCTAACCCTAAATAAGCATTAGTTAACAGTTAACTAATGTTTTTTGTGACCCTTATTGTAAAGTGTGACCGGCTTTACTTTTCATAAGAGAGTTGTCCTCTCTTATGTCCTCTTTTATTAGGACGAGCCAGACAGTGCCAGTCACTACTTGTCACACCTCCTCTGCCAGTTGTGACTCTGGTGTTAAGTGATGCTTACAGCAAGGTGACCCGGCGGTGTTGGCTTGCGTGTGATCGGCAGGTGTGAGCCCAGAGGAGAGCGCTGGCGAGAAGGGCTGCTGGAGGATCGGTCTGAAGGTGGCCTGGGACATACACACGCCCGGGCTGACCCTGCCGCTGCAGTCTGGAGACTGCTACTACATGAGAGGTAGGGGAAGACACACACACATACACACACACACACACAAGTACACATGCACAAGTGCAGGAACACACGCACACACACACACACACGCACGCGACATGATGTCTGCAGCATCGAGAGGTAGCAACACTTTATGACTCTGTGTTTTAGTGTTTGCTTGACTCTGTCCCAAATGACTCTTGGAAGCAGGATGCACTCCAGCCTCTCTTCCTCCTCCCTCCCTCCCTCTCTCTCTCTCTCTCTCTCTCTGCTAGTATCTCTTTCTGACACTGACTGTCTCGGCCTCTCTCTCTCTCTCCCTCTCCCTCTCTCTCTCTCTCTCTCTCTCTCTCTCTTTCTCTCTCTCTCTCTCTCTCTCTCTCCCTCCCTCTCCCTCCCTCCCTCCCTCCCTCCCTCCCTCCCTCCCTCCCTCCCTCCCCCTAAGCAGTGTGTGTTCCTCTGGACCCCTGTATCGACCGGTAGCCCCAGCTAGCCGCTCCAGCTGAGCCAGTTTGGCTGGCTACCGGAGCCCTTGAGGTTCCGTGAAACTGTGCATTAGAGGTCAGGAAAACCAAATGTTATTTTATGAAGTCCTGTGACCCTGGAGGCCTGCGCTGCTGCCTCTGAGAAGAGAGGCACCCCCCCCCAATGCTGATGGCTCCAGCAGAGCCTCATATACCCCCACATCCCTCAGTCTCTACTGTAAAGTAAAGTCGTAGCTTCCTGGTTGGTAGGTTGTAGTAGGACTTCCTGGCTGGTAGGTTGTAGTTGGACTTTCTGGCTGGTAGGTTGTAGTTGGACTTCCTGGCTGGGAGGTTGTAGTTGGACTTCCTGGCTGGTAGGTTGGAGAAGGACTTCCTGGTTGGTAGAGGTTTGGAGTAGAACTTCCTGGTTGGTAAAGGGTTGGAGTAGGACTTCCTGGTTGGTAGAGGGTTGGAGTAGGACTTCCTGGTTGGTAGAGGGTTGGAATAGGACTTCCTGGCGGGTAAAGGGTTGTAGTAGGACTTCCTGGTTGGTAGATTGGAGTAGGACTTCCTGGTTGGTAGAGTGTTGGAATAGGATTTCCTGGTTGGTAGAAGGTTGGAGTAGGACTTCCTGCCTGGTAGAGGGTTGGGGTCGGACTTCCTGGTTGGTAGAGAGTTGGAGTAGGACTTCCTGGTTGGTAGAGGGTTGGAGTAGGACTTCCTAGTTGGTAGAGGGTTGGAGTAGGACTTCCTAGTTGGTAGAAGGTTAGAGTAGTACTTCCTGGCTGGTAGAGGGTTGGAGTAGGACTTCCTAGTTGGTAGAAGGTTAGAGTAGTACTTCCTGGTTGGTAGAGGGTTGGAATAGGACTTCCTGGCGGGTAGAGGGTTGTAGTAGGACTTCCTGGGTGGTAGATTGGAGTAGGACTTCCTGGTTGGTAGAGGGTTGGAGCGTGTATTTGTCTACTATCCGTGTTGAAATAGGACAGCATGCCTTGTTTCTAGAATATAATATAATATTGCCCACGTGCACACACACACACACACACACACACACACACACACACACACACACACACACACACACACACACACACACACACACACACACACACACACACACACACACACATGTATAACTCAAATTCACCCGACAATCCGTGATGTTTCCATCCTGGCGTGGGGACGTAACTCCAGCAGCCCAGCGCCGGTACTGCAGCTGCCTCTCGCCCACGAGACGCGAGCTCTCCTTCCAGCAGGATGAGATTTACAGCCTGAAAATGTCACTTTAAGTCCAGGGATGAGCAGAGAGCGACAGGCCTCTCAGCAGGCCATGCGTAATGGGACCTGACTGGCCGGGATCAACGGGGATTTATGGTTGTGTTGGTGAGCGTGCCCCTGAGATTCCAACTGGCCTGCCACGATAGGAGCACACACACACACACACACACACACACACACACTACCCAGCCCTCCACCTGGATCAAATACCAAGAGACACAAACAACCGTCTTCAGCTGGGTGTTTAAATAAAGAAGGTCAGTATTTCACCGAGGCTTCCTGCGTTCCTGGGCTCGGGCCACAGCGGGGGGGGGGGGTGAAGAAGACCGTCTCCGCGTGCGACGCCCGGCGCTGAGCGGGCCGCGGCCGCCAGACGCCGCCATTTCCTCTTCAGCGCCGTTTGTCACCGCCTCGCCCCTTTGAGCCGCGCTAATGCCCGAGACGCCGTCTCGCTAATTGAATCAGCGTTATTTCCACCAAATGGGATTTTCGGTGGTTAAAAAAGAACAATGTACGTCTTTGACACCGACCCCCGTTTGATAATCACATTTCCAGCTCCGAATGCACATGGGGCAGAGGGGAAAGGCTTGACCCAATATATTTAAAAGCCTGCTTCCCGGAAAAAAGGAACAAGGGGCACCATATGAGGTGGTGAAAGAGAGATAAATATTTATTAGAGGAATCGAGTTCCGAGGCCTCGCGCGCCGTCAGCGGATAGAGGAACAGATTGATGGAGATCATTCGTTATTGGATCTAAACCGCTTTAAAGACGGGAGTCATTCTGCCTGGAGGACTAATCCCTCACAATCTCATCAGGAAGTAGGAGGAGAAGAAGAAGAAGAACAAAACAACACCGGGAACTTGTTTTGTTTGTCGCGCTAGTACCTGCCCCCCCCTTCCCCATCTGCTGTTTAGTTTTTCCCTAACACACTAATATCTTCTTGGGAAAGCAGCCACTGTTTGACTTTGCAATCACAGGCATTAGGCGGTCCACTGTGCCTGAGGCGGGTGTAAATATGCACATTTGGGGGCTGAATGACAGCGCTGTCACCGCTAAATTAATGATCACTCTGAAGTAAATAAAGACAGAGCTTAGTAACACCCAGACACAAACAAACAAACACACACACACACACACACACACGGGCCGCTAGGCTGGGAACAGCAGTTGGGTTCTCGTCAGAATCTCTCTGAATATTGGACAAATGTTCGTTGATGTGACTCGGTCCCTCATCTTGACAGGTTGAATGTGATTGGGGAGTGTTTAGCGAGAGACACAATCCACTCACTCCATGGATTCAGAGCCAAAAGAACAACGGGATTGGATATTCTTTTTTTTCCACAGAACTCTTAGAATCCCATCAATTCCACTCAAATGGACATTCTATTGATTCATGCTTCGGATAAAGGGACAATATGTTTCCATTCCTCATTTGTTGAGGAGAATCCAAACAGGATCACGGTTGTTTGGCGGAGCCTGGCTCCTCAGAAGAGTTAGAGTAAACCAGGTTAGACTGTATAAACTTTGACTGTGTTCAGATGAGTTAAACCAGGTGAGACTGTATAAACGTTGACTGTGTTGTTCAGATGAGTTAAGCCAGGTTAGACTGTATAAACGTTGACTGTGTTGTTCAGATGAGTTAAACCAGGTTCGACTATATAAACGTTGACTGTGTTGTTCAGATGAGTTAAGCCAGGTTAGACTGTATAAACGTTGACTGTGTTCAGATGAGTTAAGCCAGGTTAGACTGTATAAACGTTGACTGTGTTGTTCAGATGAGTTAAGCCAGGTATAAACGCCAGGTATAAACGTTGACTGTGTTCAGATGAGTTAAGCCAGGTATAAACGCCAGGTATAAACGTTGACTGTGTTCAGATGAGTTAAGCCAGGTTAGACTGTATAAACGTTGACTGTGTTCAGTGTTGTGAGGATGTGGTGTTGCCCTGTGTTCCAGACGGTCTCAACAGGAGCCACCAGCACTGTGTCCTGGCCGGGGACACGCCCCGATTCAGCTCCACGCACAGGGTGGCAGAGGTGAGCACCAGCCAACCAACCAGAGGCCTCGTTAAAGGACCGGTTTGGTACTTAGCATCATAAGCCCTGTTCAGACTGCATTCTTGGTCATTGCTCATTGCTCATGTCACAGCTAAGTACACAATGGATCTCTATGGGCATATATATAATGAAATGTTGAAGAACTACAATGGCAATAAAACAAATTCTGATTCTTATCGAGCTCCGTTGTGTACTTAGCCGTGACATGAGCAATGAGCACAATATCTCAAGTGAGCAAAAACGTTATATGGACCATTTTATATGATGGTGAAGAAGCTTACGATGCAAAATACCAAGCTACTCCTTTAATACACCCTTATACACACTCTTTATACAGCTGTATACACCCTCTTTTCTTTACATTGGAAACTAGTAATGATGTTTGAGTTGTGTTTGGGGTTCACTTCCACACCCAAGGCCAGTGTGTGCATGCCCCCCCCCCAACCCCCCCCCCCCCTCCCCGCCCCCCTCCCAGTGCTCCACAGGGACCCTGGACTACATCCAGTCCCGGAGCCGCCACGCCCTGGCCAACCTGCAGACAGGGGCGGAGCCCGGCGCCCCGAGCCTGGGGTCCCTGCTGCCCTCCACCCTGCAGCACTGTGAGGAGATCCACAACGAGGTGAGGGGAGCCCTACTGCACAGCGCACGCATTCAGAACGCATTCAGAACGCATTCAGAACGCATTCAGAACGCTTTCAGAACGCATTCAGAAAGCATTCATGAAGCACATTCATAACGCATATTCATAACACATTCATAACGCATATTTATATAACACTCTTAACGCACGTTCATATCACATTCATAACACACATTCATATCGCATTCAT
>NC_140237.1:29457372-29459872 GCF_949987555.1 Borostomias antarcticus
AAGGAATCATACACATAAAATCATCTGATTAACACAATATAGTTTTTATTTTCTTATGCTGTAATGATACGTGACCAGTGTGTGTATGTGTGTGTATGTTTGTGTGTGTGTGTGTGGTGTGTGTGCGGTGTGTGTGTGTGTGTGTGTGTGTGTGTGTGTGTGTGTGTGTGTGAAGTATATTCTGATTTTGGGCGGCTGCTGTTTCTAGATACCCCCCCCCTCCTCTTCAGCCTGTTGTCATGCAAATGTCATCCCGTCCATTTGAATGACATTCTGATAAAACCCCACCTCACCTCCCGCTCTCCTCCGCGCTCCGTCTCTCCAGACGACCGTCCGTAGCTCCTCCGGAGATCCAGCTCTTCCAGGGAGAGTAGGAGGGGGGAGGAGATGGAGGGAGGGGGGGCCATACGGAGTATATTTAAATGGCCGTTTGTGTTAGTGCGTCTGAGTTTTTCATGCATATTTCAGCTACAGTGCGGAATTGGAGTGGTTATCAGATATAAGACGCGAGTGAGGGGGGTCTCTCACAGTGTGTGTGTGTGTGTGTGTGTGTGTGTTTGCGGGAGGGGGGGGCACTCCTATGGTAAAAGGACAAGGGTGTAAAGGCGCCACTCCCCTGTGATAGCTAGCGGGGTGGAGGCGCAGGGTTTGGACTGGCACGGACCCCCGCCCTGATCCCCCCGGGACCCGCTATCGCAGATATCATACAATACTGACATTTCCTTAAACCAGCAACAATGAATAGCTTCCACCTGGCTAACAAAAGACAGCGAGAGGCGGTCTTTATGCAGAATATTTTAAATACCGGCGTGGCATTTTTTATCTTTCTTTTATTTTCTTTTTCTGTGGGAGAGAAAGGACAGAAAAGAGCTTGTTTTTCCCCTGTGTGTGCGGCTGATACTAATATATGCATGCCGTGTGACTTTAATTGATTTACCCGTTCTGCTCGCACAGTGCAGCTTTTCCTGCTAATTTGTCTCCTTCTCGACTTCTGTGTCTCCTCATCTCGCAACTTCAAAAGCGTCAGGACGCCAAGAAGAAATTCCACTGTTCTCTCCCTCTGCCTTTTTTCACTCTCTCTCTCTCTCTCTCTCTCTCTCTCTTCCTTTTTTGACAGGGAACGGGCCTTGTAGATGAAAATCTTTTCAGCGCGTATCAAGGAAATTAATCTACCCTCACTGTAAATACAATCCACACACTTGAATATATTTGTTTACTTCAAGATGTACTAAACAGGAAGAGGTATCAGGGCCGTGTCTCCCAGGACTCTCTGCAACCGGCCTGTCACTCTCCCTTCTTCCTGGGCTTGGACACACACACACACACACACACACACACACGCTACACTTCAGTCACATAGCAACAAAGACTGGTATGTGTATGAAGACATGTGGGTGCGTGTGTGCATGCGTCTGTGTGTGCGCGTGCGTGTGTATGTGCGTGCATGCGTGTGTGTGTGTGTGTAGGGATGCGCCCGGTGACCATTTCATCTCCTCCCTTGTCTTTAATGGTGGTCCTCAGGACCCGTCTGGGCTGCTGGGAGGGGGGGCGGAGCAATCACACGGCGTCTGGCCCGGTCGCCATCGATAGCTGATTAGGTTATTGACCTAGCAGGAGGAGGGAGGAGAGAGGGGTGAGCCTGCAGGGAGGGAGACAGAGAGAGAGAGAGAGAGAGAGGGAGGTGGGGAGAGAGAGACGAGAGAGAGGGGGGTCAATGTAAATGTTATTGCAGTGTGAGCTCATTTGATCAAAGCCTTGGAAAGGTTAAGCGAATCCAATCTGGTTTTGTATGGCAGAGTGCAGACACGGGCGCGAGGGAGAAGCCTTGGACGGAGAATGGATTATCATATTGGCTCTGGAGTGGAGGGGCCCTCAGACGGCCAGTTTACTCCGCCTCTAATGCCTTTAGACAGCAATTGGCCTTAATAACCTTTATTGACTTCAGCGGGTCAGAGCCAAGAATCTAATTATTAAAGTGTATCAATTTCATTGGAGTTTAGAGTTGCTCTGTTCATATAATTATTTTAAGGTCGGCCGGGGCAATTAATCCCTATCCACTTATTTGATGGGTTTGTAAAACATTATAAATGTTATGGTTCTGTTGTGCGTTTCACCGTAAATAATTTTTCTGGGGCGGCAGCTTTTTTATTTGCCAGAGCGTATTTTTCCAGGGCCGGGGTGAGGAGAGGAGCCGAGCGTTTAGGAGCCGAGCGTTTAGGAGGCTCGCGGCTCATGCAGATTTAAACTGCAGCTGTCTTTAGGACAACGTCTTTCTCCCAACTCACTATTTTATAACGGTTTTATACGCGCACATGTCGGCCAGATTAATTGTAAGTGTTAACTAAACTGTAAATAGTTTAAAGAGCGTTTTTACTGCCCATTTTATAAAACCATGAGTTATCTGTGTTAAATCCCTGCGCGTTTGCGCTCGCGTTTTTGTTTTGTGGCAGTGTGTGACCGTGGACGTTACGATACTGTGTGAGCACCATTTTCAGTGTGT
>NC_140237.1:29462717-29470217 GCF_949987555.1 Borostomias antarcticus
GCGACGCTTGGTTAACGGCGCTGTTTATGGCCGCTGTATTCGACCGCCGCACAGCTTATATCCCTGCTTTCTCTTTTACGGTAAAGAGACTGAATGTCTTATTTTCGAAGGGGATACCGTGTTGCGTGGCGTCCCGCGCCCTCGGCGGTACACATCCGCCGCCGTTTCCTTCACAGCGCGGTTGCCGGGCGACCTTCCGTGTCGGGTAATCCGAGCGTAAGATACGGTTCTGGGTGTCAGTGAGGGGCTCCAGGTGGCCGTGCCGTCTGATAGGACGGTGTGCTATCAGCGCCGCGACCCTCTGCCCCCCCCCCCCCCCTCCCCAGCCCCTCCGCATATTTGTTTACCTGCCCCCCCCCCCGTGTCCGACAGGGACGACATCTGGAGATCTCACATGTGGTGGCGTGGAGGTGTGGTTGTCTTCGACGGACGCCGAGCCCTTCCCACTGCCCCCTCTCTCACCCCGCGGACGGTCGGTCGGTGGGGACACCTCCGGTCAGCGTCGGGGGGGCGGGGTGGGGAGGGGGGGGCGCTGAGGACAGCTACTGTCATCCCGGGGCAAACAGCGTGGCCGACCAGGCGCTAACAACAGAGGCTCCAGAGATAAAGGCAGTGGGCGGAGGGCAGGGCCCCGGGGGGCCCCTGGAGGGGGGGGGGGGGCGTCAGGGAGGTTAGGGCCTGGTCTGGACCAGCCGGCGGGGAGGCTGGAGGCCTTGGGGTGGGGGTGGTGTGTGGGGTGGGGGTGGTGTGTGTGGGGGGGGGGGTTTGGGGGATCAGCCTGGGGCTAAACCTGAAGGCCTCACTCAGCGCTGGCCAGACTAAACACAGCACAACAAACACACACACACAGGCCCAGGCGCAGAGAGGGAGGGTATCACACACACACACACACACACACACACACACACACACACACACACACACACACACACACACACACACACACACACACTCACACGTACGCACACACAAACAGCTCCTCTCAAGGAGGCTGTCGCCAGTGTGTTTACTGAGGTTTAACAGGAGAGGTTCAGAGGTCACCGAGAGGGGGGACTTCTCAGCTCCTTTGGTGGCTTCTGTCATCGCCTGTGCCGGGTACAGAGGACGAACAGACGGGCCCCTTCCTCTCTCCGCTGAACCCCTGACCCCCTTCGCACCGTCATGGGGAGGAGGACAGCTGACCCGGGGTCAGATTTAGGGAAAAGGTAAAACCAGGTAGGAGCAGGTCGAAGCAACGCTTCACTTCACTCCCAGCGGCGCTTAAATCACAAACGCCACGCAGTACAGTACCGTCTCGCACTCTCACATCCTGTCAATCATCCGGGGAGTGTATTTTATTTGCTTCTTTTTGATCCAAAACGGAGCCTACAGTTTTCCCCCCGAGGGCGGGGCCTCCAGCCCCGGCCGACGTCTCATCCCGCGGCGGTGTAATCGGTCACACGCCGCCCGGGCGCCGACGCCACGTTCTGACACCTGTCCCGTCCCGTGTGGCGGAAGCGGGCGTGATTCCCAGCGTCCCGGCGACAATCGCACGCTCGCCGTCTCGCTAAACACGCCCCCCCCCCCCCCACCGCCATCAAACCCGTCCGCGCGCCGATGAAGACAGACAGATGGATTGTCGGGGAAGAGATTAAAAAAAGAGGAGAGGAAAACGACACACACACACGCACACACACACGCACACACACACGCACACACAACGGTTGCTTACATTGTGGGGGATTTTGAAAAGAGGGGTTTTGAGAGACTAGAGACTGGTTGAGCGTCTCTTGACGGTGTTGGTATTCGGGCGGGCGGATCCCTTTTTTTATTCCGCCCCCTCCTCATCCAGCTTAGAGGCGCTGCGGCTGCAGACGAGGGCTGATGGTTGCCAGGATGTCTCAGATTAGCGGCGGCGCGTCACGCTCTGAGCCGGCCTGTAATTCATGTTCAACAGGGGGATACTCGCACATTACACCCCAGACACGCAGATGGGATTAATTGACTCACGCTTTAATATCGGGTGTAATTTACCCCCGTTGTCTGATGGGAAACCGCCGCCGCCGCCGCACGCCGTTTTCCCAGTCTCGGAAGGGATCGAGGTTTTGGTTTTAAGGCGGAACCCCGTGATGTAGTATTCCAGGAACTGGGTATTTTGCGACTGCCTGTCGCTCGACGGCGCGATGGCGATGGCGTCCCGCGCTGCCGTACGCGGACGTGCCCCGGGGAAAGACGTGGGAGAGGAAAGTCCCGGGGAGCCGGTCGGACGCACAGAGCCCCGGGATGACCGGCCGCGCCGACGGATGGCTCGTCTGAGGACGACGCGAGAGAGACCCGTCGGTACATCACTTCCTGTGTGCTTCCTGTTTCAGACCAAGCTGTTCCTGGCGGCGGTGGAGGACGAGGGTCGGGCGGAGGCGGAGCGGAGGGAGATGGCCGAGGCGCTGCTCAGCGCGCTGACCGACCGACAGCAGCACAGACAGACCTGGAGGGACAGGTCAGCCGGGCGGAACCATGACCTCTACACACACACACACACACACACAGGACGCTGACCTCTACACACACACACACACACAGAACGCTGACCTCTACACACACACACACACATGCGCACACACACACACACACGCACACACACACAGCACGCTGACCTCTACACACACACACACATGCAGACACACACACATGCGCGCGCACACACACACACACACACACACACACACACACTGACACTGACCTCTTCAGACATGCACACACACGCACACACACAAATGCACACACACAGCGCAATGTCCTCTTCAGACACACGCACACACACACACGCACCTACACACACACACGCGCACACACACACAGCGCACTGACCTCTTCAGACACACGCACACACACACACACACGCACCTGCACACACACACTGACCTCTTCAGACACACACAAGCAGGCACGCACGCACGCACACACACACACACACACACACACCAACATCAATAGAAATACAGGACAAAAACACGAACAGGGCAAAAACATGAACAATGCGGTCAGTCAGTTACATAAGTGCCTAGTTGGCGATCACATTGTTCAATACTGTACACATAAGATTATGACAGTGGCAGGTCAAAAGGACACAGTAACCTACTTCATGGGTACACACACACACACACACACACACACACACACACACACACGTCAGATTGTCACAACCCGTCGTCCTCACAAACTCACCCGTGGGGTTCAGTCCAGTGACTCCACACACAGTAAATCACCCTCGCGCTGGAAATAGGATACGTGCTACAGAACAACCATGAGGCTGCATGAAATCACTTGGCGCTCGGAACAATACGGTGAATTCCATAGGTGGTCTAATCTATGGTGGCTGTCAGAGGTTGTTTGAGGATGTGGGGTCCTTGTGCCTGCCAGATATCACGACTACACATGTGTCTGGGATAGCGTAGGCACTTCCTTCCCCCCCCTGATAAGGCCAGGGTTAGAATGCTTTCATTGAGATAAAGAAAAGGCCTCACACACACACACACACACATGCATACACACACACACACACACACACACACACACACACACACACACACACACACACACACACACACACAGTGAGAGCACTCTGTTTTTTTAGCTGGTCCATCTCTTCCTACCCTCAATGTTCTTGACAAACTAGAGTGTGCTCCCAGACACACACACGCACGCGCGCACACACACACAGACACACACGTAAACATATGCATATGGACGTACTGTACAATATACCCTCTCTCTCTCTCTCTCTCTCTCTCTCTCTCTCTCTCTCTCTCTCACAGACACGCACGCGCACATATATAATGCATGTTTATAATGCATGTTGTCTGTACAGATGAGTTTGACCTCAGTGTCAGTAGCCTAATCTTCCCCTGCTCAAGGCCTGACGTGGCCCAGACCTTGGTGATATGAGCCTGCAGAGCCTGGAGGGAGAACACACACACACACCTACAAACACACACACACACACACACAGACACAGACACAGACACAGACACACACACACACACACACATACACACACACACACACACACAGACAGACAGACAGACACACACACACATGCACACACACACACACACTTACTTTAGAAAGACACACCGCATGGGGCGGTTTCTCCAAGAAAGGCAAACTTCTGTTACCTTGATATGTCCCGCCCACCCCCTCCCTTCTACACCCCCCCCCCCTGCCCCCCGGCCCCCCGGGTTTTTGATGTGTTCCCTCCAGTTGACCCCCCAGTCACGCCCAGACCAGATGATCCTTGTAAACAGACTGTTTCCACACACCTCGCCGGGCTGCGTCCGCGCCTCCGGTCTCAAAACTCCGGCGGAGGGCTGGCCTCTGCATTCCTAATGCAGGTGCTGAAAGCTGACTGTCCCCTTTCACCTTGCCTTCACCGCGCCCCCGCCTCCCCCAAACGTCTGTTTGACCACCCCCAATTCCTAGCCTCCAGCCCCAGCCTCCAGTCCCAGTCCTAGTCCTAGTCCTAGTCCTAGTCCCAGTCCCAGTCCCAGTCCCAGTCCCAGTCCCAGTCCCAGTCCTAGTCCTAGTCCTAGTCCTAGTCCTAGTCCCAGTCCCAGTCCCAGTCCCAGTCCCAGTCCTAGCCTCCAGCCCTAGTCTCAGCCCCAGCCCCAGCCTCCAGCCCTAGTCTCAGCCCCAGCCTCCAGCCTCCAACCTCCAGCCCCAGCCGTCCCATCCTTCAGAGAGCCAGTGACAAGGGCCAGGACAGGAAGTGCTCGGTCCTTGTCTGACCTGCAGACAGCGGTGTATTTCCTCAGCGGGAGACGAGTGATTAGATCTGCAGGGGGAGCGGTGTCCCACACACAGGGCTGTAATGTGTTTGAACTCCGCCTGCTCCCTATCTCTCTCTCCACACACAGATAATGTCTCTCTCCCACCAAAAAGCCGCGCTTCGTCGTCTGCGAAGTGGCTGTCAACAGATGCTGTTCAGAGCCAGCCCAACACATGGCCTTGCACAACGCTTCAGACAGACGCCCTGATAATGATTGGAGATACGGAGAGGGGATAAGGGCAAAGAACCAACTCTAGCTCTCTGTGTGGTGTGGAAAAAAAAGAGTTAGCGGTTCTTTTAGGAGCAATATCCCAGTTGTGAAAGATGGAGTATATCTATTAAGAGATACCGGGAGAGTTGAATTCAGCGTGACGCATTTCCCAACGCCAATTTATTTCCATAAAGGCGTATCGCCGCACTGGAACTTTAAAAAATTAATCTGCTGATTCATTTCGCTGTGTTTAAAAAATAAAAAAATAAAAATCCCGCCGACTAATTAGGTTTCGTTCTGCGACGGCGCGCAACAGGCTGTGTTTTCGCATTAAACCGCCTTTTGTTTCCATGGAAGCCGTTCGGCGCATAACGCTCTAGCTCAGGGTATGAAGAAGAAGAAGAAAAAAAAGAAAGAGTGATGGATGACTGTAGCTGAGGGCACATAAACAGAGAGAGAGACTGGGCTGATTGATTCGGTTTTTGCCTGACTTTTGTTTCTTAAACAGCCGTTAAAGCAGGGCGGTCTAAAAAGCTGTGCCTGCTAGCTCGCTCCGCTCCCCTGAGGCGGTTTGAGCACTAGCGGGAGACGCGGAAGAGAAATGGTCGCCCTGACCGGGCCGGGTCCTCGCAGGTGACTTATGGGTACTCCGGTTGACGGATGCCTGGGTTCCCCGCTCGCCGCCCCGGCCCGCTCCGCTCGTTCAATCTGCGCCAATGAAGTTATGGCGGCTCTCTTATTCTTATGAGCCGTTGGCCTTAATGCGGTTTCGCGGCGCATATGGAGAGCCCCCTGTGTGATAGATGCCGGCGCCCGTGTCCCTGGGTGGCGGGGGGCCCCCTCTAGGACGCTCTCTGAGCGGCTATTACCCGCTCGCTCGGTCGGGGCCGCCGCGCCGGCCGGGCGACAGAACGATACTTCACGGCGGCAAAGTAAACAGGAAGCACTTGTCTTCCGCCGGGCCGAAAATGACAAGCGATGGCAGTCTCGCGGCGCCGAGCCCCTCCCGATGTCGATCGGTTGACACAAAGGTCAGGTGAGCGCGCCTCGCATATCTGCGGCGGAAAGGTGTGAAAGCGCCGTCGGCGCGGGGTGTCAACGCACCCCCCCCTCCCCGGACCCTACCGCGTGGGGCGACCCTGTGTCGACCCGCCGGGGCCAAAGGTCGCGCCTCTGGCCAATAAAGAGCCTGCGTTGTCACAGCCGGCACGCAAACACTGGAAGGGAACAGCTGTGAGTTTTGTACTGACCGTGCAAACTGCTGTAGGATTTGTAAGGTCATTATATGATAATGAAAATGATTACAGAATTACATGGGGGTTTAGGACATGGGAACGACAGGGAGGGGAGGGGCACATTGGGTTTGATAAATGGACTGTGAAGGTGCCCATCTGGCCCCTCTCTATGGCTTTTCTCTTCCCTTTCTTTCACTCTCTCTCTCTCTCTCTCTCTCTCCCTCCCTCCCTCTTTCTCTCTCTCTCTTTACTACCCCTCTTTCATTCTTCTCCTCTGTTCTCGGGCGGGCCGCTGTTAAAGACGTGGGAGCGTAGTGAAAGATTAACAGAGTGCAGAGGCCCAGCTCACCTCTGTGGAGGAGGAGGAGGAGGAGGAGGAGGAGGAGGAGGAGGAGGAGGAGGAGGAGGAGGAGGAGGAGGAGGGTAGAGTAGAGAGACAGGCGAGGGGGGGGGGGTGGGGGGACTTATGACTCCAAGGGGGGGTTACTGGCTGACTTGGCAACCCTTGTCGTCCCCCCCGCGCCGGGCGGCAGGAGGGTGGGCAGCAGCAGGTGACCTCTGACGGGGGGGGGGGGGGGGGGGGGGAGCAGCTGGACGGCCCTGGCTGCGTAAATCAAGGAGTCGCTGACTTCCTGGGCGGCTCGGAAGTTCGTCTTCCAATGGAAAACTGTATGACCTCACAAGATAACACTTCCTGACTGCACAATGCACCCCCCCCCTCCCCTCCCCCCTTAACATTACCTCACTGTGTGTCGGTTTCATCAACACGACTATGATTATGAACTAACAGTGTGGTGAGACCATTATTTATTGCACGGCGCAGAGTTTCCCAGGTAGATATTCCGTGAATTGTCCCTTTGTCTCCAGAGATCTGTGCAGAACACCGCAGGACAGAACGTCAATAAATCATGTTTGCTTTGCAAAGCTCCGTTAGTGAGACTTGACTGTGTGAGGGCGCTGAATAACTACACATGAGGAGTATGTGACACTGTACATCTGGTCCCATGCTCATGACTCTGTAATGACTTTGTTGGGGGCTGCAGGGTGAGGTCTCTATTCTTCCTGACACAAAGGTGACATCAGTAGGAGGGAGGGAGCGAGGGAGGGAGGGAGAGAGAGAGAGAGAGAGAGAGAGAGAGAGAGATAGAGAGAGACACACACACGCACACACTCATACACACACACGCACATACGACACACCCAGGGATGCGGGTCTGTAGGTCCACAGCTGCCCTCATCACTCAGCTGTC
>NC_140237.1:29475217-29502717 GCF_949987555.1 Borostomias antarcticus
TAACGCAACATGTAAACAAACATTGCGGCCGAGAAATGGAAGTATGAGCGATTATCCGGAGGATTCGGCCCTGCCTGTCTTCATAACGCCCGGCGGGGGCTGCGCTGATGGCACGGTGTGAAATGTGAACTCCGCTATCCGTCATTATTGTTTTGCGTGTGCGTGTCTGTTGTGTTGTTGTGTGGTGTTGTGTTGTTGTGTTGTGTCTGTCCTTTGTGTCTCGGTGCCATGGTGGGTGAACGTCATCCCACCTGGTACACACACACGCGTGCACGCACACACACACGCACACACACACACGCACGCGCGCGTCCTGCCGTTACTGACAGACGTGTAAGCAGATGCAGCCTGGCCCGGTAATGGCAGGTGATTATAAGTGGCACGCATGCCAAGCTAATTAAACCCCTGGGCTGACAGCAGCGTTGGGTTGCGCTGGCATCCTGGCATCCCGGCATTAGAATAATTGTAGCAGTGGCACATCTCACCTGCGAAACGCCAGCTAAACATCCTCTATTTTACCGTAGGATGCGTCGGGCTGCTATTTATATATATATATATATATAAATACCGAGAAATGGGCTGTAGTTTTTGGAGCTAGCGTCGACTTCCGTAGACGTCCTCTCTGTCACAGATGGGACCGCCCTGCTCTGATACAGCTCCGCCCTGCTCTGATTGGACGACACTGGTCAGCTCAGGACGCACGCGTGCGCCGGGGTATGTTCGGGTAAAAAAAACAACAAGGGAATTGTAACCTTCAGCTAGCTCTCCCCAAGGGGGACATACAACAGTCCCCGGGTGAGGACTTTACCTCGGACTCCTCTCGCCGTAGCGGGCGTCTCTCTTCCGCTCCATACGGCCGCTTCTCCCGCTCAGGACGCGCCACGCAGAGAGGGGCAAGGACGGGGCGCCGCGCCCCCCCCCCCACCGCCCGCTGAGGTCGCGGCCTCTCCAGCTGGAGGCGCGGCTCACGGCCCCCCTTCGTGGCGGTCGGAGGAGCCGTCCCGGGGGGCCTTCGCGACACTGGAGGTGGGGAGGGGGGGGGCGCCAGTTCCCCCGTGAACAGCGGCGGCCCACCACACACACACACACACGTACGTACAGTACAGACGAGCACCTGGGCGTTGGGCAAGAACTCCGCATACCGAGCTGACTCTGTGGACGAGTCTGGCTACGAGCGCGCCGACTGAATCATGCGATCGCCATGCGCCCAGCAGCAGCAGGTGTGCCGGCCCAGGTGCGTCAAACCAGGGCGCTCGCGTGCGTTTGTGTGTGTGTCAGTGTGTGTGTGCGCACATCAGGTGAGAGAGGTGTCAGATACCGTATCTGTTTGTGTGGGAGTGAGTGTGTGTTAGGGAAGGAATGTGATGTCACTGTGTAATGTTAGATTTATGGATGGTAGCCCGGCCTATCCTGTTCTGGCATGCGATGTTATGCGGCCGAAACATCAGACGGCTCGGTGCGTTTTCCGCTGCGTTCTCCCCGGGTTTTACGTCTGAGGCTGGCTGGCTGGCTGTCCTCGGCTCTGACCTAACACTGTCCCCACAGGCTGTCTGTCTGTCTGTCTGTCTGTCTGTCTGTCTGTCTGTCTGTCTGTCTGTCTGTCTAGCCGGCCCTCTCAGCGGTTAGTATGCACTCGTGACTCCAGTCTTGTGTACTGCTCTAGCTACTGTACAACGTTGTATACTTTGCAGCCGAAATGGTGTGTAATTAAGCACACAAATACATGCAAACTACAACTGTGCGCGTGCACACACACACACACACACACACACACACACACACGCGTAGCATTTCTATCAACAAAAAGAAATGTTAGAGTTTTATACCCATGACGCTGCCATCGCTGAACCGTGATTGGGTGACGCTGCCATCGGTGAACCGTGATTGGAGAGCACGTCGGCGAGGTGGCGGTCGGCGAGACGAAGAAGGGGTACGCCGGAGCCTGGGTTTTTGTTGGCGGCGATTTCACCCCGGGGGTCGCCGCTACCGTCTCAGTCACCGCCGACCCCTGTAAGCACCTCTCGACCCGGGCTAGACATCCGTCGCGCGTCGTCGTCATAGCGATGGACGCACGCCCCCGATGTCGTGACGTGCGGTTTCGTCAGGCTGGTTTTCCGATTAACCGGAGCGTCTTAGCGCTCCGGGCTAAACCGCTTACAGCGGCGTTGGCGGTGAAAAGGCCTTGTAAATGGTTAAACCAAACAGGAAAGGCTGGTTGAGGACACAGGGCTAAATCATCCACAGCTGAGTTTTATTAACCAGAGGGGGGGTCCCGCCACTTTTATAAGAGTGTTAGTGACTGATTCTCAGACTCGGAGCGGTGCGTCTTGTATGGGTAAATGCCATTTATTCAGCCGGTTAGTCTGGGAAAACATATGGTGCCATTTGGAGTCCCAGACTGGGGCATGCTGTTCTCCAGTAATTAGACTGGCCCGGCTGAGTGGCAGGGTGGCAGCCAGGTGAGGGGGAAAAGCTGCTCCCGCTCTGTGTTTCGACAACGCTGCAGCGTCCAGCCCGGACCGGGGCACCGCCAGGGCCCCCCCCCCTGCACACGCACACTCTCTCTCTTTGACACACATACTCGCACACACTCTACAACACACTCTGGCAGGTGCGACGCCCTCCACTACATAGTGCAGAGTGATGTATGACGGCGCGCACCTCTCTCTTTCTCTCTCTCTTTCTCTCTCTCTCTTTCTCTCTCTCTCGTGCTCCAACAGTCTCCAACAATAAGGTTGAACTGGCTAATCCAGAGGGCCCCCCCCCTCTCCCTGGCGGGGCTGCCAGGAGTGCCGAGCGGCAGATTGGGGGTCGGAGGTGCGACGCGTGTTGGCAGGGCGAGGGGGGCGTCAGCTGGGACGTTGTTAAGGCGGGGGCGGGCGGGGGGCGGGGGGGGCGACAGGCTGGCTGCACGGCGGGAAGGCCCTGTTAAAGACACACTGCTGGGAATTTGGCTGAGCCAGCGTCCCGGCCCCAGAACACACACACACACACACACACACACACAGAGGGAGGACGACATCCAAAACTCTGGATAAAGACATCCCCCCCCCCATTTCTAAACTCTGACACCGTCAAATCTGTTCTCCCTGCCCCCATTCCCCCATACCCCCACCCCACCCCACCACACACACACACACACACACACACACACACACACACACACACACACACACAAACAAACACAATACCGTGCCTCACGCCATTTCGTTGTTGTCTTTCGCCAGCCTACAGTGCGAGCAGCTCGGCCAAATTAGCATATGCCGCATGTATATTTCAGCGGCGTTTAAAACACACATCAACGCGGCTGAATAATGCATATGGGGTAACAGGGAGGTTGCTTGTTTTTCTTTTGCCCGCACAAGCCGGGGGGAGATTACCGGGTGCGTTTTCTTTGACCGATAACACGGGGGGTGGGTTGGGGGGGGGCTATGGCGGGGGGGGGGGGGGTGCCCCCCTCCGGCTCCCTCTGCCAAGGAAGGCCCCGGCGATGGGGGCGACGAACGGGCAGAACCAGACGGGTTCTAACGGAAGGTTCTAATAGAATTCCCCATCTCCAAAGGGGCCGGCGCCGGTGTTGTTGCATCTGTGTACGCCACTGTGTGTGTGTGTGTGTGTGTGTGTGTGTGTGTGTGTGTGTGTGTGTGTGTGTGTGTGTGTGTGTGTGTGTGTGTGTGTTTTTTTAAATGAGATGCTCTGCCAGAGATGAGTGACTGAATAATTCACAACTGGCATGTCTCACAAAATGAGGCAAATGCGTGCGTGGGATTGTCAGTGGGAGGAAAAGGGTGTAGCAGTAAACACAGCCTAAAAGCCTCCTATGCATTATAGACAAGGCTCTTCCGACGCTCTCATATGCAAATGGATCACAGCAGAGAGTGGGCCTAATAGCAATCAACTTCTCCAAACGAGTCACAACTTCTTATGTTTACATTGTCTGGGCCCCCGCCGGGATAGGATGGAGGGATGCTGATCGAACGCAATTGTGCCGACAACCGTGTTTGCTTTAAAGGGATAAGCGCTGGAAACTGTAGTGCTGTTACCCCAGAGCTGCTATCCCAAAGCTAGCATGTTCTGCTAGGCCCTGGCTGGTTGTGGAGGGAGTGTTGCTATCCCAGAGCTAGCATGTTCTGCTAGGCCCTGGCTGGTTGTGGAGGTAGTGTTGCTATCCCAGAGCTAGCATGTTCTGCTAGGCCCTGGCTGGTTGTGGAGGTAGTGTTGTTATCCCAGAGCTAGCATGTTCTGCTAGGCCCTGGCTGGTTGTGGAGGTAGTGTTGCTATCCCAGAGCTAGCATGTTCTGCTAGGCCCTGGCTGGTTGTGGAGGTAGTATTGCTATCCTAGAGCTAGCGTGTTCTCCTAGGCCCTCGCTGGCTGTGGAAAATGGCTGCATGGGGATGAGAATGTGATTGGATGTGTCAGTTAAGACACAGATGCTCTTTCACCGCTCTATATATACCCTCCCGCGGGCTACAGCAGGTCTCTGAGTAGCTGTGATCCTGTCGCTATACCTGCCAGTCTAGCTGAGCGCAGGATGTGTGACGCAGAGGTACGATATCAGCCCACATGCTAGCCGGCCTCTCGTCTCTCCTGCTGTCACTAGCCCTCCTCATCACCTCCCCAGTTTCTGTAATGGGCTAGATGGGGGGAAGGGTGGGGTAGGGGTGGGAGACCACCACTGTCTTGGCCGCCCATAGCATCAACATTAGCACAGCGTTAGCCAGTGCTGCTTACAGTGGAACTGCGTTAGCGTAAGCTAGCTGCCTCTGTGGCCCATAATGATAAGGCCCAGGCCGTGATAAAAGCCATCTCGTAAACAGCTCCGCTCGGCCCTCGTTGGCCTCGGGGGCTTGTAACGGCTTTATAACACGTTTATTACCCGTTTAATGGACTGGAAGTTGTGAGTCACAATATAAACTAACTGTAATATGATTTCTTTGACGTGTATCAGCATTACTCCACCCGTAAGTCATGATTATATGGTTACCTTGATGTGTGGATTTGAAAAGGCCCAGTTACTGCTCCCACCGTCATTATTTTGTTGTTTGGTATTCAGAGAAGGGGTTGGGGGGGGGGGGGGGGGGGGGGGTGTTGCTTTGTTATCCGAAAAGCACACATCCACACGGAACAGACAAAGGGCCAGTTTGGGGAATGGAGGTATTTGAAGCTGAACCTCGCCCATTTACAGTGGGACGCCTGAATAAATGAGCGGAGGATGGGATGCAGCATTGCGACCCATAACCCTGAGGTATTTGAAAGGGAACAGCAGGATCCACTTTCTAAAAGAATACGAGATGTTCTCAGAGCTCACTGTTCATACCTTGATGTGATTTGGACGGAAATGTATGAAAAAGAACAGCGTATATACAGTGTATATATACACTTTTCTTTTTTCCTCTCTTAATGTTTGGATGAAAATGCATCTAGAGGGTGTTTTGGAAAGATTCATCCGATGCGCTGAGGACGGTTGTGAAAATATATCACGGTGCCTTGAAGTCACCGCAGGTCTACGGCTCGGAGTGCGGTCTCACCTTTCACTGTAATGCGGTCACGGTGGCGGCCACAATTTTGTTGCCATATTTGTGACATATGAATACCAGACCCCTATGCAATCTCTTTTTTTTCTGTTGAGTGCTAGGCATTCACCACCATCCACTGAAATGGTTTCTCATACAGGGAACTGCACGTGTCTGTGAACAAAAGGCGTGGGTCACGTTTTATTTTTTATTTTTTTTAAGATAAAGATTTTTCCATCACGTACACAAAAATTACATTTTCCCATTATGGTTTATTAAAGTAACCCCTGGGTCCGGCTATCTAATTTAGCCTCCAAGACTCCGTTCTCCAAATACCAATTTGAGCTCTACTTCCATTATCTTTTTTGTCTGTAAAGAATCAAGGTATCAATCTTTTATGTTTTGGAAAAATCTGATGAGTGCTATTTTCAAGACCTCCTGCTAGCCTGAGATTGGGGGGGGGGGGGGGGGGGTAGGGGGTGAGGGGGGGGGGGCTGGCATGGGGGAGAGAGAGACACGAAATTGCAGAGTAAATCAATACCCTGCAGTAATGTTAGGGGATCCTCTTTCAAAGAGCCCTGTTGAATTTGTAAGCCTCCATGTTTTTGATCTCTTACTCATTTCATTCCAACCTCACTTGTTATCGTAGTTGCTGTTGTTTGTATGTTATTTTAGCTTCTTTCCCAAGTAGCTATTTTGCAATTTGGACGAAAATACAATTAAAGCCACATCTGTTTCCAATGGGGCTAACGTCAGCCAGATGGGCCTGTGTATTGAAGCCATACCCTAGTCCTGGCAGGTTGATCCCACAGTGCCCTATAGCCTCGCTCACTGTCCAATATGGAAGCGGGCTGATTTCACTGTAGATATGCGTAAACCCTCGACATAGCCCTTGATACGCTAAGCCCCCTCCTTCATGTCGGTAAGCTGTCACACTTTGGCCACGACCGAGTTCTGAAGGGTTCCGCGGCCATGCCGGAACCATGTTTGTGTTTTTCATGTCGGGTTCATGCTGATGCTTATAGTCTTGACCTTCTGTCTGCCTGGCGCTATCATGACCAGCAGAGCTCTGTTCCTGCGCTCTAACGCTCGGTTCTGGTTGGACCTAGGTTGGAGCGTGGACGTGGTACGGTACCTGTGTGTTCCCGCTGCTAGAACCGCCTGCTTGCAAGGTTCCCCCTGCGCCTTTTAAAGAACCCTGTCGTACTTACTCACTCTCAAACTCCTGACACCCACTTCAGCCCACACACACACATACACAAACACACACATGCGCGCGCTCGCTGTCCGCCGCATTAGAAACGCCAAAGGAAATCTCACACTACACGTCATACTGATCCCTCCTGCATAACTCACAAGTGTGTAAACTGCTTTTCCCCACAATCCCGTGTGCTTGTGTGCAGGGCCCCTGGCGCCCTCTCCTCTGGCTGTAGCTTCTCTCTCTCTCTCTCTCTCTCTCTCTCTCTCACTATCAAGGTTGATTCAGCAGCAGGGAGAATTATGGCAGAGACAGCGTGGGGTTTTAAAGTTACAATCCCCTGTCCCAGATACAAAGGCTAATAGAATGCTCTTAAAGCCCCACAATAGTAAACAGGTTGATCTAACGTATCCAAATATCCCTCTGACAGGCGTGCTGAGATGTTTTATGAGGATTGGAGTAACTACCTGCCCTGACACCCCGCCCCATCTCACCCCATCTGTCAGAGAGAGAGAGTGAGTTGTGTGAAAGTCGGACACTCCGACGTATCGGGTTTCCCCGGGACGGATGCAGGGGCTGGTGTACTGATTGATCGCACTGCGTCGAGATGATGGACTCCCGGCCTCCTCTTATAAGCACAGGCTTTTCTTCCTCTCCTCTCCTCTCCCCTCCCCCCCCCCCCCCCCCCCCTCCCCCTCTCTCTCTCTCTCTCTCTCTCTCTCTCTCTCTCTCTCTCCCTCTCCTCTCTCTCCTCCCTCTCTTTCTCTCTCTATGCCTCTTGTCTCCCGAGCCTGCAAGTACAAACATCTCTGACACAGTCTTCTACCTAGAAACAAGCCCGCGGCACTGGCCAAAACACTTCTAATATAGGAAAATTGAGCTGCTTTGAACTGTGGTGTTTTTGATAACTACTTGGTATGCTTCCTGGAGGATAACCTGTGGGCTTGGCTTCCCAAGCCCTAATCCCTTTGATTAAGTGCCAGGGCGCGATAGCTCGCACTCAATAGACCCGGCCTCCTATAATACCCCCCCTTATCCCGGGCTTGAAAGCACAGCCGCTGCTTCCCCCCCCCCAGCACCCCTTCACTTAGTTCAGATCAGCCCAAAAGTCTTCTCAGATGCATCGTTATTGTTTTCAAAGTTCGGGCCAGTAACCCTCCCACCCACCACCACCAGTATTACCAATCATCACCACCACCACCAGTATTACCACCATCACCACCACCACCACCACCATCACTATCACGACTACTACTACTACTACTGCTTCTACTACTGCTAGTACTACCACTACTACTACTACTACTACTACTACTACTACTACTACTACTACTACTGCTTCTACTACTACTACTACTACTACTACTACTACTACTGCTTCTACTACTGCTAGTACTACCACTACTACTACTACTACTACTACTACTACTACTACTATTACTACTACTACTATTACTACTACTACTACTACTACTACTAGTACTACTACTACTACTACTACTAGTACTACTACTACTAGTACTACTACTACTACTACTAGTAGTTCTACTACTACCACTACTACTACTACTACTACTAGTACTACTACTACTACTACCTCTACTAGTACTACTACTATTACTACTACTACTAGTACTACTACTACTACTACTACTACTACTACTACTACCACTACTACTACTACTACTACTACTACTACTACTACTACTACTACTACTACCACCACTACTACCACCACCACCACCACCACTACTACTACTACTACTACTACTACTACTACTACTACTACCACCACTATCACCACCACCACTACCTCTCACCATCCTCGCCCTTCCCCGCGTTGCACTTCCTGTTTTGGGTCAAGATGGCCTCTGCTCCCTTGGCGGTGTTAACCTGAGACTCCCAGACACACACACATACACACACACACACACACACACACACACACACACACACACACACACACACACACACACACACACACACACACACACAAGCTAGTGTGAGTATAGGGCAATGGCAGGGTTGCTGGGGTGTAGGGTGATGAGGCAGAGGACGGGGGGGTGGCAGAGGGGGGGGCAGATGCAGGTTGAGGCCCGGTCCTACGCAGCCCAGCCCAGCCTGGGGGAGCAGCCCTGGGAGGGAGGCACTGCTCAGTACCACCCTGCCAACTCAGTACCTCCACTCCCACACACACACACACACACACACACACACACACACACGCACACACGCACACACATGCACACACACGCACGCACGCACACACACAGAGGAATCACCTCAAAGTGATCCAGGCTCCCAGGTCAGGTCATGGCTGGTGAAAGGGAGGCTGGAGGAAGATGACTATGTTAAATCACGGTCTTAAAACCCTCCCAATTAAAGGATTGTCTCTGTGGCTCCTTGTGGGTCTGTGTTTAGCTCTAGCTTATCTGTATCTACTTTGGTCTGCGCTTATGTGTTTTCTGGTATAGATTTGAATTTAATCACTGTTATCGAGCCAAAACCAAAAGCTATTGTTTTTCCGATCCCTGAATTCTTTTGGGCAGTCGTTAACAGTGTATGTTGGAAACGAATCAGGTTTGTTTGGCTTCAAAAAGAAAACCCCAAATCTCAGATAATGCACTCGCGTCCGCGGCGTCTCAATCACGACGCTCAACTTTGATCCCCCCCCCCCCCCCCTCACCCCCCTCCGGTTTCTCGTCGAAAAGCAATTTTTGTTTTGCATATTTACGAAACAGGTTCGCCCGCAAGGAATCTTCCGGGGGTGGGGTGGGGGGCGAGGGACCTTTCCCATCAGTCCGCAGACACTCCAGACGCTCCGTTTTCACCCTCCACAGATACAGTCTGAGGGCTCTCTGACACGCTCGCGACCGCTCTGCGCCACCCGTCTTTTGTCGTCTCTCGCGGGTAAACCCTGCCCAAAGTTATTCCCCGTCGGAGCGTTTTCCCCTCCTCGGCTCTAACCTAAACCAGCCCAGGGTGAAACCGGCGGGTCTCCAGTTTCCCGGCCTTCACACACATCAAATACCGGCTAAAAGATCACAGCTGGGACTAAACCTTATTTAGAATTTCACTTATATTTTCCCCTCAAAGTCAACAGCTGAAACAATGGCCGCCTGAAGAGGACGTATAATGGTGTTTTCATAAGTCTAATTCGGTTTGCTTTTCATTACCGCGGGACGCCTCTTCACCGGGGATCCGTGCACGCCTAGCCGCGCCGGAGACACGGGGAGCTGTCTTCTGTTTAGACCAATTAGCAGAAACGTAATAGTCAGTCTAGGCCTAGTGTGTACGGTATATGTGTGTTCACGCGTGTGCATGCGCGTGCGTGCGTGTGTCATAGAAACCTCGGAAAGTAGAAATACTGCAACCCCGGTGTCGTGAGAGAAAGCGAAGCGTCTTTGTTTACAGATTTTCCCGGCAGACAAGCCAGCTGTTGGTCTGAGGCCGGGAGTTATGGAGTTATGGAGTTATCGCTGGAGTCAGATCTCAGCTGCAGTCGGCCGAGCGCACAGCAGTCCGCTCTCCGGCACCAAAGAGATCTGAAAATGTAGGAAGTCCCAGTCCTACGGCGTGGTGGACATCAGCTCTGCTGTCTGTGTGTGTGTGTGTGTGTGTGTGTGTGTGTGTGTGTGTGCGTGCATATATGTGTTTTTGTGTCCATGTCTGTGCGTACAAGTTTGTGTTAGTATACAAGTGTGTATGTGCGTGCATGTGTGTGTGTGTGTGTGTGTGTGTGTGTGTGCGAGCGAGAGAGATAGTCAGCCTGCTTTCTCCGCCATGGCAATGCGTCTTCCCCCCTTCGCCATATCTTATATTATTTGATTTCATACACATATACATTTTTGTTGGGGGGCACCAGGGCGTGGATAAGCGCGTGTCACGGCCTATCACAATCCCTTATGACTGAGTCCCACCCCCCCGTTCCCTGTGTGAGGGGAAAGCCGCGCCCCCAGCGGGCCCGTGCTCAGGGTTCGGCTGATAGCCATGAAGGGATTTGGGGCTGGATGGGCAGACCCTGACTGGGCTGATTGCTTTGAGTTGCCTTTGAAAGCGGGGGCCACTGATGAAGGCTGGAGGGCCCCTCGGAAAGTGCCTGTGTTAGTCACTGCCTCTGGGAGGGGCCCTCGCTAATACCTTTTGCCTCGGATAGAACGCTTGTTTCCCCTAGCCATGCACATGCACACGCACACACACACACACACACACACACACACACACACACACACACACACAACAAACGGCAATAACTTCAACTTACTGTAACTTTGGATCTCACTCACTCACTGGTCTATCTGTAGCGACTAAATTCTCCAGCAGCGCTTTATGGTTCCATCGATTGAATGACGAGCACAGTTTCAGCTATAGAACACAATATACATGTAAGAAGACTTTCATAGGGAACATTCCTCCTGCTGCACCCAAACTTGTTAGAGAGGCGAGTTCACATGAGAAAAGAGGAGAGAAGAGAAGAGGAGAGGAAATGAGAGAAGAGGAGAGGAGATAATAGAAGAGGAGAGTTCACAGGAAAGGAGAGGAGAGTTCAGAGGAGAGGAGAGGAGAGGAGAGGAGAGGAGAGGAGAGGAGAGGAGAGGAGAGGAGAGGAGAGGAGAGGAGAGGAGAGGAGAGGAGAGGAGAGGATTTCCCGAGTGGGACGTGTGCTTGTTGTGCTCTCTGTTTCACCTTGTCCTCTGCATCTCATAAAACATTCCGAACATGAGAGAAGACAAATTACAGCTGCAGACGCAGGTGTCCTGCTGCATTCCTCCCTCCCCCCCTCTCTCTCTCTCTCTCTCTCTCTCTCTCTCTCTCTCTCCCCCTCCCTCCTTCCCTCCCTCCCTAGGGGCCCTCAGGGTATCCTAGCTGAGCTCCACAGGGCCAGGCATGACGTGGGACCTACCCCTCCACACCTCCAGGCCCCTGGCGCTATGAGCGGTGTGGCCCACGCTCTGACAGCCCGTCCCCTCCGGCCACAGCGCCCCTGACCCTCCCCGACGCCACCCCGGACCGTGGGAGCCAAGATGTCCGCCGAGGGCACCCAATTATGTGATTAACACTAAGGCTACACAGGTTCCCGTGTTAGTGACTGGAGCAAGTTCCAGCAAACCGCCTCTCTCCTACCCCCCCCCCCCCCTTCACATACACACACACACACACCGTGCTATTCTCTTCCACAAACTCCCAGGTAACACTTGGAGTTGACGTCAGCCAGCTTTGAACAAGGCTCTGTGCTTCTCCTCACTGCAGGTGAAAAGGCCGGGGGGGGGGGGGGGCGTTCGGAGAGAGGTAAGAGTAGCAGTAAATTGCCGGTAAGTGACAGCGAGAGCAGCTTATCATGTGACCGCATCAGCCAAGAATGAAGGCCTGGCTTGTGTGAGCCGAACCCTCTGACACGTCCCCTCGCTGGGGGTGAAGGTGAACGATTCGCACGGCGCTGGGAGGAGGAGGAGGAGGGAGGAGGAGGGAGGAGGAGAGAGGGGAAATGGAGGCAGGGGAGGCAGAGGTAGCTGGGCGGCGCACACGGCACGACTGGGTTTATTTTCAATTGCAGTTTACGATTTTTCATGGTCGCCCCTCTCCCCGCCCCAACCGCCCAACTGCCCCCTTTTTTCAAAATAATCGTCTGCCGGCTTTTCCGCGGCTGGCCTCCTTTCAGTTCTGGGGTTTGTTTTTGGGAAGGTTGCTATTATAGCCAAATGGTTTCTGTGCTTCTCTAAACACGGCAGGCATTAGGCCCAGCTCCGGTTACCGGCCCTGGCTCCTAATGAGAGAGCCAATCAAAGACGGGGAAGGAAAAGACAGATCAGTCCTGCTGCACCAGAACCCAACCTGTGGTTTATACGCCTTTAAGAACTCTCTCTCTCTCCCTTTGTATATATCTCTCTCCTTCTCTCTCTCTCCCTCTCTCTCGCTGTCTCTGTCTCTCTCTCGCTCTCTTGCTCTTCGTCTCTCTTTCTCCTACCTCTCTCTCTCTCTCTCCCTCTCTTCTGCCATTATTCTATATCTTTAAGCCCAAATGTATCCCCCCAGATTGTGCTATCATGGACATGCACACAAATCAGCTCAGGGCCCGACAGGCTCCCGTGAGTGGGTCTCTGGTGCTAACCCCCCCCAGGTCTTAGACGGGTACATAGAGGTTCCCTCTGCCAAACCAGGTCTGCTGGTGTCCCTGGTAAAGCAGTCGGCGCTTATAAACGGCACTCATTTCCGGCGTTAACGCTGCGATCAGCAACTCCAGTACGCTTAGAGCTCGGCTGTTGGTCCACAGCTCCTCCGCGGGGGACCACAATTCGCCAGTAACCTCCGTCAGGAGCCGGCGGCTTCGAGGGCCGAGCCGCCGCTGGGATCGCGGGGCGCCGCCGCAGGCGAGAGGCTCCCTCGGCCGCCGCCCACGGCGCTGTGACTTTACGGAGGACCCCTCCGGCGCTGTGATTTTACGGCGTCCTCGGAGCCCCTCCCCCTGCCGCTACCTCAACACTCCTTATTTCAATTTCTCTCTTTATAGTTTGACGGAGGAAGAAAAAAAAAAAAAGAAAGAAAAATAAACCGGCTACCTTCTTTTTCTTTTTTTCCCTTTAACGTCTTTTTTTTTCTTTTTCTTTTTCAAAGTGAGTGATTGTTTAGCAGTTTATATATTCTCCTTCTGCGTGTGTGTTTATTGGAGGCAGTGAATTAGGTTTGAGACGTTCGCTGCAGGTTGTGTTTGAAACTTGAAAGGGAGTCGTCCCCCCAGCGTCCCCCCCCCTTCTCTCTCTGTCTCTCTCACACACACGCACACACACACACACACACACACACACACACACACACACACACACACACACACACACACTTCCCCGGTGCCAGCGCAGTTGTCATACAGCTTGGCGTTATCTGCACATTATTAGTTATTACTCTATCGGCTCCCGAAGCTGTCAGAAGACACCCTCCCGGAATATTCAGCATGCATAAGCCATCAGTCCTCATTACTCCTGCTCGCTCGCAACTCACACCTCGCTGGAGCTCGCACGCCCGTGACAACATGCTAATGTGTGTGTGTGCAGCTGACAGGGCTGCGCACGTATGATATGAGCCCACCTTTGAGGCTGGTGGCGGACTGGAACTGGGCTAATGTGCCTGGAGATAAAAGCCGGCGTTCGAAGGCCTCAGCGTGTGCTGTTTAAACAGACTACACGTTTAGTTCACCGGGGACGGGGGGCGCAGTACCACCCCCGGCCACTAGGGCGCAGGCTGCCGGGCAGCGGAGAGCCAAGATGGCAGAGTTTCCCCTCGCGCGCACGCAAACGCACACACACACACACACACACGCACGCACGCACAGGTGTGCGGTAGACAGATCCCTGGAGGCCTGAGCCGAACAGAGTGCCGGCAAGTCAGGCTGGGTGAGTTACACAGAAGTGAACGTGGGCCCAGCTCACCTGACAAGAAAAAAAAACTAATGAAATATGTTTTGATCGAGCCCTGCATATTTAGCCCGAGGTGGCTGTCACGAACAGATGTACGACTCAAGTTCCCATCATTATGGGCTGTGTTGGGAAGATTGTGCAAATCAGACCTCCTGCACAGACACGTCGGTCTGTCGTTGGAACCCGGCCTGTTGTTAGTGACTAACTCTTCAAGTGTTTGATGTAGCAGAAAAGGCCACATTAGCACTGACTAATTCCCCTGGCTGTGGTTTGGGTGAAGAGCTCCACGCGTTCCTGAACTCTTGGTTCAGACTCAGATTATGGGTCTTTAAGACCCTTTGATTCGTACTGTAAACTGTACTGCCTTCGTTCCACCGAAGGCCATTATCTGATTGGGCGACCTCCCCTGCCTCATCCATCACGGCACGCCTGACATGGGAAAGGTGTCGACACCCCCGCTGAATTAGGCATTGATGTTTATCTGAGGCGGTTCAAAGACATCATCAGGCAGGAATGATGTAATGTTTGTGTCATCAGGCAGGAAAGATCACTTTTGTCTTGGACAAAAAGTGGACGAACACGGTTGAACAAGTCCGCTGACAGCTGTTCCTGATTGCTTTACGCGCAATGTTTTTTTGCGGTTCACAAACTCAATGAGCGATTCACAGTCGGAGGAGTAACTCGGCAGGAATATGCATTTCACCTGTCATCTCTTAATACCGCAGAGGTGTATCTCGTTTCCTGTGAGAAAGTTTGTTACAAAATGCACAAGGGCCTAGCTTCCTTGTTGGCAGGAAGCTCCTTCGGTTGTCGTACGGTAGTTTGATAGAGGACATGCTCCTCGGAAGGTCATGAATAGCAACATTGTCTTCCTTCCACCGAGGCGGCGTCTCTCCTCACGTGTGAGACGTGTCCCAGTTCGTTCCGTCCGCCATTATCGGCGGAGAGCAGCCGTTTGGACGGCTGACAGCAGCATCGGGAGGATTTACCCAAAGTTGAGCCCAGTCTTCCCCTCGTATAATGCACAACACAATAATGTAAACTTTATTTACGAAGACGACGACAACAACAACAATAACAACAAAAAGGCTTTAATATACGCCCTTACCTCCAGCGAGCGTTTTGTATGCAAATGAGCGCTGATTCCAGGCGGCGCCCGGCGCATCTGACGCATCCATCTTTGGTGCGGGCGGATTAGAGGAGAGATGTGTTGTGCTTTGTTAACACGGGGGGCTGAAACAAAACCATGTGTAGGATTAGATTACAAAACGCGGTGGCGAGCGGAGAAGCAGGGTTTCCGTGCCGGACTCACGACCGCCGCCGCGTCAGCCCCCGTTGTTTGGCCCGGCTGTGTTGGCGGGGGTGGGGTGTGTGCCGTGTTTTTGGGTTGGATAATGGGCTGTAATAACTTATATAAATCACACGGACCGAGCTGAGCGCTACAAGTCGGCCTTGTCAGTGATGGAGGGCCCAGCCCAGTGCTGAGGAAAGCCTGTCTGTACTGAGCACCGGCGGAGGGGGGGTAGGGTAGTAGTGTTCAGGATGAGGGATGGTTAGGGTAGTAGTGTTCAGGATGAACGGGGGTTAGGGTAGTAGTGTTCAGGATGAAGGGGGGTTAGGGTAGTAGTGTTCAGGATGAGGGATGGTTAGGGTAGTAGTGTTCAGGATGAACGGGGGTTAGGGTAGTAGTGTTCAGGATGAAGGGGGGTTAGGGTAGTAGTGTTCAGGATGAAGGGGGGTTAGGGTAGTAGTGTTCAGGATGAACGGGGGTTAGGGTAGTAGTGTTCAGGATGAAGGGAGGTTAGGGTAGTAGTGTTCAGGGTGAACGGGGGTTAGGGTAGTAGTGTTCAGGATGAGGGATGGTTAGGGTAGTAGTGTTCAGGATGAACAGGGGTTAGGGTAGTAGTGTTCAGGCTGAAGGGGGTTAGGGTAGTAGTGTTCAGGATGAAGGGGGGTTAGGGTAGTAGTGTTCAGGATGAAGGGGGGTTAGGGTAGTAGTGTTCAGGATGAAGGGGGGTTAGGGTAGTAGTGTTCAGGCTGAAGGGGGGTTAGGGTAGTAGTGTTCAGGCTGAAGGGAGGTTAGGGTAGTAGTGTTCAGGATGAACAGGGGTTAGGGTAGTAGTGTTCAGGATGAAGGGAGGTTAGGGTAGTAGTGTTCAGGATGAGGGATGGTTAGGGTAGTAGTGTTCAGGATGAAGGGAGGTTAGGGTAGTAGTGTTCAGGATGAGGGATGGTTAGGGTAGTAGTGTTCAGGATGAAGGGAGGTTAGGGTAGTAGTGTTCAGGATGAAGAGGGGTTAGGGTAGTAGTGTTCAGGGTGAACGGGGGTTAGGGTAGAAGTGTTCAGGATGAAGGGGGGTTAGGGTAGTAGTGTTCAGGATGAAGGGGGGTTAGGGTAGTAGTGTTCAGGATGAACGGGGGTTAGGGTAGTAGTGTTCAGGCTGAAGGGGGTTAGGGTAGTAGTGTTCAGGATGAACGGGGGTTAGGGTAGTAGTGTTCAGGATGAACGGGGGTTAGGGTAGTAGTGTTCAGGATGAACGGGGGTTAGGGTAGTAGTGTTCAGGATGAAGAGGGGTTAGGGTAGTAGTGTTCAGGATGAACGGGGGTTAGGGTAGTAGTGTTCAGGATGAACGGGGGTTAGGGTAGTAGTGTTCAGGATGAACGGGGGTTAGGGTAGTAGTGTTCAGGATGAAGGGGGGTTAGGGTAGTAGTGTTCAGGATGAAGGGGGGTTAGGGTAGTAGTGTTCAGGATGAACGGGGGTTAGGGTGGTAGTGTTCAGGATGAACGGGGGTTAGGGTAGTAGTGTTCAGGATGAAGGGGGGTTAGGGTAGTAGTGTTCAGGATGAAGGGGGGTTAGGGTAGTAGTGTTCAGGATGAAGGGGGGTTAGGGTAGTAGTGTTCAGGGTGAACGGGGGTTAGGGTAGTAGTGTTCAGGATGAAGGGGGGTTAGGGTAGTAGTGTTCAGGATGAACGGGGGTTAGGGTAGTAGTGTGCTGTGCGTCACACAGGGCTTGTTGTGAAGTGGACCTGCCTGAGGAGGAAAGAGAAAAGACAGGAAGTCTTTGATAAATCAGCAGCCCAGGTGGAGATATGAGAGGACGGGAGGAGCATTCACCTCATATAGAGATCCTCCCTGCTTTTCTTAACAAGGCACTTTAATAGCAGCCAAGGCAGGGGGACTGTGGGAGGGTAATTTATCTCTGTGGGAAAGAAAGAAAAACACACCAACACTAACATAGGAAGGACAAGGATATACTGTATGAGAAAAGAGGAGTGTTAGAGGATGTGGTGGACATGGGGTGTGTTTGTGGAGGTTGTGTGTGTGTGTGGGGGGGGGGGGTGCGGGGTTGAGCAATCGTGATGTTCATTACTGCTCAGTGATGTGTTGTCAATGAGGAAGTCTTTTGACTTTTTCCTGTAAGCACTGGCCCTGCGTTTAGTTACACCACAGGGAATTGTCCAGAAGCCTGTTTTACATTGGAAGTACTGTACCAGGAGGGAGGAGGAGAGAGAGGAGGGAGGGAGGGGAGGGAAGGGAGGGGAGGGGAGTGGAGGGGTGGAAAAAATAGTAACCAGTGATTAATTATGCGCAGACCTGATTGTGACATGCTATCTGCCGCTATTAATGGGCAAGGATAATTACACTGGATTGTAATTGCAGCCTCCGACTTCAAAAGTGTACTGTGTCCAACATCAATCTTCATACCAAACCCTGCAATTTGAAGTAAAACTTCATTTGCGGGAGTAAGTCGGTAACTGGGCTCGACTTGAGTTTTCAGAGTGGAGTGTTAGTTGGGAGAAGGAGGGGTGGATTTAAATGGCGTCGGAGACACACAGACAGGTCTGAGCAGGATCGGCTGCAATATTACTGTACAGTGCTGGAGGTTATGAAAAATAATTAGGTGTGTGGAAAAAAAAACACATCTGTGTTTTGAGGTGGCATATTACAGTTTTCACAACTTGCATTGCGTGAGTGCCTTCTTTTAATTCGTCTCTAAATGAGCGTCATTATTCTCACTCACGCATGGTATTACAGAGAAGGAGAAAAAAAGCAGGGTGGAAAAAATAACTTGGAATAAATACTGCATTAAAATGTTTAAGTGTGGATTAATGAGAATATAATGCTTGCCTAGTAATTTGCGGGCTTCATTTAAAGTGCTGAAGTGAAGTCACAGGTATCTACTGTATAAAATAACATAAAGGCCTGTTGTGTGCCACGGTGGCAATAACTCTGCCTATTAGACAGAAAGAATAAAGAAGATAAATGACAGTTTATTTCCTTTTTTTATCCAATTTTGGCAATTTTTTTTCATTAAGACCCCAAACCATATAAAAATTGTCAAATCATGCACAGATTTTCTTTGAGCTTTCCAAAAGCCTCCCTGGCAGACGGTTCTGAAAGGGAATGAAACGAAGAATGTAATTAAAGGGAAGGGGACTGCAGGAGAACTTCAAAATGTGAGCAATCAGGGCCCTAAAGCCCCTTCTGGTTCCCCATCAGAGAGTCTTCTTACTCTGCCACAGACAGCGCTGGAGCACCGCCAGTCCCCGTGCCCCCGCATCCAGGGGCAGGAGAGACCACATCTGACTGCTCTTTCTTCTACCTTCCCTCTGCCACGCTTCTCCTCCACGCTCCTGCGGCTTAGAGACATCGAACAGGACACCGCGGAACGCTCCCTCCTAATGGGGGCGCCTGTCTCCCCCCAGAAAGGAGAGAAGAAAAGTAGTGGAGAAAGAAAGAGAGAGAGAGAGAGAGAGAGAGAGAGAGAGAGGGAGGGGGGGGGGGGGGGGGGGGGGGAAATAGGGTGAACAATCTGCTCTTCTCCGGTTGTCTCCGGGCCCACTGGCAGGGCTAAACAAACCAAGTGCGTCGGGAGAGACACATTAACTGTAACGGCCCTTGATCTAGTGCAGTTTAGAGCGCTGTCGGCACGGCTAATAAACACTTCATCTAGTTTTAATGGCGCCGGCGCCTTCTGAAGGCCTCCTTCTATTTGGGTCATTTAGGGCCCTTCCTGGAGGACGGGGCCCCAGGGACGGAGGATCCCGTCCGCGTCTCGGCTGCCGGAGCGCCAGCGCCAGGCCGGGGGGAAATTAATAGGGCTATCTGGGAAAAATAAATAAGTGACGGTCTTGAACCCCCCCCCCTCCACCACCACCACCACCACCACTACAGAGCCCAGAGAGCTTATTAAGGCAACGTGAAGGAGGAGGGGTAAAACATTTTAATATGAATTTTGCACCTTTTAATGTGAGGCTCTTTTTTTCGGTCTCTCTCTCTCTCTCTCTCTCTCTCTCTCTCTCTTCCTCCTCTTCCTCTGTATTCCTCCTCTGTAGTAATTGTAAACACGGCAATTATGGATTGTGTGTGAGTTAATTACGGCGCGCGGAGGGGCCCCTGGGGGACTGCGGGCCCCGGAATGTTCCGGCTGATAAAGAGCCGGTTCATCAGCACCCCCCCCCCCCCGTTGGCGGCGAGCCCCGCAGAGAGACGACCGGAGGGAGCCCCCTCCCCCCGGGCCCGCCCCGGCCTGAGGACCAATTAGCATTAGGCGGGAATTAATCTTCACGGGCCACCGCCGCCGCCGCCCGAATGGGTCCTCTGGAGGTGAGGAGGAATTAATGCGGCCGACCGATTGGCTGCGGCCTCCTCTCTGCGTCTGGGAGTCTTCCTATCGCGGTGCTTGCTCGCCGCAGACGAGACCAGCCGGGGCGGACGTGTGTTCTCTGTCCCCGCCCGCGTCGACACGCAAGTCTGGGGAAGTTCCTTTATCGGAAGTACAGCAAATCAGCGGAGGGAACCTTCTGGCTGTCAAAGGAGACAGTTTGTTGGCTAATCAGTCGCGGCGTTGCGTCAGTAACGCTAGCCTGGCTAACGCGCTCCCCGGTGCGCCACGTGGCAGGAGCGGACGCCGCGATGGGGCTGCTACTTCCTCTCGCCCGCTCTGTCCATCCAGACCAGCTCCATGGCCAGTTAGAGTATTGATTTCTGGGGTGGAGGGGGGAAGTTGGGATAGGGGGGGGATATGGCGCCATTAAGGTCCTGGCCTGGGGGTGTGGCGAGGTCACGGAAGGGAAGGGAGTGGGCCGCCGTGACCCCAGCTGCAGTTTTAACGATCGATTACCCCCTTCCCGGGAGGGCAAGGAGGAGGAGCAGGAGGAGGAGGAGAAAGAGGGGGGTTCTGAGGAGGTTAGCCAGCGCCAGGCCCCACACGCGATTAGCCCTGCATTAGCCCCCGTGCGCCAGCCTCCAGGCTAGCGCTAAGTTAATTAGCGCTTTCTTATGATATCAGCGATGACAGGGGGAGAGAGGCGCCCGCATTGATCCCCGGCTCCTGGGTTTCAGCCGCGGAGACCGCCCCGGTAGTGATACCTCTCCTTGTCTCACCAGAACGCTCACGTCACCTGGAAACCATTAGCCGGCGTAACGCCCTGTGACGCTAACGCTAATATGCTAACTAGCCGGGGAGGTGCTGGAGTGGAGATATCTGTGTGTGTGTGTGTGTGTGAGGTGCTATTTGGAATACATGCAGATGAAGAGCGCGGGGTACTAACCCGTGCCTGGGGTGCGTATTCATCCCTCTGTTCCCGAGCCCCCTCCCTTCCTCCTCTCCGTTCGTTCGCACACATCAATTACGTCTGAAGCGCCGCGCCGCCGTGTTTTCCGAGGCCCCGGTGCTCTGGTAACGAAGAGATCCCTGGACTTGTTTTTATGGCTCCTGACAGCTTGTGGGGAGCTGTGTTTTGAAGTAGGTGTGTGCATGTGTGTGTGTGTGTGTGTGTGGAGGATGGGTGGGGGTGGGGGGGTGTAGGATTGCCTGTCCCGCTCTCTGTACGCACCCCGCTCCTCTACACACACTCGCCTGAACACCGAAGGCCCCTCAGAGATGGAGGCTTCCGCTCAGATGCGCCGTCTAACCCCCCCACCCCCCCCACCCCCCACCACCACCTCCCCTCCACAAAGCACAAAGAGCCTGCGCTAATTTCTTACTTCGGCAATTAAAGCTGCAAAGGTGTCAGAAATACGGGCGTCTTTGTCTCTCTCTGTGTAACGAACGTCTCTCCCCGTCTCCTCGCCCCCTCCCCTCACTCCCTTTGTGCTTCGCCTGCCATTGTCTTTATTTTACCTCCCGCTCTCCTCCTGTCACTCTTCCTCACCTCTCTCTCACTCCGTCTCCCTCGTTCTCACAGTCCTCCCTTTGTTGAATGAAAGCTATGCCAGTGGATCACTATCTCTCTTTTTTTTTTCCCCCTTCTTTTTCTTTTACAGTACAGTGTACTCGATACTGTTTGTTTTACCAGCAGCCCAACTACCTTACCTGTCCTCCCCCCTCTCCATGCTTGGGGCCCAGCCAGTCAGCTAGGAGGGTTTAGATGAAGCACCTTGTCTGTCAACGTTGGAGGGAATTAATCACGATCCAATAAGTGCTCTGATGAGGATTCAGAGATGCTTGTTGCAGATAGAAACGTCACACGGTTGACAGTAGCCTCCGGCGTGACACCGAGCCCCGCTAACACGGGGTGTTTAGGACCCAGTCTGCCTGGGAGCCTGTGGTCACGCACGCACGCACACACACACACACACACACATACACAGACACACACACACACATACACACACACACACACACACATACACACACACACGCACACATACTCACAGACACATACACACACATACACATACACACACACAGACACAGACACATACACACAGACACATACACACACGCGCACACACACGCACACACTCGCATGTGCACGCACGCACACAGACTCCACACAGGTGAGCCTTTCTTCGCGTCGAAGCCCATATTCTGACCATGTCTTCGCTTGCCAGGGAAGAAGCTCCGTTTTGAAGTGGAGTTAAAGCATGTTATGGCTCAGTGACAAATCTCTGGCACGACTTAGTAAGATCAGATAGGAGCTTTGCTCTAGGTGGAACGGGGTCACGGGGACAAAAGAACAGGCTGAACAAATAATAAATATCTCTTAAACGTTACAAATTATAAACACCCCTCCATTTAGGCATGTATGATTCGCTCTCCGAGACTCTGCCCACTTGTGCATTCCTTAGGGCAATTTCCTTCATTTCCAGGAGAAGCCAGTTTCATTTAAGAGCCCAAATGAAAGCATTTGTGGCATATTGACATATTTTTCTTGTTAAGCAATGTTTAAGGTGGAGATACACCAGCCGGTAATTGCAGGTTTGGCTGTAAGCAGCAGTTGAGTGAACAGACATCAATACTCACTCCACCCTGCGAAAGAAATGAAAATAAAAGATGATATTACAGATTGGAGTATCATAGAGGTATGTCATGCACTTAACTCTTTCACTGCCAGAGAGGACATTTGTGGGCAGGTAACACACACAATGATCTGAGGAGAGAGAGACAGAGGGGGGGGAAAAGAACGAAAACAGAACAACCTAACATTTGCCACAGAAAGAACGAAAACCAAAACATAAGTAGGGCAGAAATTAAGAATGAGGACACATGAGCCTGTAATAGCGATAGCATAACAAACACAAGCCAAAATTAGTCTCTCACAATAAACTGACAGGAGCAGGAAAACAACCACCCTGGTGATGTGAGATTATAATGAGGCATTGATTTGTTTGTCCTCAATTCCTACTCCAGTTGCCTTCAAATTGAAGGCAGCCACTTGTAAACAACCAGAGCCTGTGTCTTGGTTGTTCTCATTAGTAATATTTTCATTTGCCCATAAGGTTCTACTGTGGCACAGAGAGAGAGGCCCCTGTGTCACGTCCTGTGGGCTACTTCCTGTTTTGGCGGCCGCGGTCTGCAGCCCTGTTCCTAGCGCGGTGTTAATAGCCGGGGCGCCGCCATCTGACTGTCGCAGCGCGGCCCTCCGGGGCGTTTGTTTGTCCTGTCTTTTTATGACGCCTGTTTTTTTAATTACCCTTGTGGCGGGACAGGAATGTGCAAGCGTCTGGCTGGGTGGCTGAGGGGAGCGGGATTAGGGCCCCGGATCACCCCGGGGGTCCTGGTGCCCGGTGGCCCAGGCTCGGGCCCGGGGGGCTCTGGTGAACAGCTGTCCCCGGGTCTGGTGGCGTTGGATGGGGCTTCTGTGTGCGGCTTCTCCTCAGCGTCCGACGCCGCTCGGCCGACCGCCTCTCTCCCCGTCCGACGCCGTAAAGCTGCTCGTGACGTCTCTGACCGTGGAGGAGGCGCCCCCCCCCATCCTCTCTCTCTCTCTCTCTTTTTACAGTATGTGTGGCCAATTAGACTTCGGGTTGTGAGGCTGTGTATGGATTATAGTTATTATTCCTCCTTCCCCCAAATGTTGCCCCATTAACCGCCTGTCGTGAGGTTCTCCGGCAGCTGTGGCGGCGGCGAGGACGGCAGGCGACAGCCTGTCACGCGCTTCCGTGCGGGGGTGGGAACAGGGGACCGGGCGGCGTGTTCACCAGACGGTGGGAATCGAGCAGATTCGCTATTTACGAGAACTGTACAGCAGCAGTGTGCGTTGTTGTGGGGGTGGGGGGGATGGTCTCTCTCTCCGCGTCTCTCTCTGGCTGTCAGCGCGGCGGAGCACCGAGCGGCGTCTAACGATGGCGCCGGTGAATAACGAGGCCGTACGCCGGTAGCTGGGTGGCGGTTTCTGTCCGGTCAGCTCTGCCGCTCGGAGACGGATCGCGGGCGCGCCGCGCGGTCGTACGAAGACACCCTCATTCGCCGACCAATGAGAATAAAGCTTTTCCCGGGACAAATGAAGACCAACGCGGGGACGGTGGGGTGGGGGGTGTTTGTGGTGGTTTGGGGGCGGGGTACCGGCCTCAGGACAGAGGTGGGCACGTGTCACCGGCGTGAGTGAGTGGCATGCTGTGAAATGGGCCGCGCCCCACTACGACTCATTTGTTTACACATTACTTCCTGCTAATTGAAGTGTGCCAAGTTTTCTCCTCTCTCTCTCCGTCTTTCTGGAGTCTCCCTCATTAAGGCTTTCACTTTGCTTTGGGATCCTCAACCAAGACTCCCCTTCAAATTACTGTTGACACAGTGGAGAAACATCTAATAGAAGTGTGTAATGGCCTCTGATGACAAACTACACGCTTGGAAGACCATGTAATCTCGCCGCAATTAATTAAAGTGCGTCCTGTGTGTGTGTGTGTGTGTGTTTTCTGTCTGTCACGCACACACACACACATATGAACACCCTCCCCCCACCCCCCTTAACCAGATGCCACAAAATAACTCAAATAACATTGCTGTCAACTGTAAAAAATGAAGACTCACCCCCTAACAAAGACGGGTGGTTAGAGGTAGATGAGGAGAGGGGGGGCAGGCAGATGCAGGGTTGTTTGCGCTCCAATGCTTCCCAGCGTCCCGGCAAGGGTCCTCCACAGCTCAACATCTGTACCGCCGCCTGCGTAATTACCCACAACACCCCAGCCCACCCGCTTCCCTGTCTGTCAGCACCTCAGCGCTGGCTGGAGAGGAGGAGGAGGAGGAGGAGGAGAGGATGAGGAAGAGTGTTGCTTTCCTCTGGCCCTCGGTGTGTTACTGTACTATCACAGTTTCAGTCGGGCATTTCACCAGTATACCTCAAACGATGTCCTGTAAATGTCTTCATCTTTTCCTGCGTTGTGTATTAACATCCGTACCTTTTTATTGTAGTATCATCACTATTCACCGGTGTCGTTTTCAGACATCATTAAAGAGAATATAAAGAAAATCGCAGGTGACATGTGCGAGGTGAACACAGCACACAACACACTAGGCCTGCCCCCGACTAAAGATGTTCCTGCTCGACTAGAAGTCCTTGTTTCAAGTGACTAGTCGACTAATTGTTCCTTTATTATTATGATTATTATGATTATTATTATTATTCATATAACCGTACCATACACACGGAGCGAGCGGCAGCAGCCGCCTCAGCAAAGCGCTAGATTAATTCTCAATGTGTCGGCATTCGGCAACACAGCAAGGAGACTGAACAAATTTGACAGCAATTTGCAAGTAAAGGCTATGGGATTTTGAGGGGATTGCGCAATACACCTATGCTAACGGATTTTGATTGGTTATTGAGGGGCTCATTGTGGACGGATTTTGAAGGGTTTTTTTGTGAACGGATTGTGCAACTCATCCCAAGCAGATTTTGAGGGTTTTAAGCGACTAATGAAAACTTGCTCGACTAGGACTCTTCTCGTCGACTAGCGTTAAGTCGTCTTTGGGGGGCAGCCCTACAACACACACATGCTTTCTTCAGGGGTCGCCGGTGGAAATTGGTCCCTGCATTTATCCCATCCAAGCATGTAGGGCAGCCAGGAGCAGTGGGCAGCCATCGTTCATGGCACCCAGGGACCAAGTCCAAGTGCTCAGTCCAAGTCCTGGTCAGGGACCGGACTGAAGAGCATCTGTTCTTCTGCATGTTTTTCGTTTTGTTGGGTTCTTTTGGGAGGAAACCCTTGTGAACACGGGGAGAACATGCAAACTCTGCACAGAAAGGCCCGGAGACCTTCTTGCTGTGAGGTGACAGTACTAGGTACTGCGCCACCGCGCCGCACCGGAGTGATTATGGGGTTCAGTGTCTGCCTCCCGAGCTATGTGTCGCCCCCGCTTGTTCTATTGTTCTAATTTCATTTCAAAACTTTATTTATACTCGTAAAGCACTGAGGTTTCGATTTAGAGTGATGACGAGTTTACACAGAGACACACACTCTTCTCACACTTTACTTTCTCCTCAGTGATATCGATCCAAAGCCAGAGAGCAATTAGGCCCGTTTAAAAGATAATTCCTCCATCTTCACTCCTTTCTTAGTTAACGAGAAATGGACCTTGCTTTGTGTAAGTTTTGATAGCAGCTATCAGTTTGGAGCTGCTTTTGCCATTGATTTGATTAAAGGCATTATGCATTGTCTAATGAGTTTTACAGTTGGCTGACTGGAGAATAATCTCCCAGTGATTTCTGACCCAGAACTCTACTCACCCCCTCCTCTCTCTCTCTCTCTCTCTCTCTCTCTCTCCCTCAGTCTCTCTCTTTCTCTCGGAAGAGAGGACTTAGCACAGCCAGCACCAACAGAAGAAGCTACAGAGATCAATGAAGCGCTTTATTTGCGCGAGTTATTTGTTTTTCTCTCCTCAAATTGATTTCTCCTCTTGTTTTGCTTTAATATCCATTTTCCATAAGTGTTCAATAAATACGCAGAGGGAATGAATATGAAGATTAGGCGCCTGGCATTTTTTTGCATGAGAGATCGTTTTTTGAGGCTATAAATTTGCCGCGCTGCAAATTGTCTGGCAATTAAAGCGCATTGCAGATAATAAGCGTTGTCTCTATAGGGTGTTTGGTTTTATCGAGCCTGTCTTCGAACGGAGCTCGTACCTGAATGCTGGCTGAATTGCGGCACATAAAAGATGGACTGGATATGTTCACAGGGAATATTACCCCTCCCGAGGACCAATCCGTCTTGCTTAGGGAGGCAATCTTAGGTTGAGCAGATAAACTAATATTTGTGTATAACCTCAGTCAGACAATACAAATGATGGGATGATTTTTCATCTCCTTATGCATACAGGGAAATATGAAAAATTGCGATTCGGGATTATTTGCCGGGGCTGAGGGTGGCGTCGGTGGCGCCGGGCTAGCGCAGCGCCCTGGGCCACGCTCGCACGCTAGACGCCACTCACCGCAGCCCCAGCCAAGAGTGATGAGAATATTATACCCCTCTGCCCCCCCCCCCCACCCCCCCCCCCCTCACACACACACACACACACACTCCTCAGCCCTCTCCACCGCACACTAATTCAGACGGCCAGATGATAGAGAGAGAGAGAGAGAGAGAGAGCTCAGTGCCTCGGCCGCCCGCTCCAGCCACCCGCCCGCCGTCGCAGCCGCCTCCCATGATTGACAGTCGCTCTGACATAATTCTCCAGTCATCTCCGTCTCTGGCCCCTTTTATTGCCCCCCCCCACCCCCCCACCCTCGGTGACTCTCAGGAGAGAGCGGTAGATAAACCTGTCATTTATCAGTAACCCGCCCCCCCCCTCTAAAAACCTCTTATGGGGGTAATCTGCCTGCGTTACTGGAGCCGGCTATTCATCATGAATGGTGTGTGTGGGTGTAGCAGAGGGGTCACGGAGCTGGTAATATCCTCCCAGCTCCACCCCCCCCCCACCCCACCCCACCTCCTCCAGTGCTGGGGTTGGGGGGAGGGGGGGGGGGGGGGGGGCGGCCGGCCCTCGCCCGCAGGCCCCGTGGCCGCCCCTGAGCCGGGCCAGACAGTCCTCCTCCTCCTCCTCTGCAAGAGCTCAGTGCCAATGAGGCGCTCGGTAGCCGACTGTACATGTTTCTCTTAAGAGCGAGCGCGTGTTCGGTTCCTCCCCGACACGTTGGCCGAGGGCCCTGCCAGCCTC
>NC_140237.1:29510217-29523323 GCF_949987555.1 Borostomias antarcticus
CCCGCCGGGCGACCAGCACTGGAGGCTCTTTCCCCATTGGCTGCCTCCAGGAGATTAAAGAGAATAATTGCCACCTGATTGGCTGTTTAATTTTTCATGGACCTTTGATGCATGGGGTGTTTGTATTACCTTTATCGTCAGGCATAATAATGGGATACCCATTTGACACACTTTAAGGACCACAGGCTTTTTCCCAGCGCGGAGCGGTTTCAGCTTCACAGGCACGCCAACGCTGTGTTCTGTCATTAAGCCGTCCGGAAGCAAACATCCGCTCCCGTGCCTCTCTGTGCTGGGCTCATACTTCACTTCATTTTCTCTCAAATATTTTGTTCTAGTACCCACTGCTATATCTGAGGTAAATACTGTACTATAAGTGTATTATACCTGAGGTACATACAATATTTTACATGTACTATACCTGAGGTACATACAATATTTTACATGTACTATACTTGAGGTACATACAATATTTTACATGTACTATACCTGAGGTACATACAATATTTTACATGTACTGTACTTGGGGGTACACACAATATTTTACACGTACTATACCTGAGGTACATACAATATTTTACACATACTACTATACCTGAGGTTCATACTGCACTTAGTGTACTATACCTGAGGTACATGCAGTATTTCATGTACTATACCTGATGTACATACTGTACATAGTGTACTACACCTGAGGTACATACTATACTTAGTGTACTATACCTGATCATGTATAGTACACTAAGTATAGTATGTACCTCGGGTGTAGTACATCCTCGGGTGTAGTACATACCTCAGGTATAGTACATGTACAGTAAATACTACTATACCTCAGGTGCATACTGTACTCAGTGTACTATACCTGAGATGCATACTGTACTTAGTGTACTATACCTGAGGTGCATACTGTACTTAGTGTACTATACCTCAGGTACCTACTGTACTTAGTGTACTATACCTGAGGTGCATACTGTACTTAGTGTACTATACCTGATGTGCATACTGTACTTAGTGTACTATACATAAGGTGCATACTGTACTTAGTGTACTATACCTGAGGTGCATACTGTACTTAGTGTACTATACCTGAGGTGCATACCGAAGTACGTGTCGGTTAATGCTCGGTTTGTGTCTCCTCCCAGAATTGAGGACAGCTCCAGTCTTGAGATGACAGTCCCATGCAGATGGGCCATCCTTGTTGACAGTAATCTCTGCTATGTGCCTGTAGGTGACCCTCCCCCTCCCTCCTGTGTGTGTGTGTGTGTGTGTGTGTGTGTGTGTGTGTGTGTGTGTGTGTGTGTGTGTGTGTGTGTGTGAGAGAGAGAGAGAGAGAGAGAGAGAGCGAGCGAGAGAGAGAGAGCGGTTGAGTTAAGGTCTCAGACGGTGTCTACTCGGTGGTTCCGCTCCGAAGGTCCAGGCACGGGGAGCTCCTCACGGCTGTCACTTTGAGGCGCCGCAGCTCTCGTTCCAGGAACGCCACTCCCCTGCCTCACCCCCCTCCCTCCTACCTCTCCCCTGCCTCCCTGCCACACCCCCCTCCCTCCTACCTCTCCCCTGCCTCCCTGCCTCACACCCTCCCTCCTACCTCTCCCCTGCCTCCCTACCTCACCCCCTCCCTCCTACCTCTCCCCTGCCTCCCTGCCACACCCCCTCCCTCCTACCTCTCCCCTGCCTCCCTACCTCACCCCCTCCCTCCTACCTCTCCCCTGCCTCCCTGACTCACCCCCTCCCTCCTACCTCTCCCCTGCCTCCCTGCCTCACCCCCTCCGTCCTACCTCTCCCCTGCTCCCTGACTCACCCCCTCCCTCCTACCTCTCCCCTGCCTCCCTGCCTCACCCCCTCCCTCCTACCTCTCCCCTGCCTCCCTGCCTCACCCCCTCCCTCCTACCTCTCCCCTGCCTCCCTGCCTCACCCCCTCCCTCCTACACCCGCCCCCCGCTGATTAGTTCCCCTCTCTGGGAAAATGGAGGCAACATTCTGACAATATGCATCCCAAATATGTTGTATCCTTCCTGTTCTTTCTTTCTTTCTTTCTTTCTTTCTTTCTTTCTTTCTTTCTTTCTTTCTTTCTTTCTTTCTTTCTTTCTTGGCGGAGCATTCCATCACAGTTGTCAGGAAGTGTAACATTTTCTTTCGAGGCGTGATTACTACGGGGGCTGCGTACTATATTTATTTTTCGCTGGGCCCGCCGATCACCAGAGCAATTAAAAACTGTAAATAAGGCAGCCCACGCCGCCGCAGTCCAAACAATGGCGTCTCGTAGGACGGTTTTGTTTGAAGGGGTGCTGTGGCGGGGACGTGCGCTCTGTACACACACACGCTCTCCCCTCCCTCTCTCCCTCCGACCCCGACGGTAATTAGAACGCGCCCGTCCTCCCCCCGGTGGTTGCGCGGGGCGTCCGGCCGCAGCTCGGCGCAATCACACCGACGCGTCTTTCACACACAAGATGAAGTTGTTTACTTTTGTGTTTGGCTCTCGCATTACGAAGCCATACTTTGGTTCGCGGCGAGGCAGAGATAATGTAATCGTGCCAGCGACATGTGTTCGGGGGGAGGAGGGAGAGGAGACAGGCCCTGACGGCTACCGTGGGCGCCGCGGTCGGACACACACGCACAAACGCACACGCTGACACACAACGAACAAGGGAGATACATTAGGGCTTGGGGGAGGGAGAAAGTTTCCAAAGGGGGCGTGTGGGGAGAGTCTGTCGGAACTCCTGTCTGAGCAGAGCTGAGCTGTACCCCACTGTTCATATGCGGTACAGTAGGCCTGTAAGGCATGTTGATATTAAAGGAATGGTGTCCTCACAGTTGTTGCAGTATATCTGCCAGCTATCGCCAGCCAAGGTCTGCTAGCTCCTGCCTAGCGCGAGGGCCAATCCCAACCTCCCTGGGCCCATATCCCCATCTGTAGCCTGGCACCGACTCAGGAAGTGATCTTTCTAAACTAGAACAATTTAATTATCATCCCTGATAAGAGGATGATATCGATAGCCTCTCTCAAGCGCTCGCACAAGCGGAGACATTGTTCCCTACCTGTATGTTCACAGCCCTGTAGTGTTGCGGCAAACCCCGGTCCAAACACAACAAACTACTATCCTATCTGTGTTTCTTTCCACAGAGACAAAAGGGCTCTTTGTAGTTTGGTTGCGGGGGAGACATGTGGAACATGTCATGTACTGTATTTGGTGTCAGGATGTGCGTATGCTGTTTCCGCCTCCCTCCCCCCCCCCAACCCCCCTCTCCGCCCCCCCCACACACCCCCCTCCACACACCCCCTCCACACCCCTCCCTCAACCTGCTCATGAATTACTAAAGAGTGGAGCTTGGGCAGGTTGGAAAGAGGGAGGAGAGGAAGAGAGATTCAGAGAGAAAAGATGGAGGGAGGGGGGGAGAGTGCGGGAAATAGAGAGAGAGGGAGAGGGAAGGGGAGAGGGTGAGAGCATCGGCTCAGCATCAAGGCGGGCGAGGCGGCGGGCGCGGCGCTGCGAGGGTGCCAGGCTCCGTGGGCCACGCCGCGGGCTGTATGCCTTACCAAGATCCTGTTTACAGTCAGCAGAGGAAGCTGCCAGCCTGCCCCATTTCCATAACCGCGCCCGCGGCCCTCGGCAAGGAACCCATTCTTCTCTCTGCTCTCTCTCTCTCTCTCTGCTCTCTCTCTCTGCTCTCTCTTCTCTCTCTCTCTTCTCTCTCTCTGCTCTCTCTCTTCTCTCTCTCTCTCTCTTCTCTCTCTCTGCTCTCTCTCTCTTCTCTCTCTCTCTCTCTCCTCTCTGTCTGCTCTCTCTCTCTCTCTCTCTTCTCTCTCTCTTCTCTCTCTCTCTCTTCTCTTCTTCCTCTTTTTCTCCTTGCTCTCTTCCCACCTTCCTGAACTTAACCCCTAAACCCCCACCCCAGCCTTCATCCCTCACCTCATCTTCCTCCTCCTGCTCCTCTTACGCCTCTTCCTCCTCCTCCTCCTCCTCTTTCTCCTCTTCCTCCTCTTCTTCCTCCTCTTCCCTCTCCACCTGCTCCTCTTCCTCCTCTTCCTTATCTTCCTCCTCTTCCGCCTCCTCTTCCTTCACCTCCTCCTCCTCTTCCTCCTCCTGCTCTTTCTCCTCTTGCTCTATCTCTTCTTCCTCCTTCCCCTCCACCTCCTCCAACTCTTCCTCCTCTTCCTTCACCTCCTCCTCCTACTCTTCCTCCTCCTGCTCTTTCTCCTCTTCCTCCTCCCCCTCCACCTCCTTCTCTTCCTCCTCTTCCACCTCCTCCTCCTCCTCCTCCTCCTCCTCTTCCTCTTCCTTCACCTCCTCCTCCTCCTCTTCCTCCTCCTCTTCCTCCTCCTGCTCTTTCTCCTCTTCCTCCTCCCCCTCCTCCTCTTCCTCCTCTTCCACCTCCTCCTCCTCTTCCTCCTCCCCCTCCTCCTCTTCCTCCTCTTCCTCCTCCCCCTCCACCTCCTCCTCTTCCTCCTCTTCCACCTCCTCCTCCTCTTTCTCCTCTTCCTCTTCCTCCTCCTCCTCTTCATCCTCTTCATCTTCCTCCTCCTCTTCCTCCTCCTGCTCTTTCTCTTCTTCCTCCTCCTTCCCCTCCACCTCCTCCTCCTCTTCCTCCTCCTCCTCCACCTCCTCCTCCTCTTCATCCTCCTCCTCCACCTCCTCCTCCTCCTCCACCTCCTCCTCCTCCTCCTCCTCCTCCTCCTCCTCCTCTTTGTCAAGGTCTTAGAGATGGTCCTGGCAGGACTGGGTCTTCCCCAGGTGCTGGCTACAGCCACAGTAGAACAAGAGTGTGTGTGTGTGTGTGTGTGTGTGTGTGTCACCCAGGGTCAGGGCCAGTTTTGGTGCAGGAGCGTGTATGAGCAGGGCCGGGTACGAGATGTACCGCGCTGTACCTGTCCTGGGAGCTAAGGGGAAGCCCGGGGGCCGTGACAGACGTGTGTGTGTGTGTGTGTGTGTGTTTGTGTGTATGTGTGTGTGTGTGTGTGTGTGTGTATGTGTGTGTGTGTGCGCGTGTGCTCTTTCACACGGTCCCCATGGCCTCAGATGTCAGAGCGTGAGAGTGACTGCCAGACGAGAGCGTTGTACAGGACTGTGTTCCCCTCCCCCCTCCCCCCCCCCCCCCGGCCTGTGACGTTAACCGGGTTTGAAGGTAAGTAGGTAGCAGAGAGAGAGAGAGGGAGGGAGGGAGAGAGAGAGAGATTGAGAGACAGAGATTGAGAGAGAGAGAGATTGAGAGAAGGAGAGACAGATTGAGAGAAAGAGAGACAGAGATTGAGAGAAAGAGAGACAGAGGGAGATGGAGATAGAGAGACAAAGATGGAGGGAGAGAGAGAGAACAGAGTCTGCTTTTTAGAGCATTAACTGAAGGGAGTGGTACAGGGCCGCCTCACCATCTCTCAGGTGACTTTCAGATGGCGCCAGGCGACTGCGTGTTCAGGTACACCCCCCCCCCCCACCCCGTAAGGAAGACCACTACACGAAGAAGCCATTTGTAGCCCCTCCGTGCCCCGGGACCAGGATGTAGTACCAGGGCACCGTGGGACACATTGGCCTTGCTGTGTGTGTGTTTCCACACGCCATCGCCCCCCCCCCCCCCCTCCCGTACGTGTAAGCCCCCTGTTACTACCCCGGCGAACGTGTGTGTGTGTGTGTGTTTACGTCTGTCTCCTCCTCGCTCCCTCTGGGCTGACTGTGGAGGCTCCATGCACACACACACACACACACACACACACACACACACACACACACACACACACACACCCGCATAGAGAGGTAGTTCTGTCCTGGTAACAGGGGAGGCTGAAGTGTAGTGGGGAGGGTTTGAGGGGGGGGGGGGTGGGGTCACTGAGGCAGAATGGAGGAAGGGAGAGGAGAGGAGAGGAGATAGCCAGTCAGGTAGCCCCTGAGGGGGCCAGGGGGCATTGGGCCAGAGTTAACCCCGCCCCCCCCAGAGTTAACCCCGCCCCCGCCCTCCCCACCCCCCCGTCCAACACACACACACACACACACACACTCTCTCTCTCCCAACCCTTCAGACTGCACTCAAACAGCACGATCGATTTGTCCGGCCGATAGGTCGGCTAATGTGTTAAACACGCCTCTTTTCACATCCTGCCTTGAATGATGTGCGTGCGTGTGCGCGCGTGTGTCTGACCGCGTGTATCGTCTATAACCTGGGCTCGGGTTAACTGGGTGTGACGGCACTAAAAGGCCTTTTTCCTACCTAACCCCCCCCACCAAGGCAAGGGTACCGCCCATCAGGTGGCGCCGTTGGCCTCACGGGTCGCCCCCCCAGCGTCCGGCCTGGCCCGGCCCCTGGCACACACAGCTCTGTTGTCACTAATAGGAAGACATAAGTCAGGGAGCCGTTAGCCTCTGACACCCCCACGTCTGACGGAGCCGCCGGGGACTGTGGGAAAAGCGCGTCGAGACCCGTCGGTCCCCTCCAGATCCCGTCCGCCACATCCTGTCCGGCAGGATGTTTACGTTAATTTTAGGCGCGGGGCTGGATGATTTTTTCACACGATCCTGGGATCGGCAGGGGGCGTGCGTCAGCACATGTGACCGCCGCGCCACGGCGATGGTCGAGAAGACCGCGTTTACGTAACGTGGCGTGGTCGGCGTCCTCCCGGGGACGCGTTAGCGTTAGCGTTGTGTCTTTGCGTGGGTAGCGCGCAAAGACACAGCCGTCGGCGCTAGGCCGCTCGGCCTGTTCCAGAACACAACCCCGCGGCCCACGCAGGAGGAACTCAAAGGGACTTGGCAACGTGCTCAACACTTCATGAAAGAACAATTCTGAAAACAAAAGACGAGTGTTGTAACACTAGTAGTTTTTAATTAAATCACACCTCATTGCAAAGAGCCGGGGGTGTAGTCTCTGTACTCGTACGCTAACAGGTGTCGAGGTATGTTCAAATAAATAAAAGAACCTCAGGGGGCGTGTGTGACATTCAAGCGCTTCCCACGCTCCAACGGTAACCTGGTACGAACACGGCATGAGTTGCGGCGCGCTTCATCATCGGTCGTGAACGGCCAGCGTGGGATGACGCTAACGTTTCCTCGTTCCGGCGTGGCCGACCGTCACTGCGTTGCAGACTCTGCGTTTGCCGTGGCTCGGAGTCAGAGGAGCGCGTAGCCGGCCCCTCTCAGAGACGAGAGACGGAGCCGATTACAGGAGGCTTCATCAGCAGAAGCCTCTGACAAAAACAAAATGGCCGCCGCAGCTGGACGCTAAATGGTAAATGGACTGCACTTATATATCGCTTTTCCACCTTAGCGGCACTCAAAGCGCTTTACAATGGCCTCTCATTCACCCATTCACACACACTCACACACCAATGGCGGTAGCTGCCATGCAAGGTGCTAACCTGCTCATTGGGAGCAATTTGGGGTTAGGTGTCTTGCTCAAGGACACTTCGACATGTGGACAGCCGGAGCTGGGATTCGAACCCCTGACCCTTCGATCATTGAACAACCCGCTCTACCAACTGAGCTACAGCCGCCCCACCCCCGCTAGTCCTCCACCCCCGCTAGTCCCCCACCCCCGCTAGTCCCCCACCCCCGCTAGTCCCCCACCCCCGCTAGTCCCCCACCCCCAGCCCTCCCTCTCTCGTCGCGCGCCGCCATCAGCCGCTCGCCTGCATCGTTAAGCAGAGAGGACAGGGGACTAATTGCGGGGACAAGATATTCCCGGGTTCTGTTTGTCTGGGCCCGGTCCAGAAAGCGTGTTTACCTCAACCCCTGTTGTCAGCCTCGCGCTAGACACGACACACACGCACACACACACGCACGCACACACACTCGGCTCTGATTTAACCGGAGGCAATGCCCCCCCCCCTCCCTGCGCCGCCTCCTCCTCGCGCCCACCCCCTTCCGCCTTCATCAAAGATTCATACAGGCAAGGTTCTCAATGATTTCCTGTCTCTTCGCGTATTCACAGCGTGCGGTCCTGGTCCGCTGCTGTCCCGCCGGGTGGACGGAGGAAGTCAGGCGGAGCCGGAGCAGAAGTGGCGGCCCGGGCGGAGGCGGCGCGGACCGGGCGCCGGACGATGACATGTTGATGTTTGAGCGAGAATGTTAGGAGTCCCATGTGAGGAAGCTAGCTAAGCCCCACCCCACCCTAGCCTACCCTAGCTGGTCTCTCATCCCCATTCCCCCCCCTTCCCCCCCCCCCCGCTCTCTCTCTCTCTCTCTCTCTCTCTCTCTCTCTCTCTTCTGCCCCAGCCCTTATGATCCTGTGCACCCAGCATCAGCTCTGGACCTAAATACAGATCACTGACAGAGCCCAAGTCTGTGCCCGCCCCAGTGTGTGTGTGTGTGTGTGTGTGTGTGTGTGTGTGTTTGCTGTGCTATTTAGGGAGGCTCACCCAGATCGGGTCCAGTCAGCCGGTACCCCGGACGGGGGCCTGGCGGTTCTGGTACCAGGGGCTGCCGACCCCGCCACTCCTCCTGACCGCGGAGCGGTTCTGGGGTGGCTAAACGCCGGACTGAACCGGTTTGGTCGCGGTGACTGAGAGCTAAGCTGGTCTGGGACCCAGCCCTCCTCTGGACCAGCTGTGTGGCTCAGTGCGGGGTTACCCCCGCCCGGCTGACCCCGGATCAGATCTTAAGTCTGGGAATGAGGACGTCTTGAGTCAGATAGGATGCGGAGGGTCAGAGACCCAGGGATTAGTGCAAGAGGAAACAAACTAGTCGATCCACCCTCCTATGCTCTCCGATCCTGTTGGCTTATGGCTGTGGTGTTGCCATTGTCCTGAATGGGAAATCAACTTCAGTCTACAATTGTTTATGTCTTTACCTCAATACACTTGAACTGTAGACCAAAAACATTCACATCTGCCTAAAAACACAGACAGAATAAGGAAGCAGACATACATGAGTTATGTCTAGTCAGGTTATGTTTGAATAGTGATGTTAGCCACTCTTTGTTGGTACAGTATAAACAAAGGATCGGGTGTTCTTCCAAATAAAACCAATATGCTCATGAGCTTATATCACTGGGCGTGAATATTAATGCTGTTAGACAAATAGTACTGATGCCACTACTTGTTTCAACACAAACACCTTGTTCCCTTCCAACACCCATGCATTTGAATACAGTTGAAATACTATACATACTGTATGCGTTATTAACCACATATACGCTTGCATGCACACACACACGCACACCCACACACACACACACACACACACACACACACACACACACACACACACTACAGCCCCGAATAGGCTGAAACAAAACCCATGTTCACACAGCAGAGGTGATGCAGAAGCTCAAACACCTGGCAGAGCACACTCCTTTGTCGCACACACGCGCACATACACGTGTACGCGCGCACGCACACGCACACAAGCATGCACACACACATACACACGCACACACACACACAAACAAACACGGCTTCTTTCTCAGGCTAAAAGAAAGTACCAGAACGTGTGGGACTATTTTTTTTTTGTGTGTTTGTTTAGAGAAACCACTAATGCCGATGGGAAAATGCTACTTGTAAGTTAAAACCATCAAGGCATGTTCAGTGCGCACACAAGCTCCTGCTGTAATCTGGCGGAGGTATTTTTTTGGTCATAGATGCAGACTAAAACCAAAGAAAACCTCATCTTTGTTCCACTGGTCTGGAGAAGAAGAGGAGTCTGTTTCCTTTACGTGTTCCCTCTCTCCGAGCTGGTTGTCCTTTTTCCTCAGGCCTACAGTTTGCTCCGATCCACCTCCTCCCCAATTATATCATCACTGTTGGATTACCCATCATTATGTTTATGACACATCTGACTTGCTCTAGTGTTTTATGGTCCTTTGTGGCTTCGGCTCTTTGTTTAAGGGTATTTCCCAATGTCCCATCCCTCCTCTCCCGTCTTGAAGCTAACGCTATAGAAGCCGTGTGATTTATGTATTGTCCCTCGTGAACTTCCCATAGCTCCACAGTGTGTGTGTGTGTGTGTGTTTGTGTGTGTGTGATTCTTTTTGTAAATGCTTGCCTTTGCACAATGAAGAGGTTGGCCTTACGCAGATTTAAATGTCAGACTAGGTCATGACGAGCCATCTTCTTTGGGCGCCAGCCTTTAAGCGCTCTGTCAATAACAAGCACGCGGAAACAACGGTCCTGTGTGTGTTTCACGTTTATAGGTTGTGTGTTCTGTTCTGTTCGGGGGAAGTTCAGTGTTTGATAATGGTGGGAATAATCCTCCAACGAGGTGTTTACATGTCGAGTATCATTGTCGAGTTTCATTGCTGCGGTTAATTTGTAGCTCTTGTTGATTCATGACTCATGTTCTAGATTTATGGCCCTGTGTGTGTGTGTGTGTGTGTGTGTGTGTGTGTGTGTGTGTGTGTGTGTGTGTGTGTGTGTGTGTATGTGGGTGGGTGGGTGGGTGGGTGAGAGAGGGCAGGAGGCTGTGAACACACACACACTCTCTCACTGACATCATCCCGCTGAGGTCACACAGGAAGTGAGGTCACGCCGCGTTTTTTTTTTCCCACCGCTCTTCCGGGCTCACTCTCTCCTCGCCTGTCTCCTCGCCTCTCTCCTCACCTATCTCCTCCGGGCCGAGGAGCATGCGAAGAAACACCTCGGAGAAACCCGAGACGCGCCGTGCGACGGTTTAAAGCTTCCTCCCTCAGTTTAGCGCCATGAAGGGCTGCGAACTCAACACCTCCTCCCCTGCAGCTAGCAGGACGACCCTAGCCAACCAGTCCCGGGTACAATACCTATAATTAGCCGGGCCAGGTTGACCCGGCCATTGTCAGCAGGAGACAGGTGGGGATTGTGCTCGTCTGGGCCGACCTTATCATGTGACCGGGGTCAGGTGTCGGGGGGGGGGGGGGGGGGGCTGTGTAGCCGTCCGGGCAGGCCTCATCCATCATGGCTGGTTATTGCTCTTTTCAGATGATGATGCCCACAAGGCAGGTTTGTGTGTGTGTGTGTGTGTGTGTATGCGCCTGTGTGTGTGTGTCTGTGCGCCTGTGTGTGTGTGTGTCTGTATGCTCATGTGTGTTCGTGCATGCGTGCGTGTGTATGCATGTGTCTGTGTGTATGTGTGTGTCTATGTGTGTGTGTGTGTGTCTATGTGTGTGTATGTCTATGTGTGTGTCTATGTGTGTGTGTGTCTATGTGTGTGTGTGTGTGTGTGTGTCTATGTGTGTGTGTGTGTCTATATGTGTGTGTGTGTCTATATGTGTGTGTGTCTATGTGTGTGTGTGTCTATGTGTGTGTGTCTATATTTGTGTGTGTGTCTATGTGTGTGTGTGTCTATGTGTGTGTGTGTCTATGTGTGTGTGTCTATGTGTGTGTGTGTGTGTGTGTCTATGTGTGTGTGTGTGTGTCTATGTGTGTGTGCGGCGCAGTGACGAGGTGGGCTGAAATGATGTCTTTACAGGAACGCTCGCGGAGCAACAGGTTTTCACAGCCACAGCTAGCGAGCGTGTAAAGAGTTAGTGCTCCCAGCCTCGCTGTAACCCCCTTCCTGATCCCCTGTCAGATTTATGGCTCTTCAACTGCTGGGCTGTGAAAAAGTGCAAACACTCACAGGCTCGTAACCTCTTTACCCTCTCCATCAAGCCTCTTAATGCTCCATTTTCTCTCCTGGGCTGTATAAATAAACAGCGTCATCATGAAAAACTCAAATGTCTCTTTAAACCAACTCTAATTAGTTTTCCCCCAGTATATCAAAATGTTTCACGTTGGTATTTGGCAACATGTGGCCCCGAAGGATGATGGCAGGGGTCGTGTGTGTGTGTGCGCGTGTACGTGTGTGTGTGTGTGCGTGCACGTACGTGCATGTTGGGTCCCAGCTGATATCTGGCCGGCTCCTCCAGAGTAAACGTTTGTTTTTGACTCGTCCTCAGAGCCCAGCTGGCTTAGCGTTAGCGCTCGGTTAGCGTTAGCTTTAGCTTAGCGCCGGAGCTCTCACAGGTGGCTGGGAGGCGGCCCGCCCTCCCCTACCTCATCCCACACACACACACACACACACACACACACACACACACACACACACACACTCAGCCCTAGAGGGATGATCCATCTCTCCCCCCCCTGTCGGAAGAACAAACGACCAGGAGGCCCCTGTCTGTTTGTGCTGTTCCTGTTTTTTTTATTAGAACCTGATTGCATTTCACCAAAAGTTGCCTGCTCGTAAATTTTGCGCCGGTGTTGACATTAGGCCACATTCCATCCCCTCGCCCCAAGAGCAGCGCGCGGGGGCGCTGGGTAATTTGTTACGCCGTTAAGCGCCTAATGGACGTCCACCTGGTTCGAGCGTGGCGGCGGCTGGGCCCCGCCCCCTTTGCGCGTCCAGACTGCAATTGTGTTTTATTGCCCCAATTATAAAGGCTATTTAGCGGCTACCTTTGCTGCTTTGTGTGTTTTCGCGTGGCATCTGGTTCGCCGAGAGCTCCAGACACCGGCAGCCAGACCACATCAAACGGACCGGGTGGAGGTGCGTGCGTGCGCGTGCGTCCGTATGTGTGTGTGTGTGTGTGCGCGTGTGTATGTGTGTGTGTTAAAGTGGCTGGGGGCACGCCGTGCTTTCATCTGTCGATGCCCTGCCCCTGTCTCTGTCTCTGTGGCAGTGAACCGCCCTTGACCAACGCGGCGCGCCGACCGACGGCTGCCCGCGTGGCGCTAACCGGAGCCTCCCTCCCTCTCTGCCTCCCAGGGTCTCCTCCGTGTTCCCCCGGGCCCTCCAGGACTCCCGGAGGCTCAAATAAAGGACCCCTATTTGTTTCATGTGGTTTAATGAGCGTGCACCCAGTCAGCCTGCCAGCTGTGTGGCAGAGGGGGACCTCACAGCGTCTTGAGGGGGCGGGGGGGGGGCGGGGGGGCTGCCAGGGACACCGCCAGCCCCCGTAGGTAGCCGGGCCGCGTGCCGCCATTGTTCCCCCTGCACCTCCTCCGTCGTCGGCGGTGGCGTGTGTGTGTGTGTGTGTGGGAGGGAGACAGAAAGCAGCATTCCCCGGGCTGCCACAACCATTAATTAAAGGAAAGAGTGGATCAGATGTTAGTTTTATTAGCGGGCTCTTTAAAAGGAATTAAAATGAAAGGAACATATGTCACGCATTTGATCCCCCCCACACACTCACACACACACACACACACACACACACACGCCTCCCGTCTCCTCTCCTCC
>NC_140237.1:29523523-29533523 GCF_949987555.1 Borostomias antarcticus
CCAACTCTCCTCTTCCTCCTCTTCCTCTTCCTCCTCCTCCTCTTCCTCCTCCTGCTCTTTCTCTTCTTCCTCCTCCTTCCCCTCCACCTCCTCCTCCTCTTCCTCCTCCTCCACCTCCTCCTCCTCCTCCTCCTCCTCCTCCTCCTCCTCCACCTCCTCCTCCTCCTCCTCCTCCTCCTCCTCTTTGTCAAGGTCTTAGAGATGGTCCTGGCAGGACTGGGTCTTCCCCAGGTGCTGGCTACAGCCACAGTAGAACAAGAGTGTGTGTGTGTGTGTGTGTGTCACCCAGGGTCAGTGGGTAGCCATGTTCTATTTTGGTGCAGGAGCGTGTATGAGCAGGGCCGGGTACGAGATGTACCGCGCTGTACCTGTCCTGGGAGCTAAGGGGAAGCCCGGGGGCCGTGACAGACGTGTGTGTGTGTGTGTGTGTTTGTGTGTATGTGTGTGTGTGTGTGTGTGTGTGTGTGTATGTGTGTGTGTGTGCGCGTGTGCTCTTTCACACGGTCCCCATGGCCTCAGATGTCAGAGCGTGAGAGTGACTGCCAGACGAGAGCGTTGTACAGGACTGTGTTCCCCTCCCCCCTCCCCCCCCCCCGGCCTGTGACGTTAACCGGGTTTGAAGGTAAGTAGGTAGCAGAGAGAGAGAGAGGGAGGGAGGGAGAGAGAGAGAGATTGAGAGACAGAGATTGAGAGAGAGAGAGAGAGATTGAGAGAAGGAGAGACAGATTGAGAGAAAGAGAGACAGAGATTGAGAGAAAGAGAGACAGAGAGGGAGATGGAGATAGAGAGACAAAGATGGAGGGAGAGAGAGAACAGAGTCTGCTTTTTAGAGCATTAACTGAAGGGAGTGGTACAGGGCCGCCTCACCATCTCTCAGGTGACTTTCAGATGGCGCCAGGCGACTGCGTGTTCAGGTACACGCCCCCCCCCACCCCCCCCCGTAAGGAAGACCACTACCCTCCGTGCCCCGGGACCAGGATGTAGTACCAGGGCACCGTGGGACACATTGGCCTTGCTGTGTGTGTGTGTTTCCACACGCCATCGCCCCCCCCCTCCCGTACGTGTAAGACCCCCGTTACTACCCCAGCGAACGTGTGTGTGTGTGTGTGTTTACGTCTGTCTCCTCCTCGCTCCCTCTGGGCTGACTGTGGAGGCTCCATGCACACACACACACGCATAGAGAGGTAGTTCTGTCCTGGTAACAGGGGAGGCTGAAGTGTAGTGGGGAGGGTTTGAGGGGGGGGGGGGTGGGGTCACTGAGGCAGAATGGAGGAAGGGAGAGGAGAGGAGAGGAGACAGCCAGTCAGGTAGCCCCTGAGGGGGCCAGGGGGCATTGGGCCAGAGTTAACCCCGCCCCCCCCAGAGTTAACCCCGCCCCCGCCCTCCCCACCCCCCCGTCCAACACACACACACACACACACACACACTCTCTCTCTCCCAACCCTTCAGACTGCACTCAAACAGCACGATCGATTTGTCCGGCCGATAGGTCGGCTAATGTGTTAAACACGCCTCTTTTCACATCCTGCCTTGAATGATGTGCGTGCGTGTGCGCGCGTGTGTCTGACCGCGTGTATCGTCTATAACCTGGGCTCGGGTTAACTGGGTGTGACGGCACTAAAAGGCCTTTTTCCTACCTAACCCCCCCCACCAAGGCAAGGGTACCGCCCATCAGGTGGCGCCGTTGGCCTCACGGGTCGCCCCCCCAGCGTCCGGCCTGGCCCAGCCCCTGGCACACACAGCTCTGTTGTCACTAATAGGAAGACATAAGTCAGGGAGCCGTTAGCCTCTGACACCCCCACGTCTGACGGAGCCGCCGGGGACTGTGGGAAAAGCGCGTCGAGACCCGTCGGTCCCCTCCAGATCCCGTCCGCCACATCCTGTCCGGCAGGATGTTTACGTTAATTTTAGGCGCGGGGCTGGATGATTTTTTCACACGATCCTGGGATCGGCAGGGGGCGTGCGTCAGCACATGTGACCGCCGCGCCACGGCGATGGTCGAGAAGACCGCGTTTACGTAACGTGGCGTGGTCGGCGTCCTCCCGGGGACGCGTTAGCGTTAGCGTTGTGTCTTTGCGTGGGTAGCGCGCAAAGACACAGCCGTCGGCGCTAAGCCGCTCGGCCTGTTCCAGAACACAACCCCGCGGCCCACGCAGGAGGAACTCAAAGGGACTTGGCAACGTGCTCAACACTTCATGAAAGAACAATTCTGAAAACAAAAGACGAGTGTTGTAACACTAGTAGTTTTTAATTAAATCACACCTCATTGCAAAGAGCCGGGGGTGTAGTCTCTGTACTCGTACGCTAACAGGTGTCGAGGTATGTTCAAATAAATAAAAGAACCTCAGGGGGCGTGTGTGACATTCAAGCGCTTCCCACGCTCCAACGGTAACCTGGTACGAACACGGCATGAGTTGCGGCGTGCTTCATCATCGGTCGTGAACGGCCAGCGTGGGATGACGCTAACGTTTCCTCGTTCCGGCGTGGCCGACCGTCACTGCGTTGCAGACTCTGCGTTTGCCGTGGCTCGGAGTCAGAGGAGCGCGTAGCCGGCCCCTCTCAGAGACGAGAGACGGAGCCGATTACAGGAGGCTTCATCAGCAGAAGCCTCTGACAAAAACAAAATGGCCGCCGCAGCTGGACGCTAAATGGTAAATGGACTGCACTTATATATCGCTTTTCCACCTTAGCGGCACTCAAAGCGCTTTACAATGGCCTCTCATTCACCCATTCACACACACTCACACACCAATGGCGGTAGCTGCCATGCAAGGTGCTAACCTGCTCATTGGGAGCAATTTGGGGTTAGGTGTCTTGCTCAAGGACACTTCGACATGTGGACAGCCGGAGCTGGGATTCGAACCCCTGACCCTTCGATCATTGAACAACCCGCTCTACCAACTGAGCTACAGCCGCCCCACCCCCGCTAGTCCTCCACCCCCGCTAGTCCCCCACCCCCGCTAGTCCCCCACCCCCGCTAGTCCCCCACCCCCAGCCCTCCCTCTCTCGTCGCGCGCCGCCATCAGCCGCTCGCCTGCATCGTTAAGCAGAGAGGACAGGGGACTAATTGCGGGGACAAGATATTCCCGGGTTCTGTTTGTCTGGGCCCGGTCCAGAAAGCGTGTTTACCTCAACCCCTGTTGTCAGCCTCGCGCTAGACACGACACACACGCACACACACATGCACGCACACACACTCGGCTCTGATTTAACCGGAGGCAATGCCCCCCCCCCTCCCTGCGCCGCCTCCTCCTCGCGCCCACCCCCTTCCGCCTTCATCAAAGATTCATACAGGCAAGGTTCTCAATGATTTCCTGTCTCTTCGCGTATTCACAGCGTGCGGTCCTGGTCCGCTGCTGTCCCGCCGGGTGGACGGAGGAAGTCAGGCGGAGCCGGAGCAGAAGTGGCGGCCCGGGCGGAGGCGGCGCGGACCGGGCGCCGGACGATGACATGTTGATGTTTGAGCGAGAATGTTAGGAGTCCCATGTGAGGAAGCTAGCTAAGCCCCACCCCACCCTAGCCTACCCTAGCTGGTCTCTCATCCCCATTCCCCCCCCTTCCCCCCCCCCCGCTCTCTCTCTCTCTCTCTCTCTCTCTCTCTTCTGCCCCAGCCCTTATGATCCTGTGCACCCAGCATCAGCTCTGGACCTAAATACAGATCACTGACAGAGCCCAAGTCTGTGCCCGCCCCAGTGTGTGTGTGTGTGTGTGTGTGTGTGTGTGTGTGTTTGCTGTGCTATTTAGGGAGGCTCACCCAGATCGGGTCCAGTCAGCCGGTACCCCGGACGGGGGCCTGGCGGTTCTGGTACCAGGGGCTGCCGACCCCGCCACTCCTCCTGACCGCGGAGCGGTTCTGGGGTGGCTAAACGCCGGACTGAACCGGTTTGGTCGCGGTGACTGAGAGCTAAGCTGGTCTGGGACCCAGCCCTCCTCTGGACCAGCTGTGTGGCTCAGTGCGGGGTTACCCCCGCCCGGCTGACCCCGGATCAGATCTTAAGTCTGGGAATGAGGACGTCTTGAGTCAGATAGGATGCGGAGGGTCAGAGACCCAGGGATTAGTGCAAGAGGAAACAAACTAGTCGATCCACCCTCCTATGCTCTCCGATCCTGTTGGCTTATGGCTGTGGTGTTGCCATTGTCCTGAATGGGAAATCAACTTCAGTCTACAATTGTTTATGTCTTTACCTCAATACACTTGAACTGTAGACCAAAAACATTCACATCTGCCTAAAAACACAGACAGAAGAAGGAAGCAGACATACATGAGTTATGTCTAGTCAGGTTATGTTTGAATAGTGATGTTAGCCACTCTTTGTTGGTACAGTATAAACAAAGGATCGGGTGTTCTTCCAAATAAAACCAATATGCTCATGAGCTTATATCACTGGGCGTGAATATTAATGCTGTTAGACAAATAGTACTGATGCCACTACTTGTTTCAACACAAACACCTTGTTCCCTTCCAACACCCATGCATTTGAATACAGTTTAAATACTATACATACTGTATGCGTTATTAACCACATATACGCTTGCATGCACACACACACGCACACCCACACCCACACACACACACACACACACACACACACACTACAGCCCCGAATAGGCTGAAACAAAACCCATGTTCACACAGCAGAGGTGATGCAGAAGCTCAAACACCTGGCAGAGCACACTCCTTTGTCGCACACACGCGCACATACACGTGTACGCGCGCACGCACACGCACACAAGCATGCACACACACATACACACGCACACACACACACAAACAAACACGGCTTCTTTCTCAGGCTAAAAGAAAGTACCAGAACGTGTGGGACTATTTTTTTTTTGTGTGTTTGTTTAGAGAAACCACTAATGCCGATGGGAAAATGCTACTTGTAAGTTAAAACCATCAAGGCATGTTCAGTGCGCACACAAGCTCCTGCTGTAATCTGGCGGAGGTATTTTTTTGGTCATAGATGCAGACTAAAACCAAAGAAAACCTCATCTTTGTTCCACTGGTCTGGAGAAGAAGAGGAGTCTGTTTCCTTTACGTGTTCCCTCTCTCCGAGCTGGTTGTCCTTTTTCCTCAGGCCTACAGTTTGCTCCGATCCACCTCCTCCCCAATTATATCATCACTGTTGGATTACCCATCATTATGTTTATGACACATCTGACTTGCTCTAGTGTTTTATGGTCCTTTGTGGCTTCGGCTCTTTGTTTAAGGGTATTTCCCAATGTCCCATCCCTCCTCTCCCGTCTTGAAGCTAACGCTATAGAAGCCGTGTGATTTATGTATTGTCCCTCGTGAACTTCCCATAGCTCCACAGTGTGTGTGTGTGTGTGTGTTTGTGTGTGTGTGATTCTTTTTGTAAATGCTTGCCTTTGCACAATGAAGAGGTTGGCCTTACGCAGATTTAAATGTCAGACTAGGTCATGACGAGCCATCTTCTTTGGGCGCCAGCCTTTAAGCGCTCTGTCAATAACAAGCACGCGGAAACAACGGTCCTGTGTGTGTTTCACGTTTATAGGTTGTGTGTTCTGTTCTGTTCGGGGGAAGTTCAGTGTTTGATAATGGTGGGAATAATCCTCCAACGAGGTGTTTACATGTCGAGTATCATTGTCGAGTTTCATTGCTGCGGTTAATTTGTAGCTCTTGTTGATTCATGACTCATGTTCTAGATTTATGGCCCTGTGTGTGTGTGTGTGTGTGTGTGTGTGTGTGTGTGTGTGTGTGTGTGTGTGTGTATGTGGGTGGGTGGGTGGGTGTGTGAGAGAGGGCAGGAGGCTGTGAACACACACACACTCTCTCACTGACATCATCCCGCTGAGGTCACACAGGAAGTGAGGTCACACGCCGCGTTTTTTTTTTTTCCACCGCTCTTCCGGGCTCACTCTCTCCTTGCCTCTCTCCTCGCCTATCTCCTCCGGGCCGAGGAGCATGCGAAGAAACACCTCGGAGAAACCCGAGACGCGCCGTGCGACGGTTTAAAGCTTCCTCCCTCAGTTTAGCGCCATGAAGGGCTGCGAACTCAACACCTCCTCCCCTGCAGCTAGCAGGACGACCCTAGCCAACCAGTCCCAGGTACAATACCTATAATTAGCCGGGCCAGGTTGACCCGGCCATTGTCAGCAGGAGACAGGTGGGGATTGTGCTCGTCTGGGTCGACCTTATCATGTGACCGGGGTCAGGTGTCGGGGGGGGGGGGGGGGGGGGCTGTGTAGCCATCCGGGCAGGCCTCATCCATCATGGCTGGTTATTGCTCTTTTCAGATGATGATGCCCACAAGGCAGGTTTGTGTGTGTGTGTGTGTGTGTGTGTGTGTGTGTGTGCCTGTGTTTGTGTGTGTGTGTGTGTGTGTGTGTATGCGCCTGTGTGTGTGTGTCTGTGCGCCTGTGTGTGTGTGTGTGTGTGTGTGTGTCTGTACGTGCATGTGTGTTCGTGCATGCGTGCGTGTGTATGCATGTGTCTGTGTGTATGTGTGTGTCTATGTGTGTGTGTGTGTGTCTATATGTGTGTGTATGTCTATGTGTGTGTCTATGTGTGTGTGTGTGTCTATATGTGTGTGTGTGTCTATATGTGTGTGTGTGTCTATATGTGTGTGTGTGTCTATGTGTGTGTGTGTGTGTCTATATGTGTGTGTGTGTCTATGTGTGTGTGTGTCTATGTGTGTGTGTGTATGTGTGTGTGTGTGTGTGTCTATATGTGTGTGTGTGTCTATATGTGTGTGTGTGTCTATGTGTGTGTGTGTATGTGTGTGTGTGTGTGTCTATATGTGTGTGTGTGTCTATATGCGTGTGTGTGTCTATATGTGTGTGTGTGTGTGTGTGTGTGTCTGTGTGTATGTGTGTGTGTGTGTCTATGTGTGTGTGTGTGTGTGTCTATGTGTGTATGTGTGTGTCTATGTGTGTGTGTGTGTGTGTGTCTGTGTGTATGTGTGTGTGTGTGTGTCTATGTGTGTGTGTGTGTGTATGTGTGTGTGTGTGTGTGTATGTGTGTGTGTGTGTGTGTGTGTGTGTGTGTCTATGTGTGTGTGTGTGTGTGTGTGTGTCTGTGTGTGTGTGTGTGTGTGTGTGTGTGTGTGTGTGTGTGTGTGTGTGTGTGTGTGCGGCGCAGTGACGAGGTGGGCTGAAATGATGTCTTTACAGGAACGCTCGCGGAGCAACAGGTTTTCACAGCCACAGCTAGCGAGCGTGTAAAGAGTTAGTGCTCCCAGCCTCGCTGTAACCCCCTTCCTGATCCCCTGTCAGATTTATGGCTCTTCAACTGCTGGGCTGTGAAAAAGTGCAAACACTCACAGGCTCGTAACCTCTTTACCCTCTCCATCAAGCCTCTTAATGCTCCATTTTCTCTCCTGGGCTGTATAAATAAACAGCGTCATCATGAAAAACTCAAATGTCTCTTTAAACCAACTCTAATTAGTTTTCCCCCAGTATATCAAAATGTTTCACGTTGGTATTTGGCAACATGTGGCCCCGAAGGATGATGGCAGGGGTCGTGTGTGTGTGTGCGCGTGCACGTGTGTGTGTGTGCGTGCACGTACGTGCATGTTGGGTCCCAGCTGATATCTGGCCGGCTCCTCCAGAGTAAACGTTTGTTTTTGACTCGTCCTCAGAGCCCAGCTGGCTTAGCGTTAGCGCTCGGTTAGCGTTAGCTTTAGCCTAGCGCCGGAGCTCTCACAGGTGGCTGGGAGGCGGCCCGCTCTCCCCTACCTCATCCCACACACACACACACACACACACACACACACACACACACACACACACACACTCAGCCCTAGAGGGATGATCCATCTCTCCCCCCCCTGTCGGAAGAACAAACGACCAGGAGGCCCCTGTCTGTTTGTGCTGTTCCTGTTTTTTTTATTAGAACCTGATTGCATTTCACCAAAAGTTGCCTGCTCGTAAATTTTGCGCCGGTGTTGACATTAGGCCACATTCCATCCCCTCGCCCCAAGAGCAGCGCGCGGGGGCGCTGGGTAATTTGTTACGCCGTTAAGCGCCTAATGGACGTCCACCTGGTTCGAGCGTGGCGGCGGCTGGGCCCCGCCCCCTTTGCGCGTCCAGACTGCAATTGTGTTTTATTGCCCCAATTATAAAGGCTATTTAGCGGCTACCTTTGCTGCTTTGTGTGTTTTCGCGTGGCATCTGGTTCGCCGAGAGCTCCAGACACCGGCAGCCAGACCACATCAAACGGACCTGGTGGAGGTGCGTGCGTGCGCGTGCGTCCGTGTGTGCGCGCGTGTGTATGTGTGTGTGTTAAAGTGGCTGGGGGCACGCCGTGCTTTCATCTGTCGATGCCCTGCCCTAATCTGTCTCTGTGGCAGTGAACCGCCCTTGACCAACGCGGCGCCGACTGACGGCTGCCCGCGTGGCGCTAACCGGAGCCTCCCTCCCTCTCTGCCTCCCAGGGTCTCCTCTGTGTTCCCCCGGGCCCTCCAGGACTCCCGGAGGCTCAAATAAAGGACCCCTATTTGTTTCATGTGGTTTAATGAGCGTGCACCCAGTCAGCCTGCCAGCTGTGTGGCAGAGGGGGACCTCACAGCGTCTTGAGGGGGCGGGGGGGGGGCGGGGGGGCGGCCAGGGACACCGCCAGCCCCCGTAGGTAGCCGGGCCGCGTGCCGCCATTGTTCCCCCTGCACCTCCTCCGTCGTCGGCGGTGGCGTGTGTGTGTGTGTGTGTGGGAGGGAGACAGAAAGCAGCATTCCCCGGGCTGCCACAACCATTAATTAAAGGAAAGAGTGGATCAGATGTTAGTTTTATTAGCGGGCTCTTTAAAAGGAATTAAAATGAAAGGAACATATGTCACGCATTTGATCCCCCCCACACACTCACACACACACACACACACACACACACACACACACACACACACACACACGCCTCCCGTCTCCTCTCCTCCATTGCCCAACTCACACACATACAGTACACACACACACTGCCGAGTGCCGAGTCAGCGGCGTCTGCAGACAGCGCCGTTCGATTGATCCCCAGGAAACGGTATGACGTTGCTCCGCCCACGTGGGCTCGCCGCGCCCTCGCTGTCGCAGACGTTGAGCGGCATGGGCGGGGGGGGGGACGGGGTGGGGGGGCAGGGGGGCAGGAGGGGGGCGGCCGTGTGAGCCGTTGTTCCCGTTCTAACCGGCATTAACGAGGACGGCCCCGAGAGACAGGCGAGGCAGTGTGAGGACCCCGGGAGGGACGGCTCCCTAGGCCCCACACCTAGCGGGCGCGGCCCCAACACCGCACTGTTACATAGCATACCTGAATACAGAGATGTTCTCTCTCTCTCTCTCTCTCTCTGTCTCTCTCTCTCTCTCTGTCTCTCTCCCTCTGTGATTGCGTGCATCACCTTTGGGCCTCGTGTGATTTATGGGACCCATGCCTGTTTTTGCATGACTCGTTTGATTGCATTCTCCACCACGAGGCTCGGCTGCCAAGGCCGTAAAACCTCACACCTGCACAGCTCAGAAGGAGGAGAGGAGGAGGAGAGTAGGAGGTGAGGAGGAGGAGTAGGAGAGTAGGAGGTGAGGAGGAGGAGTGCAGGAAGGTAAGAGGAAACCAAACGACGCGAAACTCCCCTGCGTCCTTCTGCGCGGGCGCGCCACGGCCAGCTATCTCCTCACAACCGCCTTCCATCAACGCAACACAACACGGGCCGACTCCGCCCCCCTTCCACGTACACAACGGCCCGATCAGACAACTCCCACCGGCTCCCAAGTGGTTACAAATGACCTCCTGTAGCAATAATGCAATAAGCGTTGAATCCCTATCTGTGTTCGCCCGGCTCTCTCCACACACCGGCCCCCCCGACACACCCCGGCCCCCCGACACAATCGCGCATCTATCAGTGTAATTGCATGAGTCGGAAGCACTGATGTTGTCTATTAGGCGGATTTCCATCCTGTTGAGAGCCCGGGTCCTTTTAATGTATGACCCTGCGCCGGTGTACTGCATGCAATTACAACACTGGGGCGGAGGGGGGGGGGCGGAGATGCAGCTCTCCGACGATGAT
>NC_140237.1:29538523-29544959 GCF_949987555.1 Borostomias antarcticus
AGCAGGGCTGGGAGGTGTTTGTGCTGAGAGGAGGAGAGAGGAGGAGAGAGGAGGAGCTAGCGCCCCGGTCTCCTCTGTTGCGCGCTGATGAAAGGGAAGAGCCGGCAGAAAGAGACGCCCGCGTCCCATAATTACAGCTGTTCAATGGCTTTGAATTCCTCTCAAACCGTGTAGAGCACCAGTTCCTCTGTCACGCTGCCGGCCATCACCAGAGACCCCCTCTCCGTCTCAGACTCGGAGGGGCGGGGTAGAACGCGGAGGTGTGGGGTAGAACGCGGAGGTGTGGGGTAGAACGCAGAGGGGTGGGGGAGAACGTGGAACGTGGCCGTTGTCGCAGCTCTCATCTTGATTTCTTTCTGGATCTTGTTCATGATGAATTAGACACGCTGTAAAGTATGATAAGAAACTAAAAAATGTTTTTAAAAAATGCTCAATGCAATTCTTTTTTTTCTTTTTTCTTTTTTTTTTTTTTTTACTTCTGAGGTTTTTTCCAAATTGTTGTTCTCTTGCTTTCTTGGCCGTGTGTTTTGTATGTTGTCAGAGAGATTGTTCTAGATCGGCAGAACTGTTCTGGTTGAACCACTTTTTTGCTCCGCGCCACTGCTTGTCTATCTGAAGCAATAGGAATGGCAGTCAATAAAACAATACCATGTTTTATGATGTCTCTGTGTATGTGTGTGCTTATATATAGCGTGTTCTCCTGACTCTGTGTGTGTGTGTGTGTGTGTGTGTGTGTGTGTGTGTGTGTGTGTGTGTGTGTGTGTGTGTGTGTGTGTGTGTGTGTGTGTGTGTAAACCTTAAGTTTGCCACACCGTGTGTAGTCTCACAATGCCAGACTTTGGAGATCTCTGCCTCCGAAATCTGGAGTCATCTCCATTGAAAATCGTCACTAGAGCAGCGCTGAAAACCAACTCTACCAATCAGAGCCGCTGCCTAGATCTCCAATAGGGTGAAGGACCCGCCTGACCGGAAATGATGTCCTCCAATCAAATTGGAGTGGAGAATCAAAACAAAACAAAACATTACTCGTCCCATTAGGAAGGACCGCCCTGAAGACCGCCCTGATTGGTTGTGCTATTTTCATTCTCTTAATTGTTTCCACCCACTTTTAGCAACATCTAGACGAGGTTAGGACGTGACTTCGGTCTCTGGTTGAGCGCAGCGTTTAGAGACTGACTTGTGAGTACGCCATGTGTGGTCAGGAAAGACCTTGACGTATCGAAGTGTGTGTGTGTGTGTGTGTGTGTGTGTGTGTGTGTGTGTGTGTGTTTTACCCTTTTCCTGGGTGTATTTGAGCAGTAAATTGAGACTTGTGTCAGGCCAATGTGAGTTACAGTCCCCTGGCCGGCCATGTCACCAGCTGCCTCTCTCATTGGCAGATAGATGGCATGCAAATGCTGGCAGCCATCTGGACAAAGAACCCTTATTTACTGACCACAGCCTTTTTACACCGGCTAACAAATTAGCCTGAGTGAGTCTACACACGCCTGCTCTGCCTCAGGTTAGGATTCTCCAACGAGGCTGACAGGTGTGCTCTGTGGTTGGCTGGTGTCCATCTTGCTTCTTTATAGGTACCCAGGATACGTCAACGCCTCTCCAGGATTGGTCAACACCGTGGCCTAGGTGAGTTCTGAGTTGCTGAGCTCTTCACAGTCTGAATTGAGGAAACACACAAAACTCAGACTCACATAGTGCTTTTATAATCAAACTTTACACTGTAAGGTGTCACAACCATTCTAGCGCCAGTATGCTGTGTACACCGCAGACCCCAGCACACCACACAGCTCTACTACAGTAGAACTACAGGGTAACACAGCTCCTACACTAGAACTCCTACAGGTTAACAGCTACAGTAGAACTACAGGGTAACAACTCCTACAGGGTAACAGCTACAGTAGAACTACAAGGTTACACTCCTACAGTAGAACTACAGGATAACACAGCTACAGTATAACTACAGTGTAACACAACTCCTACAGTAGAACTCCTACAGGGTAACACTCCTACAATAGAACTACAGGGCAACACAGCTACAGTAGAACTACAGGGTAACACAGCTACAGTATAACTACAGTGTAACACAACTCCTACAGTAGAACTCCTACAGGGTAACACTCCTACAGTAGAACTACAGGGTAACAGCTACAGTAGAACTACAGGGTAACACTCCTACAGTAGAACTACAGGGTAACACTCCATCAGTAGAACCCTTGCAGGGTAACACTCCTACAGTAGAACTACAGGGTAACACTCCTACAGTAGAACTACAGGGTAACACTCCTACAGTAGAACTACAAGGTAACACTCCTACAGTAGAACTACAGGGTAACACTCCTACAGTAGAACTACAGGGTAACACAGCTAACCTAGTAGAACTACAGGGTAACACTCCTACAGTAGAACCCCTGCAGGGTAACACTCCTACAGTAGAACTACAGGGTAACACTCCTACAGTAGAACCCCTCCAGGGTAACCCCACCTCTCTGGGATCTCACTGTGCTGCATGTAAACAGAGGGGCGGGGCCTAACCAGCCTCCCTGTCTGATCCCTCAGTGAACCGGCCGGATTAGCAGAGCAAACACCGCCCCCGCTGATTGATTGATGTCCGCCGGATGATGAAGTAGGGCCATTGTTCTGCATGTTTTCTCCCCCGTGCGCCGTCCCAGAGGTCGGCCATGTTAACTACTTCCTGTAGTGGCTGAGTGACTGAGTGATGGATGGTGCGGGGCCTGCAACCCCGGGGCCGAGTGCAAAATGCCCACTTGGAGAGACAATTACCCAGCGCTGGTGAGAGGTAACTGGTATGCATTGTTCTGGCCTGGGTCAGCACGCACAGACCCAGCCTCAATTAGGTCAACAATGGGCGCAGGAGGAGGATAGAACAACCAGGTGTGTTGTGGGAAAAGTATCGGTTTGGGGTCATATCCCTGTCATGGGGTGTGGGTGGCTGGGCGCAGGGTGTGTGTGTGTGTGTGTGTGTGTGTGTGTGTGTGTGTGTGTGTGTGTGTTGGAAGGGAGGGAGGATTGTGTGTGTTTGGGTGTAGGTGTGTGTATGTGTGTGTGTGTGTGTGTGTGTGTGTGTGTGTGTGTGTGTGTATGTGTTGGAAGGGAGGGAGGATTGTGTGTTTGGGTGTAGGTGTGTGTATGTGTGTGTGCGTGTGTGTGTGTGTGTGTGTGTGTGTGTGTGTTGGTAAGGAGAGATGGAAGGTTGGATTGTGTGTGTGTGTGTGTGTGTGTGTGTGTGTGTGTGTTGGAAAGGAGAGAGGGAAGGTTGGATTGTGTGTGTGTGGTGTGTGTGTGTGTGTGTGTTGGAAGGGAGAGTTGTGTGCGTACATTCGTGTGTGTGTGCGTGCGTGTGCATGCGTGTGTGTGCGTGCGTGCGTGTGTGTGTGTGTGCGCATGCGTGTGTGTGTGTAAGTGTACAGGGCCAGTGGTAGCCCTGGGGGCAGAGAGGCAGCAGTAATTGTAGGAGCAGACTGAGATAGCATCACTGCTCTGGGGTCGCCGTCAGCGCTGGGCTGGCCTCTCACTCATCCGTCATTGGGAGAGACAGACACTAGTCAACACTCACACTACACTGACCTGATTGACTACAGACAGGGTTATACGAGCCCATTGATTACAAGTAATGTTATGAAACTGTAGAGTCAGAGTGTTTTTATGCAATCACCAATGCAGCAGGATCTCGTCCTCATCTTGTCCCCGTGTGGACATGGTAAATCACAGAGTGCAGGACAGGAACAGAGCATCCATGTGAGGCCTGTTGTTTCAAGCTCCATCAATCATGTGTCTTAGTGCATGAAAAAGAAAAAAAAATCTCCTTCACTTTTTTCCCCTTCCTCTCAGTCATTCATTTGCTGCCTTATCTATTGCTTCTTTCCACTCCTCTCTGTGTCAAATGTTCCTCTTCTCCCCTCCCCTCCTCTCCTCTCTCCTCCTCCCCTCCTCTCCTCTCTCCTCATCTCCCCTCCTCTCTCCTCCCCTCCCATTCTCTCCTCTCTCCTCCTCTCCCCTCTCCTCTCATCTCCTTTTCTCTCCTCTTCTCTCCTCCCATCTCCTCTTCTCTCCTTCCCCCTCTCCCCTCATCTCCTCTCCTCTTCTCTCCTCCCCCTCCCCTCCTCTCCTCCTCTCCTCATCTCCTCTTCTCTCCTCCCCCTCCCCTCCTCTCCTCATCTCCTCTTCTCTCCTCCCCTCCTCTCCTCATCTCCTCTCTCCTCTTCTCTCCTCCCCCTCCCCTCCTCTCCTCATCTCCTCTTCTCTCCTCCCCCTCCCCTCCTCTCCTCTCCTCCTCTCCTCTTCTCTCCTCCCCCTCCCCTCCTCTCCTCCTCTCCTCATCTCCTCTTCTCTCCTCCCCCTCCCCTCCTCTCCTCATCTCCTCTCTCCTCTTCTCTCCTCCCCCTCCCCTCCTCTCCTCATCTCCTCTTCTCTCCTCCCCCTCTCCTCCTCTCCTCATCTCCTCATCTCCTCTTCTCTCCTCCCCCTCCCCTCCTCTTCTCTCCTCCCCCTCTCCTCCTCTCCTCATCTCCTCTCTCCTCCCCCTCCCCTCCTCTCCTCCTCTCCTCATCTCCTCTTCTCTCCTCCCCCTCCCCCCCTCTCCTCCTCTCCTCATCTCCTCTTCTCTCCTCCCCCTCCCATCCTCTCCTCATCTCCTCTCTCCTCTTCTCTCCCCCCCCTCCTCTCCTCATCTCCTTTCCTCTCATAAAATCTGAATATTCTCTCCCATCCTCTCCTCCAGCTCTGACAGATGATGAGGTTATAGTCCATGACAGCAGCTCCCCAGTGTAACAGGTCTGTGCCGTGTGTGTGTGCGTGTGTGTGTGCGTGTGTGTGTGCGTGTGTGTGTGTGTGCGTGTGTGTGTGTGCGTGTGTGTGTGCGTGTGTGTGCGTGTGTGTGTGTGCGTGTGTGTGTGTGTGTGTGTGTGTGTGTGTGCGTGTGTGTGTGTGTGTGTGTGTGTGCGTGCGTGTGTGTGTGTGCGTGTGTGTGTGCGTGTGTGTGTGTGTGTGGTGGAGGGGGCTCAGGAGTCCCACACAGGGGATGAACACATTGTTCAGGTACTGTTTCTGACTTAACAGGGAATGAGTGGAGCCGTCAAATCCATGAGCTCTGTCTCCAAGCTCATTACCAGGGCCCCACCTCCCCCCTCTCTCACACACACACACACACACACACACACACACACACACACACACACACGGACACATACAAATACACGCATATAGGCAAGTAGACATGCACACTTGTGGACTCGATCATACACATACACACGAACAGAGAGGAAATTGAATTTACTGCGCACGCATATAGACAAACACACACACACACACACACACTGCTCTGCTCCACCCCACGCTGTAACACCTCTCTAGCTCGGCCCGAACCCGGGGGTCAGACGGCACGCGAACGGCCAAAGCTGCCGTTCAAAGCCGGAGCAGACAAGGACCCACAGACTCCACAAAATCTGTCAGAGCGGCCGCCTGGTTCCTGCCTCTCTGCTCGGTCAGTATTAGGACGTACGTGGCGAGGATGTTTCAGAGAGTGTAAGTGAATCCTTGGTGGTGGTGTTGTTGTTGTTGTTGTTGTGATGCAGCCGAGTGGCTTTAATGAGCTCCGGAGGGGGGTGGACGGGTCTGGAGTGGGTCTGGACTGGGTCTGGGTTGGGAGAGAGAGCGAGAGGGAGGATGTAGATCAAAGGGCGGCGCGGCTGAATTTGGAGCGCGTTTGTAGGATGGCACTGCGGCCCGCGCTGGTCACCGGCCCCGCGTGTCCCAACAGGACCCCGTTTCTCTCTCTCTTTCTCTCTCTCTCTCTCTCTCTCTCTCTCTCTCTCTCTCTCTCTCTCTCTCTCTCTCTCTCTCTGTCTGATCTTCACTAGTGGAGCTCTGAAGTCCTTTGACCCACTTTCCTCCCCCCCACGCTCCCCGCCGTGTGGAGACAGACATGTCCGGCCCCCGGACCCCCTTGGCTTCAGAAGGCTCGGTCCAAAACACGTCCGCCCCCCCCCCCCCCCCTCCCTTCAACCTCGCCTCGTCCTCTCCCCCCCCGGCGGCTAGCCCTCTCTCTCCCCTCATTTACATTCAAAACACCCCTCACCGGGTAGCATTGCAGCGTTTGTGTTTATTCCTGCTCGTCTTCCTTCGAACCGTTAGCCCGGCTAGCTCTCTCCTCCGCCCCCGTTAGTGCGGTCCGAACGCCCAGCCCTCCGCCAAACGGCCCGGCGTCGGGCCGGTTACCGTAACCGAGTCATCTGGCCTTTCATCTAATACGGATGAAAGGCTTTTTTGGGGATATCGCTGGCCTTTCCAGCCTCGAGAGAAAACAGCTTTAGCGAGATATATATATATATATATATATATATATTTTATTTTATTTAAAAAAAAATCATGCTAAGAGCGGTGAGTTCAGCCCGGGTGAGAACGGAGCCTGACGCGGCGTTTT
>NC_140237.1:29547659-29577659 GCF_949987555.1 Borostomias antarcticus
CGTGTGTGATGATGTGTTTGAACAGCAATATGAAACCCCAAGTCAGTATCCCTGTGTATGTGTGTGTGTGTGTGTGGGCATGTGCGTGCGTGCATGTGTGTGTTTTTATGTTTGTGTGTGCATCTGCGTGTGTGTGCGATGTGTGTGTATGTATGAATGTGTGTTTTTTTTATATTTGTGTGTGTGTGTCTCCGTGTGCGTGTGTGCGTGTGTGATGATGTGTTTGAACAGCAATATGAAACCCCAAGTCAGTATCCCTGTGTATGTGTGTGTGTGTGTGTGTGCATGAACGCATGTGTGTGAGGAGAATATATATATATATATACTTGGATGTGCGCTGCTATATAAGTCCAGGGCCCGGTCTGTAAGAGCTGGCTGTGTTCTGGCGCTGGCTGGGGTCAGATTGACCCGGAGAGCGGCTGGTGGAGGAGGGAGATCAAACAGCATTCTGTCTGACTGCAGCAGATAAAGACCTGGGAGCCTCACTTTAGAACAAAGCAGCTACTTCACCTCCTCTGCCCTCCAGGAGCTGCTCTCCTCCTCTCCCCCTCCCCTCCTCTCCTCTCTGCCCTCCCAGCCCCGTTAGGCTGCCTGGATCCACCGGGGGAGATGAAGATAGGCCCCGGTAGGCTCTTAAATAATCACGTGCGCCCGGTCACGGTACAGAGTTGAGCCGTTGTCGGAATTCCGCGGAATTCACAAGGAGCTCCGTGGACGGATCTTTGGATGTTCCACGTATGTGGCCAAGATTTCGATTGCAGCTCCATTTTTCAGTTGCCGCGCTCCCCTGTCTTGTGTCACTCTGTGAAATACTATTCCCTGTGAGAAAAAAAAAGACAAGAAAAAAGAACTATATCTTCCGTGTGGAAGGATGTTTTTCGCCTCACTAAATCATCTGGTCTGCATTTTATTCCCTAGAAGCGAACGCTGCTCTGCTTTTGCCACAGATGTGTGGGAAAAGTCATTAAGTGTATTTGACAACAATGGAGGGGGGGGGGGGAGGGGTCATCAGGCTTAAGAACACAATGCCGCGTGTTTCCATTTAGCGTAAGAAATATGTGCGTTGAATATGCCAGCGATCGAAGCCGTTTTGGCGGTTGAACTTTTAACGACGCCCCATAATCTCGCTGGAGTCTGTTTAAAGGGCAAATCAGCTATTTTCTTGGATAATCATTTTATCTGATATATGAGGATCCCAAACATTCTTATCAGCCACGGGCGTGCGCTTGTTGTTGTTTTTAATCCCAGCATTCTGTCTGCTCGGTTTTAATTGATTCCGCAGCACGGAGGCTTTTCCTGAGGAGATAATGCTCTTGTGAGAACAGGTCGTGATCCCTGAAGGAGGAATTTCACTTCACTGTATTTTACTTCTGTTGTGTTTTTGCTGTCCTTCACCCGTGGCAAACTTCACGCCGTTGGGAAGTGTGGATCGACTTTGTTTCACGTATCTCCGACTCGCCGCTCTCTCTCTTTCTCTCTCTCTTTCTCTGTTCCACTGAAAGAGCTTGGGCCTGTGAAAGGCCCAGTTTGGGTCTGTGAAAGGCCCACAGCGACAGACAATAAAAGCCAATGGGACTGATGCTACTCAGGAAACCAGCTCTTGCACATGTGTTCTTCCTCAAGGTTCCCTGTGAAATCTCGGCATATATTAGGATCAGGGACACTGACTGGGATTCTGGCCTGTGTCTTTACACAATCCGGTAACGTGATCACAGGGCCGGCGCGGAACGTGGAACGTGGAACGTGGACCGCATCGATTATCCCTCGCCGCTGCGGCGGCGCGGCGGCGGCCGAAATGAAACGCCCACTGCTTCTTTTTTTCCGCGGGGTGTCCCCCCTCCCGCCTCTGCTGCGCTGTGATAACGCTCATCCCTTCACCTCTCTCTCTCTCTCTCTCTCTCTCTCCCCCCCCCCCCTGTTCCACCGTGGATCCACAAACACCCTCCCCCCTGCCCGCCGTAGGGAAGCTGTTTATCCCAGAGGCTGGCTAAGTAGAGGTCTGGAGGTTGGAACGAGTGTGTGTGGAGCGAACGCGCGATGACAAACACGGGGGTTATTTAGTCTGGCTCTGGAAAACATTGGTAAACAGCGCAGAATGGAAGCAGCTGTTTTTGCACGCTCCCGTCTCTGCACTATCCCTGGTCGGGGGCCTTCGGTGATGGGTAAAGCCCAGGAGAAAGTACCAGGATGTCGACCTCAGTAAAGCTACTTGAAGCCTCAGCTTCTCAGAGTTTGACATGGTCTCTCTTTATGACTCTGCTTTATGATCATCCCCATATTTGATCCATATTGCTGTGCGCGTACCACAGGAAATATGAGGGTAAACCATTAATCGTCCTCTGGTGGGTTCCGCCATATGTCAGCGGTCTGACGGTCTAAACATAGCGTGTGTATCACGTATGCATTCGTGTGTGTGTGTGTGTGTGTGTGTGTGCGTCCCAAGTGAGTGCCCTATGGTATGGCGATAGGGGACCCCATCAGCTATGTGAGGCCCATGTGGCGTGATCACATGACCGGCTTCCCCATCCCTCCTTTAGGCACCTGTCTGGGGGGTCAGGGGTCGACCTGTTATGGGTAATCCCCATGGTAACATGACCAGGCTTGGGGACAGCGGAGTCCAGCTCGCCAGGGTGGATCTCACCCTCTCCCCTAATACTGCCACTAATCACATTTTAATTGAATTCCTGTGAACATGTAAAAACGTGGTTCCGTTTTGTTATTCCATTTTCCAAACAGATGTCCCCCTGATCCATGTAAAGTGATCTTGACTGGTGACGTCTTCGCGTTGGAAGGCCGTGTGTAGCTAGCAACGTCCACTGGCTGATCTGGACAGGGTGGGGGGGGGGGGGGGGGGGCGAGTAGAACCATGTGCCGCTGCTGGCCTCAGTGCGGAGGCCACGGACCGAGCCTCATCTGACTCCCTGTGCTCTGGCCTCGTTTGCACCCCCCCCCCCCACCACCACTCTGCTCCCTCTCCCCTCTTCCTTCTGGCTGCCTGGGGGCTCTTAGTGGCTCTGTGTTGCTGTTGTGGCCTCCAGGAATTAGTCATAGTCGCATGCTATGTTGATGGATGACCGGCTTTATATATCCTCCATTTGGTGACCTCCACTTTAGGTCCCTCGGAGTGGCTGTATTCGTGTGTGGGAGAGTGTGTGTGTGTGTGTTCCTGCGTGCCTGCGTGCGCTGATGTCAGTATGGGGACAGCCAAGTCTCTGTGACCCGTCTACCAGACCCTCAGCTCCGCGTCTCCAGCCGGCCCCCGACCCAGAGAGGCACGCCGAATCAAATGCACCCCATATGCCGCTCAGTGCTGATTAACCACCAGAAGTAGCATGGTTTTCTGTCTGCAGCGCGGAGCTGCCGCAACTCGAATCAAAGCGCTGCTCTGTTATTAAAGTAAATGTGCTCTTGAGGAAAGAAAACCCTACTGTGAGCTTAAAAGCAGTTGTCTTATTTGATCATTTATTACACATTTTAAGTGGTTTGGAAATGGCTGGGGCCAGCGCGGTCTGAGGCCCTAATTGGAGTTCTTTTCTCCCATTAGTACATCCAGACTTGTGATCCCGACCAAAAAGGCATCATAACACTCCCCCCAACAAAGCGCTTGTCATCGGTTAGAAGTTGCTCCTTTGCCCGGCACGGACCGGATTTGCATTTTTTTACATACAGCTGTCGCCATCTCCGTGCCCGAAATCGCCGGCCAGAATGAGAGATGTCTCAGACTCGGCGCAGATACACCAACCGCCACTGATTGATCTGTTATACTGAACTCACTCACGGCAGGCCTCTAGATACTGTTTTATTCTGCCATTTTCTATTAGGGCCAATAAAAGTTTGACATGTGGGCTTTTTAACTGTAGGGGGCACTGTGGTTTGTAGAGAACATGCTGGGGGGGACAGATTTATGGACTGGCAGTCAGGCCTGTCACCCGCTCCACTTCCTTCTTGCTTTCTCTGTCTCTCCCCTCTCCCCTGTCCCTCTCTCATCCGCCAGTCCCAACTCCCCGGGTCCTAATCCGGCCCATAATTCAACAGTTGTTATCTTCCACCTTGACGTACACCTAGTAAACGTGTAAAACATTCCAGTGGGATTTGCTCCCTTTTTTAATAACAGAATCGTTTCAGGCCGTGCGAGGGGAAGAGGAGATATCAGTTACTGGTTTTTAGGGATCCTGGCACGGGTTCCACGAGCCCTGAGCCTCAGCACCGAGGCCTCATCCAAGACCAACAGAAACGGACAAGAGGGCAATTTTTGGAAATGCGGTTTTCAGTTACTGCGCATATTTTTCCAACGCAGCAGTCAGTCGGGCCATGATGAAATCGTCCCCTGGCCGGCGACCAGGGCATTACCTGTGTGAGTGTCAGGTGATAGCCTCCCTAATTGCTCTGGAAGGCAAACAGAGGAGCTTTCTCGTTGAGATTTCACAGAGCCCCCTGCGCCACTAAAAGTGTCGTTCCCGCGGTAAAATGTGATCTTTCGGCTAATGAAGGACACGCTTCGTTTCCTAAACTGAATTACCTCCTAGTTCGGCCTCTAGAGGGAGCTGGCCTAGCCCCCTTTTTTGGTTTTACTGCAGTGGGCACTGGCAAGAGTTTGAACTGGCCTTTGTGAGACAACATGGATTCATAGCCGGTCACCAGGGTAAGTGTCTCCTGGGGTCCACTCACTGCCGTGGACCTGTTTGTATGTGAACAGTCAGGCTCTTAGGACATCACTGTCACTGTGTCCAAACACTGCTCGCGCGCGCGCACACACACACACACACACACACACACACACACACTCATACACACACACTCATACACACACACACACTCATACACTCACACACACACACTCATACACTCACACACACACACACATACACACACACACAGACCGCAGACCACAGCCCTCAACCAGCGGGGCTTAGTCCAGCTCTTGCCCCCGAGTTCCACGGTGCTGTGACGTGCTGACTGCTGCACTCTCATTAGAATCTGTGTTTCACGAGCAGAGCAGAGGGACAGTAAATCGCTCAGGCCTCCGTGTTATTCTAGCTGGCCCAACAGGCTGCTCTCTGTCTGCTCTGCTGCAGTTAAAAACCAAATTTTCATGTCGTTTGTGGAGAGACTTTAAAAAACCAGACAAAAACAATGGAAAATATTTGCACAACGGACATAGTGGAGCAGCGTGATGAAAAACCCCTCTGATCTTCTGATGCTCTCCGCCACTGTGCGACTGACAGAAACGCCGCCCCCCGACAACAAACATCTCCTTTAATACACGCGATAACATCAGAAAACTAGCCGCGTGCGTGTGGGGGGGATTACTGGGGAGTTCTGACCCGGGCTCTATGTGCGGTACCAACGGGCCCCTGCGCCGGGGGCCCCCGGCTCTAGTACTGACTTAACAGATTTTCTCCCCACGGCCCCCGCCTCCTAAATCAGATCAGTTTTTTAAATGCTACATCTAAGAGCCCCCGGCCCATGTCTAACTACCTCGTCTTTTGTTTGCTCATGTTTTCCCTTTCCTCTGTGGACGGGCCGGCCTTGACCGTGTAATAGAGTGCATATTGGCCAAGCGAGCTGCTTGCTGTGACCAGATCAGATGTGTGCTCCTGATTACGAAACTCTCCTTTTAGTCACTGACAGACATGGTAATAAATGTGTCCATAAATTGAATTTGGGCTTTGAAAGGAGTAGGAATATCTAAGGAGCGTTTCAGCTGATTGCCTCCAGCCGCCATGGCAGGGCTTCAGTGGGATTCTGGGGGAAAACTGATCCTGCTGTGGTGGGGGTAGGAGGGGGGGGGGGATTGTGGAGGTTTGGGGGGGGGGGGGTGGGGGACGCCGGCCCAGCCAAGCAAAATAAAGTCTGCTTTATTGCTATTCAAAAATCATTTGATTGAGTTTGCACAAAATGGGAGAAAGGGAATGTAGTGTGTGTGTGTGCGTGTGTGTGTGCGCGTCTGCATGAGAGCGTGTCTGTGCGCAACCTTTCAAGTTACTTTGAGGTATATTGTACGGGAGCGACGTTTCGGATCATTTTGGTAATTTTTCAGGGATGGAGAGTTGCAGTTACAGTAACCTAAATGCTCCCACTCACTTACGATTAGGCCACTAAACTTTATTTAACTGGTGTTGACAGCAGCAACTGTGTAACAGTGCGGCATAGCTATTATCTGGCCTGAGTTACCCTATGACTAAGGCCTTGTCTCCTTACAATTAACCTGTGGGGCCTCCTGTCGAACACCCCCCCCCCCCCCCCCCCCCATCCCCAGGCAGACCCTGTTATGCTCTCTAGCGGTGTTGCATCCCGACCCCTTGTACTTAATATGTTAGCATCCTATTCTTATTATCAGAACAGACATGTTCTGCTCCCCTGTGCTGAAGCTGAATGCTAAGCTAAGTTAGCGCAGCTGTTATGAGGTTTGGAGACACTGGGGACGCACGGTGGACTCCGGCCCAGGGAGGAAACAGAGAGTAAGTGCTTAAGTGTGTATATTTAGCCTGGTCATGCGGCTCTGAGTGAGAACGAGGGGGGGGGGTTGGGGGGGGTGTGGGGGTGGGGGGGGGGGTAAAGCCAGCGACTTCGCACGGCGGTGTGACACGCTTAACTCGGCCTCCCGAGTGTCGCACGTCCTCACGGAGTGCCGGGCCTGACCTGAGGCAGCATTCTCACAGGGACATGAGGGCGGGAGGGTCCGGAGGGGCCCCCGGGAGCCCGGAGGGGCACCCTGACTCACAGGAAGGGAATGGGACAGTCAGAGGCCCCGTTTGGAAACCGGAGAACATGTTGTGAAATCATCAGCCACCTCTTCATCATCTGGCATGTGCGATTGCACGCTTTTAGTCTTGCTGTCACTGCGCCTTTATCTCAGTCTCTCTCTCTCTGTCTCAATCTCTCTTTCTTTATCTCTCTCTCCCTCTCTCTCTCTCTCTCTCTCTCCCCCTCTCTCTCTCTCTCTTCCTATTCTTCTCCACTCTCTCTGAAACGATTCCCTGGCAGTGGACAGCCTCTCTGTTTGCAATGTCTCCTTGAAGTCTGTGCATGTCCCCTGTATGCGACCACATTATGCTACATCACTTCTATTGCATGTCATTTCCTGGCTTTAGGGAAAGTGCATTTTACTTTACAATGGACTGGCCTGTTCTTTTCAACTGTAGAGGTCAGAGTGTCTCTCCATGGTCTCTCATTCTGCAGCCTTGTTCATGGAAACCATTATCTTCCGAAGGAACATGCCAAGGTTAGGTTCTAAGTTTGTCCCAGGATAACCATTTGGAACTTGGAGCCGCTTAAAAGTCTAAATCATCCCCATCATTGCTTGAAATATGGACTCACTGCTTGTAACCCAATGCTGCAGAGAGGTCTGGTAAGATGTGACATTCTCTTATGATTTATATGGAATAGGTTCATGGCAAAGTAATAAGCAGTTGAATTCGTTTGTGAAAGAAATTAAAGTACATGTTTTGACAAGACACAGGAGAACCAGTCACTTTTTTTGGGTCTTCATAAAACCTAAACCACTTCCTGATTCCCACCTGTGTTGTTTTGCGAGACGCATCGCTGAAAACAGGCTCAGTGACACTGCTAGTCTTATTTCTCTCTCTCTATTTCTTTCTCTCCGTTGCGATAAAACTGTTAATAAATCACTGTGCTGTCTTCTTGGCTTTAGGGTATTGGTAGCAGTGGAGTGAAAGCTCTCTCCAAAACCAACTGGGTAGACATCTCTCTGGAGCAGTCACCAAACCTCTCCCCTCACCTCTCAAAACCAACATGGTGAAAATTACATTTTGGTTGTGGACTTCAATAAATCCTGTCCGAATTTGGCTGGAGATGTGGAAAACGTCCCCCCCCCCTCCATGACGAGGCTATGGGCTCTTAGACGAGCGTGGGGGAAGCCACAGCAGGGGGAGGGGGACGAGAGGGCTGTGGGGACGAGGGACAAAGTCCCAAACCACGTGTGAGTCATGGACACTGATAACCAGCAGTGATGGTGTCTGCCACTCTCTGAGTCTGATTCATTCAAGGCACTGCTAGCCACTGTTAGCATCCTTGCCAATTTTAGCATTCGGTAGAACTAAGCTGCCCCGCAACTGAAAAGGGGCCTTTTGTTTGGTATCCATCAGACTATTGGGTAGCCTGGTAGTTAAGCTGTTAGCAGGAGCTCCTTAGTGTCGCTAGTCTGTCCGCTGGTTGACCTCGGTGGTGTTCCATCTCTGGGGCCTGGTTGAGAGGGAAGACTGGTGCAATGCCATCAACAGCCTGACAAGTCTAATTAAAACTCTCATTGAAAACAAATCTGCCAGTCATTACTGCACCGAGAAACATTCGGTGCAGCTCGCAAATTTAAAGGCCGGGAAAAAAAATTGTGTGTTTACCGTGCTATAGCTTTTCATTTCTCCCAGCGTTCCCACAAAACAAATACTGGTTAGACCGGTGTTTGATACTGCGGTGTTCATATTTATTTTGTCATTTAAATGTTACAAAGATGTAGGCAATAGGAGAAATGATAATAGCATCCAGATTGCTCCTTTATTTAATTTGTAGCTCGGCATGCAGTCTCATTTTAGATTACACACACTGTCGACGGTGCCGTGCGCGTTCCTCTCGGGGTCATACCGTGGAACAGCGTCGTGTCCCAGTCATCTGGATGTGCTTTGCTGTCCTCACCAGAGAGCGCTTCTTATCTACATCACTCCCAACCCACAAACTCAGCATCGTGTGGTTCGTCTGCCCCGCCTGGCGATAAAAAAAACGGCAAAGTGGGCCATTTGTATGCAAATGGCGCGATGTGATTTGAATGTCCTAATCTCTTCGCGTACCGCCGCGCGAGCGCAGACGTACAAGCATGCAAAGAACTCTTTCTCTGACCTCTGCCATTCCTCAATTGTCTGTTAACTAGCGATCTCAACATACGCTAACAGCGCTGCGAGGTCAACGGCGGACGACTTGTGAGTCGAAAAACATCCAGTGATGCAATCTGCCCCAGGGCAGTGGTGTCCCATGTTGACTTTATGACCATTGTAGCAGTGCATGTTGGGAACCCTCTCCCTCTGTCTACCCGGACCTGTTACCTCTCAATGTCAGGATCATGTACCCTTTCTCTGTCTGACATTTCTCTGGCATTCAGCCTGGCCGTTCACTTCCTGTATCCTAACAAGCCTATTGTTGTTGTGCCGTGATTGTGTTGCCTGGCACTGCCGGCCGGTGCCAGCTCCGGTGGGATGACTGATGGGTGCGGGACACCTGGGAATCTCCTCCCCCCGTGTCGTGTTGCAGATGCGCCATGCCCTTCTCGGATGTCCCCACCTGCGTAAGTCAAGTAGTTAAGAGAGGGCTGGGGAGCAGCGCCGGAGCACATTTCATAAGGCTTTCACACATCTGCGGAATGGAAACACTGAAGTAAGACAAGCCTCGCTCAGCCCCCCCCCCCCCCCCCCCCCCGCCCTGCCTGCCCCCCCTCCTTCTGCTGCCAGCCCCCCCCCCCCCCCCCTCAACTATAGCTCTGCCGCTCCCAAGACAACCTAAAGCCAGGCGCAGTCATTTGGGTATCGGGCGAGAGCCATCGCAACGACGGCCTTGAAAACCCATCGAGTCTCAGTTAGAAGAAGAAGATGATTATAGAAGAGTCTCTCTCCCTCTTTTTTGTTTTTGCTCTTTCCCACTTCCTCACATCTTTATCTCTCCCTCTCTCTCTCTCTCTCCCCCCCCTCTCTCTCTCTCTCCCCCCCCCCCTCTCTCCCTCACTCTCTCTCAAGTCCTCCCATTAGTGGATGGTGAAGGAGTTCCTACCCTGCTGTGCTGAGCCGGTCATTCTATCCCAGGCCAGCCCGAGTCCAGCCTGGTTTGGTCTGTCCTGCCCTATCAGCTGTCATCTCCAGGGCTCAGCTCCCCCGTCCTTGGGGAAAGGAGAGGGGAATTTTGGGGAGGGGGGGGACTGGAGGGAGAAGTGGAGGGTATCACGTGAGGAGCTCAAGACTTCAGGGTAGACGTCTCACACCGCTCTCTCACTGTCTCCGTACTCCAAATGCATTTTTGAGCTGCTCAGAGTTGAGATGGAGTCGGTAAGATGGGAGTCGGTAAGAAGAATGGTAATGATGGGTATGGAACCGCAATAACATTCAGCATGACTACTGGCCAGGCCCCAGAGCAGAGGGGGCTTCTGGGGGATTAGGAGCTCTGCTGAGGAACACCTGTCCGTCATTGACGGATCCCCTCCTGCTGAGACACAGATGGATCCTGGGAGCTGGAGGCCCCACTGTGACTTCCTTCCTTTCCTCCCTCCCTCCCTCCCTCCCACTTGCCCTCCATTATCGCTAATGTTTTTTCTGTCTTAACCCACTCTTAGCCCATATTCTTTCACCATGCATGTCTGGCATTCTGCAGAGGGCTGGGGGCGGGCCATCGGGGGGTGAGGGGGCGGGGTTGGTGGATGACCAGCTGTGTGCCAGCTGTGTGCCAGCCGAGCGCTGAGTGGCGTGGAGAAAGGTCCATTATCTCCCACACGCACACCACTATCTCGTCTTTCACACCGAGGCCGGCCGCTGCGAAATCAGGCAGACAGACCCTGCTAAAACCATCACTTCTCTTTACACACACACACACACACACACACACACACACACACACACACACACACAGACACACACACACACTCACACACTCATCCCAGGCCAGAGAGAGCCTCCTCGCTGTTCTGTATGTGTCACTGGTTCTGACACACATAGGACTAAACAACTCATTAGAACGAGGGCTGTATGATACATACACGCAGGCTTATCTCTCCGCCCTGCGTCGGGCTGTCTGCTGCTCGGTGGTCTCCGGGCGGGGCGCCCCTCATTGCTGCTAGGATATGACCAATTAGGAGGAAGGACCTTTCAGCCGGAGCCGCAGCTCTGCCAATTGATTCGTAGCCAGGTTCGTGCATACGCCTGTAATTCGCTTTGACATTTCGACTCCTCACTTGTCACAGTCTTTATTGCGTATCGCCATGAAGTAAACAATAATGATTAAATAATAATCAGATTGAAGACATGCAATCACACACACACATTCACACATGCACGTACGCACACACACGTGCGCACACACAGACACACACACAGACTCACACACAGACACACACACACCCCTTGTGTCCTGTCCTCCTGTCTGTTAGGTAGGCTGGTGAATCTCAATACTCATTGGAGAGAGAAAGAGAGAGAGAGAGAGAGAGAGAGAAAGAGAGAGAGAGAGAAAGAGAGAGAGAAAGAGAGAGAGAGAGAGAGAGAGAGAGAGAAAGAGAGAGAGAGAGAGTTCGCCTGGGGAAATGGATGACAGTTACACTGCCCTTGGGCCAGTTGACTGTCATCTCAGCTGTTGGTTTAACTCACTGACCTTACCTCTTCTCTCCTGTTTGTCTTATCATTTCCGGAAGAGGACCTCGTCTGTGTATGTAAAGGAGGCCGGTGACCTTCGGCGAGAGTGCAAAGGTCACAGTTCATCCCCTTTTGTATATTTCATTACCCCGCACACCACAGCAAATACGCAGGGTCTTGGCAAGAGGGGGGGGGGGGGGGGGGGGGGTTGAGATTGACGAGGAGAGATGTCTCAAGGGGTTCGAGGAGAACCATCGGTTATTACTCGCAATTACGACCCACTCTCGCGCTTCATCTACCTGTAAAATGACATTAGGCACGGCTGTTCCCATGGCCGGGCGAAGGCAGCCGTACTCAGTAGCGACGGTCCCGTGGGATCTCAAGGAGCAAAGACTCCTGCCCCCTCCCCATCAGCTAACTGAGCTTTTACTTACACAGATGGAGGGGGGGGGGGGGCAAATCTAATTTCTCAGAGAAATACGCACGCTTTTGTCTTTGGGAGGAAACACGGACATTAGGGGAGGAAATTGAATCCGGCCGCCATGTTTGGCGTTGCGCATCAGCGTGATACGGGCGTGTCCCGGGATGGATGAATGAAGAGGGGGGGGTACAGTTCCAGTGAGTGCCGTCCGTCTTAGCAGGACAACAGAGGAGGCGGTGGGGACTGCCCCCTGTCCAAAAGAGGGACAAAGTGACACGGTGCCCACCCCTTCCCCATTTTGGAGAGCGCCACTTCATTGTGCCCCGACTGAGCGGGGAGAGGGGGGGGGGATTCACGGTTTGGCGCTTGGCTCGCCCATGCGCTTCATGACACATCCCAGAAGCCTCTGCTTCCCACTTCCTGACTTCCTGTCTGTCCCTGGCAAGATAGTGGGGGGGGTCAATCTCCAAACTTAACTCTGACAGCACATGCCAACATCATTCAGGTCAACTCAGCACTATGTTGAGTTTGGTTGGATCAGTGGTCATAATATCCTAGTTCAAATCCGTGCAGAATCTTGAGATTATGCTGCTGTTGGATACATCTGTCCACCCATCCTTGCATCCATCAACGCACACACACACACACACACAACACTTACCCCATGCATGAATACACACACACACACACACACACACACACACACACACACACACACACACAATCGGTCACAGCGCTCTCCCCCCTGGCTCATTTGCATGGCAATGCCATTATCAGAGTGAGGAGTGCCATGGTGGAGTGGCTGACAACAAGTTTATCTAAGCACAAAGACAAGTCAGGAAGAATGGACTGCTTTTCTCTTTCTCTGTTTCCTCTGGCCGCGCTAACGCGCACGACCAAGTCACCCGGCCCTGTCCTACATTATAGGGAGGCTAGTCCAGGCGTTCGTCTGCCACAGATGTAAACACCTTATCTAAACAAGATGGAGCTCCCCATTGCAGTCCAGGCTTCATTAAGGAGAGTGGATACTAGCTGTCTGTGTTGGCGCAGGCAGGCGGACATGGCAGAGCGTTTCCCTGCAGCCTCTCCGCCGTATCGAAGGGAGGCCGATCAATGGAGGCGTTTAACATCCCCGAACGCTCGCGGGCCTCGTCGTTAGACTGGGAGGGCCTCACACCTGCACTATCGACCTCCTTCCCGCCTTTAACGGCGAGCGGCGTTGACTGTCTGCTGATGTCACGGCCCGGGGATGTGTATACGTCTACATTTCTCCCTGTAAAGTAAACATTACCTGTCTGGGACCGGCTGTAATGGTCCCGGGTGTGTGAACAGCTCTATCGGTGATATCTTTGTTTGAATAAATCACTTGCAGTCCTTGTGTTGCAAAAATGCAGCACGGTGATAAATGTTGGCTGGCTGGCTGGCTGTGTCCACTCCTGCTGGAGACTATGTTGTTTCTGTGTCAAGCTGATAAGCGGCTAGTGCCGGCGTAAGCCATCTTACTTCCTGGTAGACAGTTTAACATTACCACACTTCTCTGCCAGTCATCGGACCGCAGTCATCGCTGGATTTGTTTCGTAGATTCCACCTCCCATATAGTTCTAGGTTTATTTTGTGTTGTTGTTGTTTTTTTTTTCAGCCCACAGGCGTCCAGTAAACTCGCACCCCACACTACTGTGTAATCTGATTAACGCTAGGTGCAGTACAGTTAAATCTTCACTCCGGTCTCGAAATAGGCGAAATAAGTGTTGAGTCATTTGCGTTTGGCTCCGAACCACACGGCCTGCGTGGGACATTGAATTAATGCCACATTCCATATTCCCCCATAAAAAAAGACTTGTTTGCGAAAGACAATGGACTGTTTAATACTGTTATATTGCACAACGTTAAAGAGCACAAAAGCTAAAACAGATCCTCATTGTGTCAGTTGTGTCCGATGGATGGAACTCCCTCTGTGTGGAGCTGATAGCGATGTGATGGATATGGCCCAATGGAGATACTGCAAACGAGCGGATGTAAACGGGACCTGGATTGGGAGACGAGCGCCAGCGAGTTGGCCCACTCTCTCTCTCTCTCTCTCTCTCTCTCTGCCCCTCATTACGTTACCGTTATTAAAAAGGATAGGACTCTCTTAATAAAGTCTATTAATCACGCCGGGGGAGTTGGTTCATCGGTTCACCCTCTCGCGAGGGTCTGTAATCAATCAAGCAAGCCTCTAATGTATTCATGGGAGATGTAAGAAAGGACTTGTTTGACAGTGTTCCAAGGAGGAAGAATTTATTAAGTTCCCTTCACCAGCCAATCCCAGGGAAGTCGAAGAGAGTTTTTTTTTTTTTTTTTGACCTGACCGGGCCCTGTGAATACAGGGGTCTGTATGAAGGAAGTCTGTACAAATATTGGAAACGTCCAAAATATGTCGTCTCATTAACAGTGATGAGTGAAAGGCCGGGTATTGGCATTTGTCAGATGAGCCCGGAGTGTAAGGGCTCTGTCGTACAAGGCGTCCGCTGTGTGGCGGCGGCCGCACCCTCGGCCCCGCTACGGACCTCACTCCCCTGTGATCATCTCGAAAGCAGGAGAAAATGTGTCTTATTAGTTCACACGCCGCGGCTACATTCTGTGCTACACCGCTGACTGATGTACAAAGCTGAGAAAGTGCAGGGCTTCTAGTTGCTGGGCCTCTGTTAGTGACGTGCTGTCGGAGGGGGTGGGGTGGGGGTGGTGGGGGTGAGGGTGCGGAGATGTCTCTGGTAAAACCACGCAGCTGTTCCGCACACAGCTATGAGGCCAGCCATTTTACAAATCCGCCCTCTGCTCATCTCCTGAACAAACAGCTCCTACCGCTCCCCTAGGCAGGAGCAGGGAGCGCGTAGCCATACGCTACCCCCATAAAGTAGTCCTCACACACAAATATGCCATCCCAACATTTGGTCTTTTTATGTCTCATCTTCGGTCTAATCTTTACCAACAGATGCACTAACAACTCTTTTGACTGGGGGGGGGGGGGGGAGTGAAAGTAGGAACATATGTATGGTGGGGCACAAGCATGTTTTATAGAGGGGGGGTGTATAAAAAGCCCCTATAGCCTCTGCTTTGTCAGGGAGGGAGGCAGACATAAAGGGCGCTGTGCTCGGCTTCAAAGCTGCATTTCCATAATTGGCCTGTAACTCGGGCCAGTCTGAGGGGTGACGCTGAAGGAGGCTGAGAAAAAGCACAATCTTTCAGCTGGGTGAGCGGCAAAAGGCCCCAGCGCCTCTCCCTCTGTCCGCCTGTCACCCGGTCCCCACTTGTTGCCTTTCGGATTCAGTGAAAGAATTCCTCTCTCTAACCTCCATCAACAATAGGCATGAAATCAGTGCCCTCCCTCTCTCCCACTCTGGCCCCAGAGAATGTCACTCCTCCAGGGCTCTTTTGTCTTCCAGTCAGCCCTGTGGAAACACAACAACCCTCTCTCCTCTCTCTCTCTCTCTCTCTCTCTCCCTCTGCCCATTCTCAAACATGTCACCGTGCCACTTTTGCACTTAATAATTAAATATGCTGTGATAAAGCATGCACCGGGCGAGGAGATATCGAGGGAGAATAGCTCTTTCCGGCTCTTTTCAGACGCCTCTGTGTGAAGTCAATAACGAGTGCGGGTGGAGCACAGACCCGGCCCGCGTCCCTCCGTACGGAGATGGCTGTAGCGTGTGGTACATGTGTTCGCTGAGCCGATCTGCGCTCCTCCTGTGGTCAGCTAACACCCCGGCTGGACGCCCGCTAAAGGGCACGGCTCTCTCGGCCTGCCGGGAGGGTGTGTGTGCGTGCGCGTATGTGTGTGCGTGTGTGTGTGTGTGTGTGTGTGTGTGTGTGTGGGTCAGCGGTAGCTCATAAAAGGATTAAGCCCACCGGACAAAGACAGTGGGCTGCTTCAAAGCCGGACCAGCTCCACAAAGGAGGTGACATTTGTCCGTATCGCAGGCGGGGGGTGGTGGTGGGTGGGGGGGGGGGGGGCGGGTTTGGGGTGGAGGGGGGGGGGGGGGGGGGGCAGAGCGGGCCGGGGATGACAGTAAGGGTGGACGAGGTGAAAACACAAGCCTGGCCCCCTTTATGTGGAGCAGCCTCCTCTTTCACAGGGAACCTCTGGCCCCTCCATTGGGCCGCTCTTGTGTTTATTTACTCCTTGGTTCTCCTCCATTCACAGGGACCTCTGACGGCTCCATTGGCCGCTCTCTCCTCCCAGCGCCCTGGCACTGCCGTCCACCCTCTCCGGATCAATGGGCGCTCAGAAAGACAGATTAGATTTCCTTTTAATGATTCCATCTTCCTGGGCTGCTCTCCCTCCTCCAAATCGGTATTTAACAATGCATTCCTTTTTTGCCCCGCACGTAGCTATGTACCTCTGTCTTAATTCATTGACGGTGAAAGTGAACAGCAGTGAACAGCACTCCGAACCACAAAAGCAATGTGATTAGTGATGGACTGAAAACGCCATCTATTTGCAGTGCGTCAATGGGACCATGGTGTTTCCCACAACCTCAGCCCACTTGCATATACAGCCGAATAAAACTGTGCCCACCATAACAAATTATAGGCCAAAACTTGTAAATACACGTTTGGCTGATTTTATAAACACTCTTCAACGTTTCACAACAGTCTTCTAAAATGAGCATATCTTTTCTCAATCTTATTTTCTGTCGTCGTTGGTAATGCCCGTTCTAAATTACATTGTGGAGACGGAAGAAGGCCAACAGCAGCAGCAGTTCGTTGACTCACGCTGTCAGGGTTGGAACGCGCAAGTCTGACTGTCAATCCTCAAGTGTTTCCCGTTTATCCCTTTTTTGAGCTATTTAAGCACTACTCTCTGGCGTAGGCTATCCGTCGGTGTATTTAACTGGGAGCAGCGAAATAAAAAGGGGAGTCGTTGTTGATCATTGCTCATTAGCCAGGAGGACATCCACTTAATGTACGGCGAATTGAGTGACACACCATGCCCCAGTGGAAATGGTCTCTGTGTAGCTCTGAGCGAAATGTTAGCTAATGCATTCCATTTGCTCTGTGCAACCGGGAGCAGGTTGGACACGTATGGCGACATAGGCAGGCGTGATTACTTTGTTTCTAGAGAAGCATTTTAATCCCTAATTTCATGCAGTGATCACTATCCCTTCTGTAGCTTTTCAACCGAATCCTTGTGATCAAGAGAGACTGTTCCAGGTCCCATAGCAACAAACATCTTTTGAACACTGAGGAAATAAGCATCAATATTTATGATTAGAGTGAGCGTGCGCACACGTGTCTGTGGTAGCTCCTTCCATGATAGGCCTATACTCCAGTGATTTTTTTTTATTGTGATATGCAACATTTAGGCTATTCTAACGGTTCAGTTGTGCCTGATCGATTAAGACGCTTTGTTAGAATGTCACAACTATAGGCTATTAATACCCTACATGTGTTCTGTTATTGAGATATTGTGCAGTTCATTTCTGCAAAACATCCAGGTCACATTTGGTACGGGGAAAGCGTGCTTTAGCGCGTGACCCATGTGTCTAAACGGGTCACCGCTGGTAAGAGAATGGTGGTCACTCGCGCGCTGTGGAACTTCCTGAGCCGGAGCTCCTGATGCGTTTCCGAGGGAAAGTGGGCAGACTGGGCAGAAACCAGTAAAATGATTACATCAATCAGTGTCACAACTGGCCGCTGTGACTTATGAATATGCATACTGGGCGCGCAGTTAGAGAGCTCTCAGGAACATAATTGATTAGACAGGAAGGCAGCATGGTGAGAGGAACTCGGGAAGGCCGGTCTACTTAGTATAATGCGAAGCCCCGGCCCAATATCTCTCCCCCGGCTGGGTCTCTAAGCACAGCCTCGGATGCGTTGAAGCACTGGGCTCGCCGTCTGTTTAGCTCCTCTGCTGTGTAGCCTAACTACAGCGGAGATACCCGAGAGGACAAAGCTGCCCTCGCCAGCCATTACAGACGCGTTAAAATGCATGGAAAGTGTGACCGAATGCGGCATGTTAGTTATTTAAAAACTTCACTCAACTGTGAAAAAAATATTAAACTTTAAGGTCCACACAGTTAGGCTACAAAAATGTTTGCATTTTCTGTAAACGAAAAATATATTATTTAGGCCTACATTTGTTTTTCTTGTCATGAATAAGTTTATTCCCATTCGGAGTAGGCTATGCTGTTTAAGAATGAGCATCTCAATTGGTTCCTTTTCAGGTCTTTTTTTTTTTTTTTTGAATAGCCTATACCACAACTATAGCCTACATGTGATGGTTCCATGTCTGTGCTTTTTAACTTCTTGCTTTTCAGTGCCATTTCTCTAGCCTAGATATCTCACTTTGAAAGCTGAGCGAAAAGAGGGCCAGTATGCAATAACTATTGTCCCACTGGAATCCAATGGAGCCTACGATGCAAGCTTGGTATCGTTGAGTTACATGGGGCACCAGACTATAACAGGTATTTTTATAGGTTATGTTTTATCCATTTCACTTTAGACTACATTTTACGCAAGTAGTGTTCATTTTCAGTTGGTTTTGAACTGATAGGCCTAATCATATCTTACATTGTTGTCGTGAGATAAAATAAATTGTTCAATTGCCAGTTATCATACTAGTCCTAAAAGTAGGCTATTCATCGAATTAAACTCTGCATGTAGCCTACCTACTTGGCTCACATCAGTAAATTGCCTCAAGGCCTCAGAGGCTTCAGAATATGGTTATTATGGATCGATAATTATGGTGAAATTACTTGGATCGGTGTTCAATATTTTTTAAATGTTTGGTGAATTGAAAACATCACCGGCTACATTTTCCCATTTCGACTGTGTTTCGGACATGGACAGCAACAGCAGCAGCGAGGCGTTCTAGACCCGACTGTAGAGGGAGCTCCAACCCCAACTTTACATAAAGTTTCTCTCACAGAGCTTAACATGCAAATCACCATAGATGGGAAAGCAAACTTGGAGAAATGCTTTCTCTGTATATGTCGCATATGGCGAGCATTGCGAAATCAATGATCAAAATGCATGAAAGGCCTACAGTTTAAAAGGGCGACAGTAGAACTATCACACGGGAACTATGATTGCATTGTGGGCTGCACCAAAATCCATTTATGGAGGCTATGGGACGGAGCTTAATTCCTCTGACTCTGGCCAAACAGTTCCAGCATAAATTCATTACTTAATTTCTCTTTATATACCACACAATTTCAGACGAAAATTAATGAAAGAATTATTCATTTTAATTCGTCTCTTACGCCTCAATAAGGATAATCCCACAACATTAATATCCAAATGTAGACGCAAGACTCAACTAATTACTCCTAAGACCCTCGAATATAGAAACACATTAAATCCTTCTCGACTATGCACTTATCAGTGCCTCGTAGGTTGAAGCCCTGCCTCAGGCCATTAATGCAATAAGCGATTCTGTCCATTTCACACCATTCTATACACAAGGATACCGAAAATATAGCCTACAACCATTCTTTCTGAAAACAATAGTCAACAACCAAATGCAATGTTTGATAAAGTTGCAGCAGTTCATTTATTAGCCAAAATATAGACTTTCTTGTACAATTTGGTTCACAAGTATGTACATTTTCTTAACTTTATATACAAAACATTTGAACATCAAATCCTCACAGAACTTACAAAAAGAAAAAAAAACTCACAGACTACAGGTTCATACATTATAACATTAGCAGTTTACACAGGACATGCTTACAATGTAAGTATACAGAGATGTATTATTCTTATTTTACATTCCTTACAACATAGTAAAATGAAATAGAAAGAAAGTGTGGAAGTCTACGAGGAGGATAGAGCCGATAGAACCATCGCTGCTTCGAGTTGGTTTTGAGGCCTGTAACACACACGGGTAGTAGAAGAAATAAGCAAATGAAACAAAAATAGACCTGCAAGTAGGCTGTCTGAAGAGCTATTAGGTAAAGTGATATAAAGAAGATTGCTGTTCAAAACGAATGTTGTGGGTTTTTGAATTGAGGCTGCACGCGACAAATAGCCTATGCAAATTATTTTAGGCCTTCTCTGATTAACGGACACCAACCATGAATCCAACTATTCCATATCCAACACAAAACTGCTACAGTTTGAATGAATGTTATATATATTTATATTAAAAAAGTGATGAGTCAAAAATAAAATACCCAAATGACAAGAAAGACAGTCTCTTACCGTCTTTGAACTGGATGGAAGGCTGTTTTTAACAACTTTTTCTCTGCTTCCAAGGCACTAGATCTCTCTGAAATAATGGTAATAAAACAATAGAATACATTAATTTACTTGTCTAAATACTGCACAGCAAGGATGAAGTGAATTGATTCTTTTAATTGGGCTATTTTTAAATTTCTATATTAGTCAGTGGGTTGAAAGCAGGCAGGCCTATAATGTAAATGTATGACTTATGCCTACCCTACAGAAATGTGGGGCTATAATTGTAGAATTCAAAATTATTCTCGGCCTATATTTTATTGAGACAAAAAATGCACCGAGTTAAGCATTTATTTCAACCACCACTGTTCTTGAAAAGAAACACTCATTTCAAAGCTTTCATAGGTTACCACCTTTTAGTAGACTAGTCTGACACATAGCCTACAGTATAACATGGAAACACACATCAATGATACTCTTTACGACCTCAAAAAGATGTCCATTAATAACAAGCCCGTCGATAGCCTTAAAGAAAGTATAAAGTCTGAAACAATAGCAATGAAGACTTGTTTTTTCTACAGGCTCGCCTCAGTGTTGGTGACATGTACCTGTAACGGCTGTGTCAGAACTATGACTCCTCTCCTCCGTTTGCCGGCTGTAGAGGGCGAGGCCGTTCGCCGAAGCCTGGTTCGCCAGTCCAAGGTAATGGTTCGAGTTCAGTAACGCGAGCTGGTGGGCAGAAAAAGCTCGGTTTGTCCAGTTCTGGATTTTCCCAACAGGACAAGAGATGAGTCTGTGAGGGGTGATGATCGTCTGGGTCGCCGGCCCAGCCGAGTTTCCATTCATTTGAGGAGATTTGCGTGGATTGTCAGGGGCCGTTGCTGTCTCGGCCAAAGACCAAATCTTTGGCTTTTGGGCTGGAGCAGCGTTATTTTCTGACGGCGGTGAGTTGATGGACACCGGGTTCAGTTTCAGTTGTTCGCCGTTTGGCTGTGACGCTTTAATCTCAAAAGAGTGGTGGTGGTGGAAGTGCTCGCCTCGCTCCACGTGAATATCTTTGCCCTCCTTCACCACTGCTTTTAGAAACCTCTGGTCAGGCCCTTGTAAATCCTCATAGCCGTCTGAAATCTCAGAGTCGCTTCTACCGTCTAGTTTTAAATCAGCATGTAGGTCGTCCTGGTCATCCAAGTCGTCCTTATTCTCGATATTTTCCGTGTCAATGTTTTCTAAATCGATTTCTTCCTCGTCTTCCCTCTTGTCCCCATCATCTCCCTCGTGATCACTGTTGTAAACATTCCCCTCTTCGTCTGTGCGGCTCCGGGGCGTCCAGGTCATCTTGTTCTCCTTCTTTAGCCTCCTCCTGGCGTTGGCGAACCAGGTGGACACTTGGGTGAGGGTCATTTTGGTGATGATGGCCAGCATGATCTTCTCGCCCTTGGTGGGGTAAGGGTTTTTGCGGTGCTCGCTGAGCCAGGCCTTAAGTGTGCTGGTGCTCTCCCTCGTAGCATTTTTGGGTCTTGACGGGTCGCCGAACTGGTACTGCCCGTAGGGGTAGAACGCGGGGTGATGGTGAGCAAATCCTGGATGCTGGACGCCTGGACTGTCTTTCAACTCGTACTGAGCACCCTACAAAACAAACACAAGAAACCCAAAGGGCGGTTTGAGACAATATGAAAGATGAATGGTAGGCTAACGTATTTGCATATAGGCGACAATAACTCGATGAATAAAACAAGAAAGTGTCTTCCATAGTGCGAGATTTGCATTTCAACCACAACAGCAATATGGTTTGCGGTTTCGTTTTTTTCGGCGCTGGATGCTTATCCGTCACATTTCGACAGGCTAACAAGAATGTAAAACTAATTCATGGTTAACTTTTGTAAATGTGCAGTTGAGGGTTGAGTTTGAGTTGAATGCAATATTTCTGTAGCCTACTTTCCCGTGAGGTGACGTTTCAGTGGTAATTTCGGTGAACATGCTACTTTTTTATTCACCAGAATAAGTAGCAGTAACAAAGTTCATCCGCAAACACGGTTCACTGTTACAGTTACAGAAATACCCGTTTCTCAAACTCAGCCTCATTCCACCTCCCCTCCATTTCTTTTTAAAATAGTTTATAGAAGAATTCTAACCCGTTATAAGCAGATGATAGGGTAGGCTACTTACCAATTGATTGAAAATGGATATATCGTTTGAATACGGAAGAAATGCTCCATAGCCTTGTGCTGCGGCGAAAGGTGATCCATACATAGTTGAGAGAACATTGGAGAGTGCCCCGGACGGACTCAGCTCTGCCCCGGCTCGGGCTCCGCCGATTCCCTGCCGCTCCGGTGGGTATATCGGTCGGATGTACTGATATCCCAGTTGCGGGAAAGACATGGTCGTAGAAAAAAGTCTGCTGCAATCACAAAAAGCAGAGAATCGCCCTCTCGGTGCGTACTGCGATATCCACTTTACAGTGACTACAACAAAGTGTAAGGGAAGTCTATATTTCCTCAGAAACAGCCAGTGTAAACGATCCGATTGCGCCTTCCTCCCTCACTTCCCTATTGATCTGGATGGACTAAGGTCAGGTCCTTACAGATTGCCTTAGATTATTGGGACTCCTGGCTCTGATTGACATTTCTAGTCGTTTAGAAGCCCCTCCTATTCCTCAAATCTCACCTCTCATACACACTCTCGCTCTTCTGCGCCTCCCCTTCTCTCTCTCCCTCTCTCTCTCTATCTCTCTCTCTCTTACTCACACACATACAGACACACACTCTCCCTCTCTCTCTCTCTGTCCCTCTGTATTTCCCCTGGATAAGTGCACTGACGTCGCGATCTCTTATTTGAATGGGTTTCAAATCTCATTTTATGGCTCGCCAATCATTTCATTTGCTATTTGTTCGCATGGGTCCAACCCCATTTTGGTGCTAATTCACAATTTGTGGTCATTTGCACAAATAGTAAATACTTCAGTGTTGCTGAGTGATTAACTTCACTTAAACCTAGTGTCTGCAATTTTTTAATGGATGTATTTCAAGTAGACTATGCGCAGCGGCTCTTGCTCGCTGCATAGAAGCAACTATGCAATTCCACGTGTTATTAATTGCCCTCTTGGGTGTTTGTAACACTGACTAAAAGTCTGCGAGTAAGTTGTGTTTTCTTACACCATTTTTGAGGTGTTGTGGACAATTATAACAAGTGGCGAGCGAATCGACGTCAATTCACGCTTTTAATTTAAGACATCAGACGGATTGTAACCATTTGACATCAAAGGGGAAGTTGTCAAGTAATGAAAGGCAGGGTGATTAGCGCATTCACTGTTAATGAATGCAAAGTTTAACAACAATGACAACGATTAGTAATAAACATTATTGTATATTGTGGCTGATATAGGCTAGGGCTACAAAGTGTTGTTTCCATGCATCACGCTGAATGTCTGGTTGTAGCATGCTAGTAATAGTATAGCCTACCTAATAACAACAACAGCAGCAGCAGCAGCAACAACATCAATAACATTATCTTAATAATACCTATAACAACAACAATAGGCCTAATGATAGCAATTAAAAAATAATAATAACAACAACAACCTAATACTACTACTACTACTACTACTAGGCCTACTACTACTACTACTACTACTACTACTAATAATAATAATAATAATAGCCTAATTCGTTATTATTGTCACTATAGATTCCATAGGCAAATTGTAAGATATCCTGTTTGTAAATAGGTTACAGGCTTATTTTGAGAGAGGGGGGGGGATCTAATTTGTATTTCTGATCCGATGCATCTGTTCCAGGAAAACATTCTGTAGACTACTATCACTCATTGAGATTACAGTACCTCAGAGAAATCCAGTTGATGAGTTTTATAGAACCTCGTATTTTCTTGTAAATAATACGGATTAAAACAAAGCCAGGGAGTCAGAATTGAAATTCCATGAATCAATATTGGGAAATATGTAGGAAACATCCATAATCGCATTACATTTCGTCTTTATACCATCATATGTCTGTTAAAAACAACTGCGGGGTTGAATTATTTATTGCCTGCAGTTTATTTGAATAAGTCTCAACGCAATATTGACAACAGATGAAATCTCATCAATCTCAGTTTAGTTTAGATGATGTGATCCGGTTTCCAAGAACTATGTACTCGTTTAAACCTCTAATCTTCTTTTTGAGCTGATAGTTATCATTGTCTGGTGGGAATAATAGCATCTATAATTTTTCATATAGACTCTAGTCCATACGCCTTGTTTCCATAATAAAATCAGTGCCGAACCCCCGTGCTTCCTCTTAACGTGCTGGCATAGTGACATCCAACCGAACCCGGATTATGGGGTTATTAATTACAGCGGCGTGCTGATGCCATCCGACCGGAATAGTAATCACTACATAGCAGTCAATAACACTCACACACACAGACCTGCAGAAAGAACAGGGGGTCTCGACAAGCCAACCGAGTCGAGAAACGGAATGATGTTTGGCGTTAGAACACAGAAGTGAGTGGAACTGAAAGAGAAGTTAAAGCAAAGCGTTATGGGATTTGTTTCAAGTACTAGTACAAGTAGGCTGTAATCAAATGCAGAGTAGCATATTGCAAACAAGGAAGCAAAACACCAGAGGTTTGTTTGCTGGGAGAAGTTTCGAGTGCGAGTAGAAACCGTAGGCTATAAGCCACATATCTACCAGATAGTGTCCGTTCAGCAGCCCTCCGATTTCGGATGGACACGTGTCTCATCCCCGGGACCTGTCAGGGCCCCAAGGACTGTACATGATTTATTACCCCCAATCAAACACACATGCACTAACTTAACACTTTCACACCGAGCCGGGAAACTGGCATAGCCATAAAAACATTAAGACAGCTCTCTCCTCCTCACCGTATAGCGCCTCAGTAAACTGCCCTCTGTTTGACTTCCGCAGGCTCTGTCACGGAAAAATGAATCAAACGCACCATGGGGCAGGCAGTGGAACAGCCAATGTAGGCTATGTGAAGTTAATTATTAACTTATAGCGCCTATATCTCTATACACATTTCCATACTACTACTACTAGCCTACTACTACTACTAATACTACCACTACTACTACTACTACAAATAATAATAATAATAGGCCTAATAATAATAATAATAATATTAATAATAATTAATACTTATAATAATAACTCTACTACTACTACTACTACTACTACTACTAATAATAATAATAATAATAATAATAATAATAATCTAGTAATTGTTATATTTTATAATGCTCATAATATGCTAATCATTTTTCATATTTGTTTTTACAGTAACATAGCAATCCTCATGTTTTATCAAAGAAAAAGAAGGCAATCACAGTGTGACTTGAGGGCTGTTGGTTCTGAGGATAATTATGCAGATGACACGATTTCACATTCTCCTAAGCACATATACCCGGATAGACGTGGGCCTATTTCGCTCAAGAGTGTCTCCTTATGCAATACACAAGACGCCAGCGACACACTGCAACTGATGAAACGAAGCTCTAGAAACCGACGAGATCAAAGGCTTCAAACAGAGGCTCTTCAAATTACAAAATTGGACCTTTTCCATAACGCCTAGGCGACAGAAAACAAGTAACACATTTCTTATCACACATGGAATCAATCTTAAAGCAGCCTTCTGATCAAAATCGGTTAATTGCGGTGACAAAGGATTTGTAAAGAAAACACAATTAATGACCCTTGGATGTTTTGGCGTTGAAAAGGGGGGGTTGGAATGAGGAGAGGGGGGGGGGGTAGTGTGTGTGTGTGTGTGTGTGTGTGTGTGTGTGTGTGTGTGCGTGCGTGCGTGCGTGCGTGTGTGTGTGTGTGTGTTGAGGGATTGAGAAAGGGAGAGAGAGGGAAGGGGGTTAGACTGGTCAAGATCGCATTTTCTTAACTGCCTTGACAAACAGGGTTTTATTTTGTTTTTTCTTGGAGGGAAACGTTAGTAAAACCCAGCGGCTTGTGGAGTTTGTTTAGACTACTTGGAATTTTGCATCTTAAGTTTCATTAGCGCAAAGGGTACGAGGGCGAACCATTGTAAAGCTTATATATAGGCCTGAAGTGATTTACAACTATTTCCATACCGATTTATGATCAAGAAAATGCATGCTGGGCATTTAGATATTGAACAAGTTTGCCTCACAATGACAAGACTTTCTTAGAAAATAGTCACTGACACACGCCACCAGATCCAGCTGTATGGAGGAATTCTTTAAATCCCCTGAACACAGGAATCAATAACAAGTTACAAGTTGTAGACTACCTTTTTGCTGACCGACTGTCTGACATCCAAGTTTTGGAGGGAGAGAGAGAGGGGGGTGGGGTCGACATATGATGAGGCAGTCAAAAACTCACCTAATTTATTTAAATGTGCTCTTTCTAATCCCTGTCCCATTAGGGAATTAATGAAATGGCAATAAATCTCGTGGTGTGTAAAGAGCAAAGGGGCTTATTCCAATAAATGAAATAGTTGTTATAATAATAACAATAATGACAAGAATAATGATAATAACAATAACAATAGCATAATAATAATAATTGCAGTCCGCACAAGAAGCAAGTGTACTTTCAAAACATATTTCAGTTTAATTGTTTAATTAGTTTATTAGGTTTTACTGTTGCAATAATTCAAATAATATGATTTTAATTGCATTACACTAACCTACCATGGATATTAAACAGATAACTTCTACTCGCTCGCATTAGCGCCAAAGTAAGCGATTTTGGAAACAAATTAATAGTCAATGGACTGCAACTTATTAACTTGTAACATCAGATCAAAGATGGTACTAGCACATGCGTTTACATGTGCATTATAATGTGTTAGCATAATACCAGCAGCGTTAACTTTCCAGTGTTTAATGTGGGTGATATAGACTGGACATAAACATTCAAGGGTATAGGCTTATATAGACAAATGGAAAAGCAATGAAGGTAGTTTTTCAGGGTTAGGCCTACCTAAACTGGTTTTACTGACATATGCAGCTATGGGCGACCCAAAATAGCCTGCATTGCAAGCAGTGAGAGCGACTCGACCATGTACGTCTGTATTAATATCTATCGGGAGTTTCTCTCGCCTGCCTTGTCAGAGGTGGAGAGAAGAGGCAGACTTTCAGAAACGAGCTCCATAAAGACTGAATTTGGGACTAAATTGTGGTGCTGCCGGTAGCCACGGGCAGTAATTGATTGGGAAGGTCAGAGCGCGCGGTGTCAAATGGCCTTCTCAGCACACAGTCTCCCTCCACTGCTTTGGTGAATATTATGCGGTCTGTCCTAAGGGGTTCACACTTGTTTTATTAGGCCCGAGTCACTCTATTTCGCTGCTGTTTACCTACACATGTCTTCAGCGCGACCCGGGCACTTATTTTGGTTTGTGGAGTTAAAACTCCAAGCCACAGGACCATTACAGCCACGAGTAGGCCTATCATTCATATTGCTCTACCCTGTTACCTTAGACAAATTAAGGACCTTAATTTGTTCTAATGTCCCATAGTGACATAAAAGCCAGCATGGCTATATTCTATAGGCCAGATCAGATTCATGACAAAATTGCTTTCATACTTGGCATGAAACTTTTTTTTGGCAGTGGACTGAAAATGGGACATATTATACTGTACGCCCGTGATCGTGAGTGCATTTAACAGCATTTGCAGTGAAGGTGTAGCCTGCGCTTTTTTCCTCTCTTCCAGCCCACTCACTATCCATCCCGCCGGAGTTTCCCCCGGTATCAGTAACACAAGGCATTGATTTTACGGTAAAGTCACTTTGTAAAGGGAATGAGTAACTCTGGGCCGCGCTATCACTGTATTACACGGGTATGGCCCACGTAACAAGATGAACATTGATTCAGCATTACGGATGATCGATAATGAAATAAGTAACTTCGGGGCGGAATTAAAATGCAAGCCAGCTTGATGCTACCAGGGCTTGTTGAGAGCTGAGGTGACAGCGGGAGAAAGGAAAGAAGACAGACAGGGAGGGAGGGAGGGAGAGAGAGAGAGAGAGAGAGAGAGAGAGAGAGAGAGAAAGAGAGAGCAGAGTGGGAGGCGCAAAAATGTGATCTAGATTCAAGATCTTCAGTCTTGGCTTAGCCACTAACAGGTAACAAACAGGAGAACAATTTCAGCAATTTTTATTTGACTGGATGGACACTGAATGATAATAGCGGGTGATTTATAGATCTACCTGCCACTTTCTAAAGAGGAAAACAACAACATGGCCGCCTGGTGAAGAATAATAATGGCATTTCCAAATTCCCCTTCTGTGTGTGCTGTGTAGCTCAAACAGTGGACAAATGTCCACAATGTTAATTCTCGGGCCCCATCTTGGAGGTGTACCAGGTCGACCGGCCCCACCCCGCCTCACCCCACTGTGGAGGCTAGCCTGAGGACACCTGAGAAGGGTCACTCACCAACGACCAGCCCCTGGAAATATGCTATCAATCCCATTGTCATGGGCCCACAGCAGAGTGTTGAAGTGGATGAATGATGTGATGAGGTGACGTCTCTTGATAGCGATCTCGGCCTGATGATCTTTAAAGATGCAGGTCAACCTGAATGAGACCCTTCATCATAGGCCGCAGTCCAGACTGAAATAACACAGCCCCTCTCTCTCTCTCTCTCTCTCTCTCTCTCTCTCTCGGTCCCCCTCGTTGGGTTCTGTGGTTCGGAGAAAGCCAACAGTGCCCTTTCAAGGCCCCCCTACAACCGGGTGCTATTCTGCCAGACCAATATCAGATTGCCCCTACTTCTGAGGCCTACTGGGGTAGACAAAGCCGCTCTCTTTCCAGCTGTTGATGCTGGGTTGGAGCTGGTGGAGCCGGCAGCTGTACCAACATGGAGGAGCAGAGCTCCCCTTATCTGCCAGGTGTCCCAGACTCTGCAGGGGGCGGCCGGCTGGAAGGAGGAGGACGGTGAGGGAGCCTGGCAGAGCCCGACAGGGTTTCGCTGGCCAGAGTGTGATAGGGTTTTCCTGGGCCCGGTTCTTCTCCTAGTAGTGACGGTCTCTGCACTGCCGAGGTCAGCTCTTTATGGAGAACCAGGGTGAAGAGGAACGTTCCTCTGCATTATGGTGTGGCAGGCGACTTAGAGGAACATCAACTCAAGAGAAAATGGGAACTACCTCATGGATGGAGAATCATAATTAAGGCCTAGCTAAGCAAGTGTTACAGAGTAATACTGATGTTATAAAGAGTAATATAAATGCTACCAATGCTATTTTTGCGTATGTGTATGGACAGGCGAATAGATGTTAGGACCTACATTTCTCAGCTTTCTTGTCACCCCAAAGATAGTCTGAAGTCAAGCGCCACAAAACATGGGTTGAGGGGCGGAGCCAGCACATTAGCCTGCCTTTGAAATCGGGAGTGTAGTCGGGACTAAATGAAAAACTCATCTAGGTAGTACACTTTGCCATGTGTGTAATAAACACCTCTGTGAAGTGAGAGTTAACGCGGAAGAAAGTCCAAGTAAATCCAGATACTACTGACAGCTCGCTAGAGCGCAGGACTCGTTAGCAATACCTGAGAAGTGGAAATCTGTGGTCAGTGACCAATCGGAGGCCAAATCCACCTCTCTGTACAGACCACTATCTACGCGGGTCAATCAGCATCCGATACAAAATCCAATCGGATTCTCGTTGGTGTCCACGAATATCACAGCTTGTTCCCAGGAGTTCTGGCCGTAGCGAGGGGTTCTGGGTACTCAGAATATCCCCAAAATGGCTATGCTAGCTTAAACCGTGGAAAAATCTAACAGACATAATCCCTCAAAGCATCATGGGTGTTTCTGCGACCTTCTGTGGATTCCATGCTATTCTAGTACCTGTTTGTTTCTTTCCTCTAAGTGCTATGAATGATGAGAGTCCATGTTCTCGTGACCGCTCGTCTCCTGTTACGGCGGTGGCGGGTCTGGAGGTCGAGCGGTCGGATTCGGGTCTTAGGATCGTCTCAGCATGCCAGCGCGCTGAGGTCAGGGGAGTCTCGACAACCACCACGTAAAACTCAGCAGGTCAGCTCTGATAAGGATGCGCTCATCTAAACATTGTACTTATTAATAAAGATGGTGCCAAGCAA
>NC_140237.1:29582659-29587659 GCF_949987555.1 Borostomias antarcticus
ATTGGACAGTAAAAGGCCAGTCTTCAGGTGACAACTGGCCATGGTTATTCAGGCTTTTATTCATGCATATTTAGTGGATGGTAATGAGCTTTTTTTGCATTGTTGCATGAGAATGGCGGGTCCCTGGTGGCGTGGATGGCAGGACTGGACGGGCGGAGTGGAGGGCCATAGCGTGCACGTGTGTGTGTGTGTGTGTGTGTGTGTGCGCTCGTGTGTGTGTGTGTGACCAAACGCCAGGCTCCACTCCCCAGCCATCCGTTCGCTGGGCAGTGTGTACCTGCCACCTCGCCGTCCGCCCCTCTGCCCAAATACACCCTCGCGCCCCTCTGCTCAGCGACAACAGTGGCTCCCAGAATCTCAACCCCCTGCCCTCCGCTCGCACTCGACCCCCCACTCCCCCTCCATGTCCCAGAGAGATCGCCTCTGTATACCCTGGCTGTTGGACTTAAATGACTTCCTGGATTATTGATGACTTCATATCTGCATACGTGGTCGGACGGACTGAATGGTATTATCCTGCGATATGAGGAGAGCTTTGTTGACAAAGCAGTCCGGTCAGTCCGATTATTCATACCGTTCTCACTAGGCTTGGCTCGGAGAAAATCTAGTTTACGCAGACACACGCGCCCCCCCCCCCCCCCCACACACACACACACACACAGTACACTAGCCAGTGCTTCCCCCCCCTTTTTTCTCAGTCTTTGGACCACCATGTGCGATTGGATAAACAAAAAGACAGGGAGGGTCAAGGGTCATTGTCAATTAGTACCTACCCAGATGAGCAATTACTGGTCAACAGCGGGGATGGAGATTGCACCATTTTTCATCAGGCCTGCTTTCATATTCCATGCTTTACATGCTTGTCAGAATCAGCAGTGGGCCGTTGTAGACGCTGTTGGTTCTGATTAGTGTTGAACTCTTAGTTGCCGTATTACAGAGACAGCTGAGGTCTGCCTACGCACATGAATACAATATTTGGCTACGCTTACGTACTCTCATTCGGGGCCGCTTCTATTGTGCTTTCAACAACGCGCTTTCGTGCTTGCGTTGCGCGCTGGTTTGTGTGTCTGCACAATAGCGGAGGGTTCGGGGAGGCCAGCCAAAAAACGGTTCACCGTTCACGTCTCACTAACAATGGTCAGATGTATGAGATCTGGAGGTGGCTTTTCATACCACACGCTCAGATTTAGGAATCGCTGGCGTATTCGTGTCCGATGGGACCCCCCCTGGCCCCGCCTCCGACGTCACGCTGATTTGTATCTCGGAGCCGACGCTAACGAGGCCGCTAGCCGCTAACAGCCTCGGCGTCGGGTGTCGGACACCTGTGACCAGACGTGGCCGCGCCCGGCTTTCGGCGAGGGCGTCCCTGGTCAAACCGAGTCTCGGCGAGTCTCGGGTGTATCCGTCTGCGTGCGTGTGTGTGTGTGTGTGGGGGGGGTGGGGTGCCGTGGCCGGGACAGGCCGGGGACAGACAGAAGAGGCCTTCTAAATCAGCCGGCAATCCAAAAGGCCTCCCCATAAATCCTCCAAATGGGGCCAGGGTGCTGGGCGTAAAGCGCACCTGCAGGACTTATGTAAGTCTTATTAAACCATAAATTGCAACGCCGGCCCTCACCGGGGCCGCTCCCCGCCGGGATAAATCTCCGAGCGCGCTCGCCGAGGAGAAAGGGAGATGAGGGGAGAGCGAGAGAGACATATATGGGGTGGGTTTACAGTCGGAGGGGAAAAGAAAAATGATACTAAAAGTGTGACGGCGTAGCGTCGCAGTTTGACGATAGGCAGACAATGATGTGCTTTGATTGGGCCTAACGGCTTCACACCTCCTTCAGTTTCCCTGGGGCTGGGGGGGTGGGGGGGGGGGGGGGTTTAGGTGGAAGGATCAGGTCCAAAGGCCGTGATGCTCACCAGACTGTTAAGGTACACCCCCCCCCCTAAGACCACCTTCAATGGTTCTGGCTCGGTTGCAGCCCCTGACGCGTTGTCTGCTGTTGGCCCCTAGATTGGCTCCATGCAGTCACAGGGACACAGAGAGAGAGAGAGAGCGGGAGAGAGAGAGAGGAAGAGAGAGGGAGAGAGAGAGAGGGAGAGAGACAGAGAGAGAAAGAGGGAGAGAGGGAGAGAAAGACAGAGAGAGAGAGAGGGAGAGAGGGAGAGAGAGAGAGAGGGAGAGAGAGAGAGAGAGAGTCTCAGGGTTTGCAACACGGCCATATTTGTCGGATAAAACCCTGAGTTCCTGAGCCGGGGGCCCCTGGCGAGTTCCGCCCACGCCCGCGCTCTCCTCCCTCCCTGCCGGGGTCCCCTGAATTAAACATCAAAGCGCACAGGAGCGCGCGCAGGGCCCCGCGTCCATAAATACCAGCAGGCGGGGAGGGAGGGGGCGAGGGAGGGAGGGTGAGAGCAGATATTCAGATGGGGAAGAGCCAGGTCACCAGATCCCTCATACACACACTGTCAAAGCAGATTCATTTGTTCACAAAATGGGCGATGTTGTGCGAGGTTATTGATTTCCGCACGCCATCTGTCTTCTCCCGGGCTTTGGCGGACGCTCTCTGGCACTGCCAACCCCCCCCCCCCCCCCCCCCCGACTCAGGTAGACAGAGAGGAGTCACAGTGAAGATGAGCGGTAGAGTCTACGGAGGATTTCTGTGATAGTTAAGGCTTTATAACCACCTCGTTACATCACTCATCAGTCGGAACCACAAGCTACATTTAACCTTTGACCTGTTCTGTTTTGTACGCTACCGTACGTCGCGCGCTACGGCGAGGCTGGGAGTCGTGGCGATCTGTAACAGACACCTGGGCTCGTAACAGTAGCCTCCGTCCGGCCCGAACCTCCCCCTTCCCACTCGCGGCGCTAATGTCACAGTGGGCCGCCATGTTGGCTTGGACGGTGTCAGGAGCAGGCCTTCAAACATGGACTCCAGCTGCTGCTGTGTGCTCTCCTCAGCCGACACACACACGCCGCCGTGCCCCTGTGTTTGGGCTTGTGGACGGCACATGTAACTGGGCAGATTAGCACAGGGCGGTAAACACGCTCTCTTGAAGGGGAATGTCGCAGGGTCGTTAGATTTGAAGGAGTCGAAGCTCCGTTGAGGCGGGTTGAGGATGTTTGCGCTTGGCGTCAGGCCTCCCCGCCTATGTGGCGTAGACACACAGCACGCCCGCGCACACACACACACACACACACACACACACGTACACACACACACGCAAACAGAGTGACAGTTGCGTCTTTGAGTTGTAAATAGGCTTCTGTTGCCTTTCTCAGATGAGGGACTGAGTCCGTGTCACACACGTCATCCTCAACATACATAGGTGTGTGTGTGTGTGTGTTATTGTTATTGTACTGTTGTCGTTATTGCACTGTATTTTAGATTACTATTCTTGCACTTTGCCTTCAGCACTAGATTATGCTCTTAGTCACTTGTTTTAGAAAGGAGATGCACTTGTGAGTTCTGGCAAGTAGTAGTACATTTGCTTTTCCTACGTTAAATGCAATTATTGTTAGTCGCTTTGGATAAAAGCGTCTGCTAAATGACTGTAATGTAATGTGTGCGTGTGTGTGTGTTTGTGTGTGTGTGTGTGTTGGGGGGCCGTTCTCCTTGAAGAGTACGGAGATATTAAGTTCCTACTGATGTACAGCTGGAGAGAGAGAGAGAGCCGCCCTCGAGTTGAGAAGAACCCAGAAACATGGCGATAGAGCACACGAACATGAACATGCTGTCTTGTGATTGGTTTACATTCTCTGCCCCCCCAGTCCTGACAAGGTCAAAATAATGGCGGAGAAGAAGGCAGCGAGCAGCTGATAACAAGGTAATCTGATAATGATTTAACAGATGGATGACTGGGAGATTGAGGGCTGCTTATTCTGGGTCCTCGTTTTCCAATTAAACTCCCGTAAAACATGTATAGGTCTCACTAATTTCAGCGACACCAAAGTACACAGCACCTAAATGGATGGGGGGGGGGGGGGGGGGCGACATTGTTCTGTCTGCGATTTCTGTCTCATCGAGAGCCTCAATTATCCGCTAATGTGGATTAAAACCAGAAAAAATGGACAGCCGTCATGTGTGGGGCCCGCTGTGATGAGAAGATCAGTCTCCCCCCCCCCCCCCCCCGACCCCCCCCCTCCCCACTCAATCTCTGGACAGGGGTAATCGCGGTTCCAAACACCTGCGCTTCGACTGCCCTGACCTGCCGCCCAAACGAGCTCAATTAATGACAATTACCCCGCAGGTGTCACGACACAGACATTAACTGATAGGCAGCTATCTGGAGAGACCGGGCGTTCGTCCTCCAAGTAAATATGTAATGATTACAGCTGTGAAACGAGGGGCCCAGAGGGGGGGCGGGGCAGGGGGGGGGGGGGGGGCATGCTCGCTACCGGGGCAATCTATTTGTGTTTGCCTCAGCCCAGTGCTGCTAAGCAGCCTCCACAAAGCAGAATGGATGGACTTGATTCCCCACAGCCGAGAGCAGGGGGGGGGGGGTGGTATAGGCCTCCTCATCAGGTGAGGATCACAGAGGATATGGCCCAGATACGCTTGCTGAGCGCCCGTCCGGTTGTGCGTACACACAGGAACATTCCGCCGTCGTACTCCTCCACCGACTCCGCCTCGACGAGCTCGCAGCGTTTCAAAAGCGCGTCCCCAGGCGAACGGCGTTTTACGGATGGGGATGTATTGCGCAACCCGGCTCTGTATTCTCACAGCGCTTTATGTCAACATTAGGCAACTCAATATTTTTGGAAGTTATGCGCGGACATGTTTATTGGACTGGCGGCAATACTTGGAAGGCGGATATTAATTTTGTTGAATGTGCCGTCCGTTTGTGGCGCGCCGCTGCTCTGCTTCCCTGTGCGAGGAGAGATTTCTCAGGTGCAGCCGTCAACTTTAACCCTCCTTCTCCTGTGGGCTCACAGCCTCTCCCCCTCTCAACCCTCATTACCATAAAGGCATTAAAATGTGAATAGGAATTAATTTGGACTTTCCCCTCCATAG
>NC_140237.1:29592659-29595159 GCF_949987555.1 Borostomias antarcticus
ATACACACACACACACACACATACATACACACACACCGCATCGCTCTCTCACCTGTCACCGTGGAGATGCTGGCTGTTGGTGATTTGTGTGGCCATGTTCCTGTATAAATCCCAACGGCCTCCAGCGACAGTAATTCAACACAGAGTATATTTTCCATAAATAATTTGCTGCTCATTGATTTCCAATGCGGGAGGAGAAATACGCCGGGGTCCCTCTTCGGGGGGCTGGGGATGTATCGGGTGCTCACTTTGCAGTGAAAGTTGTGACAGCCCGGAGCCCATATCTCGCGATCACATGTCCCGGCCGGGATTTATGGCCGCTCCGAGGCCCACTCGTCAGGAAAGAGGCCATCAGAAACGCGGTGAGCTTAGCCCGGGGACAGGACGACCAGCGGCGGGGGTGGGGGGGACAGAGAAGCTCCTGTGTTGGCCTGGACCTGACCGCGCCCCCCCCCCCACCCCGCTCCCCTCGCCACACCTCGGCCCAAGGGGCCTGACACTCCCCTCCCTAGGTGGCACTTAGGAACAGGCACAACAACGACCACCTCTAGAGTTCAAAGGTCAGGGGGGTTAAAATCAGTGACCCTCGGCTATTTCTCTACCACCACCGCCACCACCATGTCCTCGCAACTGCTGGTCGGGAGGGCTTCCAGGCCTCTGAGCCCTGTCATCGGGTGATATGGTGTGGCCGCGTGGTTTGGGTGGCGCCTCCTGACTGATCGGGTTGTGGATTGGGCCGTTTGTTGGCGCCTCCGAAGAAAGAGGCAGGAATTGATGACTTCTAATTGGTCTGTCCCTTGTCGAGTCTCATTAGTCACTCATTTAACACTATCTGATGGTGCTACATTATCACACCTCAGCCTGGTGGGGTGTGTGTGTGCGTGCCATGCATGCATGCGTGTGTGTGTGTGTGTGTGTATTGGCTGTCGAAGTGTTATCTGGCCTCACCTTAGGTGTGGCAGTGTCCCTGTGATCAATAGGGATAGAGGCCATTTGAGATGAAAGTAGCTCATCTGCACCTTCGACGCTTGTCATCACGATCCCCGTTTAGACCGGACCGACACATTAAAGGCCTAATCAGATCACGTTCACACCTGCTTGACTGATGTGTTTTCAACTCAGTCTGGAGATACTGTAGCCCTGCTCATATTTACCCCGAATTACGGTCAACTCAGACGGTCATAAGTCATCGGACTGTCGTGAGCAGCAGGGGGTTCTTGCGCACACTTGGGTTAACAGGCTAGCGCTATTAGCGCAATTAGCATGCGCGCATCCCGATACCTTTAGCGTCGTCGTGCGCCGTCGCCCCCGCGCGAGCCTCAGCCTCGCCCAGGCATGCGAGCGGACAGCCGCCGAGACGCCTCCGGTACAGTGGCGGCGGCGGCGAGAACGGGGCGGGGACATGGCGGGGGGTCGGGGGGGGGGCGGGAACGGCGGAATGCGCTGCTGCCGCTCGACGGGCTCGGGTGTCGCTCCGCTGACGGACGGAGAGTCGTTAATTTTAGCCCCCCCCCCCGCAAAACCACCTCTGAGTCACCCCCCGGTAACAGGATCGCTCCCCTCACATGGCGAGCCTCCTAAATATACATTTATTTTTCAGAGGGAGTCCCCGGGTCAGGATATGATGGATGTTTATTAATCGGGTGGCGCGTGACTCGGCGGTGTGACGCCAGGGCCCGGCGTAAACACTCGACTACGCCGGTTCCCTGGGACTTGTCTTCATAAGGATCTCAGAGATACGATAGCCCCCGCCTCGCTGCCCGAGTGGGTCTATCTTAAGACTCCACATGGTGGTCTGGCATTCGCGGGGGTCCCCGAGGGGCCCCGGGGCAGGCAGCGGGAGGGACGCCTATGAGCCTAGTGTTACCCAGAAGCACCCGCTGTGCATTTGCGTGGCACAGACCCACACCCATATCTACATGAGCAGTCGTATGACTTGGCGGCCACACCGATGCTAAAAGGTCTCCCTGTTCAACGCCGTGCTTGGATATTGACTATTGTCTTTGTGATAATTATTATCCTTATCACTTCGTGTTTGATATAGCTAGTGCATTAGTGTGTGTGTGCGTGCGTGTGTGTATGTATGTGTGTATAAGAGAGAGAGAGAGGGAGAGAGATAGAGAGAGCCTGTGTTAATATGTGTATTTATTATTATTTATGTGTGTCCTTGAAGGGTGCTGTATACCACACACGCACACACACACACACACACACACACACACGCACACACACACACACACACACACACACACACACACACACACACACACAGGGGCCATGGAGGAGGATGAGGCTGACAGGCTGCTCCTCTCTGGGGCTGGGAGGTGCTGGGTGGCCGGGTGGGGGTGGGGGTGGGGGGTGGGGGGGGTTGAGGAGCCAGGAGGCTGTTGCTGTGTGGAGGCTCTGCGGGGGGGGGGCAGAGGGGGGGCATCCTGGCAGCTCCTGGGGTAACGGCAGATGGTCCAGGGGGCTTCCTGGCCGGGCAGGCTTTGACCTGCGG
>NC_140237.1:29600159-29607273 GCF_949987555.1 Borostomias antarcticus
GGTTGATGGCATACCAAGTTACCCACAATGCTAGCAGTCAGATCTCCTATAGAGCTGGCTAGCGAGAGTTGTAATCATATCTGTAGGGTTGGAATCATATCTGTAATGTATAGTGAACAGTGTGGGTCAGGGTGGTATGGTGTCTAGTCTGGCGCGTGTCCTGTTGGGGACATATAGCTGGTCAGGGTGGTACAGTATGGTATTTAGTCTGGTGTGTGACATCTGTTGTGGAAGTTGGTAGTCGGTCAAGGTGGTACGGTATCTAGTCTGGTGTGAAATCTGTTGGGGACATGCAGCTGGTCAGGGCAGTACTGTATCTGGTCTGGTGTGAAATCTGTTGGGGACATATAGCTGGTCAGGGCAGTACTGTATCTGGTCTGGTGTGAGATCTGGTGGGGATGTAGGTGGTCAGGGTGGTACGGTATCTGTTCTGGTGTGTGTCCTGGTTGGGACATATAGCTGGTCAGCGTGGTGTCCTGGTGGGGACATATAGCTGGTCAGGGTGGTGTCCTGGTGGGGACATATAGCTGGTCAGGGTGGTATGGTACCTGATCTGGTGTGTGTCCTGGTGGGGACATATAGCTGGTCAGGGTGGTGTCCTGGTGGGGACATATAGCTGGTCAGGGCAGGGCGGTACGGTACCTGGTCCAGTGTGAGTCCCCGGTGGGGACGTACTCGGTCTCCCCAGCTGGTCGTCAGGGAGCGCGTCTCTCCTCAGGCCGGGCCTGAACAGTCTCATTTGAGCTCTTGATCTAAGGAAGATGACGGGGCGCACTGGCTAGAGATGAGGGATCGGGCCTTGTGTAATTGTAAATGATTACCGTCTTTAGACTGTCAGACTGTCTCTCTCTCTCTCTCTTTCTCTCTCTCTCTCTCTCTCTCTCTCTCTCTCTCTCTCAATCCCCACCCACCTCCGCCCCCCCCCTCCCTCCACGTCCGCCCGGGCGGATGAGATTCTTTCATGCTTTCTAGCGCCAAAAAGACCCTAATTCTGCCGAGCAGGAGAGGGCGAGGGGGAAAAAAGCCACCCACCATAGATATTTCCATCCAAAGAGATGAAATATTAAACGTGTTCATTATACCCTCAATTTGCAGTTATTTCTCATCGCACACGGCCCTTTTCCCATTCTCCCCACTCTCTTATTGGCACGGCTCTCAGGGCCTTGAGAGAAATCTCTCCTTTATTATTTAAATCCATGCATGGGGCTGAGCCAGGCAAATCACGGCGGACCTGCCGGCCCCCTCCCATAATTCTGATTGGCAGGTTGATACTCACTAACGGATGAAGGGGGGGGGGGGGGGGGGGGGGGCGATAATTCCGGCTACAAAGAGAAATATCTCCTCCCCGATTGTGTTTTTTATTGGGAACGGGGAATTGGAAGTCCGCGCACAATAGAAGTAGCCGTAATAATTGGAAGTGGCGATGGGCCGTGTCCCCGACTCTGTGGGGTTGTCAGCGCGGCGGTGTAAATTTCTTTGACATGTTTTTGTCTGGCTAAAACTTGAATGTCGTGGGTGTGACCAATCGGATGCAAATGTTGTTTTCATCCCTTGCCGATGAGATGACCCCTGTCATTTCCCCCGGGAAATCAGGCTTTGAAAAGTATTTGATAGCTGGTAAACTCTGCGCTAGTGGCGCGCGAGCACACACACACACACACACACACACACATGCACACGCACACACACACACACACACAATCCACACACAACACACCCCCCCCCATGGCCACCCCCCTGACACACACACACACATGCCAACTCCATACACCGACAGCGAAGAAACATCGATGCTCTTTGCCAACCTCCGTTCCCTGCTCTTCCATTCTGTAATACCTTCAGCATGTGAACCTACGGCCGCCCGAAGAAGGGCCGTGATTGGATCGGAGGTGTTCCCCCCGCCGCGGATCTAACGATTACAGTTCGGCGTCCCGAGCACACAGAGCCGCTCTGTACCTCCGTGGCCGTAACCGTGGCAGGATACCACGGCGACGGCGCTGTCCGTAACTAGCCCTGGCACCGGCGCTAACACGCATTCTGCACCTTAACACCGGCGCGCACAGCCAACACAACGTTTTCTGTGTACATGTTTTCTTGGGGCGCGCGTGCATGCGGTGTGTGTCTGTGTGTGTGTGTGTGTGTGTGTGTGTGTGTGTGTAACGCTGCATGTGAAGGCCTGCTTTAATACAGGCTGGAATAACGGGTTCTTTTGTACATTGTAAGGCAGGCTGCATCTGAGACCAATAAAGGGGTTGGCCCCGGGGTCAGTGCGTGGAGGATGAAGGCGGGAGATATAATCACGCACGCACGACACAACACCTTTTTTGTGCTTCCTCCGCATATTCTGGCTTCGCCGGGCCTTCATAAGTTTAATATTTTCCACAGTGTGACCTTTTGTCACTAATAGAGTGGCCGGCCAATAAGGAGATATTGTATCTTTAGGGGACATATGAGTGCACCACTTGACTGCTTGAGGATGAAGACTCAACACGCTACGTTGAAGACACAGTACTGTTAGGCGCGGAGGGGTATAGACAGGAAGTGTACGTTTTAGTGTGTGTGTGTGCGTGTGTGTGTGTGCGTGTGTGCATGTGTGTGTGTACGTGTGCATGTGTGTACATGTGCATGTGTGCATGTGTGTGTGTGCATGTGTGTGCATGTGTGTGTGTGCATATGTGCGTGTGTGTGTGTGCATGTGTGTACATGTGCGTGTGTGCATGTGTGTGCGTGTGTGTGTGTGTGTGCGTGCGTGCGTCCGTGGGAGCGTGTACACCGGTGCGTTTGATATATCCCATGATGACTTTTCGGAATGTCTGTGGAAAAAGGATCCGTATCCAGCGAGGCCGGCTGTCAGAGGAACCACAAGCTAAACTTGAAGCCTCAGAGTTGCAGTGAACCATATGCTAAAGCCATGTATCACTAACAGTCATGCCAAGCTCCCGAGATCCAGCAGCAGCGATTTACTTAAGCCTTAAGATAAACATTGCAGGAAAACAATTTGAGGCCATTTTGGGCAATTTGTTTGATAGAAGCCACTAGTTTCCAGTCTGCGGAGCTGATCTAGGATCAGCGGACGGGTGTGTGCGTGCGTCGTCGTCCCTGCCGCGGTGGGAAACCTCATTATCCTCCATTAGACCCACATGCAGATGCATGTCTGACTGACATTTAGTTTTCGGCCGGCTAATCCTTCGCAGGTTTGGCTGCGGGTCACGTGACGCGGGGTGTTATCAGTCGGCTCCGCCCCCCTCCGGGCTCCGACCCAATCCCAGTGCCCGAGAGGATTCCCTACCTCCAACACCTGTTTGACTGACTAACTCCAGCAGTCGGAGCCAAGCCTTTTATCCCCTGTCTCCCCAACAATCATTACACCCAGCTTACTGGGTTATTATAGCACAACCTTATCACATTTGCACTGAGTGGCTGATATCCTTGTGGGGCCCTATTCCACATTTACTTATTGATGTGATTTTCTTTCAAGCCTTATTTCTTACTCTCAGGTTGCTAAGACAACCTCTATTTATAGTGGAGCATGCGATAATTACAGCAGACAGGTTGTTTGATTTACCTTGATAACCCCTTCAGAATGTTGTCAGCCAGTGTAAACATGAACCATGCGCGAGTTTGACTCCTTTCATTACCATCATTTGTTCTTGTCTCCTTTTCTGAAAAACAGGTTGTTGTGGAGGGCCCTGCGTGTCTCTGGATGTTGTGGAGTCTGCGTGTTTGATCTTGGTGAGGAGACGTGAGTCGCCCCAAGCCCTGGAGCTCATTAGGTATGTACTCCTATGAATGTGAAAGTATTTGTTGAACCACATGACAAGAATACCTCTCTACAGCAACAGATGTGCTGTAATTAGAGAGGGCTTAAGTTGTCTTAGAGCAGTGTGAAAAGTCATCGGCAGCTGATAAGTTTACAACAGTACCCCCCCCCCCCCACACACACACACACCCCGTCCCCTTTCTCTAGAACACACACACACACACAGACGCACACACATACACACACTCAGCAGGGCTCACCTAATCAGACAGACAAATACCACACAGACACTGATCCACTGACAAACACACACTGACAATAGAATGGAATGTGCTTACAGTACAGCGCACACACCGACACACACATACCGAATCGGCCACTCGGGCTCATATTTAAACCAATGTGAATGCTAACACACACACACGCACGCACGCACGCACGCACGCACGCACGCACGCACGCACGCAGGCATACACAGGGGCAATCGAACGCCAGACCAAATGACTCATGCTACAGAAGTGTAGACGACAGCTAGTCATTTTCTCCACCTGAACCCTATTTTCCCTAATTGCGCAGGGGGGCCCTACTGGTGTGGTCAGTCCTCGCGTCCGGTCAGGGGTAGAGGCGTTGAAAGTGAAGAGGGCAGCTGATCAGAGCCATTACCCGTTCCGCGGTGAATCAGGATGATAATGGTCTCTCTGTCGGCAGGGGTCCTCCATAAAGCCATTAACCTCTTTTGTTGTCTCCTCCTGTTCTCCAAACGTGCTGGGAAGTTCAAAAAGGCAAACGAGGCAATCTGTTAGCCTCGCTCAGACCCTCCAGCCCCCCACACACACACACGCACGCGCACGCACACACACACGCACACACACACACACACTGCTGCTCCTATCTGACACCAGCAGTCTTTATTTACCTCGGAGGCTGTGAGACAGTTGAATTAGCATTGATAAAGAAGGCGTCAGCTCGGCACGTCGCCGCGAGCCAGCTAGACCCTGGCGCTGTGGACGGACTCCCCACCTCCTCGCTCCCTCTCTCCACACCGCCCACACCCTCGACGCCATCCCTCTCTCTCTCCCTCCCTCCCTCCCTCCCTCCCAGAGGCGCCCCCAGTGGTGGATCACTCCCTTTCTCTCTCTCTCTCTTTCTCTCTCTCCCTCCCTCTCCCTCTCTGCCTCTCTCTCCCTCTCTCTCTCTCTCCCTCCCTCTCCCTTTCTTCCTCTCTCTCTCCCTCTCTCTCTCCCCCTCTCTCTCCCACCTCTCTTTCTCCCCCCTCACTCTCTCGCTCCCTCTCTCTCTCCCACCTCTCTCTCTCCCCCCTCACTCTCTCTCACTCTCTCTCTCTTTCCCTCTGTCTCTGTTGCCTTTGGCGAATTGGCAAATTGTGTTTTACTAACGTGGGTACATGTGTTAAGTGGGGATCAATTGTTTGTTTAACAGGGTGCCTCTATTAGACTGGGAGGATGTAATTAGAGAGGAGGCCCTTTCCTTAATACAAGCGGCATCAACGTGCGTGCGTGCGTGTGCGTGTGTGTGTGTGCGTGCGTGTGTGTGCGTGCGTGTGTGTGCGTGTGTCTGTGCGTGCGTGTGTGTGCGTGTGTGTGTGTGGGTGGGTGGGTTGCAGCGCGGAGCACAATCAATGGCAAATCTCCAGGAAGGATCGCCGGCAGATTGGTTCGGGAAATTAAAAATGATAAAAAACCTTAGAGGGGGAGACGCTCGGCATTCAATGAAGCTGTCCTCGGTGTCCTACTGTGCATCCCTGGTTCCTAGCCTCAAGCCAAAATCCAGTATTCATAATGAACTCAGACAAGGCAGGCATGAAAGCCCCACGTAATATCTGATTATTCCCAATGCCGTTTTACTGGTTGGCTTTGTTCAGATCAAAGCAGCTCTTTGAAACACGCCTCATACCTACGGCAGGCTCGAGTCCCTCCGCTCGCCAGATAGGCGGTTCGGCAAGGCCGTGCCAAGAAATTGCCGACAACGGGGAAAACAAAGCAAATTCTGCTCGTACACACACTCCCCACCCACTTACACACACACACACACACGCGCGACTTAAAGAAACATTTGCCCGCCACGATGGAAACGTGCAAATCAAATAGTCGAGGTTTAAAGGCAGTTGGTTGAGATGAAGGGGAGAGGCGGGCCCTTTTTGGGCGCACGTTGAAAGTAAAACAGTTGCTGCGTCTGCCATGTGGGGTCGGGCGGGCGGTCACGCGCTCACAGGGGCCCGCTGCCGGAGCCTGGGAGAACGCAGGGTGTTTTTGATGGTTTTTCAGTGACATCTGGAGCCCGGGGAGCGGTTGAGCCCTGTTGGGCTGGTGTTCGCAGCGATCTGACCTGTGTGATGGGGGATGTAGGGACTTAAGGAGGGTAGGAAATGTGCACCTGTGTGTCTTGTTTGCTGGTATGTGTGTGTGTGTGTGTGTGTGTGTGTGTGTGTGTGCGGGGATGGACTGAAGCCCAGTAGAGGTGCTGGCTGGTCAGTCTATAGTCCAGCCCCTGTGGCAGGGATGTTAATGGGGACGCATGTGGACATATACTGAAATTCTTCCTGTGAATCTACCCAATCTCTCTCTCTCTCTCTCTCACACACACACACACACACACACACACACACACACACACACACACACACACACACACACACACACACACACACACAGCAGCTCATCTTCCCGGCATTTATGTACTGGGCACTTTATTTCCACGCTTTCTTCCTATGCGTGTAATCCATTGAGAAAATGGCCTCTTGAATGGATATGGTGTTTTCGCTGACAGTGAGCGTTAGCAAACTAGCATGCGAGGCTGGCTATCCGCTCCAGCTGAGTGTATAACGTTGGCTAACTAGTTATTGCAAGGGGCGGCTGTAGCTCAGGAGGTAGAGCGGCTCGTCCAATGATCATGGAGTCGGTAGTTTGAATCCCGGCTCCTCATGAAGACACTGAACCCCAAATTGCTCCCAAAGAGCAGGCTAGCACCTAGCATCGCAGCTGCCGCCATTGGTGTGTGTGTGAACGGGTGAATGAGAGGCCTTCATTGTAAACACTTTGGACAAAAGCGCTACATGTATTTAAGTGCAGTCCATTTAGCATTTACCAATATGACATGGTGTAGCTAGACCAGCTAGCTACTCCAGCATGTCAGGGTGTATGCTAAGCTAACTGGATGGTGCAGGATGGCGAGAGGTAGGCTGGGCTGAGGGAAAGACAGGCCCAGGGAAGCGCTAGCCAAGCCTGTTTCCCCCACAGAGCAGCCTGGCACTGGAAGCCATTGTTGTCATCATGATTTCACACACCAAATGACTGTGGCTAAAGCCAACCTGCCCCTAGTAACAGACATAAGTGC
>NC_140237.1:29607473-29614973 GCF_949987555.1 Borostomias antarcticus
ACCCAGGGCAGGTCAATGCATCAATGCTGACCTGAATAATTCATTTTGCATGTGTACATAGTCTTAATTACCGTTAATTATTAATAGGGGCTCCGGCGCTACCGGGGGTCGACTGTATTTATCCCAACAGTCAGGGAGTTGACTTTGGCCGCTCTCTTATTCGACCGGGTAAGACGACCGGACTTGGACCCGCTAGTCTATTCGCTTAGTGTTCTTTTTACCCAGAGGGCCAGAGTGCTGTCTGGGTGGAGGTCCGTATCTCGCTGCAGGCTATCTGCTGGCCGGCCGTGTTTCACACAGAGTCCCAGGGCTCCGGCACCTCATTTGTTCTTACATACCAGCGTGTTACAGGCCTGGATGTGGGGCAATGTTCTGATTTAGCCCAGAGTGATTACTGGCTCAGTCAACGCAGGGAGGGTCCAGGCATGGCTGGTGTGTGTGTGTGTGTGCGTGTGTGTGTGTGTGTGTGCGTGCGTGCGTGCGTGTGTGTGTGGGTGTGTGTGTGTGTGTGTGCTTTGTCTGTTGAAAAAAAAAAAAAAAAAACGCTGAAGAGATTCCAGCGAAGTGTCAGATGCCAGTGTGTTCCCTGGTCTTATCCTCACTCAATAAATAGTAAATCTATTTCCAGCTGCCGGCCGTATTGTCCGGCAGGCCTGTGTGGAAGCTGACCTTTAAGTCGGCTATTTAGTGAAACAACATTATCATTCCCAGCTCCTCTGCTCCGGGTGAAACACTAGCCTCCGCTCTGAGCTGAGGCATTCTGGGATGTTTCCAGTCTAGCCGCCAGCGTGACTCGCCCCGGGACCGTCGAGGGCCGTCGTCGTGGCGATCCGGTTACTCTTCTGTGTGTTGCGTTACAAAAAGAGCACATTTGGCCCCGCTAATCGCCCGTAATGCTATTGCCATCGATAAAGTGTGCGAGGCATCATTCTTGAGAGATCCTCCCCGAGTCATTTAGGGCCCCGTAATTGACTTTTGAAGCAGTCTGGGGCAACGAGTGATACCGCGGACCAGGTGGGGAGAAAATTAATGTCAGTGTTTTTTTGGTTGTTTTTTTCCTTTCGCGATGGACTCGGGGATGGCGCAGGAACGAGCTGACGCTAATGAGAGCTGGAGACAGACATCTTCCAGCTCCCCAAAAATAGGAGCTATCACACCCCCCCACCCCCATCACACACACCCCCCCCCCCCCCCCGCGAGCTCAGAGCCGATAAAGGCTTTTTTTTCTCCCCTCTACTTTGTGGAGGAGCCGCCATATTGATTTTGTCTGAAACCTCATTTACTCCTGTTGTCCGTATGCTTGAACAGCAACGTCTGACAAGCTGCATTTCCCCCTTCGGTCGGCCTCCTGGCGGCCATGTTGGAGCGGAGGCTTGGTCAGAGCGAAGCTAACGTGTGTGTATGTTTGTGCGCCTGTGTGTGTGTGTGTGTGTGTGTGTGTGTGTGCACGTGTGTGCGTGTGTGTGTGTGTGCGTGTGTGACCCTACTATAGCTTAGCTGCCTCCGCAACAGAAACAATGTTGACAGAGTAGTTGGGGGCGATAATATTATGAGGCCAGATAGTGTTGCTGCTGACGAACCGCTGTGGCATCTATAGAAAGGGCAGAGTTTAAGCAGCGATACGGCGTTATAGTGTTTCACCCAGGATAAAGAGCTGTCTCCCAGGTGGATCCAGTGCCATCTTGGCATGTGGGTCAGGGTGTAACGCGGCACCTCTGGTCTCACCGCTCCTCCGCCATCTTGCCGAGACACAAAAAACGGACGTCGTCCGACCTCAGACGCCCTCAATAAACCGTTTCGTTTTGGCCGTACGTTACAAAAAATTACATTCGTATCGTGTTTCGACTTTTGGTTCAGTTCGGATCAAAGGATTCACAGGTGGGCTGGCCTGGAGTGATGAAATGTAGATGGACTCGAGGAATCGGAGGGACGGTATAATTGGACACAAACATGATATGTGGTGTGAGTGAGGTGTGTTGGCCCGGCTACATGTATACACAGCCTGAAAGTCACAACAATGCAGGAGAAAGGAGCCTGTCACACCAACGCAGACACTGTGCCAGAACCCCTCTTTGCGTGGCCTCCTTAAACACAAACCCATACAATTACTCTTTAGAAGCCAGGGGGCAGCCGTTTCTATGTATGCGTAAATGGCAGTTGGGATTTTTTTCTTGATTAAACAGGCGGAATTATGCACAACGATGTGGCGCTATGTAATTAAACTAATTAAAGAACAGCATTAATAAAATATCAGTGCAGGCAGCTGTTTACAGTGCTGGTAGAGGCCCCGGGATGTTTTAATATGTGCTTTTAAAGAGTTCCCCGTGGTGTGTGTCCTCTCTGGAGATGGGGCCTCTGTGTGTCCCTGTGGATAAAGCAACACTAAATATCAACAATATACTCAAACAGAGAAATTGACTGGGGAGAGAATAACACAACAACAACAACAACAAAAAATCACAGTTTCCACACAATAACTCTGATTTTGCAGCGATTTTTTCTCTCTCTAGCAATTCAATCGTATTCTCTAGTGGTGCGTCTGAACACACACAGGGCCGGCGTTTGAATAGATCCATCTTGTCCACGCGGCGATTCTCCCGCCTGCGTTTTTGTGTACTCCCGCTGTGCCCTGTCACGTATAATGACCCTTTCCGACCAAATAAATGAGGAATGGCTCCATGGTGATTGTCAACACGCTGATAAAGGCGACTCAGTGAAAGAGAGACCAATTAATAATGCATTGCTGTCTGACTGTCTGGCCGCGGGGACAGAGGCGGTGAAAAATGGAGGTCATGTGTCCTCTTCAAGTGGTCAGAGATCCCTTTGTGCCACCCACCCAGTGTCCAGTGTCCATTTCCTTGACCTGTCTCTCCAAGCAAGAGGTGTGTGTGCGTGTGTTTGCGTTCATATGTGTGTGTGTGTGACTGCTTTAGGTGTGTGCGCATGTGTGTGTGAAACTTTGATGAACCACCATCTACATTTGAGCGTTATGTTTGATTTCACCACCGGGGGGGGGGGGGGGTGTCCGTAGGGTACGCCGACGGCTATCTCACCGACACACTCGCAAGGCCCCCCCCCCCACACACACACACATTCACACACACCCGGACCCCCCATCCGCACCCCCCCACCCCTGGGGTGCGTCGGCGGAGGCGGCGGGTGACGGATGGCCGTAGAGGTGACCTCTCTTAGGAGCGGTCAGGAGCGCAGGCCCTGACTCTGACCCCGGCCACTTATCCACATTAATCACCACCCAGCTCCTCCGCGCCTCCTATCAGTCCTGCTGAAAGCTACTGTCCAGTCCCCCCCCCCACCTCCTCCTTCTCCTCCTCCTCCTCTCCTCCACTCCTCCACTCCTCCTCCGCGCCTCCTATCAGTCCTGCTGAAAGCTACTGTCCAGTCCCCCCTCCACCTCCACCTCCTCCTCCTCCTTCTCCTCCTCCTCCTCTCCTCCTCTGCGCCTCCTATCAGGCCTGCTGAAAGCTACTGTCCAGTCCCCCCCTCCACCACCTCCTCCTCCTCCTTCTCCTCCTCCGCCACTCCTCCCATCAGCCCTTGCAGGTATCAGCCCCCCATCACAGCCCATTCATCAGGCCTGGCTCTTATCGGCCAGTGGGGCTTGAATATGGAAATGGGATCCCTGGGCATGATAAGGCGGGGCTGGGATTATCCCCCTGCTCGCGCTGATCTGATAGGCACTGTGGAATGGTAACAGGCCGGAACATTCCCCCATTGTTTCGCGGGGGTGCTGATAGGAGCGCTGGTCGAGGGGGGGGGGGCAGTGTGTGTGTGTGTTTGTAGGGTAGTGATTGACACAATCCTAGACACACATGCATAGACACACATGCGAACACGCGGAGGCAAGCGCGCACACACAAACGCGCACAGCCGCACACGCGCACACACACACACACACGCACGCACGACACACACACACACACACACACACACACACACACACACACACACACACACACACACACACACACACACACACAGATAATGCTATGCTGGGGGCTGGTGAGGGGGAGGGTACAGGGGGGTCAGAGTGAGTGCAGGTGATCACCTGGGCTCTCCCTCACTCCACACCTGTTGTTACACCACGAAACGCACACACACGCACACACACACACACACACACACACACACACACACACACACACACACTGTTACAAACCTCCCTCAGGTGTAGTCTAGGGGAGGGAGGGAGAAAATGCAACAGAGCCTATATGCTCACACCACTTGTAGGCTAGGTTACATCTACCAGCGGTGTGAGCATATAGGCTCCAAACACACACACACACACACAGGTCAGTCTGCATGCCCTGCAGCTTTGACCCTGGTCATCCCCAGACCTCTATGTCCTCCAGGCAACATTGATACATATCCTTCAACCCTTATTATACACACACACACACACACACACACACACACACACACGGATGTGCAAACATATTCTCACACCACACTCACACATACACAGGTGCACTTTCATACCTTTACACACTTCCTCATACAACAACAAAACATACACACGTGCACACATGCACACAAGGGCACACACACACACACACACACACACACAGGCGTGTGCACCCATTACTCTCTCCTCGCGCAACGCATGTGCAATAGCAAAATAGGCCAGGGCTAATTAGGGCCTCGCTACCTGAGCAGCTCTTCAAAGGCATCCGCCCCCCCGCACTCAAATAAGGCATCCGCCCCCCCGCAATAAAATAAGGCATCCACCCCCCCGCACTAAAATAAGGCAACGCTTAATTATGAATTCTACAAAAAGTCCCACCCAGCTGTCAAGCGAGCTCGCTGTCGTCATTAGTACAGCGGGGCACAAAGCCGGGCCCCGTTGTGTTCCTCCCCACCTGGTACACGGGGGCGGGGCGGACATCTTGGCCTGGGACGACTTCCTCCGGCTCTCAGAAGTGCTCAGGTGTGTTGACTCGTCTCGGACGCGCACACACACACGCACGCACACACACACACGCACACTCCCCCGACAAAGGGGAGTATTGACACGACTAGGAGGGCTCCGGGAACAAAAAAAAAACCCGCTTTTGCCGGAGCGCACCAAAGGGAGCGCCGGGCGCGCTTATCTTATCAGAAGGGTTATTAGGCGCAATAGGCGAGATTATCAAAAAAAGGTTAGCTGACAAAAGAGCGTCTGTGAGAGAGCTGCAATGCAGTGAGCCGCCATTGGCTGCTAAGTGATTTAAATGAGCGTCTAAGTGGCTTTGATAAGGGCGAGGGCGAGCGAGGGAGGGAGGGAGGGCCGCGGGCTTCTCCACCGATCATTAACGCGACGCCCTGACCGCGGGCTAGTGTCAACAAGGCGCTGTGTCCTGATAGGCCGACGCGACTCGCGTTACACACACCTTCCCGTTTTTTGGGTCCGCTTCCCATTTTATGGAAGCCGTCGCGAGGCGGGAACGTTTGAGCGGTGGTGTTTACCCTGGCCCGATCGGGTGTCGGATCTGGAAATACGTGGCCGATGTCCATTTGGACCCCTGGCCTAGAGGCCGAGACATAATAATAGTGTGTGACTGCCCTGACTGCTAGAGGGAGAGCGCACATGGAGGGAGATAAATTGAATTTAATTGCTGCTCCGAATAGCTTTGGTAGTGACAGCGAAGAATGTGGCGATGGCTCTCTTTAGCTTAACGCCGCGTTTGAGAGCGCACACCGACAATGTGTGCGGACACACACACGCGTGTACACACACATATCGAATGTAATGAAAGACTTAATCATCATCGACGTAATTTGGCGGACTCGGGTCCATAAATCACATACAACAATGAATACACCGCCAAACAGCGAGAGTGAGCTCTCTGCAGATAGGAACAAGTGTGACCCCCCCCCCCCCCCCCATCCCAGACCCAACCCCACTTAAATGACCAGAGCTGGCGTTGTCGTTGTTTTGTTTTTTTTGTTGCGTAAAGATGCGAGAAAGTTTCCCTCTTCGGGAACGTCGGGGGACAGGGAATCCCGGAGACACGGCTCGCCGCCCCGGACGTGCGTCCGACTGGGGAGCTTGGCACGGCGCGGCCGTATCACACTCCTTCACACACGTCCGGGGGGGCCATATGTTCGCCGGGAGACGTGGCGCCGCACATGCGACCCCCACCCCTCACCCCCCCACCCCCCCGGCCTACGGAGGGGCTGCATGTCGCGCCCAAATCTCCGTTAAATTGCCGCGCTCAAGTTACCCCCACACTTAATAAACAGCAGATTAGTAGGTCCTCCGCTGCGCTCGACACATATTTCCCCCCCCCGACCGACGTCTTGCCCCGACGGCCGTCCTTCGTGATTGGCAGACGTTAAACGGCCCGGGTCCCGGGTCGTTTGTGTCATCTGTTCCGTGCCTCGACCCCCCGGATCTACAATTCGATGGCCATTGTTTCTACAACCCGGTCGCCACCCAAACCCCCCTAACCCCCCCCCCCCCCCGCCACCCCAAACTCCCCCCGGCCCGCCACCTCCCGCGTGCCAACGCCGCTCCGGCCGCGCCGGGAAAAACGATCCTCCTAACCTTTCGTCGGGAATCCGGCGCAGCCGCTTTTGGAAATATTCATATTGTTCTCGTACATGACATGACGGGGGAGGGAGAGAGAGAGACAGAGAGAGAGAGAGAGGGAGGGAGGGAGAGAGAAAAGAGCAAATCCGTGTTGAGCTGGCGGGGTTGAAATTAGTGCGTGGGTCGAGTGACAATGAGCTGGAGATGTAATATTGAAAGGTTACTTGGGTTACTCTGCCGGGCCTGTCTGTCACCTCCGTGCCTGCGGGGACCTCTAATCAGTTCACCCTATAATTACGGGCCCCCCCGCACAAAAGGGCCCCGTTAAAGTTCCTGTAAAATAAACCTGAAGCCATTGAGAAGGAGAGAGGCTCTCGCTTTTAATTAGGGCCATCCATCTTAACCTTGTCTACTGGAGGTGAAGTGAAGGTAGCCCGGGTCAAGCTCCCAGAATGCTCCTCTCCATTGTCCCCCGCCCGCCGGTGACCGGAGGACAATGGCGGCTGGTCTCGCCCGCCAGCCCAGGACAGCGCCTTTTGTCGGCTGCGCTCTGGCTCCTGGTAGGATTTAACACTGAATAGGTCGTTTTACAGTGACACAATACTTGAAATTCACAATGGGAACCCAACACTGCACGCATCACCGTTTGTATGCGAAACATGTGCGATGAGCGACTATAAAAAATTAAAGTGTAACCCCAGAGCGCCAAACAGCTGTTGGTGTGACGTAAAGCCGACGTTTTTTCTATGGGGGACAACTTGAGGCGTGTGAGAACACTCTTCCTTTATTGGGTATTTCTCAAAGTGGGATCCGGGATTACATGTTTTACAGCTAATCCCTTGCTCCGGTGTTTCATACACCCGTCCCCGGGTGAGGGTGTGTGTGTGTGTGTGTGTGTGTGTGTGTGTGTTGTGTTTAGAATGCGCGTCTCTCTTGCCAGGTGAGGAGCGGGGCCCCCCGATGATCAAAAG
>NC_140237.1:29619973-29642473 GCF_949987555.1 Borostomias antarcticus
TCACATCTGGTGTCAAGTCCCCCCCTCCCCCCCCGAACACACACACACACACGCACACGCACACACACACACACACACACACACACACACACACACACTCACACACACACACACAAACGTACACACTCCAAGCAACAGCAAAAAAAGACCCACTTAACACAATAACTGTAGTGCTGTCAATCTTTCACAAAGTCCAAATTGTCCAGAGCCTCCGCTAGACGCCGGTCGAGCCGAGTTACACAGGCTTGTGAAATTCCAACAGTAGCTCCTCTGAGCAAACACAGCTAATTTATAAAGTAAACTCCTGGACCCATTAAAACGGAGTGTGCCTTTAGCCGCTAATTATTTCCACTGTTGACCTACAGTCTCTCTGCTTTGCACAGGACTGATTACTGTCAGTCTGGCAGGTCAGGGGCTGTCTGGAACGCTCTCTGTTTCTGGAACCCTCTCTGTTTGAAGACATCATGGCTACCGTGGGATTAGCATATCCCCAGAGCAACAGCGCGTCGCTTTGATCATGTGACGCCCGCTCCGGTTGAGTCATACTTGGATACGGGCCCTGGCCACTCCTGGTTCTGCTCTAACCTTTACTAGACCTTCCAGGGCACCCCGTGGTTGAAAGTCTTGTTATGCTAGCCTAATGCAACGTCAGTACCAATACTAACGGTTAGCGTCACTCCTTCCCTCCACGGTAACACAGCCAGGCACAAATGACCTGCGCCAGGGCACTGGGGCTGGCGTGAACTTAATCACTTGAGCAAATTGAAACCACTTGCTCAGCAGTATTTTTACAGGGGTATATAGTGGGTGACCCCAGGCCTCTGGCGAGTGACCTCTGCTTTTGAAAGGACTGTACCGACCGCTATCGAAAAAACACAAAATGGTTAACTTTTCTATTTTTCTTCTCCGCTTGATCCGTAGTATGTCGAAATTCCTCCCTAAGCCCAATAACCTGTTGGGTTTACTGCGCCGGGGTAATCCTTTCACAGTTGACGTTTAGAGGACATGTAAAGAGCGGTGTCTTCGGTGTGAAATGTGGTTTTATCAGGGGGGAGAGTGGGGTGTTTGATCGGCAGTGGGATCCACCACTTTGAAGAGCTTCCTGTGCCCGTAGTAAAGTTCCTGACCCTGATTATAAGTTCCCAGGCCTGCGTCCTATCAGCAGGGGGAGCAGGGTCAACAGCCCTTAGCCACGAGAGCTGCTCTCAGAACCAACACTGATCAGAGGCAGAGCTGGAATGCTCTTTGATTGATTCTTCCTGTCCTTGGAAAAATATGTCCTTCCTGTCAAAAAAAGAAAAAATACAAAAAATGCCTTATTCAGTCGGACCGGAATTCGCGATTCCGAATGATTGGCGGTTACGGAGATTCTAGACATGTGGTTAGAGTAAAGAAAACAGAGCCACACAGGCAAGTCACGGGCTAGCAGTTAGCATACGTATCTATTCCTGCGTTAGCTTTATCCCAGAGCTTAGGAGCGCAAGGGGTTGGATGTCCAGGGTATTGAAGGACTTAGCATTGAGTTCAGAAGGGCCTGTTTTACTTCAGACTTTGTCAAGTCATTATGTCGCAATGCACGTTACATACGCGCTCACACAGCACGCCCCTGACAAGGGGGCTTCTCCCGGGGTGTCGGAATGCCGGGACATCCAGGAGCTCCCTATGAAATTCCCAATGAAACTCCCAATGATCTCTCCCGCCCCTTTCTTAATCACAAACAGACCGGGTCGTGTTACAATCTCTGGCCCCTTAATACCTCTTCAAATAATAAGTATTTAGTTTGGATTTACGCAGAGCTGTTAAGGCAGTAAACCTCTTCAAAGTGCAGTGTAACCTTTCATTAGGGATCCTGAAGATGGTGTCGGCCCTATCTGTTCTTCATTACATTTAATCACTTAGCGTTTTACCTGTTCGCTTTATTGTAACAGAGGTCATAAAAACACCCTCGTTAAAAATGCTCCTGACTCTCAGATTATCTTGTTAACACAACCAAACAAAGTGTGCCCATATAGCTTTTTTTTCAGGAGCACATACAGGACTAAAAGGCTTTTCGTGGAGATCTCTCTCTCTCTCTCTCTCTCTCTCTCTCTCTCTCTCTCTCTCTCTCTCCCTCTCTCTCTCTCTCTCCATCTCTCTCTCTCTCTCTCTCTCTCTCCCTCTCTCTCTCTCTCTCTATCCCTCTCTCCCTCTCTCCCTCTCTCTCTCTCTCTCTCTCTCTCTCTCCCTCTCTCCCTCTCTCCCTCTCTCTCTCTCTCTCCCTCTTTCTCTCTCTCCCTCTCTCTCTGAACTGAATGTAGGGGGATACACTTAACGTTAGACAAATCCGATCTAAGTGCACCGTGACATTGCCAAGTGCGATTGAGAATGTGATGATGTAGATACAGTACCACTTTTTAACACGGCACCATAATGAATATATCGCTGAGGGAGCCTTTTGTGTTAGCTGTTCAATAACACTCCTACTGAAGCGTACTATCGGCGGTCTCGGACCCCGTCGCCCCTCTTAAGCCCCCAGCCGTAGGGGTTATAGGAGCCGGGTGGTGATGGCGGCGGCGGCGGCGGTAGTATCGGGGTCCGGCCGGTGACACTGACCACAGCTCGTCACCGTGACAGCGGGGTGGGGACCCTGGCCGAGGTATTTGACCTATTTGACCCCTGACCCCCCGAGATGATTGAAGTGGCGGCTTTTCCCTGCCCGGGCGCTCGGGGAGAGCTGTGGGTGACGAGTTCGGCTGGACGTCTCTGGTTGCAGGGAGGGAGACGGCGAGAGAGACGCAGGGGCACAGGCGCCATCCTTTGTTGGGCGTGCGCGGTAATCTGTCTGCTGGACTCAGGGCCCGAAGACATGTCGGCCAGTCACGGGAGAAGCTAGGCAGTGACCTTGAGTGGTCCACTGAGTCTCTCTGTGGAGAGAACTGGAGAGCTTCTTCCAGCGTATCTCTTACTCCCGTCTGTGTCCTGTGTGACTCACTTAAGAGCTTAAGTAACACGGTGATACTAAGTTACTTGGGTGGTTATTGGGTACTTGATTGTTTTAAAATCCTAGGGCTGTTAAATACGATGAACATTGAATTGCTACTTATAAGAAATATGATGTATTTTCATACTGGCTACCTGGATACATGTTGCTGATTGTATTGAATGAATGAATTCTTTCTTCTTCTTCTTTTGTTCCCAGGATTCTTGTGATAATTCCAACCCTGCACACAACGCCTCATCCCCACAGACCTAGACACTTCTAAGTCTTATGTTTCACCTCAACTAATCTAATAATCTCTCTTAGTTTTTCACCTTGTCCATGCCTCAAGGTCAAACAACTTTTCTCTCCTCTGTGTTCTCATATGTTGTGCTCTGCTCCCAGGGTCATCCCCGCTAATCCCCAGTCGCTTCAGCACTGGTGGATTCTCCCATCGGGCCAGTGAAACTGGAGCCCACAGCCCCGAGCCTGGGCCAAGATGTCCGCACAGATAAAGAGTCCTGAGCCCAGTCTCAGTCAGGAATTTAGAGATACATCATCACAAAGCCATTAAGACCAACCGCCTGCTCAGTACCCAGCTGCAGCCACCAGCCCGCAGCCCCCAACCCCGTAACCTCAGCTCTAAGATCCAGCACAACTACTAGCCCTAGCCCCAGGTCCAGCCCTAGCCCTAGCCCTAGCCCTAGCCCCAGCCCCAGCCCCAGCCCCAGCCCCAGCCCCAGCCCCAGCCCCAGCCTTAGCCCTAGCCCTAGCCCTAGCCCTAGCCCCAGTCTTAGCTCTCTAGCCCTAGCCCTAGCCCTAGCCCTAGCCCTAGCCCTAGCCCTAGCCCTAGCCCTAGCCCTAGCCCTAGCCCTAGCCCTAGCCCTAGCCCTAGCCCTAGCCCAGCTCCAATCTCCTGCCTCCTGCCCCCAGCCTGTATCTTTCCATAATCATCCCTCCCAGTCCCAGTTCTAACCCCAGTCATTTCTCAACCCCCCCTGCTTCCTCAGCCATGTGTCTGGGGGCAGACCAGTCCTTAGACCCCTGCCATGTTATTTTAGGCTGAAATGAAAGTCGACATGAAATGACCACTGAAACAGGGCTGTATTGTCTTTCACTCGCCACGTAACCCTATCATGTGTGCTGCTGTGGGTGGGTGGGTGGGGGGGGGTGGGCTGGGAACGGGGTGGGGGGCAGGGGCGGAGTCTCTACGTACGCTCGCCAAGCAACAAATGAGCCCTGGGTTATCAGCATCACTGCTGGATGTGTCACTGCATGGAATTGCCCTGCAAGGAACAGCCTCCTCCAATCAGGGGTCAGGATTCCTACTTAATAACCCCAGCTGACGATTGACACTAGCAAGGGTAAGAGAGAAGATATGAGGGGTGGGGTGGGGGGGGTTGTGTGTGTGTGTGTGTGTGTGTGTGTGTGTGTGTGTGTGTGTGTGTGTGTGTGTGTGTTTGAGCGTATATGTCTTTGTGTATGCTTGTTTGTGTATGTCTCTGTGTGTGTGTGCACTCTGGTTATGCGGGGGTTAAAAAATTGTCTTCATTTTGAAAGCAACACAAATGTGAATTCTCCCCTCATGCCGGAGGGCACATATCTCCAGCCAGAGAAGTCAGAGAGAAGCAGGGAGGGAGGGGTAACAAGTAACAACACACCCCAAGGAGTTCCTGTCTGCCTGTCAGCTCTGTTTGTGTCGGGACAATCCTCCAGAACGTGCACGTTTAGGACACCGGGCCTGAAGTGTCTGGGCTTCCTGCGCCAGGATGGGGGGGGGGGGGGGGGGTGCGGTTCTGGCGTAGCGCGTCCTGGCGTGGTGCCTGTGGCCTGGCCACCGACGCCTGTCTGACGAGGCTAGCGATCGCCGGCGGTAGCCTCGCTGCGGTCAGCGTTTATGACCCCCCGCCGCAACCGGCGGCCTCGTGCGCCCGCCGTAAAACGGAGGATTCGTCCCGTCGTCTCCCCACGTCCGGCCTCCTCGTAGCCGCCGGGCCGGCTCCCGCTCGCGACGGCGGCGGATGTTGTGAAGCTCTGCAGTGGTCCGGCGTGTCGCTGGTTTCGAGTCTAGTAAACATCTCTGAGGCCCTTCAAACGGTCAATTAAGACAGCCTCCAGCGGGAATCTTCGAAACCATGATTGAGATACAATTAAAATCATACCATGGCATTTTCAAATACTTCTCTGAGAGTGTCTGTGTTTTGCTCGGTGTTAACGTGACGGTTATGAAGGGTATTTTGGTGAGACTCATAATTCACTTGAACGCCAAATTCACAGCAAATCATCTCGGTTGCCGTGAGCTTCAATTAAATCTCGGGCCAGCATTTGTATTTTTAGTCTGCTGTGTATACTGTGTGGCGGTTGAGACCTTGGTATGTACAGCAGTGCTGACCTACATAACATTTTGTGGAAGAGGAGTTTGGTACAGTACATCGCATAGCTAGCTTTGCAATATGGAACACATCAATCAGAGTTGGAGTTGAGAGGACTCCACCGTTATTTACTGTGTGTGTGTATGTGTGCGTGTGTGTGTGTGGGGGGCGGGGGGGGGGGGGGGTCTTCAGTGTTGTACATCTGGGTGTTCTACTCTTCTCAACTACAAGGGCATGTAAATGGGGGCTTCTCCGGACAGAGGGAGCAGAGACCTGTGCAAAACCCAAAACAGGCCTCAATTAGTCCCGTGGCACATTTGTTCTGGATTATATGATCTACTGTAAGCACGCCGTTACGCTATCTATTTATACCCCCGCTTTAATTATCCTGCTTCCTGGCTTTGATCTGGGATCAATCACTTCATACCTGATGTCAGGAGGGGAGGTCTGCACATGTGCACCCCCCCTCCCCCCCTCCTATACCTAATCTGCTCATTCTATTGTTCTTTTCGGGCCTACCAGGAGGGCTATGATGCACTACAGAGACTAGGAGAGAAAGAGAGAGAGAGAGAGAGAGAGAGAGGGAGAGAGGGAGGGGGAGAGGGAGAGAGAGAGAGAAGAGAGAGAGAGAGAGAGAGGGAGAAAGAGAGAGAGAGAAGAGAGAGAGAGAGAGAGAGAGAGAGAGAGAGAGAGAGAGAGAGAGAAGGGCAGCCAGGAGTGAACATCCAGACTCTCTCTAGAACACCACGTGGCAGCCAGGACACCATCTGACCCCCATCTAATACCAACCAGACCCTGAGAACCTTCACTGATCTCGCCTGGCTGTGCTGCTGCTCCTATCACTGCTCTGTGTTGGTATGGTCCATATGCTTGGCTGTGCTGCTGCTCCTATCACTGCTCTGTGTTGGTATGGTCCATATGCTTGGCTGTGCTGCTGCTCCTATCACTGCTCTGTGTTGGTATGGTCCATATGCTTGGCTGTGCTGCTGCTCCTATCACTGCTCTGTGTTGGTATGGTCCATTATGCTTCAGGCTCTTTAGTGAAAACCGTTAATTAACAAAGTCTAGCGTGATCCCTATGAGCAGTGAACTGATTTCTCTAACTTGTATTTGAAGTTAATTAGTGTAATGTATCAGCATATTATTGATATAGTAGGGTTATCGTTAGTATCAGTAATATATATGAACTTGAATAATCCCCATACTAGGATTATGTATACTGTATATCAATTTTAACTTACAGTTTAATCAGTGAAAATACTGTTTCTGTACCCACCAGAGGGACAAATCAGTTACAAGTCACAAAACGACAGAAGGAAACGCAGGGAGGCAGAAGAGCCTTATCAGAAAGCAAACATTTTCGGAGGACCCCCGGAAACAAATGAGTTCCTGACGGTCCCACTCTCTGGCACATTTGAGGACATGCAGACGTCTCCGAGAGAAAAATCCAACCCTGTTTCCTGCCCAGCATGTTTTCATTTAGCAGACAGGGAGTGGAGCCAATGAGAAAATCAATAGCACAGATAAGCACCCCCTCTGCCCCGCGTGTGACAGCCAGCCCATACGGACGCAGCAGGGTGTTGTGGGAGAAATATGTCGCTGGTAGCAAGACGGGGTCCGATATCTTGAGAAACTGCGTATGTCGACCCCCCCCCCAAAACAAAGTCAATTCTAGCTCGTTGAAAGACCGACGCTGAATTATTGCAGATCTGCTCTGTATTGGGTCAGGTCGCTCATTGTGACAGCCTGAATAAGGACTGTTTCTATGCCTCGGTAATGTTTTTCTTGTGACTTTTATACATTGTGAAATGAAGACGTTGTTAGCCTCTGAATTATGTCTGAAAAAGACGTGCGTAATATGGCTTGAGACTCTAACTCAGGGCCCATTTTATACCCTTCAAGAAATGTATTATATTGCTGGAGAGAATAGCTCTTCTTAATAATTTACAATGAGAGTGAGACTGAAAGGGAGGGAGAGAGAGAGAGAGAGAGAGAGAGAGAGAAAGAGAGAGAGAGAGTGGGAGTAAGGGACAAGTTGCTTCGAGCGAAGACGGAGGAGAGGGCCCAGGATGGAGAAGAAGAAGAAGAAGAAGAAGAAGAAGAAGAGAAAAAAAAACTAAAAAAAAGAAGCCTAACATGAGGAATGTATACATGTACACTCTGCTCCATGTGAGTACATGCTTAGGGGTCTCTCTGCAAATATGGTCTCTATTACACAGCCAGGTGATTCCTGCTTGTCTCCCCTCAGAACATGATCCGCTGCAGACCCGGGCCGCGGCTCGTTAAAGCGTCGCGGACGGAGCGTGGATTAACTTTAGAAGTCATAAAAGAGGTGGACCTGCTGGCTAGGTGAAAAACCCACTATCGGATTCCTAAGAGTAACTTTCTTTTCATGTGCAGACTGCATTCAACGAAGCGTTTAATTCAACAAATCCACCGTTGTGATCCACCAGAAACTGAGCTTGGGTTAGTTCAATTTGTACCAAACGATCTCCACATGATCAAAGCTCAGAGTGCTCTCTCCAACATGCTGCTTAAATTAGACTAACACCAAAGTCTTTGGCTCTGGGACAGTATTTGGAATGTCTTACCAGAAGAGAAATTCTTTCGCACATATGGTTCCAATAGGCCTATATGCCAGCTTCACATCTTTAATGGGCTGACAGGGAACTTTGGCGCTAACTCTCTGACTCCCAAAAGTTCTCGTGCTGTCACCCGCAAAGCGGCATGGATGTCGTTTTCTCTCGTTTTTTTCATCCCTCCTTCCCCTCCTATTACCAGGCGCTGAAGGGGAGCGATAGTGTGGCGGAGGGGAAGAGCCGTTCCCTCTCGCTGCCGCAAAAACGCCAGCCCCGGCTGTGAGACTGTCACTCCTCCGTGTGTGTCAGCCGCAGTCGGGCAGACAGGCCCTGCGGTCTGCCATCAACAACTAACCAGACTTACTGAGTTACCCAGACTCAGACCCTTTCCCCCTGGCTGGGCCGGGGGCTAGGCTGGTGCTAGGCGGGCTATGACGGGACTGGGTTAGCGCTAGGCCAGGCGCTAGGCTCGGTCGGGATGGGCCGGTCTGGGCCGGGCTAAACTGGGCTCTTCAGCCTGTGTGGGATTTCAACACACTATGTGTTATGTCAGCAATCTTGACAGTCTGGGATGCAAGGCAAGGATGTGTGTGTATGTGTGTGTGTGTGTGTGTGTGTGTGTGTGTGTGTGTGTGTGTGTGTGCGTGCGTACGCGTGTGTGTGTGTGTGTGGTGTGGTCTGCATGTGCGCGCACGCCCGCGCGCGTTATGTGTTTGCGGTCACTCTCTCCCTGTCCGTAGTCTACATCTGCAGGGCATGTGGAACCCGGAAAGCACACAAACACAGCAGCGAGAGCACAGCCCGGGGTGCGGTTCTCGTGTGTGTGCTGGAAGTCGAGTGTCCTTACTGCACACTATTAAAATGGCTCTCTTCTATTGGAAGGATAACAGTCCACAGATGGGCCTCTCATTTTAGAGCCACGGCTCTTTTTTACTGAGGTTGGACATTTTTTCAGCGGTGCAGAAACACACACACACACACACACCAATAGCTAATAATATTGCGCAGAGGACAAGGGCACAATATATATTTGGATGAGTGCATGTTACAGACGTTACGAATAAAAATGTAATATCACACGCAAACCCAGATCTGTCGGGTTTCCCAGTTGAGTTGACTTAGGACTCTCGAGAGAGTTAGAAATGTGACATTTTCACTCTGCGTCTGCACTTTTGTCACAATAGGCGTACAAATGTGAAAAGTAGGAACAGGAAAAGTAGGTTTTGGTTTCGGGAGGCACGTTCGGCTTCTCGTCTCTCCCACGCCGCAATTAGCCGGCTCCCGGCAGACATGGCTGGCAAGAGGCAGCGCCCGCCGCCCGCGTGTGTGCATGTGTCACTATGTGAACCGCCACTCTGCAGTAAGAACTTGTGTGCGTCTGTGTGCGCGTGTGTGTGTACCTATATTTGTACAATTTTGTTATTCATCCCCGTTGCTTGTATACGAGCCAGTGACTCGGCCCAAGTTCTACCTGTGGGACAGGTTTCAAACTATCTCGAGTGAACAAATTAGACGTATCCCTCGACACCCCCACTAATGGTCAGCAGTTCCCTCCGGGGCGGCAGTATGCGAGTAAGGGACCGGGGTCAGTATAACGCTGCCCAGCCCAAAGCCATCTAAATAAATCATGGTGAAACTAGAGTGGGCCGTGTAAATCCTCGGCGCGGACTTCAAACACGCCGGTCCAGGGGCGGAGCCTAATTTAGCACCGTTTTTTTATGCAGAGAGCGGCTTTTGTCAGCCCTCAACAAAGCAGCTTTGATAAACGCCCCTTAATTTATTGTCATGTATGTGAAATCAAAGTGAAACATTTACAGGGTGTTTGCTGACTGAGACCAGAGGCGGGGTGGGCGAGTGAAAGTCAACCCCGCGGTGGTTTCCTGTCTTTGGGAACGCACCCCCCCCCCCCCCCCTCCAGAGCCGCAGGGGTTAATCTGAGGCATAAAGGTTACGATGTATGTCTAGTGAGTAATGACGGTATGATGTGTACCCAAACGCCGTGACGACCATTAACCTGGGAGCAAGACGGAGCCTGTTGTTAGAGGCAGGGCAGAGCAGAGTAGAGCAAACGAGAGTAGAGTAGAGTAGAGTGGAGAGGAGAGGAGAGGAGTAGAGTAGAGTAGAGTAGAGTAGAGTAGAGTAGAGTAGAGTAGAGTACAGCAGAGCAGAGCAGAGTAGATTAGAGTAGAGTAGAGTAGAGTAGAGTAGAGTAGAGTAGAGTAGAGTAGAGTAGAGTAGAGTAGAGCAGAGCAGAGCAGAGTAGAGCAGAGCAGAGCAGAGTAGAGTAGAGTAGAGTAGAGTAGAGTAGAGTAGAGTAGAGTAGAGTTGAGTAGAGCAGAGCAGAGCAGAGTAGAGTAGAGTAGAGTAGAGTTGAGTAGAGCAGAGTAGAGTAGAGTAGAGTAGAGTAGAGTAGAGTAGAGTAGAGGAGAGTAGAGGAGAGTAGAGTAGAGTAGAGTACAGTAGAGTAGAGTAGAGTAGAGTAGAGTAGAGTAGAGTAGAGTAGAGTAGAGTAGAGGAGAGGAGAGGAGAGGAGAGGAGAGGAGAGGAGAGGAGAGGAGAGGAGAGGAGAGGAGAGGAGAGGAGAGAGAAGAGAAGAGAGTAGAGGAGAGTAGAGTAGAGTAGAGTAGAGTAGAGTAGAGTAGAGTAGAGTAGAGTAGAGTAGAGGAGAGGAGAGGAGAGGAGAGGAGAGGAGAGGAGAGGAGAGGAGAGGAGAGGAGAGGAGAATAGAGTAGAGTAGAGTAGAGTAGAGCAGAGCAGAGTAGAGCAAAGGAGAGTAGAGTAGAGTAGAGTAGAGCAGAGTAGAGCAAAGGAGAGTAGAGTAGAGTAGAGTAGAGTAGAGTAGAGAGGAGTAGAGTAGAGTAGAGTAGAGTAGAGTAGAGTAGAGTAGAGTAGAGTAGAGTAGAGTAGAGTAGAGTAGAGGCCTCCTCATGGCAGCTGGACAGGAAGCATCAGTATATGATTTCCTCCTGTCCCCTGAGCAGACCGGTAGGAACACATGGAGGCAAATCCAAGCTGCTGAAGAGAACGACTTTGATTTGATTCCATCAAAAGTCACACAATCCCACTCTGCCTTTGTTGTGTTGTTTTTGTCTATCGGCGATGTTTCACATGACAGGAGAGATTGAACTTTGACCTGATAGCTCAAATCCAAATGCTCGCACGTGCGGGCACTTTACCAAAGTTTGTTTTAGACGAGTCGGTTGTATTTTGCTGTTGTCACAGAGACAATCCAACTCAGCTCCTTCTGACAGTGTTGAACCCCCCCCCCCCCCCCCCCCTACTTTGCTCATAAGCGACTCCTTGAGAAATGCACACCCTCTTGAGAAGAGCAAGAGGCTGAGCTAACACGGTGATCCGCGGTCGGAACCTCTGTCCTGACCCGTCGTCTGTTTGTTGACACTTTCCCAATGGAGGCACTTGAATGAAAAAAACGTGTGGGGGGGGGGGGGGGGGGGGGGGAGAAAAGGAGGGGAAAAGAGAATGCTTTTTGATGGATGAGGTCTTCTCCTGTTACATTTGGAGAGAACACAGCTGTGACGAGCTGTTAAGTACACGCAAACAAGCCGCCCGTCCCAGACCAGCCGGCCGGGCAGCCGACCCCACATCCCACTAGTACGACTCTGACACATGATCACAGGCAGACAATACATGTGGGAGCGCAGCGAGCTTTGCTAAAAAGTGAGAAATAGTTTCAGCTAGAACAAAAACAATCCCCCCCCCTCAATACCGCTGGGACCACCCCCCCAAGCATTAATTCATCTTGTTTGTCTTTGTTTCACGCCGGGTTTGTGTGTGCTGTTGGGGAGAAGGAAGGAGTGAGGAGGAAAGAGAGAGGGAGAGAGAGAGAGGGAGGGAGGGAGAGAGAGGGGGGGGGGGGGAGAGAGAGAGAGTGGGAGGGAGGGAGAGAGAGAGGGAGGGACAGAGAGAGAGAGAGAGGGAGGGAGAGAGAGAGTGAGAGAGAGGAAGAGAGAGTGAGAGAGAGGGAGGGAGGGAGGGAGGGAGGGAGGGAGAGAGCGAGGGAGAGAGAGAGAGGGAGGGAGGGAGGGAGAGAGGGAGAGAGAGAGAGAGAGGGAGGGACAGAGAGAGAGAGAGAGAGAGAGAGGGAGGGACAGAGAGAGAGAGAGAGGGAGGGACAGAGAGAGAGAGAGAGAGGGAGAGAGAGAGGTAGGGAGGGACAGAGAGAGAAAGATTGAGAGGCCTTATAGTGGTTTAGTGAGTAGGAAACAGGAAACAGGTTAGGAATGGAGGAGGGAAATGTAAAGACCATCTGCTACCGTGACGATGTCACTGATACTTTCATTTGTTGGAGGAGAGGAGGCTGGTAGGTCCCTGAGAGAGAGGACCGCTCACACACCTAGGCTCACACTATAGAACATACTGGAAATAATTGGGTGTTGTTTAGATAGACAGACAGACAGACAGACAGACAGACAGACAGATAGATAGATAGATAGATAGATAGATAGATAGATAGATAGATAGATAGATAGATAGATAGATAGATAGATAGATAGATAGATAGATAGATAGATAGATACTTTATTGATTCCCTTGGGGGAAACTTGACGTTTCAGCAGTGAAATTACAGTAAGTTTGGAAAAAAGACACTAGTAGCATAAAAAAGAGAAAGAACAGGGATATACACAGTTCAGCCATACTGTATATACAGTATAGAATAGAATAGAATATAACATATATGTACATCCAAACATACAGTTGTTGTGTTTATGTAACAGGTTATGGTAATAATGATGTTGTGTGTCTTTGCTGACATTGTATTTGAATTATTTTATAGGTAAAATGACCCTTACGGCTGAATAACATTTTTGAGTGAGATTGTTTGATTGATGATTTGATTACGTAATACTTAATGTATGTCGTGACATAAGATTTAGGAGTGTGGATGTTTTGGGGTGTGGTGGGATGAGGGAGTGTTTGTTCCAACCAATGTCATTTCAAATGGCATTATACTGTTTAAGTGTGTTAAAAAAAAAAATGTTTCCAACAGTGTTACTTTTTATTTTGCTTATATTTTTGTGTTAAAATGGTTAAGTTTGAAACTACTACCCAAATACACAGTTTCAAAGTTCCTAGAAAGAAATGTAAATTGACGGTTGCAGACCTATGGTGCCATATGGCATCCATCTTTTATTTTCATTATTTCTTTTAATCAAAATAATGTGTGCACACTTGGTTTTCCTGATTTATGTTTTTTTTGCCCTACTAGCATGCGCACCAAGATAAATTATTTTCTGAACCGTTGAAAATAATTCAGGCTGGAAAGGGCTAAGTTATTGTGTCATCAGCATTAGTCTAATCCCATGGTGTTAGTCAGCTGTACCCGCGGATAGATGTGGCTCCGTCTAATTCCTGCATCCTAACCAACAGCTCTGGTCCCAGTTAGCAGCATCGAGTATCCAGGCTGTCCGGGCACCACACACACACGCACACACACACACACACACACACACACACAGACCCACGCACACACACACACGCACACCAGTCAATATGCTCCTCTCTGAAGAAGTGGAAGTGATGTGCTCTGCTGATGCTTGTGGCCAACCACAAATGAGCTAACAAAGTTAAAAACTTTAATACACTTCCAATCGACAAGTCATGGAAAAGCGGGCCTCTTAGTATTAGGGACATGTGCCGTTGCGTGCCGCGGTGTCATGGTGGCGACGCTGATGAGAATGTGGATGGCGTGCTGACAGATGGATGTTGTGGTGAAATGGGGATCCTCGAGTACAAACTGTGTCCTTTGTCAGATTTTTAGTAATAATCTTTAAGTGTATGTGAATGAAACCCAAGCCTGTGAGGCTTATGTGGTAATGGACTCTTTCTGTGCGCCTGTGTGTGTGTGTGTGTATGTGTGTGTGTGTGTATGTGTGTGTGTGTGTGTGGTGCATCTCCATGTGCATCTGTGTGTGCATGGGTTTGTGTGTGTGTGTGCATGTGCGTGTGTGCATGTGCATGTGTGTATGTGCGCGTGTGTGTGTCTGCATCTGCGTGAGCGTCCATGCGTGTGCGCTCGTGCGTATGTCCATGGTTGTGTGTGTGTGGGTGTGTGTGCCTGTGTGTGTGAGTGTGTGTGTGTTTTGTGGACAGCGTCTCTGCTGACGTAGCATTAATCACAGTGGCTCCACAGCTGGTAATATTTTGGGGATGTGTGCCTCTCTGACGCTGTCTGGACCATGAACTCCTCCTGACTCCTCCCACGGAGACCACCTTACCAAATTGGTACGCCCATCAAATACGCCAGTGGCGAGGACAGAGGGAGGCATGCAGTGTGCGTGTGCGTGTGTGTGTGTGTGTGTGTGTGTTTGTTTTCCTGGTCACCATACCCCCTCTCGTCTGTGGTCAGCCCGTCCATGTGCCTCCAATAAGCCTGACATATCAGCTCTGCCTGTAAGTCCCCTCGAACCACAAGTCCTGCGGTCAGCTGTTTGTGTTCAGCTCATTATGGCTTAGTGGGACCGCTGTTTTTGGGCAACCCTGTGTGTCCAGTCCTGCTTCTGGTCCCCCCCCCCCCCCCCCCGCCAGGATGTATACCCCGTAGGTACTATCAGAGAGTATCAGAGAGACCATAACACACCGCCGCGCGTCGCTCTTGGCAGCGGAGCGACGGCGGGGTCAACGCGGGCCGTCGGGGGAAGGATCCCGCCGAGTGGCGTCGTCCCTCCGGATGACGTCGGCGAGGGTTTTTGCGGCGCTGCAACAAAGCGGTGTCATCCTGAACGCCACCTGGATCTCCGTGTCTCAGGATGTCCGGGAAAACGGCGTCTTGTGTTTGCCGGGCCGGTGGCCACTGTAGTGGGCAATGTACGTGTGTGTGTGTGTGTGTGTGTGTGCACGCGGCGAAGCACTCTCCAAAGGAGCGGCGCACACACACACACACACACAGCGAGGATAGCCGCTGTCAGCAGGCCAGGCCGCAGGATGCTCCATTGTTAAGTGTCTCCATTTATCACGGTCCCCGGGTTAAAGAGCAGCGCCACTTCCTGTATTCCTACACTTCACACTCCGCTGAGCTGTTGTGCAGGAGCGCCTCAAACAAAGGCAACCTTTAGACGGCCAAGACTCGGGGGTTCCCAAAGAAAATAAACACCCAAATGAATAACTCACGGCCGTGCCACGGGAGGAAATATATTTATATCAATAGGGCCCGTTGTTATTTTTCCGCGGCGCTGTGTCGCAAACGGCGGCTACTGTACGTGCTGTTTTTGGCGGCGAGCGGAGGGGATGAAGGTGATGGAGGAAATCCAGGTGAGCCCCCCCCCCCCTCTCCCCCCGCTCGCTATGACGTCACGGCGGTGACCGGGCTGCCCGGGCGACGAGCGCGGCCATGCACGCACGGCGGCGACAGGACTAACCCGGCTCCCACGCCCGCTCTCATCCCTACCCGGGTACGCTGAGGTGCGTGGGAGTCTGTACTCTCCCGCGCCGAAGTTCTCATGTAAACAAGCGAGTGCACTACCTGCGTGGCAGCCTTTGTATTTTCTGCCTTTTGTTTTGTTTTTCTGCTTTCTGTCTTTCCCCTCGGTACGAAAACCCTGCATGGGTAGACGCAAGGGGCTCCGCGCGCCTCGCCGTGCGTGGCGGCCGCGCTCTCTCTGATACGGCGCCGGAGACGCGCGGCACGCCGCTCCGACTCGCATTCGTTGGGCGTGTAGCAGCCATGCGCCCGGCGCTCCCAGACACTCTGCATCTGTTCCCTCTGACGGGGGCTCGGGGAAAGTTTTGTTCCACTCCACGTCTCATTAGTCATCTGTCTTTACCTCTCTGTGAACTCCGCATAGCTAATTACCCTCAGCCAGGGTCTTTCTCTCTCTCTCTCTCTCTCTCTCTCTCCATTCCGCTGTCTGTCTAGCCTTGCACAGTGCTACGTGTTGAGGCGAGGCCGGCGTCGGGAGTTCGCACATGTACGGACTCATTACTGTTTCATTTTCATTCGTCCACGTTTTTCTGGGTTGGGAGACAGAACAACACTGTCTACGCTCTTGTACTTCAGATATTCATTTGGCTTGATTCGATTTGGAAAACATCTCCAGCAAGTGTCCCGGCACAGTCTTTGAAGTGACAATATTAAATAGTAAACCCTATTAAATATAAATCACAGGAGTGGCGTCAGCTTTCGTGTGATTCCTATTTGATTTTCGGAGGGCGCATTTGATCACTCTCGTTTCCCTTTTTCCCCCTCCCAGCCCTATCAGACGAGGCTACTTCAGCTTTAATTGAATTCATTTTTTTGTTGTTGTTACCCACAAATCATCCCTCCCCCCGTCTACTTCCTCAAGCACGTAATGCATGCGGTAAATAATTCAAATGAAATTAATTTTACAGCACCTTGTTTCCACTAAGCATGCCAACATCTGTTGTTGAGTCACAAGTTAACATTGTTGGTCATTACTTTCCACAGTGAACAGAATGTTTTATTAAAGTCCCCCGGGACGACCCTCGGATCAGGCAGGAACAGCAGTACTGACTGAACCCGGCCCGCCCACCACCGAGCAGAGCTGCCATAATCAAAGATTGGCTGTCATGATCGGGGGTTGGGGGGGGGGGGGGGACGAGGGGGGGGGGGGGGGGGGGACTGACGGGGGACAGACTACTGTCCTGCTTCCAGAAGGGCCCAGGATGCTAATGCGATTGAGCTATTGGACAGCTCGGGGCCCCTTCAGGAAATCGCTGACCATAATGAAAACGAGCTTCGCTGACTACGGAGTGACGTCGTTTTTGGCTTTTTTTTGTTCCGCGTAGCAGAGTAAGTCTCCCTGCCATTGTTTTCAGCGCTGACGATTACAGCCAGGGCCCTTTCATACTTCTCGTACCAATTACCTGAGTGCAATTCTGAAAGGTCTGAGATGGAATTATACTCTCAAAGTTTAATGATGCTGTTATTGAGGATCTTTGCGCGCTAATTGAAAATTCTGATTATTCTTTTTTTTTAACCAAAGAAACCAGCTATTCTCTGCATTGACATAAAAAAAATGTTGAAAGCCTGACATATGGTGAGTAGAAAGCCTGAAGTGTATGTAATATATCAGTCACATGCGCGTGCACACCCAGCAGTGTGTGAGCAGGAAGAGAGTCAAATGATACCGTACGCCTCTTTTGTTTTCTGCTCTGAGGGATCAGGAAGTAGGCTGTTTATTTGTGTTGGTCCGAATTTAATCATCCTTAAAGTCAGAGCCTTCAAAGAGTAGCACATCATATATTCATCACTCACGGAGAAGGGACAAAAAAATAAGCAGGGCGTGATACATAAATCATTATGACACACACACACACACACACAAAATATAATATACACATCCAAACTCCTGCCTTGAAGTGGGTTGTGGATGTAGTCCCTAAACCTCAAACTAAACACAACAACAAGAACAACAACAGTTCTATCAGTTACTGTATGTTTGGAGTAGATCTTTAAACCCTACTGTATGAGACAGAGGTATAGACAGAGCAGAGAAAGAGAGAGAGAGAATGGCGTGGCAAAGTCTTGGTCGACCGTTTTTGTCCTCTATGGCCCAGGCTGTTAAGTGTAGAAGGACCAGGGGGAACCCCAGAGTGTGTCTGGTCACAGTGGGGCCCCCGGGTCCTTCTGGCCCTCCTGCCTCTGTGCTCCGGAGGCCCCGAGCAGGTGACAGGGGCTCGTCCACATCCTGGGCCTCTGCCAGTAACAGATGTGCTCAGTCAAATGACTAATTGAAAACCTAAAACAAAATCAGCAGCTTGGCTATTTGGCCTGCATAATAAGAGGCATTGTGATGATAAAGGGAGTGACAATAAACACACACACACACACACACACACACACACACACACTCACTCACACACCCCTCTCATCAGTGGCGCCATTAACAATCATGAGCAAAGATGAAAACAACGCTTGGTTTATTCGGCAAATGAAAGCATATAACTAGATGCTGTCCCGGGAGTCCATTTCCAATTTCAATAATACATCAAGGAGCCATAGCTGGAGCGAAGGCTCTCTCTACGTAGGAGCCAAGCACACCAAACTACTTACAGATACGCACCGTGGAGAGACAACTCCCAGAGCTAGGAATTTAGCAAACAGTATAAAGGTACATAACATGATAGCTATTAGCTAAATTAAAAGAGCCATTACCAGTGTGGAGAGTGAATCACTTGCCAGTTAAAAGACTACAAACCAGAATTTTCCGTTCCAGAAAAGTCTGCATATGTTTTTTGTTTTTTTTTCCTCCCTGTCTGTCTTTATGGTGAAAAGCTGCAGCCTGAGCTCGCCTCAAATTATGTGCATGAATAATAAAATATCATCTAATTAAAAACTGTTGTTAAATATGCAAAAATCTAATGATAATGAGATTGTGCAATACCTTGGAGTAAAGCACATTATAAATTACTTAGAAGTGCAAGTCGGCTTGACCCAAACATTGCATTTTGAAAGCTGCCTTGAATATTATGTCTGGGCCATGTGTGGTGGGGGTAGTGTTGTGTGTGTGTGTGTGTGTGTGTGTGTGTGTGTGTGTGTGTGTGTGTGTGTGTGTGTGTGTGTGTGTGTGTGTGTGTGTGTGTGTGTGTGTGTGTGTGTGTGCGTGCATGCGTGTGCATGCGTGTGTGTGTGTGTGTGTGTGTGTGTGGATGGGTGCACTGTCTGTGTTTGGGTCCTCTTTCAGTCTGGCTACATACATGAACATATGTGTGTGCCTGACTATTAATATATGCATATGCGCATGTGTGTGCATGTGTGTGTGTGTGTGTGTGTGTGTGTGTGTTAATGCACTGTCTGGCTGTCATACTCCAGGGTGAATATTCTAGCTAAGTGCAAAGGAAAGGAGGCAGGCTTAAGGACCACACTGTCTATTACTTAAACACACAGAGCATGCATATCACAACATATCAATAATAATCCTACTGTGCTTTCTATGTTAGACAATAAGATTGTTCTAGAATAGCTTCATCCCATTAAGACCGAGGCGGGACAGTCAGACCACAGTCATGTACAGAACAGGACTGGCTTCCATTGAGAGACTGCAGAGAAACAGACAAGAGTTAGACATAGTGGTTTATATCTTTGTTTTACAGAGGCAGGGATCGGGGGAGCTTTTTATTAAACTAAGCAAATAAATCAACATACCACTCAATAAATCCCAACTCCGTTCTCATGTTTGTTTTGTTTTGTTTTTGAATCAAGTGCTTCATGTCATCAATCATATCCTTGTTCTCCTCCCCTCTGATGGAGTTGTCTTCATGTGTGACAAAGCCTTTATGTTAGGGAACGCGCTATATAAAAATAGTCAGTCCTCAAAGACATATTTACTGGCGTTGTGAAGAGTGGGATAACAAATAACAAGATGAGGCTTGTCAGTTTTTACCCTCGGATGGGTTTAGATCCCTACAACAACAAAAAAAACAAAGGCAAAAGAATTGCATTTTGAAGTCTCTTATTGCAGTTCTTCCACTGGAAGTCATGTTCAATTTGATTCTTCCTATGAGGTAAGTTAATAACTTGTCTTTCATATATAGCCTATTTCCACACTTTTTTGTATGAATAATAGCTATTGAGGATGTATTGTAACTACATAACAAAGGACGTTAATGCACACACACACACACACACACACTCTTTCCCAACTACCTCCTAGGTATACTTCGATACGTATAATTCCGGCATGCTGTATTCATGAGGACGGGTCGGGGGGGGGGCGGGTTTGGGGCAGGGGGCGGGGTACGGGCGGGCTGGGGGGTTGGCATTGAGATGGAGGCAATAATATTCCTCAGCTATATAAATTCACTTGACACATGTGGAATAGAGCCTGTATTTAATATTCAGCAAAATAAGACTTTACTCTGATTGAAAGGTTTGCGCTGCACATTGTCAAACATGATTGCTCCATTCTGGGCCAGCCAGCTCCGGGAACAGCCTGCATATTTCACTTCAAGTCGATAGGCCTCCGAGACGTTTATTAAAATTTTAACGAGACTTTGGGCTCGACGGGTTCATCAGCTATTCAAAGCAACCAAACAAATCAGCCGTCATCTCACAGCGCTTGTTCCCCCCCCATCCTGTCCCTGACCTCCTCGGGAATCCAGCGCCCGCCATCGCTTCGGATGACTTTCTACCCGGTCTTTATGGGCAAATAAACAGCAGCATGCAGTGCTATCCATCACACATTATAATCATGATTGTTTTTATGTTTGAACTATAAACAAATACTTGATTATTAAGCAAGGGGATAAATCAGGCCCAGCGATATGGGCAGGCAGCGCCGGCGGCAGAGCAGTCGTTTAGATTAACGAAGCAGGCAGACTCACCTCACACACAGGAAGGAGCCGCCCTAGAAGTTATAACTGCGACATGAAGTCGGGCTTAAAACTTTAGAGTTTCAAAACTGTGAGAAACGGTCTCTAAGAAGCGTTGTGTTTTGAGCTTGTGTTCTTTGAGTGAGGGATGTGTTTATGCCGTGTATGCTGTCGTCATTTCATCAGGGAAATCAATTTGACATGCTTTAGTTATTTCATTATTGCCCCCTCACATTTGTTAAAGTCTCACAGTTTATCTTATCAAAAGAGGTAAACACATGATTCAAGCAGAGACTTGACATTACAATACAGTGACGTCAAGCGTCTCGTCTGGAGTCGTCTGTGGGAGACTGGGAGGCTCTTTGATGTCGGAGATGCGAGGCAAGTGCGGAAAACAAAACAAAAAAAAAGCCTTTGCCCAGGAAGGATGGAGTGCCAGAATATGTGTGTGTGTGTGTCTGTTGGTGTGTGTGTGTGTGTGTGTGTGTGTGCATGTGTGTGGGGGGTTGTGGGTATGAGAATGAAACTCATTTCACCTTGCACTCAACTTACATTCTTCATCAAATAGATGGAGTGAGCGAGGAAGTGACATATCTTTGGCAAATAAAAGTGGGTTCATGCAAAGCCAGTATTAATTTGGTTCTCCTGTTGGAATGAAATGTTTTTGTTTTGGGGAGAAAATTGCCCAGAGCGGTAATGAATTTCCCGTCTCTATGCCGAGTGGCACCATAACTTAACAGAGCAATAGATCACATACTGACGATTTGAGTGTGCATATATTCTAATAGAAAGCTGATGAATATTAAATGTGCAACATTTAAAAGAGACTCATTTTCCCTAGCTTTTAGCTCAGAGAGAGCCCAATGTTTCATAATGGCTGTTGGCAGAAATAAGATGGGGAAGGGGAAAAAAACTACTATGGAGACCGATGTTTATTCCCAATTTATTCATCCCTATGTAAAGGATTTATCAGAGCAGCTATGCATAGCCAAGCCCAGGGCTGTGTGTTTGCGTCTGACGGTGCCCATTGCCGGGTTCCAGAGTGCTGGTATGCATCCGCCACCACCCCTCAGTGACTTGGCTCTCCGGCTTGGTGTTGCGATGTTTACACGGCCGCTTCTGTGTTGCAGTCCACGGTCCTTTCTTTGGGATAAGGTTACGATCAAACCGAGGCGGCGTTTTGTCGGTTTAAACAAACGGCTCTTTTGAAGAAGGCACAGAGCAAAAAAAAAGAAACACCCCACCCCCCAAAAAAAAACACGTCAGTCTCTTTCAGTTGTTTGGGTATTAGTTTTAGAGAACAGCTTGTTTTTGCTGCCATAACTCCTTTTCATGGAGTCACCGTGGTTAAACATGTTCACAGATCAACGCAGTTCTTGACTGAATGAGCAGGAAAGTGGGTGTCAGAAAGAACCGTATCAAAGCCAACATCTCAGATCTTGCGTTGCTTTATAACTGACTATGGTATGACAGCTAATGGAACAAATCTATAATATTATGAATAAGCTCTCTCTGGTTGTTAGGCAAATGGGGAAGAGGTTCAGGACTGCTCTGTAATTGGCTTCTCCTCCGGGGACATTATAGGTTTACCTGTCACTAATTGGACATTGGCAGTGGCAGGGTTAAACCGGGGACCTATGAGAACAACCGCAGTCATGTGATCTCTACAGCTGTTGTGGTTCCTCCATTAACACAGTAGCACTTAGCTAGTGTACTGTCTGAAGTCATTTCCTCTCTCTCTCTTTCTCTCTCTCTCTGTGTCCATCTGTCTCCCTCTCTTTTTCTGCCTCTCTCTCCCTCTCTCTCCCTCTCTCTCTCCCTCTATCTCTCCCTCTCTCCCTGTCCATATGCCTGTCTCTCTCTTTTTCTGCCTCTCTCCCTCTCTTCCATCTCTCTATTTCTCTTTCTCTCTCTCTCTCTCTCTCTCTCTCTCTCTCTCTCTCTCTCTCCCTCCCTCTCTCCCTCCCTCTCTCCCTCCCTCCCTCCCTCCCTCCCTCTCTTTCATGTGCGTTTACTCCAGCACCCTCGGCCCTCAGAAATCCCTCCGCCGCTCGCCTCATCTGACCGCCTCCTAATTTGAGATTACACAAACCAGCGCCGAGATGATATTTCTTTGTCTGCCCCCGGAATAGCTGGCGCTACCAGCTTTATTTAGCCGGGCTAAATTAGCATGACGGGAGGGGGGAGGGGGGGGCGTAGGACGGACAGCGCCTCGTCTGAGCGAGAGTCGGCCTTTAGCGGCATTAATGGAACCAATTATTAGGAGGATCTCGGCGCCGTCTGCTCCCCGCGCCACTCGATTGTT
>NC_140237.1:29647473-29682473 GCF_949987555.1 Borostomias antarcticus
TAGATTAATACTGCCTCTGAGATTAATACTGCCTCTGTCCCTAGATTCATACTGCCTCTGTCCCTAGATTCATACTGCCTCAGTCCCTAGATTCATACTGCCTCTGTCCCTGAGATTAATACTGCCTCTGAGATTAATACTGCCTCTGTCCCTAGATTCATACTGCCTCTGTCCCTGAGATTAATACTGCCTCTGAGATTAATACTGCCTCTGTCCCTAGATTCATACTGCCTCTGAGATTAATACTGCCTCAGTCCCTAGATTAATACTGCCTCAATCCCTAGATTAATACTGCCTCTGTCCCTAGATTAATACTGCCTCTGTCCCTAGATTAATACTGCCTCAGTCCCTAGATTAATACTGCCTCTGAGATTAATACTGCCTCTGTCCCTAGATTAATACTGCCTCTGTCCCTAGATTAATACTGCCTCAGTCCCTAGATTAATACTGCCTCAGTCCCTAGATTAATACTGCCTCAGTCCCTAGATTAATACTGCCTCAGTCCCTAGATTAATACTGCCTCTGTCCCTAGATTAATACTGCCTCAGTCCCTAGATTAATACTGCCTCAGTCCCTAGATTAATACTGCCTCTGTCCCTAGATTAATACTGCCTCAGTCCCTAGATTAATACTGCCTCTGTCCCTAGATTAATATTGCCTCTGTCCCTAGATTAATACTGCCTCTGAGATTAATACTGCCTCTGTCCCTAGTTTAATACTGCCTCTGTCCCTAGATTAATACTGCCTCAGTCCCTAGATTAATACTGCCTCAGTCCCTAGATTAATACTGCCTCAGTCCCTAGATTAATACTGCCTCAGTCCCTTGATTAATACTGCCTCAGTCCCTAGATTAATACTGCCTCTGTCCCTAGATTAATACTGCCTCAGTCCCTAGATTAATACTGCCTCAGTCCCTAGATTAATACTGCCTCTGTCCCTAGATTAATACTGCCTCAGTCCCTAGATTAATACTGCCTCTGTCCCTAGATTAATATTGCCTCTGTCCCTAGATTAATACTGCCTCTGAGATTAATACTGCCTCTGTCCCTAGTTTAATACTGCCTCTGTCCCTAGATTAATACTGCCTCAGTCCCTAGATTAATACTGCCTCAGTCCCTAGATTAATACTGCCTCAGTCCCTAGATTAATACTGCCTCAGTCCCTTGATTAATACTGCCTCAGTCCCTAGATTAATACTGCCTCAGTCCCTAGATTAATACTGCCTCAGTCCCTAGATTAATACTGCCTCTGTCCCTAGATTAATACTGCCTCTGTCCCTAGATTAATACTGCCTCTGTCCCTAGATTCCTCCTGCCTCTGAGATTGGTCCCTGGCTGTGTCTCGGCTCCCCTCACCAGAACAGCCCAGCCCAGCTCAGGCACCAGGGACAGGGAGCGGCAGCCACCGGTAATTATTTCAGATAACATCCCTCAGTCGAGGTTGGATATGTGCATGAGAAAGGAGTGTGTATGTGTGTGTGTGTGTGTGTGTGTGTGTGTGTGTGTGTGTGTGTGTGTGTGTGCGTGAGAGAGAGAGAGAGAGAAAGAGAGAATACCCCCAGCATAAAGGTCAACGTTTCCACTTCCACTGTACAGTGTCTGTAATGCCTTTTTAAAATGGAAGACAGACGATCCCTGTTTTCATAAATATCTCATTCTGTATTCAAACATTTACGGTCGTCCGCTCCTGGTCGCTCTTCCAATTTGAATAAACTATTCTTGGTTGTCAGAGAAGGCTTGGCTCACTTTGATTGACATTTAGGGTTTGGCTTATGAAAAGCAGCTGTCCCCTCGGAAAAATATCAACAAACAGTAGACATATACTGTATGTTGATTTGAAAATCCATATGAATATTTTGAAATAAGATATTTTAATGCTCTGTGAATATGCGTCACCCATACCCATATCAGGCTATGTCCCGGGTTCATACTGTACTTCCACTGTGTAGTTTTAGAATATATTTAAATTCAGAAGGCGTATGATAATAAACGTCTTTCATATCGTACACAAGGACACCGGTAAAAGACAGGCAAGCAGCAGAAGCTCTTCTCTTATGACCAAACTCTCCATAAACACAGGCTTTATCAGGTCAGCTGTGATTGAACATCACAGTAAAACAGACAGACATGACTTAGAGCCTCCCTGCATTATATGACCGTCCAATGTCATCCTATTCATAGTGCATTATTTCAACGCAATGTGATAAACCATGCTTTAAACTCACTGACAGCTGCGTCGTATCCGGCCTGGTGTACGACGTGATCATATTGTGTCCTGATATCACTAATCTAGATGAAATTGATGAAGATGAGTCCTAGCCTTATCATGGCCTGTGCTGTGATAACCAAGCCTTGACCTTGAAAGCCTTCTTTAAAAGCCCTATCTAAACATATTGATAATCATATAACAGCTATCTCTATTAATCTGAATGACAGAGCCTTAATACAACATAATAAGGCATTTAATGAGGTATTTTCTCTTGTTAAAATGACATTTAAGTAATGAATAAAAGATGATCGGTTCAGCTGTCTGGGCATTGTTCTCAATCAGTCTTTTCTCCGAGGCTGTAGTGTACACCAACAATAGCACCATTGCCAGACATTGTCTCAACAATCAGCCCAAATTGCTTCATGCTCCCACTCTAAACAGTCATTAGCATGTTGTTTTGTTCTGTTGCCTTGCCTCAGCCCCTTACTAGCAAACAGTGGCTCTGCTGGAAAAGCCGGACAGCTTCTAAGCAATCAGTGGTAGCCCAAAATCTCCTGATTGTGACAAGATGTCAAGGTAGGAAGATACAGTGAACGTGCGCAAGAGCATGTGTTGGTGTGTGTGTCTGTTTGTGTGTGTGTGTCTGTTTGTGTGTGTGTGTGTGTCTGTTTGTGTGTGTGTGTGTGTGTGTGTGTGTGTGTGTGTATGCATGTGTGTGTGCGTGTGTCTGTTTTGTGTGTGTGTGTGTGTCTGTTTTTGTGTGTGTGTGTGTGTGTCTGTTTTTGCGTGTGTGTGTGTGTGTCTGTTTGTGTGTGTGTGTGTGTGTGTGTGTGTGTGTGTCAGGATGTCCCTCCCAAGACCCCCCGTTGGCACCCTCCAGACCCCCATGCCTCATTTCCATATTACTTTCCTGGGAAATGTAAATGTATATATGATTATCTTTACACAGGGCCGACCAGGAAATGGGATCCTCCCCTTGACTGTGACAAAAAGGGAAAGAAATGTTACGGTACACATTATAAATGATTAATGTATGCCGGCTATGACATCTTTTCATAGTTCCTGTCTGCTGGGTGTCTCTGTTCCTTTTCATCGGGGACTCAATGGGATCCCAGCTGTGTGTGCTGTGGCCCTCAGGAATTCTACCAATCTAAACAATGCAAACACGATTCTGTCTTATATACACTCAACACTTATTGTGTAGTGCATATTCTCAATTTCTCGCCGTTGTGAGTTGCGAGAGACACACTTGATGCTGTAGCCTATAATTGGTCATTTTGACTGCAGGCTCCCCTGGTCCACATTGCCGTGGTAATGACGGTCTGCTGAATATGTTGATTGCTGTTCTATCTCAGCTGGTGTGTGTGTGCGTGTGGGCCTGTGTGTGTGTGTGTATGTGTGTGTGTGTGTGCGTGCGTGCGTGTGTGTGTGAGTGCGTGTGTGTGCGTGTGTGTGTGAGTGTGTGCAAGGCGTCTCCTGAGTCAGGGATTATTGCTGATAGATTATTTCTGCAGCCCCCTCGTTATCACTGGATCACACAGACATGTGACCTGCACTTCATCACTTTATTCATCCCCCTCTTAAAGAGAGCTCTGGAGACACCGAGGGGTGGGGGTGGAACCTAATATACACAGCCGGTGGAGACTGGGGACTCTCTATACTGCTGCACAGGGACCCTTTTGAATAATGATCAGTCTTGGCAGATAGATTCACATTATTTCCTGTGAGGCGCTGCCATATATGAACATTAACATTCTGCTTTCGCTTCAAATAGCCCCATCTTTCAGACACTCTTTGAGTTCATGAGTATGATATTTTTGGAGCATGAATTACATTTTACAGAGCTTTGTGTCGACGTGAACTCCGAGAACGGGCTTAGTCATTGTAACGTGGCCAGCCCGACCTATCCTGAGGTGCGTTAGAGTCCCAGTTACCCCGCGCTGCTGTCATGGCGCCTCCGAGATCGCATTGGCCCCGCCGAGGGACAGTTAATGACCGTGTCCCTGACAGAGTAACGTACGGGGCGAGGGTCCGAGGACGGCCGGTGCGAAGTGAGGCTCTGATGTCAGCAAAGCTACGTGTTCCCTGACAGCGGTGACGCCCGGGCACTCTTCTTCTGTCAGGGGTCCCTAACGAGGTCATCACTGTCCCCGAGACAGGGGTCACCCTTACATTTGACCCCTGTCCCTCCCCTCACTGTAATGTCAACAAGCTGTCCTGTCAACTGCCCAGCCCCCCCCACCGCTCACACCCCCCCTCCCCTCCCCCCGCCCGCGTCTCCCAATCGTGGCCGCTCCCTATTGGCTGGCGGACCACTGAGCTGTCGGGGGGGGTGTCGTGCGCGGATATCAAGGTGGGCTGATGTGTTCTAATGAGACAGACGCACGCCGGCGCTAATGTCCCCCGCTCGTCATCGCCGCCACCGGCCGCCTTCGTTAGGCAGGCCCCAGCTGCAGCCTGTCAGCCCCCCTCGTTAGGCTCGGCCCTGGTGAGGGCGGGCGGGGGGGGGGGGGCGGGCGGGGGGGGGGGGGGGGGGGGGGCGGCGTGGCTGTCTGTCTGTCAGCTGGCCGGCCCCCGGCCTCTCTCTCTCTCTCTCCCCCCTCCTTTCCCCTCGGACGACCCCGGCCTCCAGGGCGCGTCCCTCCCCCCCTCTCCCTCTCCCTCTCGGCGTGGCGTGTCACCGGGAGTCAGGGCCACCGTACTCTCCCTCTCCCTCCGGCTGGTTCCTGGAGCCTGGGGAGGGAGGAGGCTGGCTAATGATCCACCTGCAGGGCTCGGGGGCCTGGACTCCCCAGCATTTTGTTTCTTGATTAGAATGCGGCGGCGGCCTTTGTCAACAGCCATGTCAGCCGCTGTAAGGACAAAGCATTGTTACCAGGAGCATAATTAGATCTGTTTCCTGTGAATCCGCCACCTGTGTTGACCAGGCAATCTGGGACTAGGCGTCTGCTTCTCTCTCTCTCTCTCTCTCTCTCTCTCTCTCTCTCTCTCTCTCTTCCTCTCTGTTGGCTTGCTAATGGAGGAGAGGAGCTACGGTTCTATTTTTTCCGCGTAGCAATGGGGTCCGCAGAGGCGGAATTAGACGCCGAAGAGGATGATTATGTCACGCTGATGTGATGTCGTTTGCGGCACCGTCTGCCCATCATGTACCCGCAGGATCAGACAGTTGGTTTGCGAGGGAAGGTTTTCCGCTGTAAGTGTGACCGCTTAAGCCCTGTCCAAAGCGCGTCCATCTATTACAATGATAATAACAAATCATGATCAATTTGTAAACAAATGTAGCAAAGATGATAGGACTGCATATGATTACACTTACCTGTCCTGTCAGATTTAGCTCATCCCCATGAGAATCCGGGCCAAACAGAACCATTAAAATTCTAGTTGTTGGATATTGACTGGCCAGAAATTAATTGGCCCCATGGCTGTTTGAAAGTGCTGAGAAAATAAACTCCACGGAGTGTATCACTATATCTCGACCAAAATATGTCAATTTCCTTCATGAAGCCAGCTGAGCGGTAATGGTCTCATGGTGCTGTGGAGTGGTGTGACAACACAAATGACACTACACTCTGTGCTAATGACACGGAATGTAGTGTATGGGTAAACATGGCAATTAAACAGCAGTCTCAGAGTGAGGGTGCACACACAGAAACCTTCACAGGCCCTATTGTGGCTTTGTCTTAGCTCTCTCTCTCTCCCTCTCTCTCTCTCTCTCGCTCTCTCTCTCTCTCTCTCTCTCTCTCTCTCTCTCTCTCTCTCTCTCTCTCTCCCCCAAACCCCCATCCCCCTCTCTCTGGGACACATTTGCATGCTGGAGGCGTAATTGGCTGCTCTCATGGCGGTGGCAGTATTCCTAGAACGAGGACATCTCAATGCACCTCACACGTCCCCACTGTCAGAAGGCTCGCAGCTGAAAGCCTCCCTGACACAAACACAGCAACACAGAGCCCCACAATGGCAGCCATGTCTGCCCCCACTCAAACTACGCCCTGTGACAAGAAAGAGCTGAACTAAGCACAATTTCTCTTCCCCCCTTCTTGCAGTTTTCCAAAGTTCATGCAAACCGTCAGGATACGAGAGCTCTGTTGGAGAAGTTTTACTCTCCGGGAAGTCTCTCTGTGTGAGAGTTGAGAGTCTGACAGTTAAGCTGCAATGGTTTCTTGCTAAGAGACATGAGTTGAGTTTAGATATGTAGACATACTTGAACATATTATAGCTGCTAAGTGACATGTTTCATGCATACTGGGCACAACCTGCTTTTATAATGACGGAAATGTGGACAATTTTTGGACTAGTCAGCATAGTGTTCAACATTTCGGATCATAATATACTGTAAGAGTAAGCCAATCTTATATCCACAACCACCCCGCAATACCAAATATCTCTCCCTCCACACCCACATTCTCATTCGCTCTTCCAGTTAGTAGCAGTAGCGTTAACTTTAGCGTTAGCTGTAGCTTTCAAATTAAAAGTGGCATTAACAGTAGCCTTAAATGTAACTGTAGCAGTAGGGTTAGCAGCAGCATAACAGTAGCATTAGCTGTAGCATTAGCAGTAACAGAAGCAGTAAAGGGGGGAGAGTAGGGAAAAATATTTACAATATTTTTTGTGAAATATATTTTCCATGTATAATATGTAATCGACCTGCTCTCCATAAAGAAAAAAAAGAAGAAAAAAAACATTTGATCACAAAACAGTAATAGTAACCATGGTAACAGGCAATAGTAACAATAACAGTAGCATTAGCATTAGCTAGCAGTTGCTCCGTTAGCAGAGAAGCAGAAGGGATGTGTGTGGCCAGTCTGCCTGGCTGGCCATGGATCACTGAGCGGCACACAGGTGACACCGCGGCACGCCACCGTGGGCCGCCACCCCCCTCGTCATGTTGATCGAGTACCCCTGCCAAAGCCCCATTCTCCCCACCCATGGAACAATTAGCAATGCTGAGCAGTTTTGCAATTAACAGCTTCATAATTGTCACATGCCCCAATTTTAAATCAGCAGGAGCAATATCTTTTTTAGAGCAAAGTTTAATTACAAAGTGAAAGCATTTGCATTTGCAGTCATTACCATTTTAAATTACATTTTTATGGTGCTATACCTCCACAGGCAAGGAGGATGAGTCCACAGATCTAGGCCACGGCTGCAGAAAGAGCTTCTGTTTGGCAGGGGAATTACTTCTCCGTCGCACCCATACAGAGAAAATACGAAGCACACAATCTCGAAACAATGCATTTTTAGCCGGGCTTTCCCCCTGGATGGGTGATAGAGAAATAAAGTTTTGTGATTGAATGAACGGCTGCCAGCGTACCAGACTAGCATTCACTACAGGTTCAACATCCTCCATCAAAACACAGCATAGCCCTTGTGAACAAACGGGCTGTCTAAAACTCTAAATGGGCTCAAGGAAAATGGATGCAACAGCCCGGTCCGGCCTTAAATCATCCCTCTGTTGAGCTGAAAAGCGAAGCCCTGAAGCCAGAAAATGGAAGAGCCGACTTGATGGAATCTGGCTCAAACACATTCCCACCTTTCCAATCTTATTTTCGTCTCTCGCTTTCTGCCGAGTTCCCCTCGCAAGGGGCTTAGTGTACTTTTTGTGTCCCGCCGGGTATAAAGTCTATCAGAATGCATTTGTTTCACGGAGCCCCCATTCACTTTCAAAGGGTTAAACAGCCCATTCACCAGCCTGTCAACATTCCCTGGCGCGCCTCGCGGAAAAGTCCGCTCGAGTTTTGTTCCCGATCGACACTTGTCTCCCCCCCGGCCCCCGTTGTTGCTTGCGTCGTGTAATATCCATGACAATCGTGTTGGGGCCTTTCAGGGGGGCTCTGTAGCACCCAATCTGAGGGGCCACTTTCAGGCCTCCGTAAAGAGCTTTATTTGTGTGGATTTTGAAAGAGTCATGTGAAGTGGCCTGGGCTCAGAGTCCTCTCTCTCCGACGGGTCATCGCTCGTCTCAAAGGGCGTCGCGCTCACAGGGCGGCCATCAGCACGGCCCTCACCCTCACGTCCTCCCTGGGTCCGGATCAGCGCCACTGCTGCTAGCAGCATGCTGAGCAAGGTGCATTATGGGAAGGGAGGGGGGGGGAGAGAGGAGGAGTGAGGGAAGACAGGGTAGGGGGGGCGGTTGGGGGGGGGGGGTTATAGCAGTACTAGTGGCAGGGTGTAGAAAGGAGAGAAAAAAAAGAAAGAAGGAAAGCGATATGGCTCAAATCGGAATGACGAGCGCAGCGTTTCCAGCACTCGACTGGTTCAGCGCCGAACCCCCAGCAGCTATCCCCCACCCCCACAACAAACCCCCCACAGCTCTCACTTCGAATGTACTCCATCCAGCGAGGGGGGTGGGGGGGATAGCGGAGATGAGGGGGGGAGGGGGGGTGGCGTGGGAAGTGCTCTGGCGGACTACGGCGTATCCATTTTCATGGACCATATGGAAATTCTGTTGTGCGCGCGGAGGACGCGTCTCATAGCGGTGACCTTAACGGCCGTGTGTGTGTGTACGCTGAATGGTAAACACTGTGGAGAGGGGCGTCACCCCGACCCCCAGCATATGGGCGTCCATTCTGGAGGAGGGCTTTCACAAACACAGCCATGCTGCCACTCGGGCCCTGGGGGCTTTGATTGGTTAATGAATTGCTCTATTGACTCGTATCTTCGCCCGCTTCATTAGAGGACACCAACAACACTACCGTTTTTTTTTCCTGATTTTTTCCTCCCCCTGTCCTCCAGTCTTGGTCTTGTGTAGGGAGGGGAGCATGTTGGGGTGTGGGGGGGGAGTGGGGGGGAGTGTGGGGGGGGGGGGGGGGGGGGGGGGGGGCAGTACAGAAGACACTATTGTGCGAGAGACTTAAATCTTCAGGCTTGTCATCTGTTTTTTTTTCTTTTTTCTTTTTTCTTCTGTGGCTTCCTTTCTATGGCCTCAGCTAATTTGTATTGTGACGATTTAAGACGACCCTCCAGTGTTCAGTGATGCAAGAGAACTTACCCCCTGTCCCCTCCCTCCCTCCATCCCTCCCTCCCTCCCTCCATCCCTCCATCTCCTCCAGCCTCCTCCCCTAAATCTATTTTCAGTCCCTCCCAGCCCTCATTACCATGTGGGGACAATAATAGGTTTGTCAGGACCGTACCTGCTTTACAAGTAGCAGATTATTGTGTCCCCCAGTGTTAACACAACAAGTACAAGGCCCTCTGTCTGTGACCGAGCCACCGGCTGTCAGCACGCATCCATAATGGCGGTGTCACACCATGACACCCGGCGCACAAAGACATGTGACCCTCCAGCTATACACAAAGACGTACAGGCCCTATAAGACACACACGGCATATGGTGACAGCATTATGGGCTTCGGCTCTTCCACGCACTGCCGTTGAGCCAAAAGCCCCCCCCCACTCGCCCCCCCCCCCCCCCCCCCCCTCCACTCTCCCCCTGTCCAAAAAATGTGCCGCCCCTGGCTCATAGGCCACACAGTGGCATGGTGGTGCACCGATTACACCATCCTTGACCAGGAGTGCCATCTGTGCCAAATGGGCCATTCTGTCTGGCCATTATGGTCCAGGAGGTGTGAATCCTACACCCCGAGTGTATTCGCTCCAGCAGAAGCTCTGTATGTGTGTGTGTGTGTGTGTGTGTGTGTGTGTGTGTGCGTGTGCATGCATGCTCCTGCCGCACATGAAACAGCTTTTACAATCCATCCGTGTGGGTCACTGCCATCTACTGCAAACAAAGGTGACCGAGAGCAAAGGAAACTGTCCCATATCTAATCTTGTTGAACTCCCAGTGACATCTCGAGACATGAGCAATTTAAAGGGCGTTTTTCATCCCTGTACAGCCACAATGGACAATGTGTGTTCTAGCGCGGGCTGGGGGCTCTTATCGAGTCCCCGTGCGGATGTCTCGGAGGCTTCTGTCAATACTGTCCACTGACTCACAGTGACACAGCAGGAAATGCAACAGCTACCTAGAAAATGTTTACTTCTGTCACTGTGGTGAGACATTCTCAGAAAACCACGGTATCCACAGAAGCACTACTTACGCGTGCATTTCTTTAACATGGCACATAAACTGTTTTTGTCCGGGTGTATGTAATTATGCCCTGCGGTTTGTAATGTCGACACGTGCAAGTGTGAGTACCCCATCACAGTATGAGCCTTTAGTAGGAATAGATATGCATGTAGCGTTATCATTCTGCACGCGTGAGTTATGAGTATACCGGACAAACGCTTTATTTCTACAGCACAACCGTAGCAGGCAGCTCGCTCGTTTCCAGTCCGACAAACGGACTGGAAACGAGTCGGGCCGGGCCATCTGAGTGTACTTCCTGTGGGCGTACGTGGTGGGGCAGTGGGTCGGCTGGCGGAGTTTCCTGTTCGCGGCGAAGGGGAGGGGGAGGCCCGCTGTGAGGAGCGAGCGTGGGGGGCCAGGCCCATTGTCTGTGAGGAGGATGTGCTCCCTGCTAGCGCTGGGCTACGGGCCCTGGACACGCTGTGTGTGACGCACGTCGCAGCATTCCCTGGACCCAAAGGCCCAGGGTGGGGTTCCCTCCCCTGGAGTGGAGCGGCAGGAGTGGACCATGGGAGGGAGGGGGGAGGGGGAGGGGGGGGGTGAGGGACCTGATACTCTTCCTCCCCATCCCCAAAAAAAGATCATGTACCACTGGAAACTTTTGAAGGTATTTTCGGTGCTAGTATTTTTAGCTTCATGTTTGATATGGGCTTTATTGGAGCCGATTACGTCGACGGCGATGCCGCGGGTCCTCCTGAACCCGTGAAATACTAAAATACCCCTCCCGTACCAAGATTCCCAGACAACTCTAAAAGTAGCTTTAGCTGCCCTTGTTTAGACAAATCCTCACAAAAACATCCCTTCAAAGATGGCTGCCAAAAGCCTTGACATGTACCTCACCGCCGTCGGTCCCGGCGCTAACTCCTGGAGGACTTTTAGTGAACCCTGACACCGTCTTTCAGCGGCGCTGCATTGTTTGTGGGGACTGCAGTCGGGGTTTGTTTTTTTTAACGGTTGTTTTCCACCGCGCCTCCTGTCTCTCCTTTGACGCCACCATATGTGTGGGTTGTGACACGACCCTTGACCTTGAGCCCTGGGTCTTTTGATTGGGTATGACCGGGAGGGGGGTGGAAGGGGAGGAGGGGGGTGGGGGGGTGTGGGCTGGCTCTGGCGCTGGCTGGTGGGCTCTGGCCTCCGTGGGGTCCGCGCTGTCAAAGGCCTGTGTGTCTGCGCCTTTGCCGGCGGAGCCTGACAAGCTGTAAACAGCCGAGGACCCCCCCCTGATTAAAAGGGAGACATCAATGGGCCGGTATCCAGGCCGGAGCGCCGCTAGCGGGGACGGGGGGGGGGGGGGGGGGACGAGGAGCTGGGATATTACTGCAAACGGCGAGGAAAAGGGGAAATGCGAGGAGGTTTTTATGGCAGATGTACTCAACGTCACTGTATTTATCTCCCAGAACTTATGTCACGCCGTGCGGTAGACCTTTCCCATCAGGCATTGCTCACGGGACGAATCCCCCTGTGTACAGACACCCCACTGGACGTACCACGCACGGTAGACCCCGGTCATCGTAGCTGGACTTCACATCCACCGCAGGCGGTGCGGTTGGGCGTTCGCCGAGCAAACGGAAGAATTAGCGCGTCGGTGCGTCGGGGAGGGACAGGGCCCGGGTCAGCCCGGCGAGGTCCTGTCAGTCAGGCGGCGCGTTTACAAACAGTCGGATTTCATTCCGCGCGCCGCTGCGCTCTCAGGAATCTCAATATTTATCCGGTTTGCCTGACCGCGGCACCTGCTGGGGGACACATTAGTCATTTGTAAGCATTAACACAGGCATCTCTCCCCCCTCCCCCCCCCCTCCCTCTGTGAGTGCACTGTCACTCATGTTGTAGCCTTTTAAATGTCATCCCGCCGACTACGGAGCGGTCGCCCCGCTTGACAGTTTTATTGGCGACGTGATGATGATGGCAGAGAGGCAGAGTGAAAGGGAGAGAGAGAGAGAGAGAGAGAGGGGGAGAGAGGGAGAGAGAGGGAGAGAGAGGGAGAGACGGGGGATGTACGGAGAAGGGGGACATCGTCGAGTCAAATCAAATTAGAATAATCGGAGTGATGTGATTAATAGGAGTGCCATTGTGGGGGTAATCAGGCGCAGAGATAATCGCGACGGTGGACTTCAAATTAGCGCGCCCCCGCCGCGAGTCTTTGATCTGGCACGCATCAAGTAGAGCCGGGCGTCAGGTTGTCACTTACTTAAAGTACACCTTTACTTGATGCCTTAACGCGGCGCTAAAAATAAACCCAGGGGGGACAGAACATGACAGGAGGCCGGGGGGTACAGTAGAGCAGACAAACACTTAGAGCTCGTCGGCTTCCCGTCTCTAGAAGTCACCGAGGAAGTCGGAATCCACTCGAGCTTCTTAGAAGAGGACTTCCGAGGCCTCGCAGTGACACCAGGGGCAGTGAGAAAGTCAACGAGAGAGAGAGAGAGAGAGAGGGGGAGAAAGAGAGAGAGGGGGAGAAAGAGAGACATCAGGAGCTGTCATGAAGTATGTAGCAGAGTCCTCCGAAGGCTCAGGTGTCATGGAGAGTGTGCTTAGTGTCTGAAACACAGTGCTTAGCCTCTCCCCACTACAGGACCACTGACATTTTCATTAAAAGGTCACCCATCTTTTCATGTGTTCGTCCTGGCTTTTAATGTGAGGGAGAGAGAGAGAGAGGGAAGAGAGAGAGAGAGAGAGAGGGAGAGAGAGAGAGAGAGAGAGGGAAGAGAGAGAGAGAGAGAGGGAGAGGGAGAGAGAGAGAGAGAGAGAGAGAGAGAGAGAGAGAGAGCGAGCGCACAGACATGGAAAATCGAGAGCTGACCTATATGAGATGTGAGCCAAATGAGATCAAGACAAGACCAAAGCAAACAATCGCCTATCAAACCAAGGTCAGAGCTAAGGTATGCCTCCTCTTCTCGTATTCCAGACAAGATCAGACAAGCACAGAACTCTGCTGGACTGTTTCAATGTCATTTAGGTTTTCTGGATTTGTCTTTGAATCCTGATTTATAAGACGCAAACAACAAAAAACAGAGCTTCTAACAGGCCTAAGTGGTATGGGTAGGACACAACCCACATAATTCTCCATATATGTAAAATAATTCTGTTCAAATAATTCTGTTCACAGCATAGCCCCAAAAATGCTTTGAAATGGAATCTAGAATAAATGGAGGCCTTTTTCTTGTTTTAATTTACTCTTTCAACGGCATGAAGTTAAAAGATGCCCCCATTTAGCTCTTTAAATGAGGATGTGGAATTTATTCTCTGAAAATGGATTAAAATAATTTGGTAGAGTATAATCATTTAAATACCAATAAGGACCCAGAGTGTATCTATTGAGCATGAAATAATTTAAAGTATAAATTAAATAGCTTATTACTGCCTTTCATTTTCTTAAGGGAGCCCTCCGCTCGCCTTTTTTCTCCGCTCCCTCGGTGTCTGGGCTAATTTCTTTAGAGGATGTAGAATTAATGCTGTGTGGACGCGTGTTCAGCAGGGGCAGTACATGAAAGTACACTGTTCTACAGAGTGGATCTCATTCTCCATGCTCTCCTCGAGTCTGTCGACGTATCTCAGTGCGTCTAGGGACTTCCGCTAAAGCTCCTTACTCTATCAACGTTAGCGAGCACGAGAGACGTTTTTTTCGGTCGTAACCATCGAACGAGCCGTCCTCAACTGTACCCCGACTCACATTCCGTTCATTACACCTTGTCACCATGTCGGGGAATCGCTGAGACAGGTGAGCTTCGACAGCTGCGGAGGGGGCCGGACCCCCCCAAAAAACGAAGCCGTGCGAGTGTCGCGGCCTGAGAACGCCCTCGGTCTCGGTATGCGGCGGCCGGTGACCCGGGGAAGCGCGATGGCGGCGGGCGGCGGTCTCTGGGCCCTCGGCGTGACGTCAGCGCGCTGGCATGGCAGAGGGAGCGGGGTGGCCCCCCGCTTGGCCCCGACAGCTGCGCTCTACCCCCCCCGGTAATGTGGCCCGGCGGCCGGCCCCTGCTGTCAGCGCACCGATCGGCTTTCATGGATCATCTCTTATCTGACGAATCTGTCGTTGCCTGGGAGGGGCCGCGGTTCACACGCTCCCAGTCCCTCTCTCTCTCCCCCTCCCTCCCTCTCTCTCTGTCATTCTGTCTCTTTGTCACTCTGCCAGTCTCTCTCTCCCCATGGCTGTTGAGTGAGTGTTAACCTGAGAGGCAGTTTTTTTTTAAGGGGGGCGGGGGCATATTAGAGGAGGAGGGGCCTAGGAGGGAACGGGTTTTGTTTGTTTGGACAGATGCACAGGCCCATCTCCGAACTTCTGTCAGTGATCAAAGGAGCCGCTGATGTAGAACAGATTCATGGGCCATGTCTTATCAGCCCCCCGCTCCAGCCCTCATCCATCACCCTGAGCCCTCGTCCGTCTCCCCGCGATGACGGCGCCCTAAACACGAGGCATTAATCACCGCTGCTCCCTGCTCCGGCCAGGTGGCCCCGCGCCCTCCGGAGATCCAGGGCGAGGCTCGCGGGGGGAGGGTGGGGGGGCTCGCTGCCACAGGCTCCGGGCCCCCGGGGGCAGGCGGTTCCCGCTCTGGGGGCCTGGTCCTCCTCCGCCACCACCAGCCTCTGCTGCTTCTTCAACAGGTCCCTGGAGCTTTTCATGGAATTCCTGGGGTTAAAAGGAGAGAGGCCTCGCGCTCTAAGGTACACCCACTCGACACACACACACACACACACACACACACACACACACACACACACACACATGTATACTGTATGCACCTGTGAGCCTTTGGTGTTGATATTCTGCATGTCCTTTTCCTGTAGTTACCTTGAGCCACTGGCATCCCCCATTATTGATTTCAACTGGAGAGTGAGTCATTGCTCCAGCAGAGGATGAAAGGCGAAAGGCTTAAGTGGTTCCTTTGTGTCAGCAGGTTAAGCAAAGCGTTTCACACAGGCTTTTACAGCTAGAGATACAGAGATACAGAGATAGTACCTTTGTGTCTGAAAAGGCTCAGCTTAAAACAAATGGCGTAAGTGACAGGATAGGGTAATGGTTGCACACTGAAGTGCTGCGTTTCTAAGAAAACTTTGTCACGGTAGACCGCGCTCCTCTCATCAAAAGTTTCAGTGTTTAAAATACACAATTTTTCTCAGGACTTCTAGATGAATGAATAAAAAGCAGCACACAATTCATTCGCCCCTCGAGTCAATATCAATTAATTGTCAAGATGGGAATAAGCTAGGTAGGACTTTATGAACTCTCAGCGTTTTGTTTCCTAGCCATAAATCTGTCTGCAATGGACACTGACGTTCACACACTCCTGGGAGGTTTGTCATAATAAGGGTTAGTGACAGTGACCTGGGTGCAAAGCCGTTAGCTTTATATGACCGTCCATGCTGTGCTCAGAGGGTCGGTTATTGGGGTCTGGGCAGGGGTCAATAGGTCAACCCTCACAACAGTCTCTCTGCACACCCGGTCACACACGGCTACTAGACGACGTCCTTGAAGACACTAGCAGACGCACAGATGTGACAACACTGAGATATTGACAAACACACACACACACAGACCCAGACGCCACCGCCCGGGAAAGTCACGCAAACACTAAAGGTTAAACCATAAACAAATGTCCCAAAAACCCCACTGCGAGTTCATTTCAAGGTGATGAGACATAACATCCTAGTAGGGCCATTCCTTTGATGTCTAGACATAAGAGAAATGTTATAGCCAATCAGAAGAGGCACTGAGTGCAGAGAGTGGAACACGTCCTTATTCAATATTTCTCTCATATATGTCAGTGTAGTTGCATAACCTTGCTGTTGTCCTTCCCCCTTGAACTGTTAATAAGCCCATTTGTAAAACGCCACTGGCAGGGGCTTCTATCCTTCAGAGTGGGTGTCAGTTACCCCCCCCCCACCCCAATTCCCCCCTCCCCCCCTCCTTGCTCATCTGGTGGAAGGTGCACGGCCATATCACTCCGACTGCTGTGACAGCTCTTCCTTTAGCATATTCATGACAAGTATAGTCTCATTTCACAGGTGTATTAAAATACTCTTAACCCCCATTCTCCTGGGGGAGCGCGGTCCCAGAGTGTGGCGCCGAGCCGGGCCATGCGTGACAATCGATGGGCGAAATATGTAGAAATATAAGCATGCATCAGGGGGCCGGGTCAAGAACCTAATTTCACAGTGACACCGGGGGTAATTTGGCCCTGGAAATGTTTGTCAATTCTCCATTCATTTGAGGCAGGCACGGCGCTGCGAGGACCCCCCCCTCCTCGAGTGTGAGTGTGAGGTGGCCAACCTGAACGCCTGTATTTATGAGGCACTTTTGTGAATACATTACGCCTGTCACAATGAAATAAGTGACATACTTACATGCTGCGAGGAGCCAGTCCAGAGGGGTGAGCACCAGGGGAGGGACAGATAAGAGGAGAGGTAATTAGTACATTCATCTTTTTTATGATATCATTTTTCAGACATATATGATCACAATGTAAATTAGAAATAAGGAGGGACCTTCTGAAAATGGAATTCATTTGGAGCGGGTCAATCGCCCTACAATAGCAGTGTTGGGAGGCCAGGTGTAATTTACGGCAGCGTTTGGCCCCCCTGCTCTCTCTCTCTCTCTCTCTCTCTCTCTCTCTCTCTCTCTCCCTCCCTCTCTCTCTCTCTCTCTCTCACTGCTGCCATGCACCTGGCAGTCTCTGATACTCCTGCTGCTCTCTCCAGCTGCTGGTCCCCTTCTCTGTCAGATAACACTCTGCCTTCAAATGAGATTCATTTACCGCTCAAAAGAGGGGGGGAGGGAGCCCCCCCTCTTCCCCCCTTAACCATCTCTCTCTCTCTCTCTCTCTCTCTCTCTCTCTCTCTCATGTGATTCAGCCTAGGCTCTTAATGACATTCTATGGATTATTGATTTTTGATTTGGTTTTCTGTGCTCGGCAGAGCCCCCCCACAACCCCCCCCCCCCCCCCCACCCCCTCCCCTCCGCCCCCTCCCCCCTCGTTTTAGCAGCGCCATTACCTCCGTAACGATTAGAGACAAAAAGTTAATTATGTAATTATAAAGCCAATAACAGCCTGGGCTGGTTTACTCTGCTTTAGTCGGTTTAAACATTATCTCTTGTGTGCACATCATACCAGGCGGAATGTGAGGAGGAGATTAACGCCTTGGAAAGCAGATGCGGAATTTAATTCTCCAGTCCACGGCTGCCTGGGAAACCATTAAGTAATCACAACATTCTCCCTCGATTAAATTCACGGCTGCCACTTTGCACACAATGGGAAGGGGTTGAGGGGGGTGGGGGGTGGGGGGTTGAGGTGCTTGCGAAGCTCTCACTCGTTTTTTTTATTGAGTGTAACGCCAGTCCCCACCTGCAGGCACAGATGAATAAGACAGTTAAATGCGGTGCCTCAATCTGTCAGAAAATGAAAAGTTGGAGCGGGCTAAATAAAATCAAAGTGAAATAAAAGAGGAGGGGATGTGTCGCGATGCGCTGGGCCTGATAAAGCTCGCTGGGTGAGAAATGGACTGGCGGGAAAAAAGATGCACTTGATATTTTCACATTATTTTCACTCATTTCACTCGGCCTCAAATTATTTTTGTCCCCAGAAGCTACAGATAAGAGAGCCTCTGAGAGGAAATGGCTAAATTGGACTTGGTTTAAATGGGATTAAACACACACGCACGCGCACACACACACACACACACACACACACACACACACACACACACACACACTTACAGTGAAAAAGAGCAATGTGCGACTATACAGTAAGTGTATCTAATTACTTATGGATAGATATGTGTGAGGAATTAACATGGCCCTGGAATGATATTTATTCAATGTTCCGGAGTGAAGATGCTTGAAATAGCCCTTGAGGGATGGAGGTCAAAGGGGCACTCGCCTTATATAAACAAGCACTTAGAAGCTGGAGAGGGCCCTGCTCTGATTAATTGGCTAATTCATTAGTTTAGTTAAGTCGTTAAGTGAGACGGGTGAGATGAGGGTTTGTAACCTGGGGCCGTTCAGAGCGGGAGCCACAGGCGAGGACTGTGTCTAATGCCGGATAACCACACCAAATGAACTGTGAACATACACAGTCAAAGGACATACTGTACTCCTAGTCTAAATAACCCGCCAGCATGGCCTATTGCATGCTTTCAGTCCTGACAAATGCACGCACACACGCACACACACGCACTCACACACGCATACACATGCACACAGACATGCACTCTCACACACACATGCACACACTCACACACAGCACACAGACACACACACACTCACACACACATGTACACGCACACACACACACACACACACACACACCCACACCCACATCCATACATTCACACATACTGTATGTATACATACACCACACAAAATATCAAACATGAATGTGCAGACATGTAAATACGATATACAAGGATAGCCACATTTCCAGTGATCATTGGGTACTTATTGACGAACGTTAATCCCTTGTGGAAGTTCAGGTGTGTGTTATTGACTCTGGTGTGAAAAGGGGCTTGTGTCTCAAAGGGCAGTTCTCCATGCAGTATTTAGATAAGCACCCACTTCAAAGCCGTGCCTGTCATCTATCATGGTCCTGGGTTATCAGGGTTTACAGGGCTAGCTTTAGTCTGAGGACGCTGCACAGCGATGAGGGTGTGTGTGTGTGTGTGACTGTACATGTGTGTGTGTCTGTACATGTGTGTGTGTGTGTGTGTGTGTGTGTGTGTGTGTGTGTGTGTGTGTGTGTGTGTGTGTCTGGCATGCATGTATGTGCGTGTGGGTGTCCGAGCCCCTCGCTCCACCACCAACCTCCATTCTGCTGCTCCACTGCTCCACTGCTCCAGTGGGTCCAGTAGGTCCAGTGGGTCCAGTAGGTCCAGTGTCCCCAGTAGGTCCAGTGCTCCAGTAGGTCCAGTGGGTCCAGTAGGTCCAGTAGGTCCAGTAGGTCCAGTAGGTCCAGTGTCCCCAGTAGGTCCAGTGGGTCCAGTAGGTCCAGTGCTCCAGTGGGTCCAGTAGGTCCAGTGGGTCCAGTAGGTCCAGTAGGTCCAGTGGGTCCAGTGCTCCAGTAGGTCCAGTGCTCCAGTAGGTCCAGTAGGTCCAGTGTCCCCAGTAGGTCCAGTGCTCCAGTAGGTCCAGTGGGTCCAGTAGGTCCAGTAGGTCCAGTAGGTCCAGTGTCCCCAGTAGGTCCAGTGGGTCCAGTAGGTCCAGTGCTCCAGTGGGTCCAGTAGGTCCAGTGGGTCCAGTAGGTCCAGTAGGTCCAGTGGGTCCAGTGCTCCAGTAGGTCCAGTGCTCCAGTAGGTCCAGTAGGTCCAGTAGGTCCAGTGCTCCAGTGGGTCCAGTGCTCCAGTAGGTCCAGTAGGTCCAGTGGGTCCAGTGGGTCCAGTAGGTCCAGTAGGTCCAGTGCTCCAGTAGGTCCAGTGGGTCCAGTAGGTCCAGTGTCCCCAGTAGGTCCAGTGGGTCCAGTGTCCCCAGTAGGTCCAGTGGGTCCAGTGCTCCAGTAGGTCCAGTGCTCCAGAAGGTCCAGTGCTCCAGTGGGTCCAGTAGGTCCAGTGCTCCAGTAGGTCCAGTGCTCCAGTGGGTCCAGTAGGTCCAGTGGGTCCAGTGGGTCCAGTGCTCCAGTGGGTCCAGTTGCAGAGTGCCAGCCTCTTGCTACTCCCCTCCCCTCATGTCCAGCGCTGTCCATCAGCCCCCCAGGGCCTCCAGACAGACCCGAGGGGCCCGGGGCCCCAAGACTCACCCAGTCTCCACTCCACTCAGCAAAACGCCAGGATCGGGTTTAGGAAAGGCAGCATTTTTTATTTTTGTCTGGTGTGTGTGTGTGTATGTGTGTGTGTGTGTGTGTGTGTGTGTGTGTACATTCCAGATAACAGCTGAATTTTAAAAAGAGTACAAAGGCAGCACGCCGGCCGAAAGAGGTTCGTTTCTAGAAGCTTCCACGCGATATCATATCAGGCCCGGCAGGGCGGAGCAGGCCCGGTGGCTGGTGGAGGTCCTCTCCATTCAGGGTTTTGGTGTTGCACCGCACAGTGAATTAAGATACTGTGGTGATTGATTTGAATAGAGAGGCAGAGGCAGAAATTGCAGCCATGAAAAAGGGGGTTTGGAAAGGGTTGTGATTGAGTTGAATGTCTTTTCATAAGAGATGTGTGTGGCAAATGGGGGATGCTTGTGGGCAGTCGTAGGTTTATCCAAACATTCAATCGTTTTTTTTAGGGTAAGGGTTCTTGTTTTTTTTTTGCGTAGTTGTGCATAGTTGAGCCAGCTCTAGTCAATGCACTCTTTGCCTGGGCGACACATTGGCGTTTGAACGGAATGAACATGATCTCAAGCCACATGTGTGTTTTAACACCGTTTTCCCAGAAATAATCTCTGTCCACATGGAAACGCGTATCACAGGACCATTCACAACCCTGGGCATGTGCGTGCTGGTTCAAACAGGAAGTCACCACACTGGGCATGCGTGTGCTGGTTCAAACAGGAAGTAACCACACTGGGCATGTGCGTGCTGGTTCAAACAGGAAGTCACCACACTGGGCATGCGTGTGCTGGTTCAAACAGGAAGTCACCACACTGGGCATGCGTGTGCTGGTTCAAACAGGAAGTAACCACACTGGGCATGTGCGTGCTGGTTCAAACAGGAAGTCACCACACTGGGCATGTGCGTGCTGGTTCAAACAGTAAGTCACCACACTGGGCATGTGTGTGCTGGTTCAAACAGGAAGTCACCACACTGGGCATGTGCGTGCTGGTTCAAACAGGAAGTCACCACCCTGGGCATGCTCGTGCTGGTTTAAACAGGAAGTAACCACACTGGGCATGCGTGTGCTGGTTCAAACAGGAAGTCACCACACTGGGCATGCGCGTGCTGGTTCAAACAGGAAGTCACCACACTGGGCATGCGTGTGCTGGTTCAAACAGTAAGTCACCACACTGGGCATGCGTGTGCTGGTTCAAACAGTAAGTCACCACACTGGGCATGTGCGTGCTGGTTCAAACAGGAAGCACATCATACACCGCTAGACTCTAGAAAATACTACGGGAGAACTACAAAGAAAACTACAAAGAATATCTACCTATTTTACTGTATATTGACATATTTACATGCTGTGTTGTCCTTCTATATGTTTATATAAAGGTGCACAATTTAGCCTAACCTATAATAAAAGGTGTTTTTTGATACATAACCTAGGATCCCTCAGCAGGGGCTTCAGGGTGGGGTTATTAAGTTGCACCATGGCCAGGAGACTCTCCCAGCAGGTCCAGAAGTCCTCCAGACCCCCTGTTGCTCCCCCAGCCCTCTCCCCCATCCACCCCCACCTCCGCAGGGCTCCTGGTGACACTTGCTCCCATCGCTCCATGTCACTGGGACCAGCGCTGCCAGCCCGCAGTGACATTTCCTGACATTTCATGAACTAATTACACTACAAATAATTAAGCGTGTTCACATCTGTAACAGTCTCAGGCAAAATGGCTGTCAGGATGGGTGATTGATGAGCTGCGGGAGACTTCATCTGATGAGATTCACCGCTCCCACACACACACACGCACACACACGCACACACACGCACACACACACACACACACACACACACACACACACACACACACACACACACACACACACAAACACAAACAATAAGGGAGGACACGAAACAAGAAACAGGAAGCAACAACAACAGCGACAATAGAGGATACTGTCACACCAGCACTAACTAGTGTTTGTGTTTGTATACATATACACATCATACACACAAGTGCCCCCCACCCCCCTTCACAAACACACACACACAAACACACACACACACACATCAAGAGTGACATCAAGAATTCACTTTCTATACAAGGAAAAGGAATTCCTCCTCCAGATCCTTTTGAAGCGGGTCAAACCCCAGCCCACAGGCCCCAGGAAAAAGGATGGGAAAATTAATGACTACAATGGAGTCCTTGCATTTTTCTTAGGACTGAAAAAAAAAGACAAAGAACAAGGCCTGTGACAAGCTCCATTATTTGGTTGCTCCGCGAGTGAGGAGACAGCTCCTGCTGGAGAGATGAAAGTGTGTGTGTGTGTGTGTGTGGGGAGAGAATAGGGCGAGGGGGGGGGGGGGGGGGCAGTGGGGTGCTGGGGGGCCCCGGGTGTCAAGAGGGCCATGGAGATGGCAGGTGATGAGGACAGGCCCGCCCCCCCCTGCCATTGGCCGTGTCGCGTGGAGCTGCGGAGCCCATCGGCACAAAGACAAATTATCGCAGGGGGAATTTCACGGACAGGGAGAATCTGTCACCTAGTGGAACACACTCCCTCTTAGGGACTTCACAGGGCCATTATGAGCGTCTTAAGAAAGGAAAATTCACAGGGAGACCAGCACCGAGCACCCTGGTGCCGGGGGAGAGAGGAGCAGAGAGGAGCGGACTGGGGGGGGGTGAAGTAGCAGAAGAATAGTGCTTACTGCGGACATGTGCTACAGAGTAATCAGTCAAAAAATAATAACAATAATAATAATTTCAGCTCCTATTCCTCACAGCATACTTTCTTGATAGTTACTGCAACTGGGAGTTCTCATCAACAAGCCTTTTTACTGGTGTTTCTGACGGGTGCTCCTGCTCGTTTAGCTAGTCGTAAAGCTCGCCACTGTTCCTGTGTTTTGGGGTCGTCCTGCTCCGACATCCTGTTGCTCTGGGATGCTCCACATCACCATCCCCCCCCCCCCCGCCCCCACTGTGTGGCCGGGCCCTTTGTTGTTCTGCAGGCTCACAGAGACCTTGGCCCGGGGCCCAACAAGTCCATGAAAAATCCTACAATAATAAACGATACCTCTCAATCGGGCATTATGTGCACTGGGAGAGAGTTGGATTTATAAATTAAGGCTTTGTACTTAATTGCCAACTCCCTGCCAGGGTTAACAATGTGTTGAATGTGAACTTTGTGGATAAACTTTGGATTAATCCCCTGGATACACAGGCGCCAGTTGTTGGGAAATGCAGGCAAACACACAATGTCAGGAATTGTAAAGAGAGGCTGTTCAGAAATGTGGGCTGCTAACCATGATGAATGATCATCTTATTTATGCTGGATATAAAAGCACTTATGGGAGCTTGTACTTTCACCTCAAATGGAAATGCTAGAGGGCTTCAGGTACACATGCAGCAACAATGGCGCCTTTGACTCCTACCAGGATTTTCTGTCCCATATTTACTGTAACTACATATCACAGATGTCATGAACAAAGTCAACGAGAGAAGCAGCAAAGAAAACAAACATGAGAGCACAACTTGTTTAAAGACAGCTATTTCATCTGAAAATAACAGGGTTTATAGTAGTGAGGGAAAAAATGTTTCTGCTTCTTAGAAAGTTGCTGCAGTGGCTTGCTTGACAACATCAACGAAACCGTTCAAAGTGAGTGCCATAAAGAGGTAAAGTGGTAAGGAGTTCGTAGCATCTTCATCTCATTGTCTAAAATGCTTAATCAATGCTGAATCTGCACTGTAATTCTTTCTTTTTTTTTTAATACAAGAACATTCATTATGCTCTTGATATGGTGAACCATTTCAGTTTATCTATAGGTGAGATCACCAATAATCACTGTGTTTTGCTTATTACCTCACAACAGTGGCATTATTCACGAAAGCACAATGTGTTTAGTCTTGTTCAATATTTAATAACAGGTTGTACTACAACAACTTATTCTAATTCACAGTGTACGCATGTATCCAAACAACTTGGGCAATAATAGCAACAAAGGCGTTTTAAGTTGTCCATGGAAAGAAGCCACATCTATTGTGTTCAAAGATATCATTTCACTCGAACCATTATGACATCGCCTTTTAAATTTGTCTTGGCCAACACAAAAGACCAGCGTCCCTTTAACAAAATGTGAAGGGATTATTGTATTCCTCCAACTCCCAACCCCAGAGTCTTTCTCTTCTCTTTCAAGCAGGGGCATGAACTTGGATGGGTACTGCTTTCCCCCCCGCTGAACGCCACATTTGGAACACACATTCACAATTGGCTGGATTAACCCACTCCCCGCCTCCCCCCCTGGATGTAGCAAGCCCACAGACTCCACAGCTAGCGGTCATGCCAGTAACCAGCGGAGGTGCATGCTAACTGGATCATGTTCTATGAGAAAGAGAAAAAAAAGACAAGTGTCCCTAACTTTTCTCATGTCACTTTCTCTCCCAGACCCACTGTGGAGGGGTTCAGGGCTCACTTAAAAGGACCTCCTTTGAACTGGATTCATGGGCCATTTGCATAAGCAGATTTGGGTGAGGAGAATGGAGGGGTATTGCGACTGGTCATTAATATGCCAGCTAATTCAGCACATTGTAAGCCCATTGATGCTTCACTAAAGGGCAGTTATCCCATTGCCATTGTTTAGGCCTCAACCAGACTGAGCAGTTGTTACAAATTACATACTTAATTGATTTAAAATCTTCTATAAACCGCACAATGGGGAAGCCATAGCAATGGATGACGGAAGAGTAAGAAATAAATGTTTAGATTTTTAAAATTGCTAATGTGGTAATGTTTCCTGATGAATGGCCACTCAAACATCTGTGAATCTAGTTGTGAGATAGATATAATTAACAGATGTGTCTGTTTATCAATACTCTGCCAATCTGGTACACCCTATAGCAGTAATCACACTTTATCTATATTTCAGGCATAGTTTCAAATGTATGTTTTAATGTATAATATGCACTTTATATCACATACTCAGCAGAGTAGAGACCATTGGCAATCAAAATAATACAATGTACATCCATAACTCAACAAACATTTCTATATCAACAGGACTTTGTGATGATAATGACTGTAGGTCTACCACACTCTTTTTTTTACTCAGGGTTCCAATTAGTGGTCACAACAAAGGCAAAATCAAAAATAAACATTGCAGTATTGCGTACTTGTTGCCACAATAAGACGTAATCCCTGGGATATGCTGAACAATATTAGCTTTTCAATTACTCCTCAGTGCCATTGAGAGGCAGTCTATTGAGGCTGCGTCTGACCCCCCCTGTCCAGACCACTGCAGCACAGGCAGAGTGCTCGAGATGTGAGGGCCTTAAACACGGTGCTCTTCAGCGTATGCTTCACTGCCTCCTCACACCTCCTCCTCCTCCTCCTCCACTTCTCTCCTCCTGCCTGTTTATCCCCCCCCCCCCCCCCCCTTCACCATCATGGCCTCCCAGCTCTGAGCTGAACACAGCACCCACACAGGGAGATGGAGGAGTCAAAGACCTGTGAGAAGCAGGTGGAGAGGGTTACAGAGCCTGATGGTGTGATCACATGAAGTGTTCATCAGGTGAAAGAGTGAGGTGTTGATCATGGGAGAGTTGGTGGTGGTGATGGTGGTTATGATGGTAGTGGTGGTGGTTATAGTGGTGTTGGTGATGATGGTGGTGGTGATAGTGGTGGTGGTGTTGATGGTTATAGTGATGGTGGTGATAATGGTGGTGTTAGTGATGATGGTGGTGGTGGTGATGGTGGTGATGGTCGTGGTGGCGGTAATGGTGGTAGTGATGATGGTGGTGGTGTTGGTGGTGATGGTGGTGGTAATGGTAGTAGTGATAATGGGGGTGGTGGTGTTGGGGCTCATTCTATCATGTCCCCTCCTTTGAGGCTGTCCTGACCCCCTCTTCAGCAGTGGCCATTGTCAGTGGGTCCTTCTAGGCATTTGTGTTGCCGGGGCCGCTGTGTATTCTTCCCCTCTTCAATCTCCAGGCCTAGATAGGGCACATCAAAGCTGTGGGAGCAGTGCTTTGTGGGGCTTGGTCCCTTGACTCTCAACATGTGGTTTTGTGGCTCTGGACATCGGCACCTTTTAACCCATTCTGTTGAGATTAGGCATTGCCTTCAATTGGGCATTAGTGAAACTATAGTAACCAATAAGCAGCTTGTCGCTGAATGGAAACTATGTATCTTGTCACAGTGGAGCTGTCGGAACATCACGATCTCAGACAAGTTCCTCGGCAGGGTTTTGGCTGCCTGGACAGGGGCCCCTTCTTTTCATGCTGACAAAAGTAACACCCCCCCCCCCCCCTCACACACACACCCCTCACCCACCCCTCCCCACCCCGTTCACAACCCAGGCGCAGTAACGGTAATTTATATTCAACACAAAGAAAAAAAACATTGTTTTCCACAGGGCACAAGCATTTAATTATCTCGAACCGTTTTTTCCCCGTTTTTTTTTTCTTCATGTTGCGCCTACAACATGCAAGTGAGAAAACTGGACCAAAATGAATAAGCAACAACGGTTTAAGAGGGGAGGGGGGGAAAAAGCGTTGCACACGACGACTGGGAGGGGGCTGCGCCGGGAAGCCTGGGAAATAAACCAGGCTCTAATGGAGTGGCTCTCTGCAGTGGTCTTGGCCAGCCGGAGCTGGTCCTGGGGAGAGGGGAAGGGCGGGCGGGCGGCCAGGCGGCGTCGCGGGCCCCCGGATTCATTAAGAGGTGCAAACGTAGCTCGGCGGTGGCCAGCCGGGCCTAGCGCTTCGCCCGTCAGATGCTGCTGGCCTTAGCTCGGGCTTAGCATGAGCCGGCCATCTCCAGACACCGCGTTCTGATTAAAGCCGCAGCTCCCGGAGCAACTGTCACCGGGACCGGCTTCTCTCTCCGGCAACTGCTCTCCAGCCCCCCGCCAAGGCCAGTTTTCACACGTCCCCACGTCGGCTGGGCACCCCGCGCCCTGGCGACAGTCGACAGCCTGGATTAGCGAGGTCGCTGCAGTCAAAACATTTGCTCGCTCCGCAAAGCCGGTCAAGCAGGTCTCACCAGCTCAAACAGCGATGCTGCTATCTGACGACTATATATTTACTTATTGCTGATACTCATCAAGATCCACACATTACCCAGAGAGAACATCCCAACTTGCTCGGGTAAATAGACATGTGATGTGTGTTAAGCATACAAAGCAGACAAAGGCTCTGTTTATCATGTTAATATCGTCAGATATAAACATCATAGCTTTTGACACTTGGTCGGTGGGTGTGAGCGGGCCGTTTTGTTATGAAGCCACAGTTAACAGTGTTCATCCGATGCTCCTCAGTGGACACCAGGCTCACACTCGCCCCAGTGGAGCAAGAGAGAGTCAGCGGGAGGGTGGACGGGCTGTTGGCTCTGGTTGGGGATGGTGGAAGAGGGACAGTCGGCCTGGAGACAGGAGCTTGGCCAGGCTCTGTGAAGACCCCAGCCTTCTGTGAGGGTTGCCTGCCCCACCACATGGAGTGCTCCAACAGTGACCCTGCGCAAACTGGCAACTGCCAACCGTCTGCCTCCGTCTGCTTGGCATATTTGGCCATTTAGTGGGCGCTTGTGAAGATCAAATGGGTTAAGATCACCCCTCTTAGTCAGCGGGGAAAAAAGAACATCAAAAAGGTGTAAATTTCACTTCCCCACTTTTGATTAAGTCAAGCATGAAAAGAAATGTAATACTCTCAAGTGGCAAGGGTTTACACTATTGATGCTGTTACTTCTGCTTCAGGAGGCCCAATCAGCCGACAGCGAGCTGAGCAAACTCGCCCCGAGTTTTAGGGGAGGCCAGATGGAGGGCTTTTGCTGCGCCTGAAAAGACAGCTTAAGAGCTCGCCTCCTCAATCCCACTCAATACTGACTGTGTGAAATCCTGGCCCTGGCTAACCCCCCCAAACCCACCCGCCTTCTCCAAAGCTGGTGGCTACCACCATATGGGCTTGTTTAAAAACTCCCACAGGCTGGTACAAAGCACAACAACACAGTTTTCATATCAAGTACTCTCTCAAAGAGGGCCCCCCTCCGACTTCTTCCCCTCCGATTCCAAAGTCTGTCATGGGTTCTGTTCTGATTAATAGTAGCTCTTGCCCGTCTGGTTGGTCATATCATCATAGTTAGTCTGGTGATTAATATGAATATGCTTGGTCTCTCTAGATTTACAGTAATATATCTAGTGAAACATTTTGGGAGTAGAAACGCTCTGGCTGGACAGTTTCGGTTGGTTGAAAAACTATAAAGCTCCCTTTCAACCAAGAATTACAAAAATTCCCTTTCTTTTATCCAGAGTTGAAGGATATTAAGAGTCTGACCCTTCAAAATAACATAGCACCTCCTTGCTACACTTTGTCGTAACAGCCTTTCACAAAGCGAAACTGAAGGGCTGCAGTAGCCCTGCCGCTATACGCTGGACAGCAGAATGGAATGGCTTTTGTAAAGACTTAATAGAATCTTTAACCGTTCCAACAATCCACTCCCACGGAGTTGCATTAAGTAGATATTGTAGAGGGACAATGACCTAAATAGCTCAACATCAACCTCATTAGGCATGCAGGCAGGCCCTGGACCATTTCACGGTAGAGTCTATTGTCAAGGCTCACCCCAGGTGAGCATTAAATTGCAAATGATACCCTGAAAGGCGAAGAGGAGAGGGGAGAGAGAGAGAGCGGACACAGAGAAAATGGTTCTCAGGACGAGGGGGGAATGAAAAGCCGTTTGGAGGAGCTGCTCTGACCGTAAAAAATCCAATACATCACAGCTTTGGGGGAGCGAATTCCACTCGTCTCCTAAGTGTCTTATTTGTAAGCAACGCTGAGCATAGGCCTGTGGAGGGAGAGAGAGAACGAGATAGAGGAAGAGGGAAAGAGAGAGTGAATAAGAGAGAGAGAGAGAGACTCTGAGCCTAATGACAGACTGATAGCAATTACTTCAGCCCGTCAACGGCTGCTCTCCCTCCCAGCATTCCCGGGGAAAATTAGGAGAGTGGGAGAAAAATAAGGCGGATGAGAGTCAGGGGGGGGGAGAGAGGAAAAAACAACAACTTTGGATTGAGTTTGAGGCAGTGTGGGTAGACTATCCGTAGCGTCTGAAACTTTCCAGCCGCTCTATTTCTCAGGGAATCAATAGCCAGACACCCCCCCCCCCCCACCCCCCCTCCCCCGGCAAACAATCTGCAGACTAACGGCCGCGCGGACGCCCGCATTGATAAAGAGCTCTCCGAAGAATAGTTTGCAACTGCAAAGTGCTCTTTTGAGTGACGTTAAGAGATGCCGAGAGGCGGAAGGTGGGTTCCTCCCGGCGGAACAGCTCCCTGTCGCCCCGGCCCGATGAGCGATGGCGCTTCTGCGTGCACCCCGTCACCGGCGGCAGGAGTGACGGGACCCCCGAGGACGTGCGTTGGTCGCTGTTTGTCTTGTGACTGGAGTGAATTAAGGCAGGGATTAGACGGGGTGAGATTGCGGATGACAAGCAAGGCGCTGGCGGCCCACATGAAGTGGTTCTCTCTCTGGCCATATGTCTCTATGAGGCCCCACAGTGGGGGCCACCTAATGAGTCCAGCACACAGCGGTTCAGTTTAGTCAGGCTGCAACAACAACACCCCTCCCTATCTCTGCTAGCGCACGCGCACACACACGCAGACACACACGCGCGCACACACACACGCAGACACACGCACGCACACACACACGCAGGCACACACGCACGCACACACACACGCACAGTCTGTTGTTATATGCATACACACATACTATTGTTCATATTTACAGACATGGACATGCAGACCAAAAGCTTACTCCATAATAACCAACAACTGATACTGGCTTTAGACAGCTACAGGACTCGGTGACTGGCTTTAGGTGGTCCCTAGATAGAGGGATTTTTTTCTCCATCACTTGCCGCATTGTCTACATGTTTATGCTCCCATTCTGTGAAATTGTATCTGAAAACAAACAAAACCCAAAACAAATTTGACAACTGAAGAAGGGGAGACACTTCAGGAATACTGCGACAGTTCTTAATCCTGTTTCCATGGAGAACCAATCTCCAGTTCTAATCTGCTTTCGGAAGAGTAGCGTGGAGGATACCTGCCTTTGGGGCTCCAAAGAGGTGTGTGTGCTTTAGAAGTATAATTACCACGCAATTACAATATAATTACACACATTAATCGTTTGAGCTTTGCCGGCACATCTGCGGGTTGGAGCCGGCTGCAGTAATTAGCGAGGCGTGCGTGTTTCTGGCCCTGCAACTGTTAATGTTTGAATTCGCACTTCAGTTGCCACACTCCTGCAGATAGCTGTCCCCCGGCAGGCAGATGAAAATACCAAAAAACAACTGTGACCGCGCTTGAAAGGAGCCGTGTGACGACACCAGCGGCGCGGGAGGCGAGAGAGAGCATGCTGGGAAATCCAGAAGGCATTTGGAGACGGTGTGTGTGTGTGTGTCCACCGCCGCCTCGCTTTCAAACCGTCAGCGGCGTTCTGTTCATTTGCACAGCGGGCTCCGTCAGGCTTCCAGCTTCAGTAACAAACAACAACTGCATAGACAGGTTTTACCTGAGTTATTTACCTCGCATGTTGATCTCTTTGCCAATTGCATCAAATCAAATCAACTATTCCACAATTGAAGTGTCATTTATTTGTCAATTCAAATCCATATAATTTTTCTGTCATTGTTGTTGTTGTCGTTGTTGTTTGACGTCATATAGCCTACTGTAGAGAGGTTTCCTTTCCTCCAAGCACTACGCAAGCAGAATAAATATAAATACCACACATAAACACACAACTGCAACACTTTTTTTCTCAGAAATTCTGACTTTAATCTCAGATATTCTGACTTTAATCTCATTAGTTATTTCTGACTTTTTTCAGAAATTCTGACTTTAAAGTCAGAAATTCTGACTTTAAACTCAGAAGCTTAAAAAAATAATAAACTCAGTTGTTGGCCCTAATGCTCTTCCGTATTAACTATGATAGCCGCTGGACTTTCCCCATGGACAGATTGAGCTCAAACATCCGCAAATGTATGCTTTCATGTAGTGACAACCAAATCACTTCCTTGTTTTGATTGCTGCCTAGCACGATCGTGAGTCTCCCAAATGGAATAAATACCACACATATAAACGCAAAATTACTTGACCTAGATCAATCTTGTATTAACTAATATGAGAAATACGAGGATGAGGAGTTCTATTTTGGGAGGCTTCGCACCCTGAGCTTCACTGAAGCGGCTAGTAGTCAGAGAGTAGCTGTGTTTCCATTACACTTTTTCGCAAAATAAAAGCGATATTTCTAAAGTTTCGACAAAGTACAATTGCGACTTGCAGGTGTTTCCATTGAAAGGTGTTTTGCGCAAGAGCCGTAATTCTTGTAGTCAAGTCTCGCGACGCCACACAATTCACGCAAAGCGCAACCAGGAAGTAAACCATGGATGTATTAAGTAAACAAACCGTTGTAATATTTGAACTTTATTTAAGCTTTCCCCTCGGCTCCGCTCTTAAACAGCACGCGTTTCTCAGCTAAGTATCGTTGCTTTAGGGTCTTCCACTTGCTCCGCTCCGGAGGCATATCGTGTCATTTTTTGAAGCGAGCAAATCACGTGACCCCTACCTCTTCTTCTCCTGTCTAAATTAAAAAAAAGTGTTTCCATTACGCTTTTGTGTTTTTCGAATTGTAGGTGTTTCCATTACCAATTTTTTATTGCGATATTTAGGTTTTGCGCAATTCTAGGTGTAATGGAAACGCGATTAGAGACCATCCTCTCTGACCAACCTGCGGTGTTTACACGTCACCACAGCTAGCTCGCTACAACTCGTTTGGAACTCCGAAGGAGCACTCGCCTTTGGCGTGGTGGAAAACCAAAAAAAAGCAAGTAGAGTAGAGGTGAGCTGGTACTTTTTTTTTTCGAGCGGTGGAAATAGCCTGCTGCCCTTTTAATTCCCATCTCCTCCCCCTCTACCTCAGAGGATCAACTGTGCCGGGTCCATCAGCGAGCCCTGTGGGAAGCCCCCGGTAGGTGCTCTAATGAAAGTCACTCTCCTGTCCTATGGAGAGGTCAAAGCTTTCACACCTGGCTGAGGCCGCATGGGGCCTGGCAGAGCTGACGGCCTTGGGAGGGGTCGCAGGTCAGGGGTCAGGGGAGTCTCCGTCGTACGCAGGCGTGGGGACAAACAGCTGTCTAATGAATGAGCGGTGAAGCAGCGCAGTTATGTAGCACTATTAACAGCATCGTTAACGATGAACTGACATTTTCTGCTACAATTCAGAGCAAAATCACATAGTTCGATATCATCTACATGTGTGCTTTCCTGTATAAGTTTGCTGAGCAGGCATGACAGTGTGTGTGTGAGTGTGCGCGCTCATGTGTGTGTGTGTGTGTGTGTGTGCATTGTCACCATCACACCAGAGGATGGCAGAGTGGTTGATAAGTGAAGCTGTGCTCCTGGCTCTGTCCGAAGTGAAGTGTGTGTGTGTGTGTGGGGGGGGGGTGCATTAAACACTACAAAGCCTCCATTTCAATCATCTCCCACTCTATTAACCTTAAAGATAGAAAAACCAAAGCAAAATAAATCCATGGCCGAATAGCGTTCGGCATCACATTTCAAAGGTATTTCAAAACATGCTCTGAGGATGTAAGTGACAGTTGTGACATTAAGTCTCAAACTGGAGTGCTTGTGTCTAAATATCCCTCCAGTGTATTCATATCATCTGATTGGACAACCATGGAGAAGAGGCAGACAGGTATAACGACAGTCATTGGCCACTTGCCTGTGATACCTATTACTATAGCATGTGCCGAGGGTCTTGGGAATATGGGCCAACACTAGAGAGGGGCTTTTCAAGTCCCATTGACTTAATGGAAGCCCTCCATCAAAGGCGTTGAAGTGCTACTAGTGGCTAATGTATGTTTCCAGTAGCAGACATCCATCTGTTCTGCAAACACTCTCCGGCCAACGCCTCCACACACGTACACACACACACACACACTCCGACGATGTGATCCCCTCGGCAGCTGGTGACGCGGCGCCCTAATGAAGAGGTAATGAGCCAACGGATCCCGGAGAACGGCGCACGGGGGCCGACGGTGCAAAAGTTGACGTTCCCAGGACATGGAGGGAGAGCGCGGCGAGCACAAGCGCCAGGATGAAAGCCTCGGGCCGCCAGTCGGCCGCATAGATTTAACATCCACTGAGGGGATTACAGACACCTACTTCCAGCTTAGGCCGGACTTTTTGAAGTTTGGGATGGGAGGGGAAGAGATCCCTTTGGCAGAGTCCTGTTTGATTCTGGTGGGAGTCCGTCTCTAATCCCCCTTCCCCGTTCTCACCTTCTGCCTGATCCACTGCAGCCTCTCATCCCCGGGATCATTATCCGCCCTGGCCGAGGGGGCTCCCCCTCATTAATTTCCCTAAGAAGATTACAGAGTCCGCGTTTGTTGTTGTTGTTTGGGCCATCTGATTTGCCTAAGCCCTTTGTTTTTTCATCTGGTTTACACTTTAATGCCCCCCGAATGAGTTTCAGTGACAGGGGGAGGGATCAACTTGACCCACTGGCAGAGCCAGAGGGGAGCTGAGAGGGGGGGGGGGCGGTCGGGGGGCTGGCCTTAGGGGGTGCGTTCAGGGAGCACATCTCAGTTCCCTGAACCGCAGATTTAGACGTGCTGGAGGAGCAGACAAGTGCCGATTTAACCCCCGCACATCTGCTCGGCGCGGCGCTTGCGGCTAACGGCTAACGTTATCTAGCAGCCTCGCATCCGGCACGCGCGCGATAAGGACCACAGGCCCACCGCTGCCGCGGCTAATGCCAGGCCGGGCTCTGGAAGGGAAACAATACATTTGGCCTTGGCTCGACCGGGGATAACTGTCACTCGGAGGCCCTGCCAAGTGCCAGCCTGAAAAACGGACGCTCAAAACGAGGTGGTCAGCTGGCAAATCGCGGCGGGGTCCTCCTCCCTCGGATTCGGGGGGCCGTTTTTACAATCCAAAAGCTGGACGGGGGGAATTTGTTTTGCGATGACCACTCGGGCGCTCCGGTCGCTCTGTCTTCCCGATGTGACATCTCATTAGTAAGACGAACACGGCCTGACCGCCGTCCAACACCACTTGGCAGTCCGGCGCGCTCCACAGCCCGACACACCTCTCACACATCATTATCAGCTATTAGCCACAGTCAGCTGAACATTACGTAATTAATCCAGCTTTTCATAAGCAAAGGACGAGGAGGGGGGGGAGGAGGAGGAGGAGGAGGGGGGAGCTTGCTGGGAGAAGGGAGTGACTCTCACCCTCCAGTGAAAGTTCAACCTTCAGCGTTGCTGTTCTCTGTGGATATTCTTTAGTCTAAACAGTTTTTAGTTTAGATTAGCAGTGTAAAATGTAAGTGTTGTACTATGTAAAGTTTAACATTTAATGAATTAAAATATTTGTGTCTGTGTGAACTCGTCATCACTGTAAATGAGGGAACCCTCAATGCTTCACGAGTCTAAATAAAGATTTGAAATTGAAATTGAAAAATAGCATGTTTTAGAAACTGAAAACTTGCTGTATGTGGACTGCTGGGTATTTTATAAATGATATTGGACGATATAAAAAAAAAACACTGTAATGGAAGTCACCCATCTCAGGTGGTTGGGACCACATTTTGATGAGGTCACAGGTCTGCGTTAGCGCCAAGGGCAAAAAGGTCAGCCAAACAAACCAACCCCGACCCAACAGGCACACACAGACGCCCCCCCCGCCAGCCCCCCATCCCGACCACAACAACCAGCCGCCTATCTGCCCCAAACAATTCCATACAATTAATCTGACAAAGCCAAATGTAATTGATTGATAAGGGGGCAACAACGGCCGATGCTAACCTTGTCTGGGAGCGCAGACGGCCAGAGGAGATGCCATCAGGCCCATCAACGGACCCGGGCCTTATCAGGCGCCGGGATCGAAATGTAGCCCTCGCGCAGTATCGCCGCCATCACCCCGGGAGGAGGAACGGTGAAAAGGCGGCGCT
>NC_140237.1:29687473-29694973 GCF_949987555.1 Borostomias antarcticus
ACACACACAAGCAGGCACATGTTTGTCTAACTGGTCCCCACCATCACACACACGCACACACAGACACGAGCAGGGACATTCACACACACACACACACACACACACACACGCGCACACACACACAAACAGGCACATGAACACACACAAGCACACACATACCCACACAAAACATGCACAAGAACACACGCAAATGCACACACACACACACACATGAGTAGGCACCTGAACACGCACATGAACACACACACACACAAAGCACGCACATGAAAACACACACACACACACACACACACACACACATGCACAGCCTCAGGGAAAGAGAGTCTCTATACATACAGTCCAAAACCTACAGGGAAACCAGCTGAAGGACCAGCTGTGTACTAAACCTTCAGAGACTTCCTGGTCTCAGGGTGACGGTGAAACCGGTTAGACAAACAACAATTAGCACCGAGGTAAACAGTTTGTCGAGCGTCTCTAACACAGCAGGCCTATGCTACTACATTAAATATTCCAAAGTACATTCACGTTTCTTCGTAATGGGTGACTGGAACCAGGATTGGATGTGATTGTCCTGGCCATATTAAATGGCTGGTCTTGTGTGTCCAGAGGTGATTAATTCTGTCCCTCAGAACGGTGATGAGGTGTGTGGGCTGTCCCCTCCTCCCCTTGGCGACGGGTAATAGAGAGCTACACAGACTCCGTACACCCAATCCAGACAGGCGAGGTGATTAGAGGACGGATCGAAATCCTTCGAACCCAAAGAGAGAGAGAGAGAGAGAGAGAGAGAGAGAGAGAGAGAGAGCGAGAGAGAGAGAGAGAGACAGGATGAGAGAAAGCCAGGGTGAGACAGGGGGACAGAGAGGCAGTAGGAGAGAGGAGGAATTAAACCAATAGCACAGGGCTTTGCCAGTGACCCGGCCATTCCAATTCGGTGCTCAAAAAGAGGCATGAACAAAGGGCCGTGTGGCCCGTTGCGTCCCCTCCCTGGACCGGCGGGGTCCGGGGTGTGATGGCCCGCTGCGTCCCCTCCCTGGACCGGCGGGGTCCGGGGTGTGATGGCCCGCTGCGTCCCCTCCCTGGGCAGGGGGAGGGTCCTGGGTGTGATTGCCTCGGCTTCAGCCCGGCGCCGATTGTGGCGGCTCCCAGAGCGTCCAGTAATAAGGGCAACACTTATCGCCCGTCGCCTCCAGCCACTTCCACAGGAGCGGAGAGAGAGAGAGAGAGAGAGAGAGGAGAGGGCCCACCGCAGCCAAGAAGTAATTAATCACCACAGAGTGGGAGCTGTCAAATCCCCAGGTCTTGTGAACTGATAATGCTGCCCGCCACAATTTAGCCTGATGGAGATGAGATTTCTTTTCACCTCTGGCAAGAAGAAAAAGAGGGAGAGAAAGAGAGAGGGGGAGGGCGGGAGAGAGAGGGCGCGAGAGACAAACCAGCAAATATATTTAGCACAACAGTAGCCAACTGGTGTATTTAACGATTGGCTTGCTGCTCTTAAGCCTGATGTCCTTATCAAGTCTAAGTGTCCCGATCGATACGATTCCTCCGCGGCATTCCTGAAATAGCTGGCCTATCAACTCCCAGGCCTCTCCCTCCATACTACTACAGCACCAGCTGTTATTACAGGCCTCTGGCCTTGTGTGCTTTAGACACAAATATATACGTGAATATTAGTTCTATAAAAATGGTTTATGCACTCAGCGCAATCGACTGAAACTCTATGTTGGTGTAGAGGAAAAAGTCATTAAGCTTGGGTGTCCTGTGTTAGCATCCACGGCTCCCGGTGAAGAAACAGTATCACTGCACACAAATACACAATTCAGCTTCAATATCCTGTCCAACCGGTATGTATGTATGTATTGGGAATGTTTTGATCCGCTAACAAGCTAATTGAAATGTTATGTGCAATTTCGGGAATTCTTTATTCTAATTCTAGTTATATTGATACAGACTGAATGTACGTAGGAAAATATATATCTTATCTATTCTATACTGCACAGTTACTGTACATATGGATGTATATACTCCCCTTTATTCCTATTTTTACGCTACTACCCCTTTATCTAGCGTCTTTTTCGTTACTCTGCATCTAGTGTCCCTTTTTCTTTCCAACCTTTCTGTAATTTCAACCGCTGAAACGTCACATTTCCCCCTGGGGGGGGATCAATAAAGTATCTATCTATCTACCAATGACGTGTTGTGTTTGTCTCGGCTCATGTTCCCATGGTCAACGCGCAGCCTCCCGGCCAGAGTTCACGACCTCCGTCGGCGTTGCCCGCGTCGCTAGACAGAGGCGCGGAGAGTTGGCTCTGCTCTCGGACCGCCGGCTGGGGGGGGGGGGGACAGGAGACTGACCTCCGCGGAATGTTTTCCTACCTTCTTTTTTTTTCGAAGCACATTTCTGAGCGGGTTTATTTGCAGATTGGGTGTCGGGTACAAATAAAGCATGGTGACTCTCCAGAATCCGCCCGCGATAACAGGAGCGAGAGTCGCAGACGCCGGAGGTGGCCGGTGAAAGGAGAGATGAAAGTCCGGGGGGACAGCTGCCCTGCCCCGCTGTGGATGCTTATCGGCTGACCGGGCGCATCGCAAGTGGGCCACGCCCACACCGGGCGGTAGGCTCAAAGCCCCACCCCCTCCCCTCTCTTTATTTTGTATTTTCTCTGGCCTCTCTCGTGTTTGTGAACAGATACTGCAGTCAAAACACCCACAATCCCTTGAACTATCCTAGTGAACGTGATATCTCTTGACCTTGCCCACTTGTAACCTTTGTGCAATACCTACCTATCTCAATACCTACCTATCTCAAAGGGTTCCTGGGCTGCTTGTTGTTTTAGGGTCCTCAGGGCGTGAGGCTAAGCCTCGGGGCCTGGTGGTGCACTATTGCTTTACCCAGTTAGGCTGCTGAAGTGCCCTGTCACAACACATAGCTCTGCAACTTGGTTTTCAGTGCGCAGTTTTACATTCAAACCAAGAAACTCTAAGAACTGCGAGAACAAAACAGAGCCAGTGAAAACGGGAGGGATAGGAACATTCTACAATGTGTGGGTGAATGCAACTCTGAGCAAGCAATACCTCATAGTCAGTGGGAAATAAAATCTCAAATCAAATTGTGTTCGAAGAAAGTACAACGTCAACGCGATGGCCTTATTGACATTGAAGATACAGTACGTTGAAGATTACGTTTTGTCCTGACTTCGAACTCTGCGCTCTTTGAAGGTAAAATATTTGGCGAGGGAAAACAGGTTTCCTTTTTATCCCAGTGACATATAGTCGATACTCAATATAGTTCTCGACGCCCCCGGGCACAATAGCAGGCACTTGTGTATAGAGAGTGTCAGCAGAGCTATTCTGACCCCCTGCAGTAATCATGACCTTTCCAATAACATGAGTCCCCTGCAGTCTCACTCCCTGAAGACTGCTACAACCCTGAGCTAAACTGCATTACCCCCGCCTAGCATTCACAGCTCAGCAGCTTCTACACCAACACAACAACAGCTACACACGTACGCAAACACACACACACACACACACACACACACACACAACACACACACACGTACCACACAAAAGTAGCTCTACGGACAGGCCTAGATACAAAACACAAGCATGATAAGACAGGCATTAATACAGTATACGTGCGAATTGTGCTCTCTCTCTCTCTCTCTCTCTCTCTGTCACACACACACACACACACATATACACACTCAGTTCAAAGGAACAGAACATGTAACCAGAGATATAAAATGAGAAAAAATATTACGCCGTGCATTTCATTGTCTTTGTAAAATTGCATCCCCAGGTCATTGACTAAATAATTAGACGATTGAAGTGACAGATTAAAGGGAGATTGGAAGTGACTGTGAAAGCAGGATAATGTTTCTCTAATCAGTTTTGTCTGAGAAATGCAGATTGTGAAATTTTCCAGCTACTTCCTTAGAAAAACGCATTTCGCTTCTGATTAAGCCTGATTAAGCCTGATTAAGCCTGATTAGCACGGTGGAGGACAGGGGGTCAGACTCGAGGCCCTCTGCTGTAAGGGGGAGAGGCCAGGGCACACGCCGTCCTCCCAAAATACAGTACCGTCCCGCACGCAGGGAGGAGATGATTTAGGATTTAGGATGGGATGAGTCCTGGAGGGAAGAGGAGAAGATCACGAAGGATGAAACGGCGGCTCGCTCGGCGGAGCGGCCCCCGAGACAGGAAGCCGGGAGTGGGCCTCGGAGTCCCGGCCTTCGTACACGGAACAGGGGATTATTCATTTACCGGCCCATGACAAAGGAAGAGGATGCTGGATTTACGCCAGCTACAAAGTCTCCAATAAAAGCGTTCCTTTGTTATGCCAGGTAATAGTTTTTGAGCAACAGCATTACAGAAGGTTAAACGCGGAACAGATGTAAGGTATAAAATACGACATGATCAAAGGGGAGGCGCTCAAGACAGATACGCCGGCAAATGATGATGAATGTGCCTCTGTAGAATTGTAAGCAGCACACGAATGTAGCGAAGTGCAATGGGGGTGGGGGTGGGGGGGGCGAGGAGCGCGCGGGGGGGGCAGAGGGGGGGCCTTGCGGACGCCAGGGAGCGGGGAAAACACTGTCCAACCCCATGGGGATGATCCTCTGCAGAAGGCCCCCGACGATTAAGTTCCTACAGCCGGAATCACAGTTTGGACAATGTGTAATTGATTTCACCAACAGCTCGGAGATCACCCCGGTGATCCCTGGACCCGCCTCCCCCTGTGAAAGTTTGGTCTTCCTTCCCAGGCCCGCAGCCACGACCGGATGACATCATCAGCGAGCACATTTTTACCTTTATCTTTGAAAGATATATTATCCATGTGTCGGAGGGGGCCGCGCCAGATCAAAGACGGCACAGTGTTCTGGCACCGAATTAAATTGAAACATGATTTCGCAACAGAAAAATAATCAGTTTATTTCAAGATAGATTCGGTTACATACCTGACCCACGGACACGTACACAATTCAACTTGACTTGACTTTTTTTATGCTCTTTTTCTTTTTTTTTCCAACTGAGACTTTAAAGGACCGTTGTTATCCTTTCCAGGTGAGGAGTTATACAAAACAGCATAACATTTTTGATAATACATGTGTTGTTAATGTTGACAAAATTGTTCTCCTTGTCACTGTCATTAGTCATTACCCTAATTAACCACGACACGCACGCATATTGTCTGTCTCTTAAACTTCAAACACACACACACGCACACACACAAATACACGTGAACAGAAAAACACACACGCACACACACAAATACACACGTGCACAGAAAAACACACACACACACGCACACACACAAATACACATGTGAACAGAAAAACACGCACATACACACACAGCCACACACACACACTCTGTCCAGGACGATCATTGGCTTGCGTGAGGCGTCACGCTCAGAGGGAAACCAGACAGAGGGACACATGTTTGTGCACTCCTAAACGAAGTGTGACCACGGTGCTCCTCGGTGTGCCCGGCGCAGGGCCTGGGGGGCATTATTGGGCCTGACAGCAGGGGGGCGCTGTGATAATTTGATGTGAACTGGCTTGATAAATCACTGTGCCATTACTTTGGCTTTAGTATCTGTTTATGCCTCTACAAATTGAAACCCCACTGGCACCGGGCAGAGGCACCGCAACGCACTGGCCCCCGACGAATTAGTTCAAGGTGGGGAGAGTTTAGCCGGCCGGCCCCCATTGGCCATCTCTCTCTCTGTGTTTTGTCTCTCCCTGCTGAGGGGAGAGCCATGGACATGTGTAAGCAATAAAGCCCAAGGGCTGCCTTGCACCACAGACTGAGCTGAGTGAAGGAATGCAGAACCAAACTATAAAATAATAATGGGCACTAGGGCAGGGTGCGGGGGGGGGGGGGCGGGGGGCAACAGAGACAGGCCCATCTGCAGGGGGAGGGGCGGGGCCGCAGAGGTGGGGTACGTGTGAGGAGGGGCTCCTGAAGCGGTGCCCTCCGCTGACCCCCAGACGCACCGTTAAAGGCAGGGCGTAGCGAGCGGGCCCAGGCTGGCACCACATCAAAAGGCCGACAGATGAAGGGCAAAGGGCAGTTTGACCTGGGCGCTAAGCCGCTGCTAAGCCTCTTAAAGCTCGAGGAGAGGGAGAGCGAGAGAGAGAGAGAGGTGGGGAGCTGAGGAGAGAGAGGGAGAGGTGGGGAGCTGAGGAGAGAGAGGGAGAGGTGGAGGGAGGGAGGGAGAGAGAGAGAGAGGTGGAAAAAGCAAGAGCAAGATATCGTTCACAGTTCCCTCCTCTGTGAAAATCAAAGCAATGACATAAAAGCCACTCGTCTAGACAGTAAACACAGATACACAAAAGTCAGAAGGAATGACATTAAATACCTGCGCGGGGCCGTGGCGCGGGCGAGCCGCCCGTTTCATGCAAAGCTAATAAACCAACGTCCCCGAAGTCTGTTTCAAGCAGGGTTTTCATAATCACCTGGAATAAACTTCAGACGGGACAATAAGACAGACGGATAAAGTCCTGCGGTATTTATCTGCTTTCAACCTTATTTCCCCGAGAAGCCGTCGGCGTATCACGAGCTTGTCGACACAGTGACACCATTCATTCAAATGAAACGCTAATGCGCCGATCTGAGCGAGCGCCGGTAGTATCTGTTCATCAATCTGAGGCCTGATCAAAAGGCTCGGTACATTTCAGGTGAGCCAATACCTCGGCGAATAGGAGGAAATCATCACAAGAGCTCGCGTGGCGCGGATATGAACCGGAGGAGCGGTGACGAACGCAAAGCAAACACCACACGGGAAAAAAAACAAGACCGGACTGAAGGAAGGAGGAGGGGAAAAAAAGAAGAAGAGAAGAAAACTTTGAAAAGTCCAACTGATCTCCACTGAGGAAACAGACATATCCCACAATGCAACAGGACAGGAAATGCCTACTGAGAGGACTGGGCTCTCCCCTTGCACCCCATTAAGGGGGTGCATGAAATGAATAGTGACATCATGTTGCTCAGTCAACAAACGCAGGTTGATTGATGAGGACCAACGGCCTGGGTGATGGCCAGTTGTTGGCTTTCCCCGGGAGATGCCACTTCCAGCCAGTGAAAAGGATACGGGCTCTGTCCTAGCCAGCCTCTTGCAATGCCGCCCCTGTCAGTCAAACTCAAGCCATTTTTGTTTCCCAGCGGTCACTGGAGCTCACTATAAAAAGACATCCATTGAGATGTGGTGCAAAGCTTACGGCAGTCGAAACATTTTGGCTAATGTTTTAATGCATTGAGCCTGTTTCAATGTCTTGAGCCCTCAATGTGTCCTCAATTAGCATACATACACTCTATACATATATACGTACAGAATACATATATTCTCTATGATTATGATTTATGACATGATCGTAAAATAAGATTAAAACGTTGTGCCTGTGCTAAATTTAAAAAAGGACATACTTATGATATCTTTTTCCTTCTTTTTGGGGGGCAAAATGCAACATTTTTCATTTAATAAAGTCTTGAAAT